>NC_052960.1:5283585-5921918 GCF_013358895.1 Oreochromis aureus
CATATATATTTTTTAAATTTCTTCAAAAGAAATTGTTTTTCCCACCTGGTCTTAGTCACTTGCACTGTGACCAGGTGGGGAAAACATTGTTAAAAGCAATGTGACAAATACTGTACATGCAACAGAACTCGGGCATAAACTTGTCAATCTATCCTCCACCTGTTTAATGCCAGAAATATTGAAATCCCTTCTCGTGTAAGTATAATGTGACCAAATGGCAAAAGGTTTTTGCAGTCAGTTTCAGATAGTAAAATAGGGAATAACCAGACAGTAATATTTTGATAAGATAACCAAATTATATGAAATCTATCTAATGAGAACGTATCTGTCACAGGAGATCAGCTTGACATCTTTAATAATCGCAGTTGCTGTGAAAAATGATGTATTAAGATGTGGCCATGCTTCTTGTATAACAATGCTGTGTGCTGTTATATACGGGGCTAAAATAATTTTGGATTTTATCAGCAATGATTGTACCATACTTGGAATTGGTGTTTCGCTGCTTAACCCTTTCATGCATGAATTATGACAACCTCAATCAGGATTTTTTTCTTAAGTATTTTTATGTATTTTCATTTATCCTCAGGCATGAAAAAAAGATTTCTGAACTTCATTTTTTTAAACATGTGCTTTGAGCTTTTAACATGTCTACTTAGGTGGGCAACATACATTTTGACTGGGTGGCAGGGTATGGAGGGACACAGTGTCCTATGTAGTGGTTTATATGCAAGTATACCATCAACACTGACACAAATACAAGAAAACAGCCTTTGAATAGCTGTCCACTGTAGTGACCACTATACTTGAAAGGTATTGTATCTTTACTTCAAACTGTATCTGTGTGAATGCACAATTGGGCAAACTTCCTGTGGTGAACTAAATACCATAAACATACCACCAGACTTTGCAGTTCCTTCCTGTACTGCAGCATTTTCGTCTCTGTGCTTATTGTTTTTTTTGTTTTTGTTTTTGTTTTTAATCCTGTTTTACATACAGTAGAAGCTACAAAAAGCCAGGGCCAAAAAATGAAATGGCAAATGAATTATATTAATTCGTTTTCCAGTGTTTTTGTTGGCAAGTTCGGAGCCAAAGTAACGAAAATGTATCACAGGATTGTTTTTCAGCCTAGTTCTTAGATTAGTTTTTTTAAAGCTTGATTTCATTGAGAAGTTAACAATTAGAAGATTTTCTCAGATCTTTACCGAGTAGTCTGCTGGAAAACTATTGACTATATTGTTTACAGCTGGTTCATATGCAGCACAATAGTGTACACCCCAGGTTAATGGAGAAATGCATGAACAAACAGACAGACTTTGTAAAACAATCCCTGCTACTGTCATGGTAAGTGCTGCGTGGCAGAGCGGATGAAGTTAAACTCAGGGTGCAGCTTTACTGCCGGGAAAAACGCTACATAAATAATGAACTTCACAAAAGCAAACCAAAACATGAAAACTAAAAACTAAACTGTATACTGGAAACTGGGAAACATGAGCTAAGAAATTCTCAGAACACAGCACGGGAAAAACACAGCACAGAGGGAGTAAAGGTTAACGATGGGACAACAAGCAGGGGAAGACTGAGGACTAAAATGCACAGGTAGAATCATGAGAGGATGGGGAACGGAAGAAACGCAGCTGGGACAAATCAGACATAATGAGATGAGGGAAGGTAAAACTAGATACTGACGTAGGATGCAGACTATCAAAATAAGACAGGAAATATGACACATACGCACCACCACCATCCTCTCACTCCTGCCACCCTGGATCTAAAAAGGCCCGGGAGGGTGTTAAAATGATTTTCAGTTATTGCAAATCAATTTTCATGTTGTCAAATTTTTTCTGCACTTCCAATATCTACAGAAGGAGAAAGCAGCTCTCAGGAAAAACAATGTGTGAATCCAAAGTGAAGGTGAATCAAAATTAAGGAATATAAAGTTAACATATTTTCAGGCCATGTAAAATCCAGTAATAAAACTTTGGATGTATTGCATTACCCTGTGTTCAAAGGTGTAAGCTGCATCTGTAAAATCTCACTAAAAAGCAGTTCCATATCCTAGCTTTTCAAACAAATCTCTTTTTCTGTGCATCCTCTTGTCATATTACTTCAGTCTGCAGTTAGGTCATATCTACAAGCACAACAGTTTTGCTGTTAGGCTATAACTGATTGTTAAACTTTAGCAATTGTTAAACTTTTTTCTTAAATTGCTAAACAGCTCTACAATAAAGTAGGAGACAAATCCAAGTCTACAAATGTTTGTTGTGATTTTCTTATTGTAAAGTTGGTTATTGCTGTATTTCTTGTGCCGCTCATAAATCTCAGAGACACAAAAGCTGCAACTGTGAAGAAAGACACTAGTGTCAATAATAGAGGAAGGAAGGTACAGTATCAATCAAACTCATAGTTTCCAGTAAAAACGCATGCGCGCACACACACACACACACACAAAATTCCACATATCCAGACAACTACATCCACTTACACAACAACAATGGTGATGGCAGCACTGTAAAATGGTCTATCACCAGATTATTGTCCATCACACGGCAGCTATGGGGATGATAGTTCTATCTACTGAGCACAGAAAGAAATGAAAAAGAATGGACACAGAAAGAAAAGGACATGTGACAGAATAGCAGGAGTTGCATCAGCTGTGAATCATCCTGCATCCTGGAAAGAATTGTGCTATTGTTCATGTGCATGTGAGAGAAGGGAACAGGAAGCAAGGGAGAGGGAGAAAGGAAGGCAGACCAAGATAATGAGCAGCAAAAGGACAAAGGGAATGGGAAAAGATGTAGATAAATAGTGGATATAAGTGATTTTTCTAAGTGCTGTGACCTTGGGCTTCCTGTATCTCTCTGCCTCATAGGAGAATGTTCTCCTAAGTTTAAGTTGATTTTTAGTTCCCTTGAAATTACATTCTTCTAAATATAATAAATCATCAAATGTATTTCGTCCAGCTCCTTTAAGTCTAATAATAAAGGTAAACACACTCATTGCACCCTATTTTAGCTTTCTGAGTGGAATCTGGAATCTAACAATGCATGTAAAAGGTTTACCAGTTCTCTTTTAATAAATAACATTATCAATGTGGAAGATGAATTCAGATCATTTACTTGAGTGTGGCATGTTTAATGAAGTGGCTAAAGAAAATGGATATGACATTATTCTGAAACTGTTTTGACAATAAAAAATAGGCGAAATAAATTGTTCCAATTTGTTTTTTCTAGTTGTCTGTTGACCAACTAATCAATTAAACAACACATTTTTTAGATGTACATTTATACATGCATTTACATTATGGAATTTTTGCTAGCTTTGTGTTAGCATGCTCTTTGTGCATATGATTGCAAAGTTAGCTAGCCCAGTTGTAAAATTCCAATTCCTTTAAACTGTTCCCCACCCCACTATAACTACTGCTAATGCAGACGAAGAAAAGGCATGTTTGTTTGTTTTCTATTTGTCCGGTGTGCAGATAAGTACACTGACACTTTACACTGAAAAATGTGATGTGATTACATGACACAATACACCAACAACTCTCCAGTAGTTAGTAGGTCACCTCAACCTGATATCACAATAGACATGGTGGTCCACTGTGTCCATTTCATGCATTGCCTCTCCAAAACATGAAATGTACACTCATGCAGAAGTTGCAGTAATCTGCAGCAGAGGGAGATGTTCTATTTTAAGCCAACATGAAAATAATAACAGGAAAGGGATTAATAGATTCGGACAATTAAGGCTTCTGGAATGTAATTAATACTTTTTATGCTCACTACAGACTTCATAGCTTTAAATATATTATCTCCCCCTGCTGGTAATGCAATTTCTGCATGTGTGTCCATTTCAAGCATGTCTTTTACACATTTTGCCGTCAATGCACAGAAAGGTTTCTTCTGGTTGGCTCTTCTCTATTTTGGCTCTGATGGATGGACACCCTATTCAGGGCTGTAATTTGTTAAATTCACCAAATTTAGGAAAACAAACAGTAAAATGATGACCTTTCTTGTAATCTCTTTTATAATATGGATGCATCAATTTTATTACCAATTCATGCTTCTTCTTGTTGATGATCATTCTATGAGCTTGGCAATTAAGAAGCTCAAAATTTTGAAAGTAAGCATTCCTGCTACTCTCTTTTTTATTTACTATTTATTTATTTATTTAAATTGCCACAATCACAAACTTAAAAATTGAATGAATAAACAAATACTTTCTCATTAACAGTCCATGCTTCTCCTTCTGCTGCCCTCAGTCTGCCTCCCAACTTGCATCCTTCCTAATTTGTCACCCTCTCTGTCAACCACTGTCTTTTCATTGTTTTCTTTACTCTTCCTCTCCACTTTAGAGCTCCTTAGTAACCCTACTCTGTTTCTCCCCCTCCCTCCTCTCAGTCACAGTATGATCCCCTCTTCTCTTCATTTTTTTCTCCCCCCTACTCGTTTGCTCGCTGGCTCCTTCCCTTCATCTCTCTGCATTGCAGTATCTGTGTCAGCCATCGGCAGAATGTCTGGTGTGTGTGCATATTTGTGTGTGTGGACACTGCAGTCCTTCCTACTGTAAGCAGCTGGACAGGAACTGAGACTGATAGCAGTTGTTCAACACTGTCTTGTCTTTTCCTGTTTTTGCTTTGTTGTATCTTTCAGATCCTTTACCTCCTTTTTATAATCCACTTTTTATCTTTTTTTCTCCTGCAGTATACATTCTGTATTCACATTGACATTTATTCATATTGAACTCTTGTATTCAGTTTCTCTCTAATTCTGTTCTCTAATTCTTTTTACTCTTAACATTAGTGAACAGACATACTGCACAAAGCCTGACAGCTGATCTCTATTTCTAGAATGGACACTTTTATCACAGCTTTCACATGACCATTGCTCAGTAGGACCACCCAGAGTGCCGACCAAATGAGAATATGCATCGTTCCCCTCAGCAAAGAGACAGTGATCTCACCTCCTGGTGGTAGTAGACACTGGTATCTTTGTCTTCCTCCTGCCTGGCCAACTTGCTGGGTCCTGCTTGGTCTCCTTAGAGCTACTTTTCTCATGTAGTGACTAATTAACACCCGAAAACGCCTACATTTTAACACCTTGCTACATTTTCTGCCCAAGAGCAAGTTCATTGTACTGTCCTTTGTTGAAACCTGGCAGACATCTGCTATACTACCACTAATAAATGAAATGCCCTGAGGTGTGGAATTGAATTATTAATGAATAAATGTTTCTTTAGTTAAAGCCATGTGCCAAAAAAAGGAAATAGACTTGTTATTATTGTAAGTCATGGATGGTTTTGAATTAATAATGTATGTTATTGTTATTATTATTATTATTAAACAGGGTTTCTATATTCATTCTCACTGTTTGACTAGCGCTCTTTCAGCTGGGACATCTTGACAATCATCTGGAAAAGCAACACCAGCTGCTTATTTCAACAACCCACCTTCTAATATCTGGATAACAGAACAGCTCAGAAAGTGAGAATAACAAGCATATTTTAATTGTTTCCGCCATTTTTTTCTGCCCAGTTCAGTTTAATTTTGGGCTACATTTGAAATCCAGTTCCCGATATAGACACTCAGATACATGCCATCCTGCAAATGGCAGATGATACATCAGAACTTAAATATTTTTTGCTCTTTGCACTCAAGAGTATTATCAGAGGATTGAAAAGACATAGTTTCTTGGAAAAAGTTACATAGAGATGACTTCACAGTAGCAGTGTCCATCTCCTGTGGCTATCTGGGTATTCATTGGTTTGGTTACATAAGGCACATTGGGTCATAATATGTTTTTTTGTGTCCCTGGAAATGTACCCTTGGGTATTTTTTAATTTTACTGTCAATAAAAGCAGTCTTTTAAACCTTTTAGGGCTCCAACCCGATGATGCTTAACACTAAATCAGAGGAATTTCAGTCTAACTCAGAAGAGTTTTTCTGAGCTTACTCCAGGAACAGCAACGAGGTTTCCAGTCACATTACACCACAATTTTAACCCAGATTCCAAATAACTGGCAAAGCCATCTTTTCATTCAGTGTTGTTCATTTGATTATCATCAGTTAAGTCACCAAGATCAACAGTTTTAGCTTTTGCAAATAAGGTGCTGGGTGCAAATAAGCAGTATTATATGAGAGGATGTGACATTTAATTAACTTAAAACAGTGCAAACACTAAAAATGTTTAACAAAAAGCTTTTTCTTCAGTGTTACATTCTTACCAGTCTGCCATGTTTATAGTCAGAAAAGCAGCTTCTACATGTTGAAGACTGGATGACTATTAAGAGTAACAATTATCCTCAGGCAAAAGTAACTACGGTGATTAACATCCTATTCTACGTTTAGTTATTGTCTGTTAATAGCCAGGAATGGCATCAGCTAGTGTCTTGGCTTGATTGTTTTGCACCTTAATATGGTTTTTGTGCAATTTGGACGATTAGCAGGTTGAAGTTATCTTTAAACATTCAAATTGTTAGCCATCTGTTATTTTTTTCTGCTCCATCTCTCCAACACTGAAACTAATTTCATGTCCAATTATGTGTTCATTATTTTTGAAATCCTGCTGCTTTTTGTCTCACAATCTAATACATGCAGCTGCTGAAGACCCATCAAACCCAGCTGGACTAAATATAGCTAATGATTAATTTAGCATAGATTTCCCCCCTTCCCATCATTTTTTTCATGCTGCTGTTTTTTTAATGACTGGCTAGGTAGCACAGGTAGTCATTAATGGAGAAGTGAATGCATACACTCCTACCTATTGATATATAGATGATAATGATGGAAAGACCTGATATGTGAGGCTGGGTCAGGTATAGGGCAAAGTCTGAAAACAGGCTTTGCTTTTTTTTTTTCCTTCTCATTTTAAAATTAGAAACTGCTTCTAATTCCTTGACATGGCAACGCAGACTGTTTCTATAAAATGAAATGACCTACCACCTGCTCACATTTTGGAAATGACAGGGACGGTTAAGAGCCTGGCATTGCTGGAGCCAAGTGTAAAGTTGAAGTAAATTGGTTGGGTATTAGAGTGCAAGTCCATGTAATGACTTGCTGTAAGGATTTTAAGATATGCTGTAAAGCTCACAGCCTGCCAGTGAAGTGATGATCCCTCACCTTCTGCTCTCAGCCTGAATGTTCTGGAAAGGTTGCAGATTACTCTGGTTGATGTTTATGCAGTTTAAGCTGTGGAAGAGTGGAAGAAAATGTGTGTTTTCATGTGCCATTGGTCAAAAATGCCAGATAACACAAAACATGTACAGACAGCTCATTAATCATTGAATACTGTAGACACTTAAACTGTGACCAATTATAAACAATGTGCTATCTGTCTGTGGAATAAAGAAAACAATTGTGACCACTCATGGGACAAGAGAACAGTTTTGATTTAATTTGTAAGAATTGTACCTTTCAAGGTAAAGAAAATAAGGAAAAATATCCTACAGTAAGTCAATTTATGTAGGAGAAATAAGCAAGTGTGAAAGCCAGAGTAAGATTGAAACTAGAGGGAAGCTTCAGGAGGGCTGTGGTTTCTATGGTTTAGTAAGTCAAGAGCATATAAGGCAAGAGTGGTGATTATGATATGATTGATAAGATGCAGTGACTGTACAAGACCTCTGAACGTGCCTTATGGTTTATGCCACCAAGATATTAAGCTGATGGAGTTTCAAGCACCCCAACAACCTGCCACTGGTTTATAGTATTTCAGATTATTAATGTATATACTTAATCCTGCTTAGGATTTATTGTTTGTATTAATAGTGGACTTTGTCATAAATGTGCAGTCTTCAAGTTGAAAGAAAAGTTATGCTAGAGCAAGACTTGACTTAATCTCAATTGCTTCCGCACTTTGTTCTCCTCATGACTTGGTCTTCATATCCCAGATTTGCCGTGATATTGGGTTGGGATCTTACAAAGTGCAGTGTTAAACAGACATGCCGGTCCAACATGTCCATTTCACACTTTGCCACTCTTATTGCCTTGTTGAGCTATGATCTGATGCGTCGTCTGTAAGTGGGTGCTGCAAACTCCTGCAGCAATTTAGCAAATTTACATTTGCCCAGCAAAAATATTTTATCATTAGGTCTTAAGTAATGCTTGCTTATATGCCATTAAAGTGTTGTGATCTGATTGGGCAGGAAAATAGATTTATGCAGCAGATGTGAAATGAACTGCTATGGTCTGATATTAAGAAACTGCTAACTCACTATAGCATGAGATAACATTACCCTTGACAATAGACTGTCTGTTCTGATGTCTGATGCTGAATGCGTAGCTGTGAGCTGTGGGATTGCAAAGCATCTGAACTTCTCTCGGCATATGGATCTCTTCCTGCTATAGCCGATGTTTCCTCTCTGCATGTCAAGTCACTACAAGACTTCAAATAAAAACTGACAACAAAATGAAAAATTCAAGACTTTATCCTATTATGTTCTTATCTTTTCAGTCAGTGTTGTCAGGCCATGCTCTCAAATTAGTTTGGGAATAATCTGTAGTTGTTCTGCCTGTTATGGACTGGCTTGATGGTTGATAAATGGAGACAAGTGAGCAACACGTAATGTTACAGAGCTGATCCAAAAAAAAAAAAAAAAAAAAGAAAAAAAAAAAGAGTGTGTTTTTGCTTGCAGACACATTCATGACAATTTGTTCTTAACCTACCAGAGCCCTCTCTGGAATTCCTATCATCAGTCATTCTTTGTCGACATCCATTTCTCTCAGTTTTCCAATCCTTTAATCCCAAACGTTCTATAAACCTGGGGAACCTTCTGTATTGGTTCTATTCATCAATCATTGCAACCTTCTCTGTATCCCAATCCTTCCACTGTAGCTCGTCTTCCCCGTGTCAGTCAAGGCCTATTGTATGTGCAGAGAGGCAGCTAGACAGGTAAAGTGTTTAATTCATCTATCATTCAATCTCTGTCCACTTCTACATTCTCTGACTTGAATCTGGAAAAGAACTTTTTCCTGAAACAGAATGAATGTCACTAAGACCTGGGGACCAAACGTGTTAGTGACAAAAATTATGCTTAAACAAGTTAAGTTTGTAGCTGTGATAGGGTCCATGCCCCCAGTGAACCTTAATTGGATAAGTGGAAGAGGATAAATGGATGGAAGTCTGATCATATGAGCTCTTGTTGTCATTTCTAGAGATGGCAGTGCTGGTATAAGGATCATGTTAGGTCATAAAAATCATTTTGGTAGATTTTGAGGAACTTGAACTTAAGAGATCAATCATGTTAACTTAGGAATTGCTTGAAATTCATCTCCTATCACAGAAATTGCGTAAAAAGGCACTGATTTTATTTTATTTTTATTTATTTATTTATTTTTTTTTTTAAATGGAACTGATAGTTCCCAGATGATGAGCTTGGTGCTTTGTTCCTTTACAGTATTAATAACACTAATGTATTTAGATCCCCATTTACTCAAAAAAGGAGAGCAAATTAGAAGTAATTAATGGAATATTATTTTAATTTGATCACAAATTCCAAAAAGGGGGAAAAAAGGGAATTCGTCTATGCTTTCAGGTCTCACTCAAATGTTGCTATCTGCTCTCTCACTCACACAAAAATACACAAAGTGCGGTATATCCAATTACTCTAAGTGTCTGCTGTGGTCTGACTTCACTAACATAGGACTTTGCTGCTGCAGCTGTATTGGTCCCACTGAGCTAGATAAAATCCATCAGTTCACCCACTGTAACTGAAATGGATTGCGTCTATTTTCACCAGCTCTCTTGACACATTGTGCAGTGTAATCTGACAAAGAGGCTTTCATTTTAAAAATAAATAAATTAAAAAAAAATACCTCAACCTTAAAAACAAACATACCAAAAGTATTGGGGTGTTGTGAGATGTGGTAGTAGCCGAGAGTTTTCTGCAAGATTGTAATTGTGTCTCACAGTGTTTTGTCACATTTCTCTTCTCTCTGTGTTTGCAGCAGACAACTTCAGGGGGAACAGTGGAAAGGTAAAGCACCTTGGGCTAACAGAGACTCATAATTTTTACAGGAAATAGACTTGAGGGAAAGAATGGGGTGAAACTCTACCTTGTCGACATATCTTAACACTTCCTTTTAATGAACTTCCTCTGCCTCGCTTTTTGCTTTCTGTTCACAAGGATATACTGTCACAGCGAGGCGTGCCGATGTGTTTGTTAAACGGACCCAAGAGCAGATACCGCAGGAGATGGAACTCAACTTGTACCAAAAACAAGCCTTTATTTGGGCTGATGGCAGAAACAAACATGAAAACTAAGGTGAAGGGGTACAATAACTAAACTGAGAAATGGGCTATGAAACTGGTGAAAACTGTGATAAGTATGACGTGGCATAACAGACGACCTGACAATGAGTGAACGGAAACACACAGACTAAATACACACAAGGGTTGATCAGGGGAAGTGGAAACACACGAGGAAACAGGTGACACAAATGAACCTAACGATGTCACAGGGGAAGTGAACCTAAACACAATGACAAAGACACACCAGACTCTTCCAAAATAAACCAGGAAACACTGAGAAAATAAAATAATCAAAGAATAAAACTAAAATACGCAAAACACTGGGTCACAGACCCAGTACCGTGACATATACTGTATTTTGCATTATGTATGCATTTTTAAAGCATCAAAAATAGGAGCTTGATCAGTCTTATACTGTCAAGTAAATATATCGTATTATTTTAAGATTGGTTATCATATTCTTTTAGATCTTTAATCAGAATGTATGCAGCTGTGGTCAGCTATGACAACTGGACTGTAGTGCATTGGTGGAAAACACACCCTAAATTAGGCTACAAATCTAAATGCAATATTAGGCAATGTTAAGCTATATCTGCAAGTTTACTAGCACTAAACTAAAAGTTTTTGCAGTTTATACATGTTTGATCATAGTTCAATGTAAAGAAAAAAATCATTGAGAATGATGGGTTTTGATGTACATGTAATTCTGAGACGGGGTTGGTATTTTGCAACCTTAAGCCTTCAGATCTACTGGTCCAAGGTAGAGGAAAGGGGGCTTCAGTCATCAAGACATACCTCAACACAAGGAAAATTGTTAAGCAGATGAAGATTTAAGAAAGCACTTAAATCCAGAGTCAGATGTTGCTACCATCTGCCTTCAGCCTGTCAGTGACTCACTGTCACATATCACAGACAAGCTGATCATTCACACAGCATTTTATTCCTCAAACCAATTTCAAAAGATGATGGTGCAGAAACACCCTGACCGAGAGCTAAGAGAAAGGGGGAACAACACAGGAGCTTTATTAGAGAAAAGAATAGGTTATACATATGCTTAGCAGACACAAGCAACTTGTCATCAGTTAAAGTTCAAAGCAGTTAATCACATCTCTCTCCTGGTCTTTTCCTCCTTCCTTGCTATCTCTTTTTCTCTGGCTTCCTTTCTAAAGGTTATTGAGAGGAGACAACACAGAGGAGACTCTCGACAGCAATTTCAGTCTAGTATCTTCATTTATCTTCATTTAATATTACATTAATTCCCCCCAAAGCAGTCTTAATTAGATAATATTCTGCATTTAAAAATAATTTCTTTAAACACAGCAGGAGAATTTGGGATTTGAACAGTATTATTTGGATCTGCACAGAAGCCTTTGAATCTGTAATAATACACAAAGATATATCTTTAGTTTTCAGATGCAGTAATTTGTACAGTAATCTAAATGACTAAAAAGTGCATTTATATGGTGAAACACATATATTCTCTACAAAATATTTGTTGAGAAGTAAAAAATGTAGGCGATAACTAATAATTGCAATTAGCATCGGAGAGACTTAAAAAGTATCTGTCTTGCCAAACGTCTAATTCTAAAGGAGTGGAAATCGGCCTCCCCTCCCTGCTTCAAGAGGTGGCTCGAAGAGATGGTCTCCTGTTTATACCTGGAAGAAATTCGGTTTTCTACATCTGACTCCATGGAGAAGTTCAGGAAGATATGGGGTCCCTTTATAGATCACATTAAGAAAGACAGTCCACACCCTGGGTCCTGACTACGTTGTCTTAACTATTATTATTCTGAGCTGTTGCCCATAACTGTTATGAATCGGCTCCTCCTAGCGTTGGATCTCTGGATTCGATCTTCAATGTGGATTGGACTCACAAGATTATGAGTTGTCTGACATCTATACCATTTGCTTTTTCCTTCTCTGCTGTTCTTAATAAGTGCTGGCCGTGTATGCTGTTGTTGGGTTTGTTGCTTTTGTGTGTGTGTGTGTGTGTGTGTGTGTGTGTGTGTGTGTGTGTGTGTGTGTGTGTGTGTGTGTGTGTGTGTGTGTGTGTGTGTGTGTGTCTGTTTTTGGTTTTGATTTTCATTTTGTTGTCTTTATTGTTTGTGTTCCTCTGTCCCGCTGTTTGTGACTGTGTAAAAAAATTTGAAACTTGCATAGATAAAAAAGAAAAAAGTATCTGACTTAATAATTAATGTTTGCTCATTGGAAAGAGGTGAACTTTGCTCCAGGAAACTGTCCTCCAATTAAAGAAAGACCCCAAAGGATGGATGGTTCACCAAAACAGTGGAGACTGATACCTGTTTGCCTCTGAAAGAACTGGATAATTACTTTCCAGTAAGACAGGTGGATAAAATTATGGCCTTGAAAGCTGCATTTTTCCCAACCATCTAAAATAAGTTCCCCAAAGACATTTGTTTTTGGACCTTGAGAAAATCAAAGTTCATTATTCCTTTGTAATCAACACTGAAGTGGTTCTTGCACTTTCGCTGCATTAGAGATGCAGTTGAAGATGGTGTCCTAACAACAACTCGGGAAGAGGAGAATCTCAAACACCAAGTTAATATTATAAGTTCTTCCCCAAATTTGTTATACTTGCATTGTGGTCACGTTTTGACAACTGAACTGCCAAAGCACAAAATGACAACACACTATCATCTTATCTAGATACTGAATATTTACAGAAATATGAGTTCACGGGAGAGAGTATAAACTGCAGAGGCAAAGACAATACACAGAGCAGAAAGAGATGATCTGAAAAGCAGCTGTTTATGATGATGTTGCTGTGACTCACTCAAGTTGCCTTCAAAACCTTTTTATATTTTGTTATATTACATTTATATATTATCAAATGACACCCCACAGACATAAAATGATTACTGAACTGTAGTTCTTACCTCTTTTAGTTTTGCGTCATTTCTTGGATGCCAAAGAAGAAAAACTCATGCTGGAGACTCCACTGTAGGACAATTAAGTCAGCATGGCTACTGAAGATGACTATTTTCATGTTGGAACAAACTGAATACCACTGAATACCTCTCATTCTTTGGGAGACTATAATAAAAATAAATATCAAAGTTACCCTATGTCTGCTGGGTATATTCAGCCCATTGAAGCAGTTTGACTTGGTGCATTATCCTGATATTAGAAGTCATTTGAGGCCTAAATAGATGCAACTGGTCAACAGTCATATTGAGGAATTCCACACACTGGCAGACTACCAGCAGCAGGAGCCTGGGCACGTTGATTCACTAGGTTACAGGTTTTTTTCCAGTTTTGAGCTGTCCAGCTTAAGTGAGCTTGTTCGCACTGTAGCCTCAGATTTCCTTTTTTTGGCTGAGAGTTGCAGGTCTACAGCTAACAAAAAGATTTGTTTTTCTCTCTAGAGGCTGCTGTGGTGACAAGCCAAGAGATCAGCAGTTTCAGACATACTCAATCAGCCCGTCTGACACCAACAATCGGAGCACTTTCAAAGTCACTGAGAAATCACACTTTTCCCATTTGGAAGGGTAAGCTGAACATTAAGTGAAGTTTATAAATGTATTTTCATGATTTTAAAATTTCATCTCCTGCTTGGTTCAAGCAATTCCTGATTTTCATCTCTTTTAAGTTTACATTATTATGTCTTTTATTTAGCCAAGTAAAATTATTACCGTGTTTCAAAATGCCATTTTATAAATGTATATACCAGTATTCACATGTGGACCTCACAAGATGTAATACGAATGGCTAGAGACCAAAACTGAAAAGAGAGGCTGGCTGATCGGTTCTTTCATTGAGTCTCTTTGTCTTTGGCTGCAGACCTCATGCAGCTAAACTCTGAGAAGCGAGGAGAGGAATAAAATTGAGATTAGGATTTACATCCAGCAGCAAGACCCCATGTAGGCAAATTCAAGAAATAGTAGATAGAAGGGAGGGTTGAAGAGATTTACAGTTGGTATTGTATATGCATGGATATCAGTAGCTCTGGACACTTACACATGGGCAGGGCAGCCTGATATTCCAGAAAGCAAGAGGAATGCTGTATGACTGGGCTGAGCAGAATATCCCTGAAGTATGACTGTGCATGGCTCTCACCTTTTCTGCCTGTCTGATGTTTATTTAAACATGGTTCCCGGGCATATCGAGCTATACAGCCTCTTAACGTCCAGCTCAGTCACGTTCTCTTCACCTTACTTTATCTCTCTCTGTCACTTTCTTCTACATAATTCAGGGCACTTGACTGCTTGAGCAGGAATGAGAATGTGATTGAAAGGGTCACCTCCTTAAATCTGCAATTTCTAAAAGGAAATCTGTGTTTTCCATGCGATGGGTGCCAGAGGTTAACAGTTATTGGCAAGAGCTGCATAGCATCTGGGATGTCACCAGTGATGTTAAAGGAATATCAATGTGATGCTATGTTGTTTCAGTTCTAAGTGAAGCAGGCAGGGATGGATCCACTTTTTGGACCCTCACTTGTCATTGCATTTAATTGTTACTTTAGCAGACAAAACACAACATAAAAATAAGGTGGAAAGTTTACTTATTTAACATTCAGTAAATTTTAATTAAATGCAAGGCATGTGCTAGTTTAAAACATGAAACATTAGAAATGACTAAAACAGCATGACCAATGTACAATTTTTTTTAAGACACTGGTGGATATCGGATTTGAATATTCGATATACAAAATTGTTTTTTCTTTGAGACACATGAAACAAATAGATTGTCCTGGCATTTCTTATGTGTAGTTATTGATGAGTCCATGCTAAGATATAACTAAGATTTTAAAGTGCAGTTTAAAATAATCTTGTTTTATTGTCACAACAGGTCTAGGATTTCTCGTTTGTGTTTTGCTCGACCAGATTAGCTGATTGTTGTGTTAGTGGTGTTCCAAACATTTGTCGACGCCTGGGAAGTTGAAGAGTGCCCTCTGTTGGACAAACTATGTAACATCAACACTCGTAACATGATTGAAAGGTGTTTCTCCTGATTTTTTGTTATAAAATTTTCATTTATCACTCATTATAAATGCTGATAGTATTATATTGGCATATAGCTGATATCAGTCAGTCTCTACATTTTTGATGCTTTCTACTCTGGAGACCCTTTCTTAGCTATTGTGCCTATTATTACTGTCTCTTGTAGACATTTTGATCTATTCTTTGTACATGAATCAGGCATAACATTATGGCCACTAACAGGTGAAATGAATAACATTTATCATCTCTTCATCATGGCACCTGTTAGTCAGTGGGATATCTTAGGGACCAAGTGAACATTATGGCCTCAATGTGTTAGAAGCTGGAAAAATGGGCTAGCGTAAGCATTTGAGCAGGTTTGACAAAATCCAACTTGTAATGGCTAGAAGTGCAGCTCTTGTAGGGTGTTCCTGGTCTGCAATGGTCAGTTTCTATCAAAAGTAGTCCAGGGAAGGAACAGTGGTGAATCAGCAACAGTGCTCACCGATGAACACGGTGAGTATTTAAAAGTAGAATGGGAGGGAGAGCCTGCCCCTCTTCTGTGGAACCAGCTTCCCATTTGGATTCGGAGACAGACACTATCTCTACTTTTTAAGATTAGGCTTAAGACTTTCCTTTTTGCCAAAGCATATAGTTAGGGCTGGATCAGGTGACCCTGAATCCTCCCTTAGTTATGCTGCAATAGACGTAGGCTGCATGGATTCCCATGATGCATTGAGTTTTTCCTTTCCAGTCACCTTTCTCACTCACTATACAGTGGCTTGCAAAAGTATTCGGCCCCCTTGAACTTTTCCACATTTTGTCACATTACAGCCACAAACATGAATCAATTTTACTGGAATTCCACGTGAAAGACCAATACAAACGCTGTCCATCTAATCTGACTGAGTTGGAGCTGTTTTGCAAAGAAGAATGGGCAAGGATTTCAGTCTGTAGATGTGCAAAGCTGGTAGAGACATACCCTAAAAGACTGGCAGCTGTAATTGCAGCAAAAGGTGGTTCTACAAAGTATTGACTCAGGGGGCTGAATAATTACGCACACCCCACTTTTCAGTTATTTATTTGTAAAAAATGTTTGGAATCATGTATGATTTTCGTTCCACTTCTCACGTGTACACCACTTTGTATTGGTCTTTCACCTGGAATTCCAATAAAATTGATTCATGTTTGTGGCTGTAATGTAACAAAATGTGGGAAAGTTCAAGGGGGCCGAATACTTTTGCAAGCCAATGTATGTTAATAGACCTCTCTGCATGGAATCATACCTGTTATTAATCTGTCTCTCTTCCACAGCATGTCTTTATCCTGTTATCCTTCCCTCACCCCAACCAGTCGCAGCAGATGCCGCCCCCCCCCTCCCTGAGCCTGGTTCTGCCGGAGGTTTCTTCCTGTTAAAAGGGAGTTTTTCCCTTCCCACTGTCGCCAAATTGCTTGCTCATAGGGGGTCATATGATTGTTGGGTTTTTCTCTGTATCTATTATCGTAGGATCTACTGTGCAATATAAAGCACCTTGAGGCGACTGTTGTTGTGATTTGGCGCTATATAAATAAAATTGAATTGAACTGAATTGAACAAAGACTTGTTCCAACAGATGAGTTCCTGTAGCTTAAATTGATGAAAGAGTTAATCCTGATTCTGATAGAAAGGTGTACACCACAGTGTTGATTGGCCTCCAAATTTCTCCAAATTCTCAGTCCAATCAAGCATCTGTGGGATGTGCTAGACAAAGCAAGTCTGACCCACGGAGGTCCCACCTCACAACTTGCATGACTAACGGATCAAACGGCCTAGCGGAACAATGTTTTCACAATTTACAACATAAATTTGTTTAAGCTTTTTTAACTGTTTCTTCTGCTGCTACAGTCACATGATTTTTCAGATGCTCTGCGACAGAGCAGTCTCTCACTACACAACAGCTGAATTAGATAAGCAGAAGAAAATGTATAAGTATAAATATAGTAATAATAACAACAGCAATTTCAAAAAACGGGAGAGATGCATGTTTTTCCACATATTCCAACAAAAAGATCACAAATCTTATGTCTAAATGTCAGAACATGTTTAGTTTTAGTGTTTTAATATATAAATATATATACGTTTAGCAATAGCGGCAAAAACAGGCAGCATGTCACAGAACTTTCCATAAGTCATATATTTCTGCCTAGAATTGTGAGCTTATTTTTCTTTATCAGTATTTTACAGGTTAGTAATTGTTTATGGAAATGAGCCCAACAGGCAAATGGTTTTATTAGACGAAGCATTTGGCAAATTGTGGAACATTCACTCTGCCCTCTGACTGTGACTTGTTGAGTAAAAAATAATATTTACCTACTTTCAGTACTTGGCAGTTATTCATTTAGATTCCTGTGATGTCTGTATAAGAGTGTAAAAATGAATAATTTCAGTGAGCAGCTGGAAGACCACAGCCTACAAGCCTTCAGCCTGACAAGATGGAGAGTTTATGGCTTCAGGCCAGGAAGGTATTTGACAGATAAGAGTTCAGCTCATCAGCCAACAAACTCAACAAAACACTCGTTACATTCTGCTAGCTGAAACAATCATTTCTCACTTACATACAAATATACAAACAGATATTTAATATTTGACAATACATCTATTAAAGCTGCTACTAGTACCACTGTTACAGTTAATACAATAACTGCTATTGCACAGAAGTGGAAACATTTGAGCCCTATACAAAACAAAGTACCAGATTAACAGCAGCAGTTTTCCTGCTGCAGGAATTTTATGTGGAAAGCTTTATAGACTTTTTTAAAATCCAGACCAGTATGAAGACGAATGTATAGCTTTCAGTGTGTAAACTATAAGTGTGTCATCACTGGACTTTCTAAAAGGACGATAATCTCAAACATATAACTAAAATCAATATCTTGAATTTGAATCCAATTTGATTAAAACATAGTGACACCATGGAAACCAAAGAATATTAATAGGCTGAATGCTTTTTATTCATACGGGATGGACCAGAATTTCAAATAAATTAAAGTTTGGGAGAAAATACTGAAAAGATTTATTGTAGGTCATAAAGACAGAACTATGCTCCACAAAACATTGATTTTCGGGTTGAATTCTTTTTACTGCCTGTCTTTTGGGAGAAAACTTTATTTTTTATTTTTATTGCTTTTAAAAAGCCCAATATTATGGTCTCAAAGTTCTCTCTATAGAGCTATACATAACCTTATCTTCTATCTCTTTAGCTGAAGTGATTTCTCACAATATTTTGTATTTTGAGGGGTGTAAATAATTTTGAAAGCAGTTCATTGTTGGTGTATAGTATCAGCCAGTAATTTCATGAAATTACTCAAAGTTTTTAAAGCAAACATAAAGAACTGCAGAATATCCAGACGCAGTACGTTTGCACTATGTTTTGTGGAAGTTTGTTACTGATTATGCTGCAGGATGGATATGAGACGTTTTATTAAATGTTTCATTGTGATCTGTGAACCTTGGTCACCTTTGTAATGCAGCTGAATCTTTTTGTAACATATTGCAAAGCTTACAACCTGCATTAAGATCTAATATAAAGTGTTTTAGAGTTTTCCCTCTAAAATACATCCAAAATATAAAAGATGTGCTACTATGATTATGTTTGTAATGAAATTTTAACCTTAATCCACAGTAATGCATGTCTCAGCCTGTCTTTCAATTTCCCAAATGCTTGTTGTTTGTGGGTCATAAGAATCTTAATAAAACTGAGTTTTACAGACAAAAGATAAGAAGCCTAAAAGCTATAAAATACAAGTTTATATTAGAATTCAGACAGTAAGTAAAAGCAACATAAAAACTTGTCTTAAAATTCCTGAAACAAGAACTGTCTTTTGTTTAGTTTAAGTTGCTAAACTTAGTGTATTTTTGATTTCCTTGTGGAGCTGATTACAGCAGATTACCAGCAGATTGCTGAAAGGCATTTCCACATGCCTGGTTTGATCTCTGGGCAACACTGACTGAGCAGTCTCTGCAGATCTGAGGTATCTAGCACGCTTGCACTAAACAAAGAAATCGCTGGCATGTTTTGGACCCAGATCTTTGAGACAATAAGAAGGACCTTAAATTCAATTCTTTATTTGACTGGAAGCTACTGCAAGGATCTAATAAATGGGCTGAATTATCCTAAAAAAGTTTTCCTAACTCTTCCAGAACACAAGGCTTTTAATTTGAACTTATTTTGTTATCTTTTGTTTGTTCGTTTGTTTGTTTGTTTCATGCCTGGCACGTTTCCCATCTAAGTACAAAATCATCATCCTTGGCAAAGCTGTCAAACCATTTACATGGGTATAACTGGGTTTTGATTACTGAAAGGAATGCTCAAACCAAGTCTGAAGCTTAGCATATAAAATACTAATATCCACATGAGGCTCCCAAAAATTCCAGACCAGTAGTATTAGCCATACCCTTAGGTACCTGGATGAGCACTGTGGGTCTATAACTGCAGTATTTGTTAAAAGCACTACAGAGAGCAAAACAGAATCTCAGATGGTGAAGAAAGGAGCAAGTGGGGAGAAAGGTGGGTAGGAAAAGATAATGGATGGAGAAAGATGTATGGATTTGAAACAGAGGAAATGCAAAGGTAGGAAGTGTGAAGGGCAACACGGGTTGCTTCAGGTAAATGTGAATATTGATTTAATTAACACTTAACTGTGTTGACTCTTGCTCACACACACACACACCCTCTCTCTGGTATAAATTTTTCATCAGTGTCTTGTTTTGGGAAGGTGGTTATTTTGCTCGGAGGAGAAATTACAATGGATTCCCAAATCCATTTTCTCCTATCAATTATTCAGATGTGACCCAGGCTCATTATGCATGGAAATGTACTCAGCTCAGTGCATCGAGGGGAGGCTGTGTAAGAGTGTGCTTATGTGCGTGTGTGTTTACATCCACACTGTACAGTTTAACCCCACGTGATCACAGACGAACATGTGGGAGTGTATATGTGCACATGCAGATTTTATGTCAAAGATTGTATGTCTTCCAGCAACTGTGCACCTGTGAAGAGTGTTAATTCTCACGTGTATTCATTGAGGAACAGCTGTTGTTGCATGTGTATGTATTTGTACTCAGCTGCCTCTTACAATACCTTCTAGAGCAACATGTCCTGTTGAATAAAATGCCAGTGACTGATAACAGGAGCAGGTTAAATAATCGGTCAATTACTAATTAATGATTTCCACTTTTTATAAATTATTACTGTGGCAGAGTGACTTATTGGCATCATATTTTATAACTTCACTGCTCAAACATGCTAACACAAACCTTATAAAGCACTGGTTTCTAAATCAAACTGCTATTTTTAGCACAAAAAACATCTTGTTATGTCCCGTTCTACTTGGAATCCAGCATTCATCTAAAATGCATGCTGGATCCCATCCAGTGTCTCAAAACAGCAGTTATTTTAATTAGGTTTTCATTTTTGGTAAGTGGACAAAAATCACAGGAGCCAGGTGGTGAGCAAAGATTATGCTGGTGTGGCCAAAACCTCACGGTACACAATTTACTTAGTTGAAGAAAAAAATAAAAGAGATGCATTCTCGTGGTCTGGCTGGGGATTCTTTGACGGAATGCTGCTCAGCTGTAGCCAGAAATAAGATTTCATTAGCATAACGAAGTTTGAGGTCCAAATTGAAACTGCAAAGCACAGCACGCAAGTAAGACTAAACTGCAAATTTAATAAATTCCCAAAATAAAATTTAACATCAACATACAAAAAACTGATTTTAATTTTTCTATCTTTGTGTATTTTCAATGAATTGCTTATTTAAACTTTAATCTATTTCCATTATTACTAAGTTAATAGTTCATCCTCAGTTGTAGCAAGTTTGTAAATTATTATTTTTCTGTGAATAACACCACAAGGTTTACAAGACACCATACACCCTACGGTAGGCATGTGAGGCTACATTAAGCGGCCTTCCCCGTTGTTTGCTAGTTT
Source organism: Oreochromis aureus (assembly GCF_013358895.1). Taxonomy (NCBI): domain Eukaryota; kingdom Metazoa; phylum Chordata; class Actinopteri; order Cichliformes; family Cichlidae; genus Oreochromis; species Oreochromis aureus. Next base: position 5,304,739 of record NC_052960.1, read on the forward strand.
TGTTTTTTTTGTTTACTTGTTTGCAGGGGGGGGGCTGGGATGCTCAGTCTGCATTTTTGGTCAGCTTTTCCAATGCTCCATATCATGTTAGCAATACTGTAACCCATATGGGTTCATGCAAAAGCATTCCTTGAGTGCTTTACCCACAGAGATGATTGGTTAATTCTGATTATGAATAAAATGTGTGGTTTTGGTGCATTTGCAGTCCACTTCTTATAACTTTGAGTATGTAGCTAATAAACATATGCTGTGTAGTTTGTAGAATTTTCCTCATCAAAAGAGAAGCACAATGTTGTTAGTCTGTAAATTAGCACTAATTAGCCACTATGTGTGTCTGTAGTTTGTGTCCGTACAGTTTATGAATGCAACTTGCATTAACTTGCACTACCCAATTACGTCACTCCAAACTATAGAAACCATTAGGTGGCATCTAATTGGCCATATCCATCCTTAATATACATTGTTTACACATAATTCTACTTATGTTTTAGTTTGTGCATTTACATTCTATGTGCTGCTTTTTTAGTAATGCAGTGCGCTCAATGGAAAGACACCACACAAATCCATGGATTAGAGTATGCATGGCGCTCACAGTTAATTTTGTCCTTGCCTTCTGTATATAATTTAGTTGTGATAGATTTTGCAGAAAAAATATCAGAGCTCATGTTATATTTCCTTCTTGCTGTGATCTGAAAAAAGAAAAAAGAAATACAAAATAAAAGCATGCGGGTCATCTCAAATGTTCTGGTTGTATTTCCATTTAAGACTTGTTCCCAGATTAATTCAGCCCGTCAGGGGTTTTCATTAATATGCTCGAGTCTAGCTGATATGAAAGAAGAAATATTCTTTAGCAGAAAAGCTTGCCCAAAGACATTCAGTCAAAAACCCCTAATGCTTTTGAACAGTATCCAAAAGAAGGTGTTAGGTAGCTTAACTTCCAAGTTCAGACATTTTCTCAACTAATAGAAGTGTGGATGTAAGTTCAAAAACATTTCTGAGGTCAAATGTGCAAAGCAAGACATTTATAAAAATGAATGAAAATGCTTGAAGTCTGAAGTTTAAATCTAAATGCTCACACAACCAAGTGTCCGTTTATATGACGGCATGTTGGAAATGAGAATCTTTCAATACTCATAAGAGGAACAAAGGTAAGTAAAAAGCATGGATTGCATAGTCAACCAGTAATTTGTACTGCCAAAAGAATTTCCCTGTTGTCTTTTCCTTATATTTGTTCACTTATTCTGTCTCTAAACTTTCTATATGCATGAGTGCAGAACTTGTTCTAATAGATGGAAACTGATTTTATTGTCACTGGGATATGCCCATTGGAAATTAGAAAAAAAAAAATACTATAGGAAAAGTCTTATACTGTGATTTTTATTTGGTAGCTTGATGCAAACCTAGACATTTTCATAAATGCTTAATTAAATTTTTATATATTTGCATACATCAACAAAGGAGTGTTGAGAGAACCCAGCGTTGCCTGTGCAGAATAATAAAAAGGCTGATGAAGTTTAATAAAGATAGAGCAAGTCACAAATACACTTGCCAGACCTGATAGGTTGCTCTGAGTTTGTGCCCGTCTCCATGCTCCAATTAATTCTGTGATGCTAATCAGGCAGCAGAAGCCTGATTAGTATGGTTGTCATGGTAGCACTCCTGGGATCTGACAAGAGTTTCTGGGATGGATTGACAGCATGGCCCTTACTCTGAATGACAATAGCATCAATAACCTCAATGGTGTATTTAAAAGGAGTATATAGTATAAACATACTCAAAGTGTAATAAATATGTGTAATAACTTACTGTCATAAAAAATATAATATTGCATGTAAGTCTTGAAAGTGATGTTTTTTGCAACATCATGATTTTTTTTTTTTTTTTAAGCTTTTTGCTTAGTAATTTTTGAACATCTAGTTCTGAAAAAAATGACCAAGACATGCATGAATCATATGGCCTTTTTGATTTTTCCCTTTTTTCATGCCAAATAGCATGTTTTTTTTATCAACATGATATGCCTGATATTTGGCTTTAACTGACAGTCACAGCTGGAGGAGAGTTCACAGCTGAGACGCAGAATGAATGTCTATAATATGTGTGAGGCTATGATAGGTTGCTGTTTAAGAAAAAAGCTTCAGTAGAGGATAAAGGACCCCACTTATCTGCAATCAGATAAGTGCAGATACCCTATATTCATATAGTCACAAAATATAGTGAGATGAATCACCATTTAGGTTGTCAGGCACGAGCTGTTTATTGACTAACAGTATTGAACACTAAAGTTTTTCATTGCCAGTCTTCAGTTGAATTCTTATCAACTTTCAAAAGCTATAGCAACCTCGGGAGGATGTATATGTTACTGCTTCCTTCCGCTGATAGTAGTCAAATTAAGTATTCTGACATGTAGTGAGACTGCACACTGTAGACATGTTGTGTCAGACAACATATTACCTTACCTTGTGCATTTTCCCTTTGAAGACTGACTTGTTTGACTGCTTATGGCAAAAAGACTTTCCTAGAAAATTTCACGCATGCTTGATGCCTAAAACAAGGTCAGGAGCATATGAAATGGTAAATGAAAGCTATATATAAGTATATATATAAGTACAATAATAAAACACAATGAACCTAAAAATGTGACTTTGTTTCACGGATACTGAGCCTAAAAATGGTCCTTGTAAGTATTTCAGTGCTCTTTGTAATCAAAGGACGTTAGGCCACAAACACGGTGATGGAAATATAACTGCTACATTTATTATCTTCAATGGCAATATTGTGTTGAGCGAAGAAGAAAATGATGTGTGCTGAATGCATTTGTAATTCGGTGAAGATATTGGGGTGGATTTTAGGCTTTTCAGAATATTAAACCCACTGAGATTTTGGTCCTGAATTAGGTTGTGTTTAGTGGCCACGAGGATCCTGTTCTTCACATATCAATAAAAAGAAAGGTTTGGTTTTATGGCACAGTTGGATACCACAGATACCACTTTTTCATTTGAAAGATGATCTTTATGCTGATTTATGAGTTAAAATAAGTCAATTTTGTGTCCTTTGTATGAGGCGCTTTGGTTGGGTGTTGCATCTTACACTAAATAGTTCATTTAAATGTTTCCGCATGTGGAGACACGAAGAAACATATCTGGTGTTGTCTAGGAAAAGTCTGTGTATAATTTGGTTTAAAAATAACATTAAGTTCCACTGTATGCATTCATACACACCTTGCAGAGATCTTATTTAATTGGCTCCAGTGATTGAGTTTAATGTGTTATTTTGAAATTAACTAACTTATTTGGACTCAACTACTAGGTTGGTGTTCCGGCTCCCCACTTCATCAAAGTGCCAGTGTGTTTAAACTGATCTGTGTATTGTCGCAGTCAATGAATCTGGTCAGCCGGTCTGCAGCTCTTTGATTAGCTGATTAGTTTGGTTCAGGATAAATCACTGTCATTCTGGGGAGTCTGCTGGCACTGTAGATGAGACATTAATAGAATTAAAGAGTCACACATGCAGAGGCAATAACTCACAGCTTCACGGGATCACTGTTGTATCGATACAGGAGGGTATGGTCCTGGTGTTTTCTAATTTGTGTCTGTGCTTATTAACTGAACATACTCTGGGTGGACATTTCAGTGTTGTTTTGCTTAATCATGGGGAAAGAACGCACACAGCATTGAGCTGTGGAAGAATTATACTTCAATAAGATTGATTTAGGTTTTGAAAATGTGTGTAACAATCTGGAAAAAGTGCAAATATTCCTACTGGCACAGCTACTGTTGATTTGGAGGCTCAGTTTTTCGTGCCAGTTTTTGCAAAATTTAACAGAAAAATGGTGGAACAAGTAGGGGAACCAGAGAGGATGCCACAGTCCTTCTATCCATTTACATTTAGGCTGTCTCAGTGTTATTTGATAGTATTTAGAGTGACTCCATGATGTCATCATCAGGTCTGTGTAGGAGCACTGGTTAACTCTGCAGACCTGAAGGCTGATATGCAACAAAACAGTTTACAACAGTATTTCCCCAAGTAAAAAAGCACTACATCAAAATATCAAGAGTACATCAGTACATAGAAATCTATGTGGATGCAAACAAAATCAAAAATACCTTTAAGGCCACTGGACTGGTTACCAGTTACCACAAGCAAGGTAAAAAAAACAAACAAAAAAAACAAAAAAACATCAAAGGTGTAGTGCTTGGAACTATCCTTACTTTTGGGGTTCTTCAGATTGTAGTCTGTATATTTTGAAATGTATTCCATCAATAGGCAGTCTGTTTTTATGTATGGTAGCAATTATAAAGCTACATACACTACTCGAATGGGGAAAAACACAATTTTTAAAGTATGTGAGTATCTCACTACCATGCACACACATAAATATTCAAAATCAATTATGATTTTGGTATTTCATATAATCCCAGATCGACATGGTAGACAGTATTATTACATCTGCTTTAATCTTTCTATGAAAAAGTGAGCAGAATTGTGTTAATGTATTCAGTTTAAAATCTATCCTGGAAAAAAGAAATGGGTTTATAGTAACTGGCTGGAAAGCAGCAATGTCTTCTTTCCTCATTTATCAAAGCTGATAAAACTTACAGCACTGCTGCTGGACACTATTAAACCTTAAGGAATATGAACTGCCAAAAATCTTCAATATATCTGTGATGGTGCTTAAAAGTCCAAAGGATCATGAAAACATATTAAATCTAAAGTTAAGAAAGTGCTCTTGCATGATGAAATCATTATTTTTTCTCACCAGAGTGCACTGCCTCCTACACACTCTGATATCACATCCAATTTATCCCAAGATGATTGGTATAAAGTCAAAAAGCATTTTAGGATTAAGTATAAAGAGCTCTTCAGGCCAGTTTTGCTGTTCACGTTAACCCTTTTGGGCCATTTACAGCATTGAATGTGATGCAGATTGGTTAAGGTTAAGGTTAAGGTACAATATCATTCAAGAAATGACACTAAAACTAAATATGCCTAGTGATAAGATGCAACCTGCCTGTTAATCGTGTGCAATTTCATAACGCGAGGCTTGAAGCGGTGAAGAAAAGGCCTTGCTTTTTCTAATTTTAACTAACTATTACCGCCTTTTAGCTGTGTACTGAAGACATAGTTAGCAAATAGCTATTCAAATTTCCTGTTCTTGAGTGACAGAAGTGGCACCCTGTGTGGTCTTCTGCAGCTGTAGCCCATCTGCTGCCTTCCTAACAGCTCAAAGCAGTCTGGCCATTCTTCTCTGACCTTTGGCTTCACACAGGTATTTTCACCAAGATCACTGGTGCTCAGAAAATATTTTCTCTTTTTCAGATCATTTTCTGAAAGTCAAAGTGGTTATTTTGTTTCTGGAATGCCCAGACTAGTCACTGAAGTCATTTAAATCACCTTTACTCCCAATCCTGATTATATTTTTGAACTTTAACAGGTTGTTTTAACCATGTTCAGATTCTAATTGCACTGAGTTGCAACCATGTGATTGGCTGATTAGATATTTGAGACAAATAGCAGTTTAATAAAGTGGCTAGTCAGTATATACCAATGCTGAATTAGTTACCAGAATAATAAGAGTCAGAAGAATATAAATAAGGAAACATCTCACTGCATAAATATTTAGTAGCAGGCTGCATATATTGTTTTCTAAGCTCATATTCATTACCTTAAATAAATGATAAGTGTTTTTTTATAAGTTGTCTTGTTTTGCATGGGTTGCCGTGTGTTATTATTTTTAATTTTTTAATAATATTAAGGGTTTTTGTTCTTACAGTTTTATTGTATGCTTTTATTGTGATATTTGTGTTTGACTTGGAAGACACAACACACCTCATCACTAATTTTATACATCTGTCCATGTCCTGTAAGAACTCCGCCATTAACCAATCAGGGTTAATCTTGCTTGCACCTAAAGACCAATAAGAAGCCTTGGCGGGAAGCATGAGGGGGCAGTCATGGGGTGGTGAAACGTGACATGGCTGCCAGAGCAGCATGTAACAGACAAAAGGACTCTATGATAATGATGATGACCACCAAAGAGCACCATGGCTGGAAGAGATTACGGTGGTCCTATCTATTCGGAGGGCGAGACGCAAACCACGGTTGTCAAGCAGAGAACAGCAATGGGCAGAGTTAATAGCTCTGGAGTTGGCGCAGGAGCGAAGGAGTGGAGAGGACGTGTGAGGACGCTGCCCTGCCTTAGTATTTTAATGGACTTTTATTGGACATTTAGCGGTTTTAATTGATCAGCTGTCATTGCTGGAATTTTTTTAAGTTTTTTTTTTTAATTTAAATTCTTCTTGTCCCTGGCCAGGGTTGTTTTTTTGCTTGAAAACTTAGTTTTATTGGCTCCTCCACTGCTCTTCCTATTTTACAAAGGTTTTCCCTTCTGATCAAACCATGTTGCATAAAGACCCAAGAATTTCTTAAGGTAAAGAAAAGGAAGACAAAATCAAAAGGCAAGCATACTCACATATATGTAACCCTACTGCAAAGCATCACGAGGGAGGAAACTGCATTTCATAAAAATTTATGGGTTCTAGACTTCAGTTATTTATTGCAAAGGGTTCAAGTATTACAGTTCGTTGTTACATTGTATAAGCTATTTAAAAAGTATCAAAAATGACTAATACTTTTATTTAAACTTTGAATAAGAGCTCAAAATCAGCGCTTCAGTCAGACCTTTTATTCTTTGGATAAATTGTATATAGCGGTGTAGTCAAGAATATCTCCATCTTTCTATTCACACATATCAGACAGATTAAATATCAAAATAAAAAAAATCTAGCCACACTGTTACTGCATTGATGTGTTGAGTACAAAAAGCAAACTATTATAATTAGATTTCTGTTGAATTCATAAAATAAAATAACCAATTGCCTCTTGTTTTAATGTGCACTTCTGAGAGAAATATTGAATGACTGTCTTTTAAAAAAATCTTTTTGGAATAAAACGCAGTGAACCCATCAATATGTCACATCGTCTAGTATTGCTGGAACTGTCCAGCAGGTTTAAAGCAACAGCTAAAAAGCATTCATGAATTTAAGCTCATTTTAGGCACTTGAGACAGCAAGGGTAGACTTTTCTTTCGCTCACAGCTTCTTCAAATGTGCTTTTTCATACATGAAGTAGAGCTGCATAATGTGTTTTATGGGTTCAATAGAAAAGGAAAAGAATGTCACATTGCTTTTAACTGTGATTCACACAGACTAAAACTGAGTTTTCTGCTGAGGACAAAAAGTTATGTATAACTTTATTAGCTTGATGTTCTTTGGCGCAGTCTAAATTTTAATACATTTCCTTGACTGGTGAGTCATATGTCATATGTCTGCTTTGAAAAGGAATCTATTTATATGTAATGAATCATTTCTTACACTAAAAAAGAAATTCTCAAACAAGTGAACAGTCAAGTAGATTGTTTTTCTAAACTTCATTAGTTCACCACCTGTAAAGGGATCTGCATTTTAGAAAAGGAGCCCACCTCTCATGTGAAATAAGTGCAGCATATATGTCAGTTTCATCCTGTTTTTCTTTGTCACCTTCCATCTGTGTCTGTGCTGCCATGTCTTGTCCTTGTTAAGATTCCTAACAGGCACCCGGGAGGCGTCAGCAAAACGACGAGTCACTAAACGAACAGACAGATTGTTAATTTCCCTCCTCTAGGCACAGACTGCACAGGGTTGAAGTCCAATCCTGTTTGGAGACTGAGCAAAATACTGTCACTTTTATTAGCTTCCTGACCACATCAATCTGTCTCTGTGTTTGTGCCCTGTCTTTCCACCTTCGACTTCCTTCTTACCACTGACATATTTTTCAGTCCCTCTATCCCTCTTCTCCTTCACTGATCTTCTGTCTCCGTCTCCCTACTGGGCAAAGTAAGCTAAAAATAAAAAGTGACACATTGTATATTAATAATATATTGAATATGAATTAGACAGGAGGGTTGAGTCACGCTGAGGGATTTTTTATGAGGCTGAAGAAATAGCTGACTAAAAGTTTATTAAAACAGACCCAACCTTTGACCAGAAAAACCAGACTGTGTTGGTAATAGACAAACCATTCCAGCTCTTCAGGAGAACAAACCAATAACCAGTAGATGAAGGAACTGCCTTCATCCACCTTTATCACGATGCAAGACAGCAGCTCTAAACAAACTGCTCAGAGACCTGAGGTAGCTGTCTTGCATTGATCTCAAATTCCAAATGGAAGCACAAAAACATGATGTTTTTCCCTCGACTATTTACATACTTTTTGAGGGCAGTGTACATCTGCTGCAGTGAGGCTTGTATTAACAAAAGCCACTAGCTCCATCAGCAACAGATGGTATGAGGGCTTTGTGTTTAGCCTCTGTTGTTTACATTCTGAAACAGTGGAGAAAAAAAAAACATGTGGTTTACTTGACAAAAAGCTCACTGGACAATAGATGACTGTAGTTGTATATATATGAATAAAACTCTCAAGTAGTTCTTGCATTTTGAACATTTGAAGTGGAATACAAGTTGAGTACACATTCTACTACCTTTGTATCTTCTGCATCATGCAGACTTATACCAGTAGACAAAGGTGACTTGTTTTTGAAGTACGCAACTAGTATTTGTTAATGTTTTTGCTTGCTCAGCGGACAGTAGGGAGATTCTAACTTTATACATCAGAGAAGAGAGTCTTTTCCCCCTCACACTGTCAGTGTTCTTTCCTGTTTGGCAAATACTCAGCAGGCTGCCTTTTTATTTCTGGTGGATGGACACTCTACTTAAAGGTCAGATTGATGAAGTGCTGCTGAATTCCCATCTCTGCTGAGGACTTCTGAAAACCCCTTAGAGTACTGTTTGGTTCTTGGTCAGGTCCTTGACAGAGGCCCTTTTTTTTTTTTGTTCTCAGTTACTCAGTGCAGCTAACTCTGGGAAGAGTGCTGGTTGTTCCAAACTTTTTCTATTTTACAGTTACTGAGGCCACTATGTCCTTAGAAAACTCCTCAAATTTAGGCCACAGTTGTATTGCAGACTTCTACAAAGAATTAAGGAGTATTTTGCTATGAAAGTGAGACCTTAAACAAAGGTGTGTTTCTGAAACATTAATTATTCACAACACTTACCTAATTTAGGCCAACACCCCGAACAGTTTACCAGTCTGCCACAGGGCTAAAATCAAACAATGAATACTCATATCTGCATCTGGTCAATTTTTAGGTTAAGCAGATGCATTACAACGAAATATACAACAGCTCCAACTTTATGGGAACATTTATGGAATAAACAGGTCAGGTAAATGTTATTCATCTTCAATGCCTATAACAGACATATCTATGAAGGCTATATGAATATTTAGAAAATGTTATGTACTGTGTGCAACAGGCAGGAATGGCACACCCAAATTGCAGACTCCAGGAGGTGAAAAGTGCACTCACAGCAGCTTTATTACTGTACACAAAAATAACTAAACTGAAAATACAAAATAACTTGATAGGCAAGGCAGGCGAGCAGAACACACAGCATGGGGTGAGGGAGATCGCCACACAGACCAACGAAAATACAGGGCTTGAATACACAGAGGGAGCAATCAGGGAATGGGAGACAGAAGGGAAACACAGCTGGGACAAATTAGACTTAACGAGACAGGGAAAGCAAAACTAGAAACACTGACATGAGACACGGACTTTCAAAGTAAAACAGGAAACATAACACAGAGGCACGGACTTGACAAGGGGTACAGCTGACAGGGGAGACAGAGCAACCATGGAACACAGAGAGAGAAACCAGAAGATTAAGAACTCTAACATAGAAACCAAAAGACTATAAATTATAAATAATGACAACATCAAAGTTCAATAATGATGCAAAACTCCAAACACTGGGTCAACAACCCAGGTACACTAACAGAAAACTCATCTGGTGGCCTGATGAACATCATTAAAACTTTCCAGCTGCTGTTCCTCTTTTATAGTTGTTCTTGCTGCTGCTGCTGCTCTGTAGGTTATCGAGAGAAAAGGCAATAAAAAGCATCCTTCCTTCTGCATGTAGATGTCAGTTATTGTGATGTGGCCAGCAAATTAGAAGCCCCTTGTCGACTACCACATGCTACCTCATTTGGGTTGAGAAGAGACAGTGATTGATGGCCAGGTGTCACGCAGCAAATTGTCCATTTCCACTCACACAGAGATATGCATAAATGCTTGCATGCACCAGTACACACAGAGTAAATGCCCACCCGCATACTTAGTCAGCCACGCAAACACTTATTTATCATGCTTACACATGCATACACACACGCACACACTGCAGACCCTAAACTAAGTAAAAAGTAGTGTGGCAGTCGTTCTCTGTATATTGCTTCCCATCAGTCACAATTTTACAAGTGGTACAGCCACCTGTAAGACCACACTAGGATATACACATACATTACCTTGCATGAGGTAAACTATAATAAAATGAGCTTGGGAGAACTAGTGAGAAGATGCTTCACTGTTAGTTTATTCTGTTAAGGTATAATTGCTTGTTACATTCTGTAAATTGGGCCAGGAGATGAGCATGGTAATCAATATATATATTTAAATGTTAAAGAGACAGCTCCACCACTGTCTTTTTAAGAAAGAATTTAAAACATGTATGCAAAGCCTAAATTCTGAATTAAATAAAAACAAACAAATAAAAAACAACAACACACACTGCTCAGGGGGCTGGACAACGTAGGTGTTCCTTAACAGCTCAGTACGCAAACTAAGCCCAAAATGACACTGAAGCTCAGAACTGTACTAAGGCTGGCCCACTGAGAGAAAGAAGCGCTTCTCCCCAGCTTTTATACTGCAAAGGTGAGTGATTGCTGAGCAGAGCCAGCTGTGCACTGGTTCTACAGGAGAAAGTGGTTGGCACTGGAGCACAGAGTGAGGAAAACAGGACACACCCACACAGCCCACACAGCAGCAATGCTACTGTAGCTCCGTAACACTGTTGTTATAGAGGTTTCCAGCCTGGTTGGTCTTTAATCGCTTTAATCTTTGTGAACTAGTAAGACTAGCAAAATGAATTCTAGTGTTTACTGTAGTCACAGGTTTTTGTAACACTTAGTTCTCAGTTGCCAGTCACCCCTGCATGCCTCCCCTGTCGCTCCTAACATTCGCCAAATGGTTTTATTCCTGTGGATAATTTTAGCATTTCATTGTGTTTTCTAGTCCTTATCTTGCGTGAAAATCATTAGCCCTGTTTTTTCCAAAAAATTATTTTGGGTAAGTCTGGTGCATCTTTTTGTTCTGTGGCGTTTTATCTATTTTTCCTTATATGTTTATTTTCATATTGTTCTTTTAGCTGGGTACTTACTGAAAGGTGTGAAGAGCCCACAGCATTTTTGTCAGTTATGTGTGGTGCATGTATCTGATTAATCACATCATCTATTTTAAATAAATTTCTCCAGTGCTCTTTGCTGTACGTAACCACATCATATTAAACAGTAATGGTCTACAGGAAGGATGTGACTTTTTTCGGTCTTCAAGGACTTTGAATAAAATGTACTATTTTCTAGATCTTACCTTTTATCAATCAATAGTTAATATGGTACTTTTTCATTTCTCTTGGACTGAAATCCAGCTTTACTGACAGTGTGCCGCTCAGGTTTCTTTGAATACACGTCAGTTGTGATGTTTACCTTTGTAGATCAAAGCACCTTTGATTCAAATCTCTTTTGAAATCACACCGGTCAGCAAGAGTTAGAGGAACTGGCCTTTCTCATCTCCTTATCTCATCTGCTGTTTTGTGTTTGATTTGCCCATATGCCTTTCTGGCTCTGTTCTTTTTTCCTATCACCTTTAAATAATCCAGTGACCTGTTAATATCACCCGTCAGAGTGAAAATATCATGGCTAATGCGGAGAGCAATAGCCGCTTTAGATTGAGCAGTCCACTTCAGCACTAATCCAGTCACAAGGGATGGAAAGGGAGAATAGAGAGGGAGACTTAATTTACACCTAGTATGGAAATGTGATTTCAGTCTAGATATGTACTTGGTCTACACTGTAGGTGCAACTCAGTTTTTTCAGACTTGCTGGACAGATTGCCTTTTCACTTTCAAAAATAGCTTTTTCTTTTGTATATGAAGGGTACACGTTTGTATGCATACATACTTACAGCAGCTGTTAAGGCTTTGTCCCATAATCAAGCAACTAAAGCATCATGAGATATTATTTAAATGTTTGTTATAAGTGTGATTTCCTTGCAGTTCTTAGACAGTACAAATATGTGGAAAAGAACAAAAAAGTTTTGAAAAGTCTTTTGTGTATCTAGGATAAGATATGCTTAAATTTGTCCCTTAAATCTGACTTAAATTCCTCTCAATGACGACTCAGAGCTACAAAAATCTGTACTATTCTAGATGTGAACCCCCCCGGTTGTCTCTAAATCTTAAGTTGCATTTTTGGTAATGGCAGATGCCATTTTAAAGGGAAATATTGTTTGTTGTTAATATAAAATATGTAGACTATTAAATGTTTTTATAAAACTTGTTATTGATTAGTACCTTAAATCACTGAATAGTTTCAGATAGTAACAAAGATAAGTTACTGACACGTAGATAGGTGAAAGCATATTAGGCTGGCAAGTATGAGAAGCTATGTGCCAGCCACGAAAACTATACCAGCATTAATGCTATTTTTAAACTATGTGGATTATATTTGTGCCTGCCATAAAATCTCTGCCTCTGATAGTATATCGCTTCAGGGGATGGCATTTTTCTAATGCAAACACATCATACTCGACTGACTCACTCAGCTTCAGGCTTCCAGCTTTGCATCTGCAGACTGTGTGTCTGAAACCTGTATTTTTTTTAATGGTGAGTATTGGGCAATTACTCTGGTTAAAAAGATGTCTGAATTTAGATGTCTGGTACTCACTTGATCTCTTGAACTCAGTAAAGATCTTGTGGTGAGGTTAAGATTTCATTTCTAACTAGACACGTATTATTTTGACTTATTAGTAACAGTGTGGGTCTACCGTGACTGAAAAGTTGGTTTTGCTTTTCCAGTTAGTACCACCCCTCGCTCGTCATCACACCAAGATGATGATGGAAGGAAATGCTCATTTTGAGAGCATCGAGACATGACTCATATCATGGTGGGTACATCTGTCTTCTTTATGCAGTCGATCATCACCAGATCTGATCATCATCAAATTTTTACCAGAGAGATTGTTATTAAAATGTTAAAATGTTGTCCAATATTTACCCCTATGCAGGTAAGGAGAAGGAAAATGAACACACAACAGAGTACAGCATTTGGTGTGGAAGAGAACTAATTTCTCTTTAATATAAATGTTCTTTTATTATTACCTTATATTTTTCTTTTGTTCCTTATTATCTTTTGCCTATTTCTATCCTCCACAGTCTTAAGACTTTTTTTTTGTATTTGTTTTTACATATTTTCAGCGCAGCACAGTGAGCGGGATCAGCACACTGCCAGACTGATAGAGGACCTTGTCAGTTGTGGTCAGTGGACTGGAATACTGGAACAGTCTTTTTTTCCTCTTTATTTGTCCCTCTTGTATCTTACCTTGTGCTTGGAAGCATGATACTGTATATGCAATAACGCTGCTTTCACAGAAAAACATTACTTTTCTTTTTTTTCTCTGCTTCAAGGAACATCATGTGCTTTATTTATTAACTGAGAACACATTAGTCTCTCAAGTCTTTTGTTATCTCTTCTCTCCTGTTTTCATGATTCACAGCGTTGAATTCCAGTTTGTTATTTTCACATCTCTCAGTTCAGCTCTTTTGTTGGTGAAGCACACAGTGATCTCAACTGGTACTTGCAGTTTGTCTTCTTTTTTTTTTTTCCCCTTTTCTGCATTTGTCAAGATGGACTTTTATTTCAGAGGTTTTTAAAAAAAAAATTATTTCTGTTTTTTTCTCACTTCTGAAATTAACTTTACCAAGTGCAGTTCTGAGGTACTCTTTTGCACATATTTCCATTTCTAACCGCTTTGTGACACATAAAGAACAAAGCTTCCTGTAAGGTAATCTTATCCCACGGATGGACTCCACCCTCACAGTCAGCGTTTGGTCTGCAGCGGCACATAAACAGTTCTCTGCTTGCTGTAGGTTCTGATTAGTAGATTTCTAGAGCAGCTCAAGAACTATCCTTGCTAACAGCAGTCCAAGATGTTGTAGTGAGAATCTATTTAACAGTGGTACGGGAGACACACCCGACAGCACCCGATTCATACCGAGAAGCACTATGACCCAAACCTGACCAGCATGCTAGCTAGCTTGCTAGAAACCAAGAGCACTGAAAAGCTGAGGCTGATAAACTAGCTCACTGATTGAGTATGGCGTCATTCTGTCATCGTTATAATGTGGTTGTGGATCCATTACTTTGGTGAAATTTCAGAGAGAGATAGCTTTACCTCAAATGTAATCTAATCTAGTGTCTCAATGGGAAGGAACATTCATAGTGCTTTTGCAGTGGCAAGTGGAATAGAAGCCATGCTACTTCCCTTTTTGTAAACCTCAGCCTTAGGCAGAAAAGATTACCTTTGTAGGCAATTTTAAAACATTTATTTGAAAGAGACATTTGCTGTTGGCATGTTTTAGTTAATGTTACAAATTTAGTTCTTTTTAGTTTTGTTTTGGTTCACTGGGCTGACATTTCAAAATCTCACACAGTCTGTTGTGCTAAATATAAAATCTGTTGTTTTGTGTGTTTTTTCCTGTAGGACTGAATGAGCTACTTGGGATTTGCAGTAGCTTGCATCTATCAGACCTGCTCAAACAACAATTTTATTCCTGAAAGAATGTTCATTGCAGGTTTAAAGCTACAACAATGGCAAATAAAAAGGACATAATGAATTTTTAACTTTCATTCCAGGAAACTGAGATTAATTTTTTTTCCAGTTATAAATGTACTATTTAAATAATATCAAGGTGTGAACTTGAGGAATTTAATGTATTTACTAGTCAAGGAAAAACGCTTTAGTGCTAAAATCTATCCTAGAGATGCATTAATATCTGAACAAAAATGTAAAAATGAAATAAATGCACAGTTTCGTTAACAGATATTCTTTGGGGGAGAAAATGGCAGGTGATATTTTGTCTCTGTGTCACACACTTCATCATAGTCTTTCCTAAAAATAGATCCTCTACAATGATGGTGCGGCTTTAAGTTCTGCAGTACACAGCTTCATCTGTTGTATTGATTTTTGTTTTGCTGAGTTTTCCAACTCAGTTTAGGGCTTTGGTGTAGAGCTAGTGAGTCATCACACAGCAGAAAGACACAGGAAAATTACCAATTACATACACTGTTATTGCTTCTTTGGTTTGTAAGAGAAGCACAATTGTCTTCAAAGGCAACGAGATCCAGTAAATACAGCCCAAACACTGGCAGTAAGGATTAGAAATCAACATGAGTTTAAGAGTTGATGAGTTGCAGCAGGAGCTTAATACAGTCTAAAGTCTGCAGGTTCGGCTGTGGTACAGCCATGAGTCACTTATCAAGCGTGCTTCAGTCTGCAGAGAGAAAACATTTGAGGTTCGGGCGGCTGCATCCCGTACCTCAAAGGACCAAGTGACAGGATGATGAAGGGGTTTATCCTGTGTGTGTTTACCCTCCACAGCCCAGTTCACAGGAGACTTCGTTGGTACAAAGTCATGAACTGTGAGAATGAAAAGGCAGTAGCAAAGCATCACTTTTGAATGCCAGATAAATATATATAAAGGGAAGTATAACATATAACAATTGTTACGTTCCCCTGAGGGGTCTAGGCGGTGAGGGGGAAGTAACAAAAAATGTACGGGTCAGAAAAAGGGTTAAATTAAAGAGTTTTATTAAAGTAGTTCAACTAAAAGAGACGGACAAGCCGCTATCACCATTTAGGGAAAACAAACAAAACTCAAGCGTTGGTCAATAAAGTAAAACGTAAGCCAAAAAGAGAGCAGCTCGCTAGCTGCAAACATGGACATGCAACTCACTAGCTGGAAACCACCAAAAACACAGCTCACTAGCTGCAAACACAACTAACACTCAGTTCACAAGCTGTAACCACACTACTGGCACTCTGGCCCAGAGCTCACCTTTCCCTGGGCTTAAATACTTTAAATTACTCATGTCAGTCAGCTGTGTAAAAGGGAAAGGTGGCACCTCAGGCAGAAGAGGTGGTGGGACACACCCACACAGGCACCTTCAGGACGAGGCCCTGCTAGGGCCGTAACACAATGAAAAAAATCAAAAATCAGTGCTTAGAGTTTGTCACTGCTTTAGAAACATAACCTCTTACCTACCACCAGGTCCCTGTTGACTCGCTGAGTTTGGATTTTGCTTTATCCACATGTTATATTTACAGAAGACACATTTTCAGAAAACTAGAAGATGTAACGTTTCAGATAAAGTCAGGGTGTTTCAAGCAGAGGTGGAAGATAACTCAACCCAAACCCTAAATATGTTTCCAGTAACTTGGTGGACTTTAATGTGTTAAATTGGGTGTAATGGGAGGTTAGGTTAAAATTTGAAATCAAACTAACAACCAAGGTTATACAACAACTTGTGTGTGCTGTATGTATTGTATACACACAGGTAACTTAGTGCAGGCAAGTGGCAGCATCTTTTCTATTACATTATACAACACATTAGGAGGAAATAGGGAAATACATGTTACTTTAACAAAAGAGCACCATATTATCATGCCCTTTAATTATTTTAATAAAGTATTCCAGTAAACGGGGCCTATTCACATAATAAAAATTACATTG
This sequence comes from Oreochromis aureus, assembly GCF_013358895.1. Taxonomy (NCBI): domain Eukaryota; kingdom Metazoa; phylum Chordata; class Actinopteri; order Cichliformes; family Cichlidae; genus Oreochromis; species Oreochromis aureus. Next base: position 5,321,454 of record NC_052960.1, read on the forward strand.
ATTTGAATGGGGTGACAATATTTGTCTCATGCACCTCCTTATATATAAGTTATATTATATCTACATTTATGTCAAAGGTTTGCAGTTTTCCAGTGTATGACTCTGCACTTTCAAAAGACTCTGTAATCTACAAGAAAAGCTAAGCATTTTTCCCTTTCAAACTAACATGGCATAATGATGCAGGCTGTTACGCATTGCACTGCAATAATAATGGATTCATCTTGGTTTATTATAGGACCAACAATAGCAGATAACTCTAGCCATTTAACAGCGGGTTATTTTATCCCAGTCCACATCTTATTTCTAAATTACTCATGGTCTGGATACAAAAGGATCTCAGAAATATTGTTTGTTGTTTGCTGAATCCTGATTTTGACATGACTGCATGATGTTTTTGTCAGATTTGGCAGATTTGTAATCATATTTTTATTTACTGTTCTGACCACTGAAATAAGACAGACTTTTGGGAAACTGAGGCGATTTCTTTGAAATCCTTGATTCAACCTTCTTTATTCTATGTAACAAAAGTAGTTACTGTACAAGCCGAGGAATAACTTTAATAACTGGAATATTTACTGGCATGTTAGAAGTCATGTCTTTGTGCAGCTTTGGCTTGTAAGCAAAAAGAAAGTTCGGGCTATAAATAAACAGGAAATGAATCAGAATAACAGTGTTCATCTTAATCAAATCTTAATCAAGTAATCATGTCTGCCTTGAAAAAGAAACCACTAAACCGTGGATTCATTACACACTTAAATCTTATCAGTGTCATAAACACTGACATTGATAAGATTGGAAGAAAAGAAAGAGATATTATCAAGGAAAATTGACATGAATAAGAGGTAAGACAGAAAGAAAGTAAAGGACACTCAAACATAAAAAAGCTGAAAAAACATTTGCTATTTAATGAACGTTTCCTCTAATAAAAGCAGAACTACCACCTCCATCCTCAAATGCTTATTTATGCAGCACACTCTAATTGCTATGTTTTTGGATTCATGCTACATTTCATAAATCTGGCATTTCAGGCTTCCACTTCAGATTACAGCTGTGAACAGTACCCTGTATTTATGTCAGACAAAATATGCAGAGAGAAAGTGAAAACTTTCAACTCTCAGCAGGTTAGTTGTTGTTAGCTTTAATGAGATTAAGTGTGGAGCTGATTTGATAGAACGAAAGAAAAATCACTAAAATAAGACAAACTGGGAATAAAAAGAGAGCTCTGACAAAACAGTAATGAGAGAAAGCTAGTCTAGACAGAAAGTTATAGCAGACAGAAAGTAACACTATTTCTGTCATTGAAGGATAGTCTCTGGTTTGAAAACTTCAGAAAGGCTTTATGGGGAAAAAAAAAAAAAGAACTCAATCTATCAAATGACAGAAGGCCAGACTGTATTCAACTGTGTGTTCAAGTTTTGTTCACTTTAAGCTTAAAAGCATTGTTGGAAACTTCTTTGTATATACAGTAGTGGGCATTAAAATGACAACTTTTCGATGTCTTTAACCAGCCAGTATTGCAGTAATCACATCTTTTATATATTTGCAACATGGTAATAGGTCTGGCTGAATTTCTATAGAACTTAAGTAAATGTCAGACAGTTCAGATTCAGTGACAGTAAGTGAGAGGCTATTCAGGTGTTTCTGTATTATCCTGTATCATTTATAATATCCTGCACTTTTCCAAAAAGGACTGTTCTCTGTGCCCATCTTCAACAGGTAGCATCAAATAGTTTTATCTGTACATGCTAACAAAGATGTTGTATGTAATCCAAAATCATGTCCCTGGTTTTTCCTAGTGCAAATGTCTTATGGTGCTCTGAATCTTTCCAGTCCTTTGGGGCCTACCATGGCTACACCACCAATATCACTCATCTCAGAAAGTAATCCTAGTCCTACACAGGAGGCAGGATTTTAACATCTGCATAGCTGTTGATAATTTAGGCTTGAGTTTACATTGTGCCTTTCTCCCATGCTGTGACTATAGGTTCTTCATTATGGTCTCAATTACTAGGCTAATTTACAAAACATCAATACACTGCCATAGACATTAAAGAAGTCTTAAGGGCCTGGTCATCTACTCATTTTACCCATACGGTAATCCATCTATTGTGATACCACAGGCTACTGATCTAACCTGAGGAATAAACCTTGGTGGCCCTAAATAGTCAAATGTAGTTCTGTGGTTCTTGCATTATAATGGCTACTACAGCAGTCCAACGGTGCTATTTGCTCTGCAGGAACACAAAGAGATCTCAACAATTCACTTTTGACAAGGCTCACTGGTGCTTTTTCTTATTTCTACATTTTCTGTATGTGTTCTGGATAATCTGTTATTGTTGTATATAACACACTTTCCTTGACAAACCATCAGTTTGCTTCTTTATCAGCTGCCAAACACAAAGTTTACAATATGTTACGAATAGTCATTAAACCGCCAGTGTCAGTGTGCGCCCGGATCAAACTATAAATGCACAGCTAAATCTGGACTCTACAGGCGGGGTGACATTTGTAACATACAGATGTGTGAAGTTTATCAGTCTTATGTTTATTTTTTCAAATGTTGCATAAAAATAAAGTAGGCCTTGAGGTATTTCACTGTGATAGGTGGTAAAATCTTTATCCTCTCTTTGATTCCGTAGAAGGGGAAAGATTCTGATCCCAGTAATAGTTACCATAGAAAATCTTGGCAGGTGGTACAAAGGTGACAAGGACAAGTACAGGTGAAGAACAGCGAAAGGAAGCAGAGGAGGCCATCAAAAGTATGAAAAATTGTTCAGACAGCCTCGAGTCAAAGGTCCCTTCTCAACATAAGATGAAGATGTGAATTTTCTCATCTGGCAATAGGACATATATACGCACATACTTCTTCTTGGAAGCTGATTTGCTATTGCTGCCTCTCCAGGGTCACTGCTAGTGTCTGATTCAGTGCTACACCATAATTTAAAGGAAGTGCAATGTTGCTATGCCAACACCAGTCAAGGCCAGAGATAGAGAGGAGGGAAAAGAGACTGATGTGTGATGAATATTGATTCTTTCAGTGTACCATTTGGCCAGTCACTGTTTTCTGATTAAGGGTGATGAAGCACTAAGAACTGAGCAACATGCAGTGAAACCAGTGCATCAGGCATGCAGAAATACATTCATCACTCAATGTGCACCAGCCTTTTTCATGAAAACCATTTAAATCATTCCAGATTTTTCCAGAATTTTTTAGTATTCTTTATCTAAATAATGTAATCTTACCTAACATTGCCTCATGTCACTACCTTGTTAAGTTACCATCATCAGTGGGATTTATCTGAGAGGTATACTATATGTGAGATTAATGTGTTAGCAGGTTATGTTGAGCCTGTAGTAAGAGTTATGTAACTTATTCTGAACACATAACTTGATCTGGAGATATGTTCAGTTCACTTGTTCTTTTCTCTCTGGACTGATCCAGATATGCTGCCAAATATGTTTTACACAGCTTTATTTATTTATGAATTCATGAGATTGACAGCTTTCTGCAGCATAGATCTCTTGTTTTAGCTGCAGTACCTGCCTTCTGTTTTGCTGTTTTTTTATGTTCTTCATAACTATCAATGACATTCTCCTCCTGACTGAAGTGTTCCACTGATGTGCAATAGACAAGTTAAACCATAAACAGAGCCTGAAACAGAAAGCCTGTGAGTACAAAGAAACTTGATTGTCACTGCCATGATATCCCTGGTCACTGACTGGGTTTTTAAGTTTTCTAGAGCCAGCTAATTCAAATAAAATCTAACTATATGGAATTTGCTTTGTGGTGCAATCAACAAGTTAAACAAGTTTGAATACAGATTGCAGCAACACTAAATAAGGTCATTTTAAGGTTTATATAACCTGCTACATGTTACTGCACATTGCAATAAAATTGGTTTTGCTACTGATGACTTGCTGCTTATTGTTGCAGTAGCAGTAAGCCCTGAAGTAGTCAGCAAGAGCACTGGCACACAGGTAATACACACAGGTAAGGCAGTAGCTAATCAGAAAGGTATCAGCAGCCGTAAAACCACTAAGTTCTTGATCCACACCCGTCAGAGCTATATTTTCTTTTTAAATTGTTATGTTGTAGATCACACTATTTAACAGACAAGTCTACATTTTTGGTTGTCTGATCTTGAGAGGTATTTATCTGATATACTTCACACTGAAAACTATATTGTAGGGGAATCTAGGAAGTGCAGACACATTTGAGGGTTTCTGGAGGAGTACTGGCCGTTTTTAGCATCTTTACAGCATTTTCCTTGATTTATTGCCTCACAATCATGTCTTGGCCCTCTGGGACCTGCTAATAATTTTCACAGGTCATATAACCTGGTTTATAGTTAACCCTCTCAAAGCAAATATCGTCATCTTTTGTCCCAGATTTAAGAGATCAGAACTTAAAGATTGATTTGGTGACCACACGTAGGTGGCAGTCAAGCAATAGGGTACATTAGCCCCTGTGTCCTGTTATCAGTGGTAAACCTGTTTACCCCAGGTGAACACAAATACTTTAAGGCTGCAAAAACATCATTTCCTTTGGGAAATTCCTGACGGACCCCTCATATCGTTGCAGAGATGGTGTGAGTGAGGTTTCATGCACTTGCTCTGGTTTGATCTGACCTTGTGTCTGTGAGGAAAATGAGGTCTTCATTTAATAAAGCGACTCTCACTGTCTTGGATTCTAACACCTACCACTTTAAGTTTCACCGCAGTATCTAAGTGGGTGTATTTTATTGTAGTGCAAGTCAAAGCCTGAGTCATTTCCCCCCTAGCAGCATGGATTTAAGAGTTACAAGATTGCCAGTGTTGATTGAAAAGACCGATCTAACAAAAAGCCTTGGCTGTGGACAACAATAGACACTACAAGCATTTACAGTCTGCAAAATACTAATATTTTTGCTTTTTATTGAAAAACTGTAAGCCTACCTTAGATTTTATACAGAATGTACATTTTATTTAAGACGAGAAGCTGAGCACTCATATAATCCATATATCTTTGTAAAACAATGAACACCAGATTAAACTGGTACGATATGGCTACGTTTACCCAAGAATACAAACACTAATTGGATGGAAAGGCAAGAAGGACACATAATTTTTCAAACCTCAGTTATATAGGTTCAGTAGACAAAACCCTGCCTTCTGTCTAAATTCTGTTTTATGGAATCATTAAAAAAGTAAATTTGTAGCCAAATATTTTATTTATATATATATTTTTTATTTTGTTTATATCATTTGATATTGGATACCGGTGCTTTTTTTTTTTTTTTTTTTTTTTTTAAATAATCCAGGTAATAATCAGAATTACTGTCATCCTTTATTTTTAACCCTATAATCCTGAATCCTGCTCACTCAGTCATTCCTGAGGCTCCCTGAAAAGCAAAATTGTGCGACTGAGGACACGCACAAACATGCAGGACAAGCATTATGTTTACAGCACTCAAAGCAAATGGAGGGAAACAGGAGGGTAAAAAGAAAATGTCACATGCACTTACATGTGCTGGCAAGCGTGTACATACTCAACCCTGCAACTGTGTGGCGAGAGTTTGCAAATGGACTGACACCTGCATAAACACATCAGGACACAAGCATGGGTAACCATGAGCATGTACCACGCCCACACAAATAAAGATGCCTGCACTTAACTTTCTATGTCATAGCTTCAAATAAGAAAATGTGCACATGATATTTACTCTTTCAGCCAACAAACTCTTTCAACAAATTCAAAATTTCTCCAACACTATTTGTTTATGGATCTTGTAGTTCTACTCCTCCCCCTCTGCTGACTGACAGGACCTTTAAAGCAATGACAGTAGGCTACTGCCAGGTGTAGCTCTACAGCTAAGTTCCCCTTAGTAAAGAAAGGGGTTTGGAGGTCGAAAGCATGACATGACAGGAGAGTACAAAGGTGCTATTTGCTTCTTCATCTAGGTACAGCAGGTTTCTGTTAGCTGTCTCCCTCCCCCAACCCCGACTTTTTAAAATCAGTAGTCCTCATAATCTCAGAAGTTCTAAGATTACTATTTAAGCCAGAAACCATGGAGTTATTTCAGAATCAGAATCAGAATCGTGTTTATTGGCCAAGTATATGTGCAGACAAATACAAGGAATTTGGTTCCGGTAGATGGTGGCTATCAAGCACAGCAATGTAAAACACACACACACACACACACACACACACACACGTCTATATATACATTACACATGCATACACATACATACACAAAGCTGTGTAAACCAACTATAAATAACTAAACTTATGTACATAAAATACAGAAATGAAATGAGGTGGAATGAATACTACAGAATGTACATAAGGTGCAGTTGCAGTCTGGCAGTGGGGAGCAGTGTGACAGGTCAACTGTTTAGGAGGGAGATGGCGAGGGAAAGAAACTGTTCCTGTGTCGGGTGGTCTTGGTTTGCAGGCTTCTGTACCGTCTGCCAGAGGGCAGCAGGTCAAAAAGTCTGTGTCCAGGGTGTGAGGGGTCTGTGATGATTTTCCTGCCCGCTTCCTGGTTCTTGAGAGGTACAGATCCTGGCTGGAGGGCAGGGGGCACCGATGATCCTTTCTGCTGCCCGTACAGTCCGCTGCAGTCTGCTCCTGTGCTGTTTAGTGGCTGCACCATACCAGACTGTGATGGAGGAGCACAGGACAGACTCAATGACTGCAGTGTAGAACTGGGTCAGCAGCTCCTGTGGAAGACTGTACTTCCCCAGTTGTCTCAGGAAGTACATCCTCTGCTGGGTCTTTTGAGGATGGAGTTGATGTTGGTCTCCACTTCAGGTCCTGGGAGATGGTGGTACCCAGGAACTTGAAGATCTCCACAGTCGACACAGGGCTGTCTGATATGATGAGGGGGCAGAGTTGAGGATGTCTCCTGAAGTCCACTGTCATCTCTACAGTTTTAAGAGTGTTCAGCTCCAGATTGTGCTGACTGCACCAGAGTACCAGCCGCTCAACTTCCTGCCGGTATGCAGACTCATCACCATCCTGAATGAGGCCAATGACGGTGGTGTCATCTGCAAACTTTAGGAGTTTAACAGCCGAGTTCTTGGAGGTGCAGTCATTAGTGTAGAGGGAGAACAGTAGTGGTGAGAGGACACATCCTTGAGGGGCACCAGTACTGAGGGACCGAGTTTCAGAGGTGATCTCCCCAGCCTCACTTGTTGCTTTCTGTCTGTCAGGAAGCTGGTGATCCACTGACAGGTAGCTGGAGACACGCTGAGCTGGGAGAGTTTGGAAGAGAGAAGTTCAGGCACGATGGTGTTAAAAGCCGAACTAAAGTCCACAAACAGGATCCTGGCATAAGTTCCCGGGCGGTCGAGGTGTTGCAGGATGTAATGCAGCCCCATATTCACTGCATCATCCACCGACCTGTTTGCCCGGTAGGCAAACTGCAGAGGGTCCAGCTGGTGGCCTGTAATGTCCTTCAGATGGGCTAACACCAGTCGTTCGAAGGATTTCATGACCACAGACGTCAAGGCGATAGGTCTGTAGTCGTTCAGTCCTGTGATGGTGGGTTTCTTGGGAACAGGGATGATGGTGGAGCGTTTGAAGCAGGATGGAACTTCACACAGCTCCAGGGATCTGTTGAAGATGCGAGTGAAGATGGGAGCCAGCTGTTCAGCACAGGTCTTGAGGCAGGAGGGTGAGACACCGTCTGGTCCGGGGCTTTCCTGGGCTTCTGTTTCTGGAATAGTCGGCTCACATCCTCAGTGTGTATTCTGAGTTTCAGGGAGGAGGAAAGGGGTGGGAGGTGTGATGGAGGTCGTTGAGTCTGGATTGGAGAGGGTGGTGGTGGTCGTTGAGTCTGGATTGGGAGGGAGGGGTGGTCGTTGAGACTGGATTGGAGAGGGTGAGGGTGAAGGGGAGAGGTGGAAGGTGTGTTGGGGTCAGTGTCTGAAGCGGTGTCTCTGGGGAGGGAGGGTGAGGCGTGGGAGTCTGTCCGTCTCAAACCTGCAGTAGAATGTATTTAGCTCGTTGGCCAGGTCTTTGTTTGCTTCAACAGTGGGTGGGGGCGTCTGTAGCTGGTGATTTCCTGCAGGCCCCTCCACACTGACGCAGGGTCGTTGGCTGAGAGCCGTTCTTCCAGCTTCTGGGAGTAGATCCTTTAGCTGCTTTGATCTCCTTGGTCAGTGTGTTCCTGGCTTGCTTGTACAGGGCCCTGTCACCACTTCTGTAGGCGTCCTCCTTAGCCTTACGAAGATGTTGGAGTTTAGGGGTGAACCATGGTTTATTGTTGTTGTATGTGCAGAAGGTCTTTGTTGGCACACACACGTCTTCACAAAAACTGATGTATGATGTCACAGTGTCCGTGAGCTCATCCAGGTTATCAGATGCAGCTTCAAAAACAGTCCAATCAGTGCAGTCAAAACAGTCCTGCAGTTCCTGCTTTGCTAAAGCAAATCACAAGATTAAAAAGAGGTTGTGTTTTTTTGTGTATTTGTCTTCTGTTTACAAATTTATAATACTATGGATTTTACAAATTCAGCCAGTGCCTGTGCTATGGGCATACAGTCATCCCAAATGCTAACAGCATTTCACTTGACAGTATTTGTCAAACATTGGCCTAAAATGTAGTGACAGTGGAGTTTACATCAAAAGGGGAACGCAAAAAAAAGAAAGAAAAGGCAAACATCAAAACTGTAAATCAACTCAGAAATTTCATTAGTTTAATTTATTATGAAATAATGAGGTAACAGACCTCCCCTAGCAATGATATTCAGTCAGTTGCTTTTGAAACTGTCAAAATGTCACGGCTGTGTGAAGGCAGGCAGGAATGGTGGACCCAAGAGCAGGACTCACAGAGGCAAACAAACTCAAAACCACTCAGCTTTATTGCTGGATTGCAGAAAAACAGAAAAATAACTAAACCGATCATACAAATAAACTAAACAGGCAGGCAAGCTGGCAGACGGACCACACAGTGTAGAATAAGGGACAACACAACGATAGCAGGGTAAGATGCAGACACTAAATACAAGAGGTGAACAGGATCAAGAGAAAACAGCTGGGAGACACGGCTGACACTGATTAAACAGACGAGACGGGAGCGCACACAAAACTGACACTAACATAAGACAAAAACTTTCAAAGTAAAACAGGAAACTCATCACACATGCAGAGACACACACTCAGAGACACGAGCTTTACACAGAGACCTGACTGAACTGGAACAGAGGGAGTACAGAACCAAAATCTAACTACTAGCAAATCTTAACAGAATACATAACCAGAATAAAGTAAAGTAAAATTTTATTTATATAGCACCTTTCAAGATAAAATTACAAAGTGCTTCACAGAACATAAAACATAAAACAACATCAACCAAAGGCAAGTTTAAAAAGATGGGTTTTTAACTGTTTTTTAAAAGAACTGACAGAGTCTCAAATTCAATGGAAGAGAGTTCCAGAGTCAGGGAGCCACAGAAACAAAAGCTCTGTCACCTTGTTTTTGTCTCCTTAAACAAGAACATAAGATAATATTAATAAACGCAAAACACTGAGTCATCAGACCATGACACAAAATGTGGGACTATGTATAAAACAGCATTTTTTTCTTAAACCAGAAAATTCACTTTCATTTTGATTGTTTCATTTAAAATCTACTGTGCTGGTGTGCAAAAAGGAATTTACAAGAATTCTGTCTCTAACTGCAGAAATGTTAGTTTCTACAGTTTCCCAAAAGGGAGGGGGCGGGGTCAGACAACAAAAAGACTTGCAAAGTAAACAATCTGTTCTAACAATTCTATTTTCAGAAGTCTAGACTAAGTGGGAGTGAGGAGTCGAGCTGCACATGGACAAGAAGAGCATCACATCACCAGCAGGTTCAGTATTGGGTTAGTCAGTTTAGAATAGGAAGTCCAGAGTGTTTCCCGAGTGCTGGTGACGGCGTCTCTGCCAAGATGGGATTTTTCTGTCTTGTGCTTTCTTCTCTTTGATGTGTATTGTGTATGAGTCTGTCTGTGCTATGTTCTGTCGCCCTCTGTTCATTTGCCAATAGTAGTAATTACATTACTGTCACTACACTCATGCACACAAAATCACAAACAGACAAGTACACAAAGCCATTGAAAAGATAGCCTGGTTTAAAGCATCATGCTGGTGTACCTTTCCTTTTCATACAGCTAATAAAGCCTGCAAGGAGTCTAAAGATGTATTTACCACAAAGCACCAGCTGTCTGCTGGCGGAGGATTAACTTACCTCAGAGGCGTAACAGGCACCTATTATTTTCAGAAATGCCTAAAACATCTCAGACACAGTGCTGCACTGAGCTATTATAGCAAAGCATGCTGGACAGCATGTGAAATGCAACTTTTACTTACTTTCCCTCACTTATATTTTTTGCTTTGAGGAAAACTCTTTTTAGGTTTGCCTCATTAGGCGTGCAAAACAGTGACAATGCAAACAGAGCTGAGAATAATGACTGGATGGAGATTTAGTGAGTTTCTCTTTCATATTGGGTAAAAACATACACTTCTGGTAGTGTTATCATGGCATTCAGAAGTGATATCAGAAGAACTGCATTTGTTAGAGGAGCAGCGCAGCATGCCCCTGGGTTGCTTTAAATGGATGCATGCATGTTAATGGCAGCAAAAAACATAACTCTGGTGATAGTCTCTAAAGAATAAACATTCTGTCGTAAAAATCATTTAGCAAGTAAGATTAGCAGTTAGCAAAGACCAACACATTTTCCTTTTTCCAAATAAACACATTAATTTCTGATCCCCCCCCCCCCACACACACACACACACACACACACACACACACACACACTAACTGCCCTGCTTTGATCCCATGAATCGCCTCTTTCTCTTCTCTTCCTCCTGTGCTCCAACGCTCGCTTCTCCATGTACCAGGAAGTATTGGATTGATAAAATAAACAGCCAACTCAACTTACTTTGATCTTTGCAGCTACTCTACTCCATCTGCCTTCCTACGTTCTCTCTCTGATGCTAATCTTTCTCTTGTTCATCTTCCCATGTCAGATTTGCTCCCCCAGCATGCTCTCCCATGCCTTCTTCGTATCCTTCCTTGACCTCAAGTGTATTTTCCAGACGTATGTCTCTCGTTTCTACATTGCTGCCTACCACAGCTGCTCAAGAAGTCATTTACTTCTTTCCATGTCATCTTCAGTGAGAAAAGATGACAAACTAACACCTACAGCTAGTGATGTTTTTTTTTGTTTGTTTTTTTTGTATTGTACATAATGGACAACTTAGCTTTGAGGGTTACTTTTGCTCCATCTTGCACAACTTGGTAGTGAGGCTGATGAATGCTTGCCAGTGAAGACAAAACATGTAACCTTATGATTTTCTAATTGCAAAATTGCATATCATAGAGCATCAATTCTGCATCAATGCCTTTTTTTTTTTAACAAAATCCAAACCAAACCGATCTGAAAGAAATTTGTAGATCTAACAACAATTCTGTCCCCTTTTCATTTTTGAAATCTGGTATTATTTTTCGTGCTAGGTGTTCTGTGTTATCAACCACAGGGTGATCATTTAATTCAGCATCCAATGTCAAAGCTAATCAAATGCGAAGTGTCCTTTGGCTTTGGTGCCTTGACACACTTGGCACAGCAATATTGGTTGCCAGGAGATAAATATTAAGAGGTTTACATAAATTCACCATGAATGTCAAGGTAATTTGGGGCTTTTTGCACTGTTCCTTTTCCAGGTTTGCACAGAATACATTATACAGCAAACAAGAAGTGTTTGAATTTATTTTGGCTTTTCTCTAATCCACTGTGGATCAGAATTATACATACAGGCTCTAATACATACACAATCTCCCTCAGAAGTTGTACCTCAAGCATACCACTTTTGGTTGCCATCAACAAGCTTTTGGCACAGTTGTGGCTGGATATTTGACTGTTTTTCTTGGGAGAAATAGTAGAGTTCATTTAAGTTGGTTGATTTCCAAGCACAGACCCAGCTTTTAAACATAGTTCACACATTTTCCAAAGGGTTGAGTTTGGGGCTTTGGAAAGGCTATTTGAGAAGCTTAATGTTATCTTGTTGTATCCATTCAATACCAGTTTTCATTTGTTTGGGATCACTGTCCTGTAGGAAACCCAAGTTTCAACTATCTAGCTGTTGAGGTGAAAGTGAAGAATTTGGAGGTAGTCCTCCTTCATCATTATTCCATCCACTTTTTGCAATGTATCAGCACTACCGGCAGCAAAACAGCCTTAGAGCATGATTCTACCACCACTATGCCACACAGCTAGTACAGTCATCTGAGGTTTGAAAGTTTCACCTTTACTCCATCCAAACTTTTCTCCAAAAGGTATTTGGCGCGTCCATGTAGGCACCTCCACATTTCAATTGCGCTTAAAGGTGTTGACTTTGAAGCATGGGCTTCTCTCTTAGCCAGAAACCTCTGAGTCCAATGCCAATGTAAAACTGGCTTCACTGTGGACTGTGATGCTGGTGGTCAAGCAAATCTGAAGTTGTTTTAAAAAAAAAAAATGGCTCCACGAGACTTTCCCAACTTGTCTAAATCTACAATTCTCCTTCTTAGATCTTAAGTTCACTGGACTTTCCTGTAGTTCTGAGTATTTGTCAATCCAATGAGTTTATTCAAACAAATCCTTTTTATGCCAGCAAAGAAAAACTACCAGTTGTAGTCAATCAATAACTGGAAGTTACTATGCCTTGGCATGTTAAAAGAAACTGTAGAACCTTCAGCAATATTTAAAAGATTGAAATGAGTGTATGTACATATGAATTACAGAAAACAGAGAATACAAAATAAATAATAATTTTGTACACATTTTTATATGTTATTAATGATGTATTGTTACAACCCACCTCTGCTAGGGGGCAGGGGGGGTAACATAAATGAGATTCTCACGAGGGAGATCGGTGTCAAAAAAGTTTTATTACAAAAAAACTCTGAAGTGAAAAATAATAGCAACAAACAACCGAACAGAAAACAACTTGCTTGCTTAGAAATCAAAATTTGCTTCACGGGAAATAGCGCAACTAATATTACTTGAGAGAATCTCACAGTTTAGACAAGGTTTTGCAAACAAGGCTCATAGACAGAAGCATACAGGGCAGACTGCACACTCAACACAAAGCAGCAGCCCCTGGATGAATGTTCTACAGCCTTTTAAAGATGCAGGTGTGCCCAATCAGTTGCTGATTGGTCTGGCATTCCTCAGCTTGTCCCATAGACGTTCCCTGGAGGTGCAAACCACAGGTTCCCAGGCAGCCAATTGTGTGTGTGGGTTGCCACACTCGAATTTGCATGGAGAAAGGCTGGCTCACTTCTTCCGAGGCCAGGGGCCATAACATGTATGTTGAATAATCATTTAATTCGGGAAACAGAAACATTCAAAGAAATAATTGAAAGGATCAAATTGCCATGATATCCATGCCCATAATGAGTGAATGAAAACTCCTGATTATTACAAGTTAACTGTTTTGAAAAGCTGTAAAGCCCACATCATGATGCCAGAGTGGTGGCGGTGGAAAAAGCCAGGAAATTGCAGCTTATATCCCATTTGGGACATTTGTGTTTTGAAGTTTTTGGTTTTTTCTTGCTTTGTTTGTTACTCGCTGGTTAGTTTAACTTTCACCTGCTGATCAGGCTTATCCAATAAAATTTACTTTTAAGATAAAGGCATATTTATTATCAGAATATAAATCAGAGTACTTTATTGATCCCTAGGGGAAATTATTTTGGTTACAGTGCTCCAGTATAAACATTAACAAAGACAGACAATACACTAAGTAAGAAATAGACACAATATATACATGACGTATATACATATAAATCACTTATTGATAAATAGCTGAATAAGAAGAAGAGCGTGTGCAAAAAGGGTGTGGCTGTTGCAGTAAACAGTGTGTTAAGTGGATGAGTTGTAGAGGGAGATGGCCACAGGCAGGGATGATTTCCTGTGTCGTTCAGTGGTGCTTTTTGGTAATCTCAGTCTCTCACTGAACGTGCTCCTGTGACTGACCAGCATGTCATGGAGTGGGTGGGAGGTGTTATCCAACACTGTCTTTATTTTGTACAACATCCGCCTCTCCAACACCACCTTGAGGGAGTCCAGCTCCATCCCCATAACATTACTGGCCTTACTGATCAGTTTATTGAGTCTGTTAGCATCAGCAACCCTCAGCCTGCTCCCCCAGCATGCAATGGCGTAGACGATCGCACTGGCCACAACAGACTCGTAGAAAATCCTGAGCATTGTCCGGGAGATGTTGAAGGACCTCAGTCGCCTCAAAAAATAGAGGCGACTCTGGCCCTTCCTGTAAAGTGTTGTGGTGTTTTTAGCCCAGCCCAGTTTATTGTCAGTGTGTACTCCAATGGTATTTATTGTCCTCCACAATGTCAACATTGGCCCCCTGGGTTGAAACAGGGGTCAAGTGTTTCCTGGTCTTCCTGAAGTCCACTATCAGTTCCTTGGTCTTTGCAACGTTGAGCTGAAGATGATTCTGCTCACACCACGTGACAAAGGAGTCGACCACAGCCCGGTACTATGACTCATCATCCCTGCTGATGCATCCAACCACTGCAGAGTCATCAGAAAACTTCTGAAGATGGCAGGTCTCTGTGCAATGGCTGAAGTCTGTGGTGTAGAGGGTGAAGAGGAAGGGGGAGAGGACGGTCCCTTGTGGTGCCACCTTGTCAGACATACACTGTGGAAGACGCACATGTTGTGGTCTTCCTGTCTGGTAATCAACAATCCAAGACACCAGAGAAGCATCCACTTGCATCGCTCTCAGCTTATCTCCCAGGAGGGTCGGCCTGATGGTGTTGAAAGCACTGGAAAAGTCAAACAACATGACCCTCACAGTGCTCGCCGGCTGGTCCAGATGGGTGTAGACACGATTAAGCAGGTAGATGATGGCGTCCTCAGTTCCGAGATGGGGCTGGTAAGCGAACTGAAGGGGATCCAGATGTGGCCTGACTATGGGTTGGAGCTGGTCCAGGATGAGCCTTTCCAGGGTCTTCATGATGTGGGAGGTCAGTGCCACAGGCCTGTAGTCCTGGGGGCCACTGGGGCGTGGTGTCTTTGGTACAGGGACGAGGCATGATGTCTTCCACAGCACTGGGACCCTCTGTAGACTCAGACTTAGCATGAACAGTTTATGGAAGACTCCAAACAGCTGGGGGGGACAGGCCTTGAGGACGCTGGGACTCACTCCGTCTGGTCCAGCAGACTTGCCTGAGTGGAGCCAGCTCATTTGCATCTGAACCTGGTCTTGAGTGAAAGTGATGGGTGGGGAAGGGGTGCCAGGATTCTCACCTGAGGCAGCAGCGCTATGTGGAGAGAGAGGCAGACACAGCGGTGTGGCTCTGGATTCCAGGCTGACTACAGTCGAGGTTGTGGGGGTGTGAGCAGTCACTGCAGTGTCGAACCTGTTGAAAAACAAATTCAACTCATTAGAACACCAGTGTCTCATTAATAAGTGTCTGAATGTGAGAAGTGTGAGAGATCTTTTAATATTGCTAAAAACATGTTGTGTCATGGCACTTGTGCCAGATTCACACCCTGTGCACTCTAAAATCTCAGTCTTAACTTCACTTGCCTGAAGAAGCTAAAGTTGGCTTCAAATGCAATGCTGGATGAATATCTTCATGGGCCATGGGGTTGCTGGAGCCTATCCCAGCTATCATAGAGGAAGAGGCAGGGTATATGTCTTCAAGAAGCAATTTCTAAAGTAAAAGCATAGACCCAATTATGCTTTCTTGGCCAAAATCTTGCCATGGACTACAAGATACACGAATTAACTCCTGTAGTGTTTGAGTAGTTGTACTCCTTTTTTGTATATGTACAAAAAAGATTTTTAAAAGCTGCATAAATTCTGATGTTTTTAATGTGACACATTGTTATCTAATGCCCCTGAGCAACTTCTCTTTGTCAACACATTTCAAAACATAAAATAAAAAAAATCTTCTCTACTCAACATCACATTTAAAAAAAAAAAAAAAAAAAAACACATGCATTCATGGATCTTTTCCTCCTTCTCTCTCTCAGTCTACAAGAACATCGAATATATTCATCCAAAACATATTTCCAGTTAGCAGTCATTCATCCATCTGCAGAGAGGTAAAGAAACGTGCTCACAGTGCAGAGTGGAGTAAATTGGTGAACCATGTCTGCACTTTTGGGATGCAGGGAATGGGTGAGGAGAAGGAAGAGAGGAGGAAAAGAAAATGAAAGCAGAATGGTGAGCTTTGGATTGGACTGCTAGTGGTTTCTTATCTGATTTTTGTTCCTTAATTGCTGTTTTGTCTTTGATTTTTCTCCCTTTTTCACAGCATATTTATCCCACAGTAAAGTATGTTTAACCATGTTTGCTCCCATTTCTTTACACAATCATTCTCCTCTGTCAAACACACCCTTCCATCAATTCGATGTGAAGTCTGAATATAAATTTTGCATAACCTTGCCAATCTACTCAGCAATTTTCCTAAAGACCCTGATGCTTTTCACTGCCTTGTTTTGAGGGACTGAAGCTTGATTCTAATAAATGTAGACAAAACAAACTGCACCCGAAACAGAAGTTTTTTTTTCTTGGCCTTTCTTCAAGTTTCCACTTTCTTGCTTTTCATTTTTTAAAATGTCTTTGTACCTCAGTTTCAGCCGAGTGCTCACTGAGGGCTGAATGGTTTGCAAATTAGCAAAGTCAGCAAGTGTCAGTTGGGCCAGCATGTAGAAGCTAGCTGCCTTTCCTTTCTCATTTTACTTCCAGAGCTACATGTAATCACATCGTGTACCTAAATTAGTACCACGTATTCCCAGCAAGAAAGCACTTTAGCTTATTCCCCAAGTTCTTGAATTGTCTGACTTTGAATTTCCCGTTGTGTCTTTTTCTAAAATGAAAAGAGAATTTGCATCCCCATATGGGGCCTACTGTGGATTGAAGTCTTTAGGAGGTATTTAGAATTCTGCACTTACACTGTGCTGTAGCTTCTCAACTCAAGATGTAGAGTGGCATGCTGTGCTTTGTTTGTATGCATTTGTTATGCTGCAGCTTTAACACATGCTGTTTTGACAACACTATGCTTACACTTTAGAAATTATACCTTTTCAGCAGTGCAGCCTGTCTTCTACTCAACAATTCATCCTCACAGTTAATAAACATGGATTCAAACCTCCTTACATTCTCCCTTCTTCCTCTCACACCTCACTTACCCTTGTACCCTGATGCCATTTCTCCTTTTCGGCACAGCCCGCCACCCCATACTCCACCCTCTTGGCTTTTTCATCTATGCCTCTTAAAAAAAGAGAGGGGCATCACATGAAAAGTCAGACAGCATGGGATATTCAAATTAGTCTGGCCCCCTTAGGAGAGTGCTGCAGGAGAGTGCACACTTAAGGTGCTTTAGGATGGAAGGGTGGCAAAAATGGATGAAAAAGTAGTGTGAGGGTTGTACAAGCACTGCCCTCATTCCTTCATCCGTCTTTCCAGTCCCTTACGACACAAAGCCTTTCATGTGTACTTGGCACTCAGCTCTGTCTCTGATTTTTAACATTTTGTGGTGAGTGAGCAGGGCTGACATCCCCAGCTCAGCACGGGGCTGCAGGAAGGTGTTTGTTCTCTCACTTCAGCTATTCCTATTCTGTTTAAAGCTCAGCTGTGTGACTAATTGGTTGGCAAGTCAAATTTATGAAGTAAAAGCAACACGGCGAAAAACGATTGTTTTTGCTTGTTTGTTTTCCAGGACAGGAGAACTTCCAGAGCGCACAATCTGGAACTGAAACAGCCTTTTCACTGTAGTGTCATCCTGTTGTTGGCTACAATGTGTCATCACTCTCTCAGAGCTTTTTCGGAAGATGTTTTAGGAGTTGGGAAAAAAAAAAGTTAGGAAGAGCCACTCATGCTACCACTAGAGTGAAATCCCCGCCAGCATTCAAAAGTGACCAAAACTTTAGCCAGAAAGCACAGGTACTGAAAAGTGGCCTGTGATCACCACCTGCAGAACCACCACTTTATTGGGGATGTCTCGCTAATTGCCTATAATTTCCACCTGTTGACTACTCCATTTGCACAACAGCATGTGAAATTGATTGTCAATCAGTGTTGCTTCCTAAGTGGACAGTTTGATTTCACAGAAGTGAGACTGACTTGGAGTTACATTGTGTTGTTTAAGTGTTCCCTTTATTTTTTTTGAGCAATGTATAATAAAAAATAAATTATAGATTCAGAATAACTTACAGCCAACTTGGCTGTAGTTTGTCATTTTTACTGTTTATGCTTGCTGGCATTGTGATGTTTAACAGGTGCCTATATTCTGAGGAATTTATGACTGAATTATATCAAGTTTCATTTGAGAGAAGGATACACTTTTGCGGACATGTATGCGGGTTTATTCCATACAATCCAGAAAAATGATGCTACTAACAAAACCATACCGTTTGTATTTGAAAGATAACAAAAATGAAAATCCATAAATGCAGTTGGTACTAAAGAAATACAGTCTTGTCTTCTTCAACCACCCCACCTATTCATGTACGTGTGGGTTCAGACACAAGTGAGAAAATGAGCTCAAACATAATCATACCAAAAAACAAACCCAGCACCCCAGGGGCTGAACTAAAAATTATGTGCCTCTTTCTCCCATGCTGCATGAAATTGGATGTGATTCATAGCACTAACTCTTCACTTCTTCAGAATATGAGCAACTTTCAAACATGACAACTTCCACAACACTAACAGTCTTTCTCTTTCCTATCTCTTTTGGTGTGCTTTTACTTTTCTTGGCAAACTACCACCCACATCCAGAGGAACCGCATAAAAGACAGGAAGAAATGCAGCGAAGCAATGACTGAAGTGAAGTGCCGCATGACCAGCTTTTGGTCAGTGTAATTAATTAAATGTTTCTTTTTTTCTTGGTTCATCTTGGTTCAGTTCATAATGATATGTCATTATATTTGTTCAGTAAATGTAATAAATGAATGAGCATGGACAAGAAACTACAGTGCACCAAAGCATTGTTTTTTTTCTTTGTTTACAAGTAAGTAATCCAAAATAGAGGTGTGAATACAACCTACAATAACACAGTAGTAGCACAATTGAATGCCAAGATGTTTTTTTAAGGAAGTGGCAAAACTAGACTGTGACTAGTCATGAGAAGGAAAACACTTCTAATTAATATGCAACATGTATCTGTTGTTGAAGCAGCATCATTTGTGACACTAAATTAATTCAGACAGGAACCTAAATGGATCTGATATTTAACTGAATTCCTTGAAGACGTGAAGGAAATTGTAATTAAAGCCGTACCCGGCTTTTAATGTTATGAAGGAGATAGCAGCACTCAGTCTCCAGCAGTGTAACGTTAAACAACCACAGGAAAAGAGGGCACATGTAAGAGTGGAAGCCAATCTTGAGACAGATGAAAACAATGGAAATATTAATATTAATGTTAAGTGTATGTTTTGGATTGTTGCTTTTTACTTATTGGTCCATACATGGCTGTCGATATATGTCACTTTTTCACCTGATTTATTGAGATGAAACTTACGTGGTTGTGATATTTCTACTCATTTAATATATGTTGTAATTTATTCCTTGACAGTGAATGAGATAAATGGAAGGACAGATTGATGGATAAATTGATTTATTATTTAATTTTTGTGATTGATAGCAAATAACGTAAAGTCGCCATGGTGATGTGTTGTAGAAAATATCAAGTGTTAAAAAAAATGCTCTGGGAAAAAATGCCTGGTTAATGTTAGCGGTCAAACAGCAGGTCAGGCAACAGTAACTTAAATGACCATTCATTACAACCAAGGTTTGCAGAAGAGAGTCTCTTGATAGACATCATGGTTAACCTTAATGCAGATAGGCAACAGTAGCAAAGGACCACTCCTGTTAACTAAAAACTGAGGTTGCACTTTGCACAGGCTCGCCAAAACTGGAAAGCAGAAGACTGGAAAAACTTTGCCTGGTCTGATGAGTCTTGATTTTTCCTTTGATATTCAGAGGACAGAATTTGATTTAAACAACATGCAAGCATGGCTCCATCCTGCCTTGTATAAATGGTTCACACTGCTTCTCATGGTGTCAAGGTATGGGGGATATTTTCTTGGCAAACTCTTGGCCCTTTGGTACAAATCTACACCCTAAAGTGTCCTGAGTTTTTCACATGAGAAAAATACAAAGGACAATTCAGTGTCATGCATAGTTTGAATATTCAAGGTCACCTTGTCTTGAGTCAGATGGGATATTGCTTAACCTTTTTATTATTGTCCTCTTTCCTTGAAAATATTTTTTCACTCGCTCTTCATTTTCTTCTTTCCATATACGAAAGCACATCAGTCTTCCTTTCATGTGTGTCCACGTTGTTAAACAAAATATTTGATGGCTTTGCTTATATTATGTAGAAATACCTCAGAACTGCACATGGCCACACAGTCTTGGCAGCAAATGATGTCGTATCCACTTGCACAACCATTTACGTAAGCTGCCTCATCTCAAGGACCCTTTATCTATTCTGAAGAGTATCTTTTTCTTGTGTCTTCAAATGTATTCAAGAACAAGTGAATGTAAAAGCACTGAAACTATGTCATTAAAAATAAATAAATAAATAACGTAAAAAATGGACGTAATGTCTTGGCAGATGTGTAAAATATTTTTGAAACTGCAACATGCCTGATTAGTGACCTTTTGTTCTCACTACTGATGTTCATTTATAGAACTCATTTTTCTGAAGAATTTGAACATCATGCCCTTAATAACTCTCATATCTCTGTTCAAAGTAGTACTTAGAGGAGACATCTGTCCTCAGCACAGTGTTAATAGTTTGAAGGAGACATCAGGGGATTGGGTGTTAGACACGGAGAGCTGGGCAGGGTCATAGAACAGCATCAGCACAGGAGCAGGACCAGTATTTCCTCAATAGTGTGAGTAGGAACAGGGAGCAGCTGGACTACCTATGCATTCTGACTGGTCTGTGGGTACCACCAGTGACAAGGACTATAGCAAAATGTAAATGAGTGAAAAATTGGTCAGAAGGGATAAGGACAGTGGCCATCACCTCCAAAACCATTGGGGGGGGGGGGGTTGTTGTTTTGTTGTTGCCTCTCCAAAGCACCAAAGTCATCATTTCAATTTGTACCAAAGCAGATGAAATGGATAATGGATTTACAGAGGGTTCTGCTT
The DNA here is from genome assembly GCF_013358895.1 of Oreochromis aureus. NCBI lineage: Eukaryota > Metazoa > Chordata > Actinopteri > Cichliformes > Cichlidae > Oreochromis > Oreochromis aureus. Next base: position 5,342,604 of record NC_052960.1, read on the forward strand.
CCTAACTGGACAGACTGTGTTATACTATATGGTTAAGTGTTCCCTGATTTATTTATTTAATTTTGTGTGTGGGGAGTTCCCGGAAAAGAAGTAGGATTCTAGGCACTTCATTATCGTATCATACAAGTCTCTTTTGTATGAAGGCAGACATATTTTTGGAATTTAGTTTCCACTAAATATCACAAATAAATGAATATCAAGTCAGGGTTAAACTAAGCCCTTATTTTTTACATTTTCCATCATGGGCCACACTTTGATCTTAAGTGAACAAAAGATGGATAGCAATCCTGTGCCAAAGATTATGGTTCTATTTTATTTAATAATCAATATCGTGGCACAAACTCCAAAATAAAAAATCTAACCAAAGAGAAAATTATGGCTCATTGTCAGAAAGCTGGTTCGTCATATGTAGGATGAGATTATTATTATTAAAGATAGAGACTAAAAACACATGTTAAAAGCTAACTGTTTTTTACCTGCATCAAGTTTTTCTTCCATTATCTTGAATAACACAATATGTTAGGCACGAATGATTTCACCACAAGAAAACATTTCAGCTGCAGTTTCCAGAGGGACTTCTGTTCAAGTCTATGCAACCCACTGTGCCCCGTGTGTTTGATGCCAAGGGGTCCTGAGACCACCCTGACTGGGCCTTTACTTTGCAACATGGCCTGTTTTTCACCATTAGATGTCAGGCTTTATACATAGTTTAAGATTTGGGATATTGTCCTTCTTTTAGAAGGAAAGCAACTGGATCTTATACTATGGTGTCCAACAGATGTTCAGATTTTTCTAATTAACTCACCTTTTTCCACAGTTTCACTGTTATGTCTCCAAGGCACACTTCTAGCCAACCCCTTATTCCTCCAGATGACTCACACTTCAGCTGGTGCTTGATCAGATGGCCTCCATTAGACTGCTCTTCCATATCCTGTTCCCCAGCTATGGATCACTCTTCACCACAGTTATTTATTCATTTACCATCTTACTCAGAATATTAACTGAAATTTACTGCAAATGCCTCAGATTATTACTTTAAGCTTCTTCTCTGTTACAAAAACGATCATTCACTGTATAAAATCTGCTCTTAAATCCTCAAAATATAAAATCAGAAATGAAAGAACCACAGTGGGAGGGTGGAAAGGGAAAGAGAGCTGGGCTTAAAGGGAAAGGAATTGAGGAAGAAGGATACAGGGAGGGATAGTCTCCTCCAAAGCATCTTACCATTAAGCATTCACAGCTTAAGGCAGGCATTTGAAGGAGATATGCTTTTAAAGAGAGGAAGCTTATGAATGTGTAAGTTCCCTATGTTGGTGGGGTGAGCTCTTTGATTGGCTGCGGACAGGAGAGGTCGGGCTTGATGGGACAGCTCAGGTGAGGTGAGTGACACACCTGTTCTGCAGAGACTAATCAGTCCCTCTCCGTATTTTAGTAATGCCTCCTCTGCTGGGCCTGCAGAGGTGGTGCACGTAGCTAGCAAGGAAAAGAGGACTGTTAAGAAAGCTTGTGCAGAGTTGGGCTTGTAATGAAGAAGCTCTGTTAATGTGTTTCTCATGTTTGCTGAAAGTGTTTGTGAGAAACCGTAGAACTGGGTTGGCATTCTGTGCTGACAGGAAACCTACGAATGAGTGAACCTCGTGTCATATTCCCATTTGTGAACGAACAGGACAGCTGTCCACCAGTTACCGTGGACTTTTTACACAAATTAATCAAGGAGAGTTGTAGGAAGGTGTTTTGTTTCCTCTCTCATCTTCTCCTGTAACTCTCCAGTGGCTCGAGTTCCTATTTAAACATTTACTCCATGTCTGCTTGCCTCATCAGCTGCTGTAATTTAACACCAGGGAGTGATATGGGTATGGTGATGGGGGGGGAGGGATTTTGGTTTTGAAGATTCCCACTCTAATTAAATTGTGTTATCAGAATAAAACACAATTTTCATTGATATTAATATATTAACCTAAATGCCACCCAGAGCGGGAAGAAGAACCACAATAAACACTCAAATTGCTTGTAAAGGTCAGTAATGACTCACCATTAGTTCTGTCAGTTCAATTTACTTAATTAAAACAACAGTGTCTGTTAATTGAAGTGAGAACATCAATTGGCAATTGCCTGTCAGAACAGTTTCATGTCAAACAATTTTTTGGTAATTTAATTTAAAAGTGAATCAATTTCCTGCATTGATGTTAACTAATATCGACTTCACCCATACTGAGTGTGGCCCACAGACTGCCTCGTTACTCTTTGTGTTTGTCGATGTGGAAATTCTATTTGGAAATTCTTTTGTTCCTATTTTGTGCGAGTGTATGGCACATTCTGATTGTGGAGTTTACAGGCTACAATATGGAGGTTTTTGTCCGTTTGAATTATTTCCAAAATCGACAAATCTACTAGCACAAAATCGCACAACAGAATGTTTGAGAAAAATCAGCTTTTAGTGTCAGTTCAACACAGGTCCACCTCCCACTGGGAGGAGGCCTTGGGTAGACCCATGCAGGACACGCTGGAGAGATTATATCTCTTGGCAGACCTGGGAATGCCTCGATGTTACCCAGGATAAGTTGGAGCAGGTGGCTGATGAGAGCAAGGTCTGGGTTTCTCTGTTTAGGCTGCTGACCTGGTCTGGTCCACGACAAGCAGGAGGAAATGGATAGATGTGTGCATAATAATTTGAAGACATCAGTCATACAATTATCTATATCACTACCTCTGTATATCATAATTATAACTTCTAACTTAATATACCACCTTGTAATTTAAAAAAATACCACAAAATTCTATTATAAACTACAGTTAACTCAAAAAAAAGGATATTTTCTTTTTAAATGGGGCAGTTACAATACAGAGGGTTGTTTAAGTTTGTTCTTTAAGTTGGAAGTCATGTTTTCTCCCCTTTCTGTTGTGCCTCTGTTGTGCTATGGGAGTTAGCCCTCCCAGCAGGATGTCAAAATGCCAATCCCCGACTTTCATTTATGAGTAGCGTAGTCTCATGTTTGATGTTAAAATACACAACCCAGTAAATGTTGGGGAAAAAATAACCACTGTGCACTGGTCTCATTTAAAGCGCTGCCTTATGGTTTGACAGCTGTGGACTGTTTCACTGAAAATTGTCTGGTTGTAGCTGTAGCCCCACCTCTCATCACCAATGATGATTCTTCACATTAAATTTGGGTCAGAATGAAAAAGATGTTGATGTTTGATGTCTGGTTTGTCAGCTGTAGTGGGAAACAACACCCAGGCTCCTGTCTAATTTTCTTGCTCTTGTTTTGATCTCCAGTTTTGTAATCAAGTTCTTCTTGTGCCCTAGATTTCCTTTGTGTGCCAGCAAGACAGCCATCTGTTAATCCCACTCACCACCAAATCAACCTCATGCTTGCAAATATAGACTGCCACTGTTCACCGGCTCCTCTAGCATCAGTGACATATCTCGTCACAACCCCATTCACTTGGAATCATCAGCCCTTCAACTCTACTGTCTCTTTTGAGGAAATAATCTGGGTTTAAATGTTTTATTGTAACACAGAGTCCTGCAAAGTCCACCAGTTCTTAGTTCAGACATATACCCAATATATATATGTATGATAATTCAGTAATAATGCTTTAATTACACCTAGGCTGGACTATTGTAATTCATTATTCTCAGTTTGCTCGAAAAGCTGCCTAAAAAGCCTTCAGTTGATTCAGAATGCTGCAGCAACACTGCTGAAAGTGAATAGAAAGAGAGGATATTTCTCCCACAACAGCTTCTCTTCATCAGCTGCCTGCTAAATTTATTTAAAACCCTACTCCTCACTTACAAGGTCTTGAATAATTGGACGCCGTCTTATCCTAAAGACCTCATAGTACCGTATAACTCCAACAGAGCTTTGCTCTCAGACAGCTGGCTTACTCATGGTTCCTAGGGTATTTAAAAGTAGAATGGGAGGCAGAACCTTCAGCTTCCACACCCTCTTCCATGGAACCAGTTTGGAACCAGTTTGGATTCGGGAGACAGACACCCTCTCTACTTTCAAGATTAAGGTGATTAAGGTCATAAATAGGGATGTATTAGATGACCTTGAACCTTCCCTTAGTTATGCTGTATTAGGCCTAAAATAGAACAGAACAGAATTGAACTGTAGCCTTCACTGCAACCTTCTGAATCCACGTAATATTAACCCTCCTGTCTTCTGCACACAAGTGAAGATTTTTATGGTTCTTGCCTGCGAATCAACAGAAATAATTTTCTTTGGCAATTGTGCTGTGCTTCCATTTATCCTCATTACCACTTTCAGATTTTGGATGTAGATTTTGTTGAATATCATTCTGGTCCATGCATAAGACCTTTTAAAAACTCACCACAGACAGAGATACAACAGCATGTTTCCTTTGAGTGGAGAGGATAGTAGCTCTTCTGTTATAAGAAGTGCCTGTTACTTTAGAAGAGCGCTCTATATGAGAATCATAAAGCACTGTATGGAGCTGAATTAGTGCTCCCTCTCTTATTTCTCATGTGCTACACAACAGGCTTCCCTGTCTATTTTTCTTGAGAGAGCTATGATTGTTTTGTAAGCACTTAAAAACAGGTCACGTGAGCCTTACTCATTGGCACATTGGCAAACTGTCAAAGCCTCACAGGGAGCACTTTTTCCTAAATTGCTTCCCTCTAATAAATGCAGTCAGTGAGAAGTGGGAGGTATGGAAATCAGATTCTGTGCTCTGAATAAACCTCCAGACTATGTCTGTGTTTGAGTGTGTGTGTGTAACTATGCCTGAGGTTTTAAGGTAAACACCGATACATCAAATTATCAATAGACGAATGAAAAGCCGCGTCATTCAAACAATTTTACAATTGAAAAGATAATATATAATAATGGTATGAAAAACTGGAGCAATACGCCAATACAGTATATTTTAGACATGCTGTATATTCGCTGTAAAGCACACCCATAACATTCCCATTTTCATTTTATCCCTTTTTTATTTTACACAACATAACAACACAGTACATGTTGTCTTTTTCTGTACAGAAGCTTTCTGTGAGCTTGTGACCAACACAGGCTGTATTATACCAGTGTCAGTGAAAAGCTCACAAGGTTCTCACGTTGCTTTTTTTTTCTTTGCTTTTTTTTAATACTTCCCTTTAAAAAATATCAATTTCATAAGAGGTTCATTAAAGTCTTCATCTGTCTGTAACATTTTGTCTTTATATGTCCAGAAAAGGTCGGTACTCCGCAATAGGTAAGAAAGGCTATGTGTGAAATCTCTCTTCCTTAATCCGTCCCCTCATTCGTGGAGCCATGGTGGAGTCCTAAATCCGGTTAAAGTATCTGTTAGTGAGGGTCTGTTAGTGCAAAAGAAGGCACCGACTGCTATTCTCTTGCCACATTATGGATGCACATCTCTGTGAGCTTGTGAACATTAAGAATGGTGTGCTTTTCCCATTTTTGTATTTTTTATTCCTCTTATTTCCTGTATTAATTCCCTTTTTGTGGTATTTTTCAGATAAGGTGAACGTGAATCGGGAAATGATGTGGCGAGTCCATTGTCTTGTTTTTCTTTTGTGCTATAAAGTGGAACCAACGAGACAACTCGAGGACGCTATGAGACAAGGCAAGTTATCCACTCGCTGAATGATTGACTGCAAAATGGATACTGTTGAAGTGGAAACAAAATCAAAAAACAAAACTGTAAACTGTAAACCAAGTACAAATAACTGTGGAGAAAAGTTATGAAAAGATTGATTATTTAAAAAAAAGAAAGGGAAAAAAAAGCGCACACATGTTTACCAGAAACACAGTCATCCTGTCACACGTTTAGAAAGAAAATTCAAACAGGAAAACACACAGTAACAACACACAAAGTTTTTCGTGACACAAGCAGGCTTTTCACGCATACGCCTATAAACAAAACTGATTCACACTGCACGCATCCACTCACACAAAGGACAAACAATGAATAAACCAAAGTTCATTTTATGGTCACTGGCTCATTCCAGTTCAAACTGTGCTTTCTAAGATCCAGTCAGAGTCACACCGCCCTTTGTCCGACTCTTCGTCCCCATCTTTTGGGAGTAGCATACCGCTCATTGATTGGCTCCTTTTGTTCCGTATTACGCGTCCTATTTTGGGTGCTCCTCCTCCTCCTCCTCCCTGGTGGGCGGAGTGAGTTTTTGAGCCTCCTTCACTGAGTGAGTACCTCCTCCTAGCTCTGCTTCTTCCTCCCTCCTCCACAGGAAGAGTCTGATATCTGGCAGAGGAGGAGGTGGTGCGAGGAGCCCGGCGCAGGATGGGCGTCTCTCTGAATCGCACAGATGGGACTGGGCTCGGTGTGGCGATGGGGCTGAAGAAAGGGGAAGAGGCAAAGGGAGGTGGTGGGGTCTGATTGAGAGCGGTGGAGTTATTTCGGTTGGTGTTGAGATTCTCCAGGGGTCCGGGGGATGGGGAATGAAGGAGGGCGGAGGAGGCGGTGGAAGTGGAGGAAGGTGGCCGTGTCGAGGAGGCAGTTGGGAGGTTCTCGATCATCCCCTGGCCACTGGAGCAAGCAGAGCCGGGCTTAGTTGGGGCGGGCTTTCGCTTTGGCTTGTGTAGGGAGCCTGTGGTGGTGGTGGGTGATGCAATGCCGGCTTGAGCTCTCTCTTCAACTGTTTTCTCTCGTTCCTCGGCTCCAGCTGTTGGGCTTCTGGCTGACCAAGCCTGGCTGAGAACCGATGTGGCTGTGGGGCAGTCAGGCAGGGAAGACTCAGAGGCCTGAGCTATTGTATCCTTTCCCCCACCTCCCGCTGCTGCAGCTCCACTCCTCTTTGTGCCTCCTGAGAGGTCGTCTAATCCGATTGAGCCATGTTTAGAGGAGCTTGGAGTCACGGTGCAGCCCTGTGATTGCTGCCCATTGGTCTGTGAGTGAACGTTGGTCATTGACATTGAAATGCCTTTGCCACCCTCACTAGGGTTACACACCTGAGGAAAAAGCATAGGCAAAAGGGAAATTTAGATCCAATTTTTCTCATCCTGAGTGTCTCCCTTTGAACCCTTTCAAGTAACAAGAAAAACACTTTTTGAGTTATACTTTTATGCATCTTAAGGCACACGTTCAGTCCTTTTGATGAGCTCTCCAGTACGTCTTCACCTGGTTCTTCCCTTTTAAATTCACGTTGAGTCCAACCTGTTGGTCCCTGTATCAGGATTAAGTTGCTGTTGTAAATAAAACAAAATATGCTATGATATTTAAAAATTTAAAGGAGGCCACCTAATACCACTATGACTACAACAGATGCAGCTTTTGCATCAGTTAAGGATACTTTAAAATGCTTAAAAATGTCAGTTTATGTAGACAAATCATTTTAATGCTTTTAAGCTCTAATTTACAGTTTTGACTAGAAAGATACAAAAAAGACCAAAAAATAAAAAAAAATCACTAGATCACTTTGTGACTTTTTCTTGTTACATGATCACCATAACGACAATCATTCAGCTAAAAGCTCTCTTGCCTCATTCCTGCTGCCTTATGGCTAGACTGGACAAGAGCGACAGAGATAGACCCACCTTATATCGTATCATCAGGATGATAATAAAAACTAGAACCGAGGCCACTATTATCCCTCCGATGATAATGATCATAGTCCCGCCCAGGAACTGAGACTGCATAAAATGACATCTCATGTACTCTGACTCGGTGGTGAACTGCACGCAGCCGACCACTCGCGTCGCTGTCAGAGAGGTGATAACGTCATCGTAGATGGCCAGGACACAGAGGTCGTACTGGGTGCCAGCCGCCAGGTTGTTGACTAGGAAGTTCTTGCTTGATGGAGGGATCATTCTGTGGCAAGAAGACAGGGGAGGCAAAATGACAGTTCAACATGTGAGTGTCAGCAGTTTCTTGGCTTTATCAAGCTTCTTGAAGCCTTTTTGAGATGGCTAATATAGTCTACCTTAATGGAAAACAGTAGCTTTCATAGAGAAACAAATAAACTAGTAATTATATTTGACTCAACATCTATTATTTTGATTTTATAACTAATGCTGTGTTTTCCTGCCTAAGGAGTGCAGATAGAAAGTCGATACTAGTTAAATGCTTCTATGCATGGTTCCTGACAAATAAAGAACTAAAGTCATGGCAATAGTGCCTAAGAGGCAGAATAGCAAGAATCAGGAGCAGTTACATACACCAGTAATTAGCCCAGTGTATTCCCTTCCTGTGGCTGTTTTGGAGATTTAACATTTGTAGGTTGAAGGAAATTAACATAATTAGCACTGTAAGAGATAGTTTAGGTGCAGTATCACAATTGCAACAAAATGCAACAAGACTGAGTGGCCTCGCTATATTCAGTTGTTCTATTCTGTCCATGGAATGTTAAAAATAAAGTTGAACTAAACAGGGAGATTTTCATAAAAATATGAAAAGTACATGAAATAATTGCGGTGGGAGGACATTACTCTTTTTTATTTCAAATGAACCATCATTCATAACCTTAAACCATTTTCTGACATCAGGTGAACTTCTTCTCAGTTCTCCTGTGTACGACTGTAAGACGGGCAAGACAATGGGCTCCTCATGTCATCATAGCGAAAACACTGTGCATATTTTCTGCACAATCTAAATAATTAATATATCCACTGCTTTGTTTCTACAAACATGTGACACCATCCTCCAGAGTAATAAAACAGTACAGTGTATTTAAAAGAAGACAGGAATGCAGAAAAAAATCAAGAAATGAAATGACAGAGTAAACACACTCTGCTCCATTGTGTGTAGCTGGATGCTGAAGCCTCAAAAAAAGGATTCTAATTAAAAGACTTATTATGGCACAGAAGTTTTGAGCCGACAACCTTTGACAGCATGGACCTGTGACCATGCACAAGTATACTTAAACCGTCCAGTCTTTCCTCGTCAGTTTTGACAATAAGGATGAATAAACAATGAATCATTTTGGATATTCTCTTGGACACTCGGCCACTTTGAGTCAAATTTGTTGCTCTTTACTGGACACTTGTCACATTGACTGGAGGTTTTACACATTTGTCCTTCAGTTTCTCTAAAAAAAAGTCTTGTCAGCGGTCCTGGAATTTGTCATTAAAATGCTAATGAAATTCCTCATTAAATCCGAAGAGGGCAGCTAGTTCACAAGCCCGTGGTCGAGCGTGCACTGAGAGCAGCAGAGGGCTACTTTGGCCAGGTTAAAGCATCTGGTTTCAAGTTCGAGTTAAGCGAAGGTTAGAAGACATGTTAAGGTTTAATGGTTAGTATTAAGAGCTCGGGGATGAATTTAATGGCAGGTCATCACTATACCCTCTATGGAATAACAGCACAAGGCTTTAAGTGGGTGTGAGTGCATGTGAGGAAGGGTATTCATATGACCCTATGAATACTAATAGGATCATCTGAACAGTGGATGACCATGAGAATTCTACCCTTTGCTTCTCTAAATGGTTTTATCATAATAGTGGTGAACCTTGACTACACGTAAACACACATCCTGAAAATGCCATTAGTTCAATGGTGGGACACATACAAGGATGCTGAAGATAGCAGGTTAATGATAGGAATGAAAGTCACTGGTACCTACAAGCTCAAACACAAGCAGCTGCATTTGGATACACATCCACAGACAGGGATTAATTTCTCTATTAACTGCTGTGCTTGCTTTGGGTAAATGGTAAATGGCCTGTATTTATATACCGCTTTTCTAGTCCTTAAGGACCCCAAAGCGCTTTACACAACCTGTCATCCACCCATTCACACACACATTCACACACTGGTGATGGCAAGCTACATTGTAGCCACAGCCACCCTGGGGCGCACTGACATAGGCGAGGCTGCCGGACACTGGTGCCACCAGTAGACCAGAAGTCAGGTTGGTACACAGCTGACAGCCCTATTTGACAACTGTCAGAATTCATATTATGGCAAGAACCAATCAGCTAAGTAGAGAGAAATGGCAATGCATCATTACTTTAAGAACTCAAGGTAGTCAGTCCAGACACTTTGAATGAGTTCCCAAGTGAAGTCGCAAAAACCAGCAACTGCTATGACGAAACTGGATTGCTGCGCCAGATGGCCTGGCCTCCGCAGTCACCTGACCTAAACCCAGTCAAGACGGTTTGGGATGAGATGGACCGCAGAGTGAAGGCAAAAGGGCCAACAAGTGCTCAGAATCTCTGGGAACTCCTTCAAGACTGTTGGAAAACCATTTCAGGTGACGACCTCATGAAGCTCATCGAGAGAATGCCAAGAGTGTGCAAAGCAGTAATCAAAGCAAAGGGCGAGTATTTTGAAGAATCTAAAATATAAAACATGTTTTGAGTTATAAAAAAAAAATGTCATGAAAATAAAGAAAAGCCATTAAATGTGAAGCTGTGTCCAAACCTTTGACTGGTAGTGTATAATGCTTTTCAAGGGTATGTGGGTTTAAAAAGTCATCAACTTTCAATGGCACTGTGGGAAATAGTGTTTCTAGTTTTATAGTATAGTATCGTTCAACTATTTGCTTTCAAATAGTCAGACTTCCTTGTAGTAGTATTATTATTTTTATTATTATTTATTTATTTTAATGGTTTTGAGGAATATTTCTTCAGGCCTTCTGAGGTCAAAGTTTTTCTTTGGACATTGCTTTTGCCCCCCAGTCATTTTCAGTCCAGTTCTTGGATCAGAAAATCTAGGCTGTTTAAATATAGTTTAAGTATATTTATCATAATCATCAACAGTTTTTGTCCACCTTTGTCTGTTAGAAAAGTAACTTAAAATAGGAAAAGAAAATATTGCAGGGGAAATGCTGTTCTTCCTAAACATTTCTTCCTAAAATGTACATTTTCCGCTTTTATAATGGAGGCAGAAAAAATATGATTTTAAATAGTACAAAGCATTTTCTACTGTCAAAAACAAACCGGGAAAAGAATAGGCAGGAATAATGCACTGGGCTCAAGGGCTTGTTCGCTTCCTTGCCATACATGAATCTTTCCAAGAAACCATTAGCTGCATGAGCCCTCCTTTTTACAGGTACTAAATCAGAATGTTTCTTCATTAAAATATCAGCACTCTCTGGCCAATGAAATACTGAAAAACGTTTTCATTTTCAGTGTGGAAGCAAAGCTATCATCATTTATAATTTATGTAGACAATCAACAATCAAGATGTTGAAAATCTGTTTGGGCTTTACTCAGCACACAAAAGTACATTTTTTCACATTTTTTGTGTGTTTTTTTTCTTCTTTTTTGTGTTTTCCCCTTACATTCCTTCTTGAGCTGTTAGCAGTGTGAACTCATCCAAAGTGACTCATTCATTGTGGTTAATTTCTTTGTGTCTGAGCTGGATCTTGCTGCCAGTCTTTGAAGCCCTACAGTGGGTAGATGATTGCCTTGGCCGAGACTATTACACTAATCTATCTACTCTGCTCTGCCAAGCCCTCAGCCCAGGGCGCCTCTGTGTGAGTGTGTGTGTGTTTCAGGGTTTCATTACACTGTCATTACACAAGAGAAAATGTCAGCTTGGATGTTTCTCTATGAGTATCCATTTATGTACTTATATTTATATGTGTCTGCTACATGTATGTTATTATGTGTGTGTTTGTGTGTGTGAGTTCCATTACAGTAATATTCTTTTCCACTGCAAGTCTACTATTCCTGCTGTTTGTCACCGTACCTGGACTCCTGGACTTCATCACTAACACGACTATATGATTGTAAACACAAGCCTGCATGTGCACGGTTGTGGCTTCTGCGTTGTATTAGAGTGCATGTTAATCGAGTTTCGCTTTTCTCGCCCCGGTTCAGGTCAAAGCAAGCATCTCAATTTGTTGCTTCCTGCTTTCTGTCTCATGACAAATTCTTCCATCCATGAATGGAACAGTGAACTCTGATACCAGATTGTTCTGTTTCAGACATTTTCACTTGATTAAACATTGGACAAAGCCTAAAGGCCACAGATATGCAGTCTTTCAGGAGGTTTGGAGGCATGCATGGCAGTGGTGCAACACACAAAACCAGGACCTTCAGGTCAAGCTGGAGTTTTGCAATATGGGCTGAGGACTTCTAATAGCTCAGCTGTAGTCCTTGCCCCCAGCAGCACGGTCCAGTTAGATCATATGTGACACACTGGGTGAACAACACACAATTATTTTCACTGCTTCGGCTAGCTCATTAGTCGTTTTGTGTATCTGCAGGGAAATCTTTTTTTTTCCATTTCAGAGAAGAGAGAGAGTTTTCTAGTTTAGCACTTTAGCTTAATGTTTATGTGTTTTTCAAAAAGTTGAAGATCGTTTTTTAAAGGGCTAGTTTGACATTTTGAAAAGTATACAGTACTTATTTGTTTTTTGTACGTACAGTTATGATCGAATTAGGTACGTGGCATTGCTGGCCATTAAAACAAAAAGGAAGTAAAAGCCATAGCGCTATAACAAAATAGCTATGGAGGCACAGTGCCTCCACAGCTCACGAATTACCACGTTTTTATTTGAGGTCTATAGCTTATGCTGTGCTGGTATTTCATTGGAGTATTTTGAGTTTAAAAATACATATTTACATATATGTACACATATATAAAAATACATATCGGAAACTGGCTCTTTATGTACTTTCTCACTTGTTTGCCTTCTGTGTGAGCGAGCCACAGTGGAAATGTCCCTTTAAGACCTCCCTGTTTCTGACCTGCAAAATCCTGGCTTTTTATATTTTTTTTCCAACTTCAGAGTTTGAGGGGTTTTCTTAAGTCTGCAAGTGAACACAAGCTGAACAACTCTGGCAACAACAAAACAGGCACTGTTTGGGGTCATGCATGGATGATCTGATGTCAGTTTGATGTGAGAAGAGGAGACAACATTGGGCCTGAAGCCTGGATTTTGTGATTTACTTCCTTACATACTTGTGATTACTTTAAGTTTGAGAGTGACCATGCGAAAAAATACATTTGAGACAACAAAACAGTGTATGCACATATATGATCACCCATGACACTCAAACCACTAAGAGTGAAAATTAATAGAACTGGTCATCTCATTAACAATACTGATGAAGTTCATGTGATATGACGCACTACAACTGAATTCTATTTTACTTTTTCATTATTTGACCTGCTGTATTTCACCACTATCTTCTTTCCTTAAACAACATTTGAATAGAAAAACACAGTAAAACTGCACAGCAGTGTTACTCAAACAGAGAAAGGACCAAAATGTGGGTCACAGATATCTAAAAGTAGGTTGTCCAATTATTTCAGAAAATTGTATGCAGTGCTTCTGGCTAGAGCTTTCCATGTTACTGCAATGGAAGCTAGTCTAGATTAAATAGCCCGGAACATGGAAAACTTTGTCAGATAAGCTAAGAAAATAGCCTGCAAAAGCAGTTATAGGTTTTAAAAAACTTTTCTTTGCATAGCACTTTTTAAACATGCCTTAGCTTCATTTTATTACATGCTTTTTTTGCTTTTGTGTAGTAAAAATGGTTTGCATTGCACAGCAATCACTCACATTAGTCATTACTTTCACAGGCTACTGAAAATAACTTTCAAGTTAATTTTCTAAACAATTGAGCAAACAATCCGACAACACAAATACAATCAAACCAGTTACGTATAACAGGTTTATATACACAAAGTGAAAAAGATTAATGGTAGCTCCACACCTGCTCCATTACTGCTAACCTCAAAGCTAATGTAGCTTACACAGCAGATGGCACCACGCCATGCTAATAGGTCCAAGTCTCTCGGGCAGACAGAAAACATTGCAGTAGTGAGCTTTATATCTCTGTGTTACCGTGCATAGTGCCCCTGACACCAGAACTAATGGTTAACAAGCACCCACGCAGCTTGTAGTCATAGGTGGGACAAGGACAGGTGGGCACTCCTAACAACTTGTGCATTTCTTTCATATTTAACCCTGTATGCGGTCAGACTGTGGTGCAGCAAAGGAATAAAACAAAAGCTTTGGAAAACATTTCTACAAACAGTGTTAAGAAATTACTTTAATTACAGTCATAATATCACAGTTCCCAAGAAAACACACTGCCACCTCATTTAAATGCCAGAGTGTATCAGCATTATCTAAAAACTATAATTATCCCAACCCTTCAAATTGCTTTCCAGATAATCATCCTTACACACTGAATGAAAGTAGCTTAAAAGATCAGTGTTCGTTCTCACTTGGCTGTAAAAATTTCAATCTGATCAAAGACGCCATTTTGGGGGTCTTGAGAAATCATAATGTGAATTACTGCTTGCAGTGACCATCAATAAAAGATTTCATGAATGAAGGAAGTTTAGTTCTAAAATTAGTTTTATGAATATTAAAAAAAACCTCTCAGGGGTAACGTAACATAGAGCAGATCAAACTGAGTTTATTTGTGATCAAAAGACACTTTAGAATAAAAGTTCATAATTCAAAAGCTGCTCTAGTTGAGATTTTTATTGTAACAGATATTTCAAATGTGAAAAGGTTCTGCCTACAGTGTCAAACTAACAGAAGACTTTTTAATAAACTGTGCAGCTTTTCATTTGCTCATTATAGTTTTGGCATTTTTACAACACATTCCACTATGAGCTAGACTTACCCACTTATGCACATTTCATACAGCACCAATTGTACTCATGCAGTGCTGCAGTGTGCATGAGTGATAACATGGTCTCACATATGGATCAGGGTAATTTGGAGATGAAAGCTTGTCAAAGACAAAGAACTCGAGAAGGAACATGTGGACTGAAGAATGGCCTGCTCTAGCTCCTGCACCGCAGTCACCTGGTAGACTTTAGTACTGTATTTTGGATGATTTCTCTCATCATCATAATTTCCAAAGAAATTAACGTATAAACAGCCCAGATGAAACAACCGCAAATTACCAAAGAGCATCCAAAGATAGCATCTAAAAGACACCGTGTGTGACATCAGTGGGAAGCAAAACATTCACGTTTGACCAGCAATATGATGGTGAATGAAACCTAATACTGCCCTACTGCCTCAACCAAATTAGGCGGTAGAGCAGGATCGGGTAACACAAGAGTGAATAAAATCATTTATATAAGGAACATATACAAAACCACTGACTTCACTAGAGTGAGGAAAACAAAATCAGTAACTTACATAACATAAACAACCTGCAGTGAGACTAAACTATTATTAAATAAATAATGTAAAAAGTCTTAGCTGAATCTCATTACAGTTATGACTAGATGTCAAAGTGTCATGCAGCTAAAGCTGTCCCAGATGTGCAAAAGATGTTTCAGCATTATCTGCTGCAAGCCGTAGACCTCCATCTGCCCAGCTCAGCTCCATTCTTCCAGCTTCGCTGAGTCATCTGCATCTCCTTAATGCTGTGGCTGGCTGCTTCTATATATCCTCCCTGCATAATGTTACTTCTTAAATCTGTTGTTCTTGATCTCCCGCAATTTTTTTCATATTTTTTCTGTTCCTTTCCTTCTGCCTCCTTTCCAGCTTTCCTCTTTGTCATCTTTGCTGCCTTCTTTTTTCGACCTCTCTCTCTCTTTCCTAAATCATTCATTTTCTGAACCATTTCAGTTTGGTTATTCTTCCAGCTGCCCTCACGTTCCCTCCCCTTCTCACACGCCCTTTACCACCTACCTCCATGTTTACTTCATCATTTTACCCTCTTTTTTCCATCCTTTACTCCCTCCTTCTCTTTTCCCAACTGTTCCACACTTTCAGCCTTTCTCTGCTGCACCAAGGCATATAAATCGTTATGTTCCCTTTGTCTACCCCTTGTTTCACTTTTACCATCACTTCTTTCCTTTAGACTCATCCCCACTGCTGTGATACTTTCCTTGTACTTCTTATGTTAGCTTAAAACCCAATAGACTACTTACAGCAATAAGAGTGTTATGTTAGTCCTGCTATATGTTTATGGCACTATAAAATCAGAATTGGAACATTACGGCAGGATAAAGGCGGATGCTTTTTCATGTCTTAAGTGCAGTTGAGCTAGGTGTTACTGTATACTTGGGCCACAGGGACCACTGGCAAGGGTAAACTACTGTACTTCCTGTTACAGAAAGAGGAGAGAGAGAAACAGAGGGAGTGAGTGTATGTGTTCTTTAAAAGCTTGGATTCATCCCCCACCCCCTGTTGTGTGGTCGCATAAAAAAGCTTGCCACACAATTTGCTTGATGTGTAGTTTTTCTGGCAAATGGCAACCAGCCCCTGTAGCTCGATCTGCTGGACTGGAAAACAACAGCTGAAAAAAAATATCAAAGAACAAATGGCAGCACAGTTCACAATAGAGGTTGTGTGCATTTCTATATTGCTCAGAGAGTAATATAGAGTTAGAGAGTTAATGTCTTTTGATACGCCATAGCCTCAGATTTGGCAGATATTTTGAAGTCTTTATGTCACAGGACCTGTTGTAGCTTTAAATAAATTGCTACTCCAGGGCTTGAGTTTATGGGTATATACAGTGCAGCACAAGTTCTTTTATTTAGTCATTTTCAAAAGTCAGTTTGGTTTCGCTCTTAGCTATAATGTCAATTTTCTCTGTCTCTCTCTCTATAGAGAGGTAAATTTCTGTTTTTTTCTGCTCTGAGGAACCAATACTTAACTGGATATACTGAGACAGAGCTGCTTGTTATCTGAGTGGATATTAATGGAGCACTGTGCACGCCGTTTCAAACAATCTAAGTTGTTGTTCTAAACTGTTTTTTAATTAATGGATGTGACTGTGTTCAAGTGTCTCTGGAATTTTTTGAAAATGTTTTTTTTCATAAAGTTTCAAACATCATGTATGCACATCAGGTTCAGTTAGGTTTTACACAAGATTGTTGTGAACGAGTCTAAAGTTTTGAACTCGAGAAGATCTTTAATGCAACATAAACCATTTACAACTGCTATTAAATATTTCTAATTTCATTATCTTTATTTTTGCTTTTGCTCCACTTCACTGGAAAACAGCATTCATCAACATTTCTTTCTATGTTCAGTGCACACATGTCTTTAAGAGGCCTTTTACCATCACCATTATAAAATGCAACTCACTGACTAAACAAGACACCTATTCATCTTATAATTTCCAAATTGATTTTTTTCTCTGATCCAATAATAGGTTGTATTCATCCAAACCTTTAATTAAATACAGAAATTGGTTCTTCACTGTAATAAGAATGTGTTATGCTTTGTGGCCATTTTGCACTCGCCCGTATCGACACTCACTGTGAGCTTCAGCATCATCATCGACGTGGCTGTGACCTCCACAATAAAACCAGTCAGGTGTTAAGGCCAGGGACTATATGTGCTGCTTCTGCTCTAGTCATGAGTAAAAGGTCATCACATTATTTACTCAATACCACTCTTTACTTGACATGACCCTGAAATATCAGGCTTAAATTTGGAAATGAGCTGTGTTGATGACTCAATTTACTTCCTCTGGCAGTTATGTCTGTTTAAGAATGAAGAACGGAGAAAAATCCAAATCCAAGTTTAGAGTTATAGAGACCATGAGAAGAGAGGATGATGAGACATAACGGCTGCTTAATAATTGAACTACAAATATTTTTTACTGAATCCACAGTTGGTTCTACATTATAAAGTGGCTTGAATTAAATGGTGTGGTGCTCTTGGTACGCTCGATTAAGACCTTGAGTACCTTGTAAAATAAGGTTGATTCATTTTGCTTTCAGACAAAGCAGTTCTCTTAAAAGTTCCCTGAAAAAAATGTACCAAATTTATTTTTTGGGTCACTGTGGTTGATGAACAATGAAGTTTATGGAGGACAATTTGGCATTTATAAAGCTTTGGAAAAAATCATAACAAACTGGGGCCATAGCCAGTAGGAATATCTTGGTTTATGCTTTAATCTTAATTCTGTGATATAAGATATTTGCCAGTATCAGGCATGATGTGACTCTATTTACGTACATGCTGAATAAATATCAGACACACTTTAAATACCTAATTAACATGACACACCTTAATTTGCTGCAAACTACTTAATCAAAATAGTATTTTGATTAAGTAGAGTACTAGAGTACAAATTCTGCAGCATGAGTTCACAGTGACATTTCTGTCACCACCTAAACAATAATTAACATTAATTAGCAAAGCTGACCTTGCTTGGTGTTGGCACCATTTGTCATGTTACTTAGTAAAAGTGACAGTGAGCGCCAGCAAAAAAACATCCAAGATACTTCTGCATGAATGTAAGTTATACGCAAAGAATCCAATTTAAAAGCAATCTGTACCCCGCGAAATAGAGCAGGGCTTTAATTGGGGAAAGCAGCTCAGGCAAATAGTAAAGAAAGGATCAGAATTTGATCAGCTTTATCGCATAGGGCACTGGTCCAAATGGACTGAGAAGTGACTAATAATCACAACTCGAGACTTCAAATGTTCTGTAATACTTTGGAGAATGTCAGATATTATAAAAAAAGATGATAGATAATTTAGTCATATTTTAAAGACAAACCAAAATATTATCTTGTTTAATATTTTAATATGCAAAGATTTGCTGGATTTCTTTGCGTTAAAGGACACTGTGATATGTATTTCATCACAATATTTTTTTTCTTTGCAGTTATTAATTAGGACAATAGCTCATTAATCAGTTAATACAAATGTTTTTCAGATTGACATATAATGTCAAATTATATTTTGTTGCAGTCCAACTGCCTCTTTTGGGATTCCAAATATTCAATGTAACTCAGATGGCTATGGAATAAATCCAGGGGATTATTCTCTTACTCTTCTCCAAAATGATGTACCTTCCTGTGAAGAGAAAGCTTGAGGACAACATTTCGACAATAACGTAGCTGAATATGTTTTACAGAAAATATCCTCAAACAAATAAGCTAACATGCATGTGTTTCAACACAGGCACAGTGGAGGCCTACACACAAATCCCCAGCAGGACAGTAGGGTTAAATTCACAACTTCAGCAACAGTGCTAACCACTAACCATAATGCTGCCCACCCTAAATAAAACTAATCACGGTACACTTCTTTTTCTTCATTATTCCCTTTAGAGGTCACCACAGAGGATTACCTCCCTCCATCTCACCCTATTCCCAGAATCATTATTCTTCACACCAACCCTCTTCTCTTTTCCTCCTGGCTGTAAGCTGCATGTTCACCATCCTTGGTCCTACCATCCCTCCTCCACACATGTCTAAACGATTCTCAGCGTTACCTCTGTAACTTTGTCTCCAAGTGATACATTATAAACTGTTCCTTTCACTCTTGCTCCTGTCTTTCTGTCACCACTCATCTTCACCCACTCCATCCTATCTCTCTTGTGCACCGTCCGTTGCTTTGGATGGTTGGCTCTAGGTATTTAAACTCAGCTACCTTGACTACCTCTACTCATTCCAGCATCACCTTTCCACCTGTCTCATTCACACACAGGTATTCTGTCTTACTTCTACTGACTTTCATTCCTTTTCTTTCCAGAGCATGCTTTGGGAAGGACAGCTACAGGTAGAAGATGGAGAACCAGCTTCAGCAAAACAATGTTGGTGAAGTCTGGAGAGGCCTCAGAACCATCTCAGGCCACAAACATCAGAACTCTCTGCCTGGGAGGGATGTGAGGTGGGCAAATGAACTGAATCATTTCTTCAACAGATTTGATTCAGCCATGAGGCAGTCTCCAACATTGGCTGCAGACTCACCCACCCCCACTGCTGCTGTTCCACCTCTGACACCTCAGACACTTCACACCTCCTCTATTCACCCTGCTCACTCCTCCCCACCCCCAACAACAGCATCCAATACACATTCAACACAAGGCTCCAGCCTGTCTCTCTCAACCACCCAGGTTAGGAGGGAACTGAGGAGGATTAATGGCAAAAAGAAAGCGGGTCCAGATGGCATCAGCTCGAGGGTCGTCAGGTCCTGCGCGGACCAACTGTGTGGGGTGATCGAGCACCTCTTCAACCTGAGCCTGAGGCTGGGACGAGTCCCACAGCTCTGGAAAACCTCCTGTGTTGTACCAGTGCCAAAGACTTCACGCCCCAAGGACCTCAACAGCTACAGGCCGGTGGCTCTAACATCCCACCTGATGAAGACCCTGGAGCGGCTGGTCCTGGCTCAGCTTTGGCGCCTGGTGAGCTCATCACTGGACCCACTTCAGTTTGCCTACCAGCCTGGCATTGGAGTGGATGATGACATCATCCACCTCCTACATCGTCCCCTCGCTCACCTGGAGACCGCTGGGAGCACTGTGAGAATCATGTTCTTCGATTTCTCCAGTGCCTTCAACACTATTCTTCCCTCGGTTCTGAAGGACAAGCTGGAAAACTCTGGAGTGGACCATCACCTCACTACCTGGATTTTGGACTACCTCACCGACCGACCACAGTATGTGAGGACTCAGGGCTGTGTGTCGGACAGGGTCGTCTGCAGTACGGGGGCCCCACAGGGAACGGTTCTGGCTCCGTTCCTCTTCACCATCTACACTGCAGACTTCTCCCACAACTCCACCCAGTGCTTCCTGCAGAAGTTCTCTGATGACTCTGCAATAGTCGGCCTCATCACTGATGGGGACGACAAGGAGTACAGAGGACTGACTCAGGACTTTGTGGACTGGTGCCAGCTGAACTACCTCCAGATCAATGCCAGTAAAACCAAGGAGCTGGTGGTAGACTTCCGCAGGCACAAGCATCCTCCACTGCAACCACTGAACATCCAAGGTATGGACATTGAGGCTGTGGACAGTGACAGGTACCTTGGTGTTCATCTGAACAACAACTCAGACGCCCTCTACAGGAAAGGACAGAGCAGGCTGTACCTGCTGCGGAGACTCAGGTCGTTTGGAGTGGAGGGCCCACTCCTGAAGACCTTCTATGACTCTGTGGTGGCCTCAGCCATCTTCTATGGTGTGGTCTGCTGGGGCGGCAACATCTCTGCTGGGGACAGGAAGAGACTGAACAGGCTGATCTGAAGGGCCAGCTCTGTTCTAGGATTCCCTCTGGACCCAGTGGAGGTGGTGAGTGACAGGAGAATGGCGGCTAAGCTGTCATCCCTGTTGGACAACATTTCCCACCCCATGCAAGAGACTGTGACAGCACTGAGCAGCTTCTTCAGTGGGAGACTGCGGCACCCACGGTGTGGGACGGAGAGATTTCGCAGGTCTTTCCTCCCCATTGCTGTCAGACTCCACAACAAAGACTTTTGCAGCTGATCAAACCCTCACACGTGCAATAAAACTGCTATATGTGCAATTCTTTTTCTGACGAAGTTGTACTTTTGTATTTTCTTACTCAGTTGTATATAGCATTTGTATTTCTATTTTATTCTATTGTATATATTATTATATTCTATTTTATTCTATTGTATATAGTATTTTATTTTATTTTATTGCATTCCAGTGTTTTCTAATTTCTGCTACATAACTTGCACTTTTGCTGTAACAAAACAAATTTCCCACCTGTGGGACTAATAAAGGTCATCTTATCTTATCTTATCTTTCTGCAAACATCATACTCCATGACATTTATAGCAAGTATTGTATAGTGGAAAAAATTGCATAGTGGTATTCAAGTCTGAGAATTCCATCATTTAAGCACTGTCAGGTCAAGCTGGAAGACGACAGTTTGAGAGATGCATGTTCCAGATTCTGATCTACATCCCCATACAAAAAAAAGAGACATACTGTATATAATCAGACAAACATGTGGCTATTCATCTTTATTTCTTCTCTCTTAAAACCATGCAGTTTGCTGGGCTCTCTCTCTAACATTAAAGGCAAAGAAATTACTCATGTTAATAAAAACTAGAACGGCAGTGAGATTGCTGCTCTGAAGAGAGGTTTACTATCGACTAGACCGGACTCCGCAATAGAAATACAATCCTTAAGCAGCAGGACTGGCGTTAAAACAGCAGTACTGTATCAGTAAACATCTGCCGGTCTCAAGTGTCCTTGAGCAAGACACCAAATCCCTGTGAGCTCCAGGGGTTCTGTTCTCCAGCTGACCCCAATCTCCCTGAGGAAGAAGTAGTGGGTGAGGTTTCCCTGCACAAATCGATACAGAATCAAGTATTATAAGTCTTACTTTTCAGATTTGCAGCAACTAGCAGGGTCATAAGGTTAACGTAAATGAAAGGGTACATTTGTGAAGGTTTAAACCGTCACTCACTGCATTCGACGTATGAAGGAAACACAGAACCCATCCAACACCCAACGGTATTATGTTGAGCAAGTGGGGAGTAAAGTACAAAATGTCTATTGTGGCATTGAACCTGGAAAGTAAGAGCCCCATCTGACAGTGACAGTGGGGCCACGTTTCCCGTGTCTATCATTTTCTTTCCTGCCTACATTCACCATTTTTTTCTGCCATCTCTCTTTGTGTTCCATTCATCCTTCTCTTTTCTCCCTCTTTTACTATTCTCTTTTTACCACTCTGTCCCTCTTCTCTGTCTTTGATGTGCAGGTAATGAAAAAGCAGAATCAATTGGCTGCTGCTTTGTGCCAGCAGAGGTGTTGAATGGAAATCAATCCGTTACCTAAAGACAAGGGAACTGCAAAATAACACAGACACACCAACGACTTCCTACTGAAAAAAGGGAGAGTACGGGGAAGCGGGGAATATGAAAGCACAGGACGAAAGGGAAAGTGATCTAACGGAGAGAAGAATGATCAGCATGGGTCGTGATAGGCTGTCTAATCATTCCTCCTCTGTGGCCCCACAGAAAGCTGCTTGTTTGTAATACTTAATGTAGTATTTTGAAGTCTCAAGGTGAAGGTCTAAATGCACAGACTCTGTGCTGTGAATCTAAGCGAGAGCAACAAAACAGCTACAATGTTATCTTAAAAAGACAGACAGCTATAAATCCTACTTTTCCCATCTCTGTATGTTACACTTTCTAAACGGGGTTTAGGGACGAAGAATTATGAAGAAAGAAGACTTTCCTGGAAACCAAGGGCACGGTCATGATGACCCAATTGGTCATTCCTGGTGTTCCTCGAGTTCCTGTTGACCATTATGCATATTGATGTACGTGTAGGGATTAGTAGTGATAGGAAAGAGATTTCCCTATGGAAGCTTGAGGTGTTTGCTAATTCCCTCTCCCCCCTAATTTACTGGAGTAAATATTTGGCTCAAATAACAATCATTCCCTGTGAGACTGATCTAATCTGTGTAATCCTGTGCAAACAACAAAAGTCAAGAAAGGCCAGCAGAGTCCTCGGCGTCAAGGCCATCCTGTTTGAGTCAGCAGGCTGGACTGTGTTGTGTTAGTTTGCGATGAGGTTGAACACTCATGTTTCTTTGCTTTCCATCCTAGTCTCATATCCTTGTTAGTCGAACTTGCCCTGATATGAACTTTTTGTCTGTCATGTAAGGCAGTAAATAAGGACAGATTGCCTGTGCATATGCTCTGATAAAAACCAAGCTTATGTCTTTCACTTTAGGATTAATTATGCAAATTTCAGACAAGGAAGTGTGTAGGTTGAAAAAAATCACAGTGAATAAATAATTATTTTCATGATCAAACAGAATTGGCAAATACATATTTTTTGTTTGTCTTTTGGGGTATTTTAACCTAGAATTTCCATCGTCATGGCCTTGTTTTGCCCATGTGCATACATCTCACTTACCTTCAAGCTCATGCAGAGACTTCATAGTGACCTTACAACTCCCACATGTATCCCTTTCATGGTCACTATCCTTTCTTCGTAGTGCCCCAGTAGCCCACTTGGAGTGGCCTAATAACTCTCTTATAGTCACCTTGCAGTGCCAATATATCAGCCTTGTAGGTATGTCAGTGCCCAAATGCCTTACATTCTCACTTATCTCCAGCTGTTCCACTTGTATTTCGGGTGAAAACATTTTCCAAGAGGATCATTAAAGTTAGATCTATTCTGATGTAATTTGATCTGTGCTGCTCAGGCTTGGCTCATTTTCTCAGTAGGCCACATCATACTCAATTTCTCACTCTGTGTAATGAATGTAATGCAGTGATGCTGTCAAGATTACCTGTAAACCAGTGAGTCATCCTGACTTCCGTTATACTGTATCTGGAACATCCGAATTCCTGGTATATTCCTCTGGAAGTTGAACTTGATCAGTGCAGTTGATGACGTGGCCTCAGCTGTCACCACCCTCTTATCCACACCACTCTTCACATCACCTGTCGCGTTGCTCCCATTGGCGCCGCCTCGGGTTGATGTGGAAATGTCCGACGATCGCGTGTCAGACTCCTGGATGTTGTTTGTGTTGTTGGAAATGTGCGGGAGTTTGATAATAACCAAATCCACTGTTTGGTGAGCCTCGCCGGCGGGGTTGGAGGAGATGCAGGTGAACGAGCCAGTGTCTTGCACCTTACTGATGACAATGTCCAGAGTTCCGTTAGCGTAGACAAGTGTTCTGGAGGAATTAGAGACCAGTTTACCCTCAGGAGAGATCCAGTGAATGGCTGGCTCTGGGTCACCTCTTGCCTTACACCTTAAAAGACAGAAAACCAGTGAATTGAAACTCGAAACAAGACAGCACAGGGACAACAGTACAGTAGAAGCAAAGCTTAATGGTTTCTGGAATCCTGCTACCTTTCCTCTGAGACTTGGGTGAAAAGTAAGAGAGGCTAAACCTTATCTACTATGTTGACAGAGCACATTAATTTGAATTAGAGTACAAATGATAGCCTTTGTACTACAGTTGGTTAGCTAATAATGGAGTAGTATTAGGTTGAAGTAGTATTACTTCTATATTAAAAGGTTTCTGGATCAATACAATTATTTTAACTCCATGCTGACATTTAAAAATTCCTTGTCTTGGTCTAAAATTAGTAAGTTAAGATACTAAACAAGTAGTTATTAAAATTTCTTGTGTCATAGTTATAGCTCTCTTGAGACAGAGATCCAAATAAACAGCGAGAAACGGTATCATAGTCAAATTTTATACCTTTATGGCATGTGACACGAATTACCCAAAAAGAAAGAGTCAGAGAAAAACAATGCTCATGATATTCTATTTCATCAAACAAAAATGGTTTTGCAACAAAGCAGACTCAATTTGAAGGATTCAAAATTAGAAACAATCAAAGTGAGGAGCATGTTTGTCAGGGTAATTTAGCTTTTCCTTTTTCTGCAGGTAATTACAATTACTGTGAAGTGCTGCAAAACTTATAGAATAAGAGCTAACAAAAATCTAATTTTCAGCTGGAGTCACACTACACATTCTCCACACATGGTTGTTAATGTTAGAAATGAACTAAAAAGGGCTCCTGGGATCTGAAGTTTATTTGAAGTGAAAAAGGGAGAAATGAAAGTGACACAAACACATACATTTAAGCTGTTTCAACCCTAACCCCAGACCTTTTAAAGGGTAAAGATATGCAAACTGCACTGTGCATTTCTTCTTCTAATTACTAAAGATTAGTGTTGATTTGTTGACATTTTCTACCTAAGGTTTTTAAAGGTAATTGGTAATTATGTGACAGCGCACCTCAGATGTTGCAGAGGAAAATTTGAGTGGTGAAAAGTGTGTAAAATAATTCCCCCATTTTTTAAAAGCAACAAGTAATGGTCACTCTTTTGAGTAACAATATTACTATGATAAAGTAAGTGCTGGGTATAAAAATGTGTTGTCAACACCTAATTACCTAACCATACACTTTCTCCACTTTTTGAATTTCATGAAATAAATTGGTATTACACGAGATTACAAATTTAAATAGATTGGCCCACGCTGTCCACTTATACCTTTTATATGACACTGACGACAAGATAGAATGAAAGAAAAGGGGATAATAATGTTTCACTGATTTTCTTTTTCCCCTTTTCATCATATTTCCATATCTGGAAACATAACAGCTATCATGAGTATAAGTATGTGACCAATATATATGCAAATGAAATAATCACCATCTCTCAAACGTTGTTGTTGTCTTGATTTAGTTTTGTCCTGTAAAGTCTTTGGTAATGTTTCTCTCTCTCTCTGATGTTTTGTGCATCAGAAAGCAGTGAGGCTTTTCATATTCTTGCATGTTTGTGCAAGTCAGGTGGTTACAGGATGATGGCAAAACTGCACCACATAATAAGAACTTTACTCCCTAATTATTATTGATTTCATAACCACCATATTATGTTTAGATGCATTTCTAGCAAGAACTGATACCTGAGAGCAACTCTCTGGCCTTCAAGGACCCTCATCTCGTGAGAGTATCTGGTGATGAGTGGAGGCTCGCAGAGAAACTCCTCTTCAGGGATGGACCAGAAGTATCGGCCAGACAGGTGCTGGGGTGTGGCACACGTCTCCAGGTCATCCTCCCTGTTCAGCCTTCGCAGCCAAAGTAACTCACAGTTGCAGTGGAGAGGGTTGCCACCGAATGACAGTGCAAAAGAAGAGGCGTGCATCCCTGACGTTGCTAGAACCTGGGAGTGCAACACAAGTGCATTAAAAAAATTAGAACAGCAACATTTTTATAGACAATTCCACTACGTTCGGTCAAGTTTGGCCAGTTGAATGTGTATTTCTTACTCCATCTAATATAAACTACTAAATAATGAGAAGTAAGAGTGCTGGAGACATGTCCTCACATTTGACTGTAGAATACTTTGGTATACAAAGAAGCATGGTCAACTCAATGATTGCAAGGTGCCCAGGACCTGAGGCTGCAAAACAAGTCCAAATAATGGACTCTCGATTCTATGCATGACAGTTGGTATGAGGTGTTTGTGCAGATAGGCTGTGATTGGTGATAACCAAATGTGCCACTGTGCTTTATGGCCATCAATACTTCTACTCTGGACTCTTCTTTTTAGATAAGAAAGGCTTCCTCCTTTCAAATCTTCCAAACAAACCATACTTTTCACTTCCCTTCTGTTTGTACTATTGCAATTTTAACATTTAACATGTTAAATAAGGGCTGCAGAGTCTGAGATGTAGCTGCTGTACTTTTGCAGTTTGTCTGAGCATTGCATGGTCTGATCTTTTGCTGAGATATTCAGTGTGCTTGAGCCCAGCAAAATGCACATACTAACTGTTTTAGAGGTGGTCACACCTACTTTGATTGCATTTGATTTGCAGCTTTTTTACATTACAGTAAAATAAATCGATTCAATAATTGCACTGAAAAATAAACAGCTTTAGCCTGCTGATTCACAACCTGTTTTTTCTTTATTTTGCGTGAATTCCCTCAGGATTTAATTGCCTAAATACGGTGGTATTGTGTGGTAGGCTGTGTTTAATGTTTTTGATTGAATGTGGTGGGAAAGAAAATTCTAAGAATACCTGTGCTCGTTGAAAAAGTGGGTCAGGTGGTAGCTTTTGGAGTTTATTAGAGGTGACATCCAGCCGGTTTAGTTTCTGTAAAAGGGAAAAGGTTCCCTCTGGAATGTATTCCAACATGTTGTGGTCTAAACTCAGCGTGTGGAGGCTTGTCATTCGCTGGATAAATAAAGGAATAAAAGAGACATTAATTGTTGTTTCTTTCAATGTGGTTACATTTTCAGTCATTCGATAATTATAAGGGGAACAGAGAAATGAAATAAAATGTGTGGTGAAAAAAAAACCAACCT
Organism: Oreochromis aureus; assembly: GCF_013358895.1. Lineage (NCBI taxonomy): Eukaryota > Metazoa > Chordata > Actinopteri > Cichliformes > Cichlidae > Oreochromis > Oreochromis aureus. The sequence goes on from NC_052960.1 coordinate 5,370,017, forward strand.
TTTTAAAGTTTTAAAGTTGACTATACTTAGTTACCAAGCATTACAGTACTGACAATACTTACAAACACATCTTGGCTATCAGTGAAACTGCATATACAGTTATTGAACTGTCAACATAATGACCTCTGCTTAGTCCCAAAGCTCATTTAAGTCTAAAATAAATGCACCCACACTTTTTAAGGTCCTTGCCTCGGGATGCTTATTTTTTTTTAATGCCCTCCAGCCAAACAAGCTTCAAAGTAGTGTTGCATGTTAAAGAGGTTCTAACCTGGATGGCCTCCCATGGAATAGAGTCGAGGTTATTGTAACTAAGATCCAATTCTTCCAGTGCCAGCAGGTCATTGAATGCTCCCTGGTGAATCATGACCAGCTGGTTGTTGTTCAGAATCAGGTGATGAAGCTTGGACATCCCACTGAATGTATCATTGCCTATCCTCGTCAGTCGATTGCTGTGGGAGATTGAAGAGAAATAAAACTTCAGAGAAAATGTATCAATAAGATTTCACATTGTAAGAAATTATTTTTAGTTCATACCTGTTGAGGTGTAGGGCTCTGAGGTTTTCCAGATCAGCAAAGGCATGAGGTGTGATGTAGGAAATGGTGTTTCTGGATAATGTTAGGTCCACCAAACGCGTCATGTTTGCAAAATCTTTTCTTTTCACACTGTGGGCAAAGATGAGACAAAGATAAAATACAGTTAAAATGAACATGACTAACTCTATATCTGTTCTTCCAGGACTAAATATGTTGTGTTTTAAGCACTGACACATCAATCTCCAGATGAAAATGAAGAGTTGATGTTAAATGTGTGCAAGTCAGGACAGAGTTGAAATGCAGTGTCATCGCTAACAGGGGAAATGCAGAAACTTTTTGAATATTTAGAGATAAAAAAACATTCTCAAACAAAGATTGTGTGTGGTATTCCTTTTATCCTTTCCAGCTCATTCAATATTAGTGAGCTTGAACAACTCTGTCCAATGGAACTGCAGTTTAGAGTCTCTAAACTGCAGTTCCATCAGGAGACAGCCCTGAGCTGCTCCGCTGAGAACAAACCAACTACGACTGAAGATAATTTGTCTGAATCCCCCATAAAAGGCTCACTTGGTGACGACGTTTTGTTCAAAATTCAGCCAGTTAGTTATTTTTAGTTATTTCTCCAAGACGCTTGAGGCTGGGATGACCAATGACATCATGGATCGTGCTTCCAGTTTTGAAGAAACATTTTATCCACATTAACACTAAACTTTCCACAGGCTATCATATTTATTTATGTAGGTATCTATTGATGATCAAGTTAACAATGAAGTAATTCGAATAATGAAGTAGTTAAATCTTTTTATCTTCAGTTAATATAAGGGTTCAGTAAACAAAGGCAATAATTACACTATTTTATCAGAAAAAATATGGGGTCACTGTTTTAGGCAGTAATAACTGTAATAATTATATCCCAGATCTTACTGCATATGATAACCTTGGGATATTTCTAAATGTAAAAGCAAAAGTTGCACTTATAATTTTTCATATTAGCACTTTAATTATCCGTAGACACGTATGATTTTTCCCCTTTTATTCCAGAGTAGCTATAACATTAGCTCAGTAGTAGAAACTCAATTAGAAAAAAGAAATTTAACAATCCATCTGTTACAAACAGCTATAGCAAACCTCCCAACTGAAGTAACTGCCATACTAGTGACCCACATTACACTTATAAAATATAGCATAGCGAGAGTGGCATATGTTGGCAAATAACATTATGTACTGCAGTAATGCAGACGTTCTACCAGTAGAGTTTCAACAGCAGCTATCGAAGGGTTTTAATGTAAATGGTTGTAGTCTCATGAGTATCGTTATTATTGATATGATGTGATCACCTTGTGACAAAATTGTCAGCCAGTCGTAGCTCCACTGTATGTCTGTCAATGTTGGGTGGGACAAATAGTAGACCTTTCTTGGCACAGAGGGTTGCCAGGTTGGGTGACAGTATTTGACATACGCAGCGTTTTGGGCATATCTGTGCCCGCACAGCCATGGCGACGGCCAGCATTACACACAGTAGCAGCCTTTCCATGGTTACCCCCCGTACCTGGAAACAACACCTAAAATAAATGGAAACAAGACAGACCGAGAGAGAGAAATAGAGATGTTAATAACATTTGAAATGAGATGCATATAACTAAGTTAAGTGGTCCCATCCCCATTTTTCACATGAATTATTGTTATTACTATTTTAATAAATGTTTCAGTTATTGTTCAGTGACTTGTGATTTGGTTAGATTTACACCTCAAAAGTTCTTGGTTATGTTTAGGAAACAAAACTCCTGGTTTGCAGTCACATACACTGCTTCACAGTATTAACCATGTTATAAACCCTGTCCTTGCTTTTCTGGATCATCACTGTTACAGCCATCTGGAGGCCATGTGGATCTGTTTGATATGTATGCTGCAATAGGAAAGAAGGAAAAACTTATGGCACAAGTAAAATGTTAAATACCAATGGAACTTGTGACAAAGAAACTGAGATAAAACATGCTTCCCCTTCAAAAGAATCTTTAAAAAGGAGAAGGACGTACTTTCTCAAGCTTCTCTATAATAATACATTATTTATCACTAACTGCACATCCTTTGATATCAACTCAAATAACTGTAAATGCAAAGATGTATATTAAAAGTCAAGTGTAGATATGATGATGAGTGCAGTAAGGAGACAGATGACTGGGCCTGTAAAATCACTTGTGGTGGGTTTTTTTAATGTGATTTTCTGTGCATATCAAAGAATAAAGTGATCAGTCATGATCATCAGAAAAAAAAAAAATCTTTAGAACCCAACATGACTATATCCACCAAACAAGAGGAGGATTTTATTAGTCTCATTTATTGCTCAGCAGTGTTATTGTGCATGAACATGAGTGAAAAGGCACACATACTCAGTCATCATTAACAAGCCGCAGTGCTTGTAGTTAATTAGAGGAGTGTTAGTGTGAGAGTGCAGGGTGGTCAGAGAAAATCCTCATTAATGGCAACCTTGATTTCAGGTTTGAAGGACATGGGAGAATCACCATTAAACAGATCACAGTGCAAACAAGCATGCACACACACGCAAACATCTACGCATTCACAGAAAAACACAACACAGACCTGATGAGGGTGAAACTGAAGTTGAGGATTTGTCTCTGTGAACTTTTCTCACACGTTTTATTTGAGCTAAAATGCAGCAGAACAATAGAAACAACTTGTATGCTGTGTGTTCCATAATAGGTTTGTTAAGACGTTTTAAAGTTACAACTGGGAATACTGCTCATGAGATAACCTATTATAAATAACACACCATGATTATGATTATAGGCAAACTGTTTTATTCATGACATGCTACTGCTTTATAAATCAAATCCAAACCAAAAAGGGAAAAATATCCAACAAAACAGATTTTTTACAATCTGAGAATCCAAGCAGGGTAAAAACCATAAACCTCAACAATAAAGTCTTAGTTTGGTCTGCTTTGAGAGAATTGCCCATCATATGTCATTACTGTGGAGACTGATTTGTTCCAATCAGTGTCTTTGCTGAGAAGCAGCCAGTTAGTGGAAAGGAAATGAGTGCAGAATGAAACAGCAGCAGCATTTGGAGCCATTTCAACAGAAAAATGAATTTTAAGCCAGAGTATTTGTAAAGAAAGCACATGGTACAGCCGGTTCATCTAACCAACTTGCGTAGCTGGTGTTCATACCATTACCCGAGTCCCTGTGTATTAAAGGAGCCGCACAACCAAATGTCTTGTAGAAAGCAACACGTCTCATCAGTCCTTGGATGTCATTCCCATCACTAACAAGCACACAGTGAAGGTGTTAAAATCAAAATGCTTTTTTGTTCAATTCTGCCTCCATCTGTGGTGTGAATTCATCACTGTGGTGTTCCTGCACTGCACTTCCCAGACATACACTGTTAGTACAACCAACACTGCTCATAGTAACCTCGCAGTTCTCTTGTTTATTCCAAACTGGAACCACATTTTGTTTTTGTCAGATGTATTTTTCCTGGAGAAGAATTACAAGATCCTACCACTTCCAGTCTCTCTGTGCTCGCTTTGTTTTTGTGTATCATTGTTTTTTATTCCATTGTTATCATTTTCTTGTCATACTTAGCCTCTTCATGGTTGTTTTGCAGCTCTTATCTTTTCTTATCTTATCTTATCACATCACTTTGAGGATATTTTATTGTTTTGTCCTGTGTTTTTCTTTATGTGTGTTACTTAGGTTGTTCTGCATCCTGTCCTCTCTTGTCTTTTGACTGGAAAAGACAAATCTGAGCGAGGTCTTCTTGACCCTTTGCATCCCTGAGTCTGTGTCCATGTTCAGTTCAGTAATCCTTCCATGGGCATTTAATGTTGGGGTGAGTGTCAGGTTGGAGCACTGGCCACTACATAACCTACCTGGAGGTCAAAAATATTTTTTATATCCTACTATTTGCCACTTTTAGAGTTTCGAACTACTGTAAATGGCACCTGTATGTTAAGACTAGAGTTCAATAAATTATATAGAGTCGTGTAATATTAACTCACTACCCAGGACTGATTACGAAACCATTCACCAATCCGTAGTCTAGTTGTGAGGTCCTCTCTGTACTTCTTTCATTTCTGTGTGTAATCACTGACGTGAAATTTGCTACGATGTCAGAGGTCGTACAATTCCTGTATTTCTTTTCCTCTCTGTTTGAGTGCAGAGAAAGAAGAGCAGAAAGATGGAGCAGCAGCTAAAAAGATCGCCGGATGACTCATATGCTCTGGTGCTACAGAGTGAGAGAGAGAGGGTGAGCGAGAGACAGCTCTTGACCCTTCTGACACGAAAGCAGATATCACCTCATTAATTACTCTGAGAAATGACTGTAATGAGAATGAATGAGTGAGACGGAGAAATGGAAAGGAAACGGGGAGAATTATCAGAGAGAGTGAGGGGAAAAAAAAGAGAGATCAGAGAGCCAGCTAATTAAAATGAGTGCTGAGGTGTGAAAGGAAAAGGGGGAGAGGGACGAATTTCATTTAGAGAGAGGAGACAAGGCAGGATAGATGAAGAGTTGTTCTGTCACGCTTTATATGCGATATGCAAACCGTAAAGCCATCCGCTATACAGGAGGGATAAGGCTATATGTCACACACATATAAAAGTGAACATTTCACCAGCACTGAACTTAATTTTCACACAAACTCTTCGTCACTCGCAACCTGATGTAGCTTGAGGTGACATGTAGGACCACTGGGATCAAATGGAATGGTGAATTAACCAAAGGGATTATGGGTAAGGAAGACAAATTAAGCTCTGTTTGCAGCGATGTGTAAAATATGATTCTGTTTCACACATGTGTGCAGGCTGCTTTATCCACTTCTTTGAAATCCATCCACCCTGTTCCCCCGAAGGTCTCCCATAAAGCCAGTTTCACCCCTGGCTTGCTCACTGATGAACAACCGGCTTCCCCGGACAGCTCAAATGGATTCTCCACACGCTCCATATACTGAAACTGATCTCGGGCTGCATTCAAATCTCAAAGGGATAACCAGAGGAACAACTTGGCAGTTAAGAGCGATGGCTTGGAAGTATTCGCACATTCAAACTTGTTTGAAGCTGCGTAGAAGCCACGATTGAAGATTTTTTTAAGTGTTTTTTTTCTTCCTGATCAGCTTTTTCACACATCCAATAAGCGAGTGACACATTTGTGATCATGCACTTTATGGTAAACCTAATAAATGACACCGTAGCAAATTTTTTAACACCAATTCCTCCTGAGCATTTCTGGCTACTTTTTCGCTACAGTTTTGAAATTTATCAGAGAGACAATAACAATCGCGTCAGTATGAGGAATAAACATCTAAGCACAAATATAAGGACTCACAAATGTCAGCAAATTCCTGGAGAGAGATTGCTGAAACTATTGGAATGGACAGGAGGGAATGTATAAAGAAGAGGAAAAACTACAGAGACAAATATGTTTGCCCCTGAAAAAAAACACTGATTTTAACAAAGTGAGAGGAGAGAATAAAGTCCCTGCATTTTATTCTTTTCTCGGGTGGCCCCAACACAACCACACAGTTATTAATACGTTAAGAATCAGCACAAGCATACATGCTGTCAACGACTTCAACCACTTGTATAGGTTATGTCATAGGCTAAACAAAGGTTCAACAAAGGTTCTGCGCAGAAATTTAAATCAGACCATAGACTGCCCATCATTTGAAATATACACGTATAGTAGGAACTAAGCGCCTAGTGTATTTCTCCAGTGACTTACCACAAAACCAGGCTAAATTTGCAAAAGTGATGCACAAAAGATGAAAATTAAAAACGACCTATCATTATTTAAAGTGAATCGTTAAGTAAAACAGCACCTGTTCCGCTCGTATTCATCTCTGAGTGACTGTTGTAAGTCGAGAGCTCGTAGCAACAATCTTTACCGCGTGACGTGGATGTAGCATCACAAGTAGGAAACTATTCTGACAATTCTAAAGTGTCATCCAGTGGTTTTGCAGGGCTCTTTACTGAGGAGTGTAAGGTAGTTTACTACAGCACTTGTTGTGTTGAAATAGATTATTTATGTCAGTGTTAGGAAAACCCTTCACACGTTTAAGGGTCCTCCCACAGTCTGAGAGGACTGGGCTCTCTTTGGGGAGAGTGACATTTGTTTACTGCAACATATTCTTCCAGACAGCAAAAAAATACACAGAAGCTTACAACCTCCAGATATTAAAGTGATATAGAAAATTAGATTACCGCAGGGACTACATTTAAGAACATTAAGCATTAGCTGAGGTGCATCTCAATCACCTATTAGGGAAAATAACATGCAAAGCTCAAGCTAATCTATGACATTACGGTAAAGCTGTTGATTTTGTATTATTTGCAGATAATGTGTCTCACATTTTAGTTATCATGTGTTTGTGGCTTATAATTCACCTCATCGTTCTTCAAAAATGTAAGTGCAAGATGTTATATCACAGGCCTTTCCTGAATGTTTTCGTTCATTTGGAATAGTTAGTACAACAGAAGTATCTTATGATGTACCCCAGTTTGAAAAGTTTCCCTTGTGTTGTACCATCAACATCAGATATTATAATGAAATGCTTTCAGTGATTTTGTTGCTGTTACATGTGTTAGTTATGGTAAATGCACTTTATACAACTCGCCTCGTGCACCATTCATACAAGCACTTTTTCTATCTTTTTTTTTTTCTTTCTGTTGAAGTGCTTTTATCAAACTTTCATACACATTCACACTCTGATGGATGCATCAGTGAGCGACTTGGGGTTAATATCTTGCCCAAGGATATTTGGAGCAGCCAGGGATCGAACAACCAACCTTCCAGATTAGTCGATGACCTGCACCACCTCCAACAGCCACCAGGTAAGAACAAGCAAGCATTTTTCCTTTAATCTGATGAATTCACGTTTTTAATCATTTAAAGTTTTCAAGCTGACTCGAGGATGACAAAAAAGAGAGGTTGACTTCAGAGCTGTTCTGTAGCTTTTAACCACATTGCATCAGATTATTGACACAGAAATGATCACATTTAATTTTCTGTTTTTTCAGCACATTAAAGAGAATATAGCCCAACAGATTCTACCCTACTTTTGAAGTTTCCAACTAAAGTAACAGCCCCAAAATCCAGCAAGACATGTCTTCAGAACGTAATTCAAAATAATAACCTTGAGCTCTGTGGATAAAAAAACGTGTGAGAATTTTTGTCCTAAACACTAAACGAGAAGGAGATTTAAAAAAAAAAAGGTTTTATTTTAGCCTCCTCCAAACTGCAATTCAGCTGCAACCCTACCAAACTGGATGCAGCAGAAATGAAACAAAGCACTGTATCCACTTTCTAAAAGTGGCAGCGGGTCAATAATATAACCTTGTACAGGAATCTCCAGGGTGGAAAGGGTTAAAGTGCTTGTAGATATTGCAACTGGGAAAGCTCATTTGACATGACTGAGAGCTCCAGAGCAGTTAATATATGGACCCTGTGTTTTCTTTAGCTCAGCATGTGACATGAGCCATTAACACTAAATGACAATGAATGCAACTTATTGTGGTTATTCACATTAATAAGGAATGTCAGATCGAATCAAAAAAGATTTCTTGTGTTTTGTGTGCTCTTTTTTGGCTTGGAGAAACATGTTGGAAAACATGTTCCAACATGGTCCAAACTCCTTAGACCATGTTGGAAAAAGTTCCCAATCCCCTGTTAATTTCACTCATTAATGCACCTAAGCACTTGCAGGAAATGCACCCACCTATTACAGGAGGATCTGGGACAATCGAAAGAAAATTTCAGCTAAATGTAACAACATTCAGCACTAGTGTTTGCATGCTCACAGATTTTAAGAGAATTAGAGCTTGTAGCTTATAATTGTTGTTGCTGGAAATACCTTAGAGCTCCTGTTTTTCATTTTGTCAAGCAAATTAATAGCTTACATGGTCTTCTGTGGCTACAAGAATGCACCTTCATGGCTTGTACCAGCATCTAATGCATAACAAAATGCACCAATGCCCAGACCACTTAAAGTAACCTGCTGGCTTTCTGTTCTCTCTCCTGCACCGTTTGCTTTGTTTTTCTGTGCGTCCACTGGAGTAAACCTTATGCTTAAGCTAATGCTTTACTCACTTGAACAACAGGGGTCAGCAGCTGCCTAAATACATCACAATTACTCTTTATTCAATTAGTGCACTTTGAGAACGTAGCGCTGAGTAGGCCTAAACACACACACACACACACACACACACACACACACACACACACAGGAAAATGAATCCCAGCCACACCAAGTCTAATCTGTATGCAAGCTTTGCATTTAAAACAGATACTCAATAGCTTCTGTGTACATACAGACACACATTAATTATAATAGTGATAGATTTGCCAAAGATTTTACTTAATAATTTAAAAAAATATCAACCTAACCTAAAAATGTGTTAAAACATTCTTCAATTAACCTTTTCATCTCAGTGGTCAATGTGCAAAAAAAAGGCTTTATCAATCACTAAAATACAAACCACCGCTATTTGTGGTGATGGATTTATCTGAGAAGCCTATTGGTTCTAGTATGAGATGAGCTGAGAGGTGAAGCAGGTTTAACACCATAGTTCCCACAAACACTATCCCGAAAATACTGTTAGAATGCATAACTTGAACAAAGAATGGCTGTAATATAAATATTTTTTTTATATATTGTAAAGAAAAAAACAATAAGACCAACTTATATCAGGATTGAATGGAGTGCCACCTTTGCAGGTAATATTCAGGTTGAATTGTATAGTTTAGCTTAATATTTTGGTATCAGGATAAGGACTATTCTGTGTAACAAAAGTCATGGGAACTAGAGTATAAAAGTTTATAAATAATATGGAGAAGAAACAACTTTCAACTGCGAGTACCCAAAATTACCTAAAAGTACTAATTTTGAAAAAAACAAATGCCGCTGGGTACTCGTGTTTGCAGCAGGTAAACACATTGTGCAGTCCATTTTTGTGGCATTTAAAAAAACGTGAGTTTTGTATATAAATCTCTCTCATTCCCAGCTATATGTATTAACCTAGAGAGAACAACTGCTGGTTAGGAAAGGGGTTTACTGAACAGTCCATTTCAGTCTCTCCACCTCACTTTATACTGAATTCATTCTGCACATGCATGTTTTCATTGCATTAAGGACAAGAAATCCTCCTTAAGCCTGCCTCCTGTCCTGCATCACAATCTCTGCTTCATGACAGAATTGGATTTAATGGTTCAAATCAAACCAATCAAAGGCAGATACAGCCAGCTGGATGATTTATAGGAGTACACGAGCTGCCCGAAATTCAAGATGATCACCGCCAAGGTCATTCTAATAGGAGTGGAACGTGAGAACACACACATGCCCTAAAGCCATAGGCTGCACACTGATGTGGAAGCATGTTTAATGCATGCACACAGAAATGTATACTAGATGTACTATACTGAGACATGTATTGATTTTAGATTCAGTTATAAATGCACTCGCTTCTGTTTTTGTTTGACTGAGGAACAGAAGAGAAGCAGTAAAAGGAAGAAAGCAGATTTGTAACATGAGATCTTGGCGGTTTGGTGCTTTAAGTGCCTGATTCATGGAGAAGCTGTGTAATATCTGGTCTACAATTTTATTTCTGCAACATTGCATCACACCACTATTTTTCAAGAGACAGCAAAGTACATCTATCACTGAATGGATGCACCCTCATGTTCACAATACACTTTCTATGTCATAAAATTACTACCTGTCAAAACGCACACAGATACATACATCAAAGCTGCTGAAGACATTGTGTAAAACTGTCTCAGCTCATTGTTTTATGAGGTATCAATGACTTTTGGTGACTGTGGTTTAGATTAGAATGCATTTTGAATTAAGATAAAATCTTGAATGAGGCTAACTGGAAACTAACTGGAAAGCTAATTGGATGGTTCACCGCATATTCAGAACAAAATACATCAGAAATTGATCCCAGAAGATGAATCACACTTGCATTGGTGATGTCCTGAATTTTTCTAATCTGATATGTTAAACCATTGTTTTACTCATTTATTTCACATGCAGATTAAGATTTTGCATTTGAAATGATAAAGCATCCCATGGATTGCCTTGATGTTCACTGTAGTATCCTTAGATGATCTTTGGATTTAGATGTAGCATCATGATTGGGCCAAGTCTGTTCAACATTTTAAAACATAAAAATATCCATAAAAGAAATGAGACTGTCAAAATCCTTAGTTGTACTTGCATCCTTTAGCATACTAGCACTTTTCTGTGTTGGCAATGTCTGGAATTTAACATTTAGTGATTGAGCACAGTGATTTTATTTTAGGTGTTTTCGTTTTGTCATCCAAACAAAAAAAATGATGTTTTTATTCCATCAATCCGCAGGAAACACTTTAAAACCTCTAACATGTGTTAAAATAGTCGTGAATGCTCAAAACAAACAATTTGTTTTGAGTACACCCCGTAAAAATCTAGGCTGTCACAATATAAAAACAATAATGGTTCCTAAATGCCCAGAGCTACTGTATGTTTAATGCAGGGTTGGTAAATAATAATTGCTATTTATGGCTGTGAGTACAGCTCGAAGGCCTTTTGGTGATCTTCTGGAAAGCTCTCTTAAGATTAACAAGCTTTGTTTCTGCTGGGCATCATTTTTTCTGAGTGCATACAACAGGTGAATAAAAGAAGCATTTATGACTCATAGTCACAGTATGAAAAGTGACTGCGAGTCTCCTTTGAAAAGCATTCCCTTGATTTTGAAAAAAGGCAGTTTGGAGACCGGTATGAAGAATTTTCTCGAAAAATATTCTCTTTACTAGTGCAGCACACAGATGAAAGTGCTTTTGCATTAAAATTGTGAATACATATGATAACAGAACGATGTGGATTGAAGCAAAAAAGGGTTCACTTCAATTTCATCAACCTGCTTTCCTGCTCATGGCCATGAGGTCTAGCTTGAAATGCTTAACCTTGAGAACAAAATTCCTGGTTATTTAGTTTTAACTGAAAAAAAATTAAAATCCTTCCTAAAATGTAAGGCTTAAAAGACTCATTAATAACTTCTGCCTAATCAAAACTGCAACAGTGCGTAAATCACAGCCTTAGATAAAGTTGTTCATTTTTACGCTGAAATAAAGAGTACCATTTATCTCTGTCATCTAAATGTTTACATCACATACCACATGCATCCCATACTTGAAGCACAGGTATGTATGTTTCTTTAATTCTATTAATCTATACCATCTTTACAGATGCACTTCATTTTCATATACTCGTACATGTATATATGAGAAGAAATTAGAAGGACACACCTAACATATCAAAGTCTGTATGTCCCTTTACTGTGACAAGTCCCACCCAATATAGTTAAAATGAGAGCCATTACCAACTTTTAGAAGAGTGGCAAACCAAGAGAAGGGAAGCATCTGCTGCCTACAACTATGACTTTCTGTCTCATTCAAGCAAGCACACCTTAAAAAAAATCAAAGGACATTTTAACCTACAACATGGCACAAAGGAAATATAGACAAAAAAGTGTTCACAATATTGCAGGGTGAGTGGATATCTGAGGAATTAAGAACAAGGGTGATGTGCAGAGCTGTAGTAACTACAGAGGGATAAAGCAGATGAGCCATGCCGTGGAGCTACGGAAAGTTGTTGAAGGTAGGTTAAGAAGAGAGGCGACAACAGTGAGCAGCAGCGTGGCTTTATGTCGAGAAAGAGCACTACAAATGTGATGTTTGCTTTGAGAGTGTTGTCAGAGAAGTGTAGAGAAGGTCAGAATGAGCTGCACTGTGTCTTTGTAAATGTAGAGAAATCACATGATAGGGTAGCAAGACAGTGATGAGACTTGAAGAGGTGGAGATATGATTTGGAGAGAAGAGGAATGAGTTCAAATACCTGGGGCCAACAATACAACGCAATCAACTATGCACAAGAGAGGCGAAGAAGAGAGTGCCCTCCATCCACTCCCCCCACTAACAAAATCTGCTATGATTTATGGTTTGCAGAAAGTGGCATTAACACAAAGAAAACAGGCAGAGATGGAGGTGGAGAGTTAGAAAGGAGTATATCAGAGGGACAGCTCACGTTGAGCAGTTTGAATATACAGAACAAAGGGCATGAAGATGGAGCTCCCACGCAGGAGGAAAAAACCTCAGAGGAGGTTTACAAATGTAGTGATTGCAGTGACTGGAGTGACAAAGGTGGATGCTTTGGACTAAAATGGAAGCTAGATTCCAATCAAATTAAAACCATGCAGGTTGTTATTTCAATATACAAAAACATTTTTAAAAATGTGTCTTTCTCAATATTAATACTGATACATGCTTAATTTAAAAATGGTGGCGTGTCAGTAATACACTTTTGTTGCTAAAAATATTATGTACTGTAAATGTCTTCACCCTGTTTAGAGGGTTGGACGTCAATGTGGCAGCAAAGTGAGTGTACACTTACAAGCAAACTGAGCAAAACCAGAAGGAATGATAAACTTAACCAGTAGAATTATTTTACAAGCAAAATGTTGTGTTGTTTCTGACATAAATAAATGCAAAACAAGTGAATCGACCCCTTCTGCAAAAGGAAGTGGGATTACTGAGATGAATTTGAAGAAATGAGAGACTCGGAGGGGGAAAGATACACAGAAAGGGTTTATTTTCATAATTAGGTCTCTAGGGTGAAAAAAAGTATTAATCGTGAATTGGAAAGGGGCAATGAATATTTTATTTAAGCCCTATAAATTGGGTCAGGCTCCTTTATATTAGAATAAATGAAAGACAGAAACTGGCAGTAATGGATTCAAATACAGTACGAGGGTAAGCAAGATAACATAAAATGAAGAGAGAAAGACAAAAAAAAGAAAGGGACACTCTCTTTATTGAAGACATCAAAAATGGCTTTAATATAGCTAATAAAAATACATCCCAGCAAAAATGAATATTCTTTAGTATTGATGTAGAATGACTTTATTTTATGGGTTGTTTGGGGTTATTAAAATTAATCATGAACACCACCTACATGATTTCATAAAGTTAATAATTAATAAGCAAAATGCAACACAATTATCAGAAACAGAGCGACATTAACATTTTTTTAGAGTTGAATTTCTGGCTTGATTTAAGTCCTAATCTCTGTTTTGGTCTCTACCATTGGGTGACTGTTTAAGGGGTGAGCTCTTTTTTTCTTCTAACCAGTTTGCCAGAGCACTTTGATCAAGTGCTCTGGCACTATGAAAGGAAAAGAATCTGCTTTCAGACACATATTCACATAATCTATCCATAAATATATACAAAGTGACATGCTGAATTGGAGTTAGTAGCAAAGTCATATTGTAGCAGTCCTTTCTAGTGTCTGAGAGCACCATGTGCACAAATAGCGTTTTTAGTTTAGAGAAAATCACAGTTAAAGTTTTGCTAGGTTTTCTTTCCCCATATATTTTTGTATCTAAAACTTAAAATGCACAGAAACACTAACAAAACTTTTATTGATCACAGGAACCTTTTCAAGCTCAACACAATTAACACATTTACCCGACTAGCTGTGAACACAGTCTTTGTGATATGTGTCAGGTTCCCAACAATATGCCCCATAACACAGTCTTTTTTATTTAAGAACAAAACACTTTGTTTTATGGTGTTTAATTTTTGAGTTTCTTCTAATCTTTTAAACCGTCCAGCTTCACCTCCTGGTCAGCTGGTCCGGTAGCTGACATTGAATCACTCACAAATTGTTGCACCAGCTGCAGAGTGTCCTGTCAAAGATGCCTAATGGACACACTTAGTTGAGAAAGCTTTATTGAACGGGACTATTTCCTCTTCCATTACTCTAGCAACTGAAAGCATTGCAATATGGGGCATAATTTTAAATGAATGCATGGGTGTTATCTGACAGCAGTGTAGGAAACTGATCATTTCATAAGGAATAATAAAATGCAATAAAGCTGCATTTTTCATTACTAAAATGCATTGAAAAGCTGCCCAGAACACTCACACATACGTTGAACCATTCACTCACTTTTAGCAGTCACTTTTTCTCCATCATTACATGCGTTCAGATTTCATAATTAAGTGGGTATTTGCGTATGTCGGCACTCTTATGTTAGTCTGCAAATGCCTTTTTTTGTGCCAATAAAGTACGTTTGATTTGAATGGATGAAGACAGGGAGCGGGAGAGAGAGAGAAAGACAGAAAAAGGTGGGAGGATGACAAACAGTTTCCATCATCATCCTCCAGGCAAGAGGAGGCTGCACGCTTATATAAGAATACACACGCAAAACACACATATATGCATTTGAACACACACAACGACATTGTTTTTGTTTGTTTATATGCAGATCAGTAAATGGGGCTGGCCTACAGAGCAAAATGTTGTGGGAGGGCATGGCAAACATATTATGGCATTAGCTTGTAATGACACTTTGTCGGTCTGTGTGTGTGTGGTATCTGAAAATAGCCTGCATGAGAGCACAACGTGGAATGTGGAAGCATTACACTCTGGTCTCACATCTCGCATGTGCCTGTCTGTCTCTCATCTTATTTTCTACTGCACTGCACTAGTGCATTTGACACTAAGATTGCATGTGTGTATTTCTCTGTGCGCATGTGTGCATGTGTGTAAAGCACTTGAAAATGATAATCGAGAAGCAGTCAACTTTAGTCTTCCAAGGAATTAAAGATAAAACAGCAATATTCTTGCTGGAAAACCACAGCTTGCAAATCTAACAGAAAGGAAATTTCCTAGAGGAGGAGAAGCTTCTTCTTCCCAAATTCTCCTCTGTCCCAGCACGAGGCCCTCACATCTCAACTATTGACTTTTCTCTGTGTCGGTGCAGAAGCAATCAAACAGCTACAGCCTTTAACAATCCCCAACAGCCTCTGCAGTTCTGAATGTAACCTTGAATGTGATTTTCTTCATTTTTTTTTTTTTTCGAAAATTTGATCTTAAAAGAAGATAATCAGGTTTCTGCTTATTATATTGCAAATATGGATCTTGCATCCTTTAATCACATAGGAAACAAATAATAGTAAATATCCAAAGCTACACCACAAAATATGTAATTTGCACCAAAGTGATGTTATTTCACCCAGGCAGTTCAGATACAGCTAATTACCAGCTAATTGGTTTATGCTGATGAATAATACTTAGTATATTATTGTAACTTTATTTGTCTTTATTCCATAACAAAATGCCAAAATGGCATCTTACACTTAAGCATTCTACAAATGCTTAAGTGACACATTCAAGAAAGCAAATCTTCATGCTTGTATGCCTACTGTCAGAACTGTTTGTTTTCTGGTTCATTCATACTGTGTGGTATTTATACTACTTTTTACCAACATGAAAAAGGGGGGAAATAAGTAATGGTTACTAATGTTATTATTTTTTTTTACTTTGATAACGCAAGATAAAAATATTAATAGTGTTTAGTGAATAGGAATGTCTTTGTTTTATTATTTGTGTATAGTTCAGTAATTATATTTTCATTTATAGACATTAGTTACCTTACATCCCCGGGGGAATCAATAACACAATATTGGCATCTCTGTCAATAGTCAAACCAGCTGTTGACAGTCATCAGTGTGAAAGCTGATTGCAAATTATATCTACCTAAATACCTCAGATTTAGTCACTGAGATTCATTTCTCTCTCTACTTCTATGTTCCCCCTATTTTTCAGGCAACATTTAAATAGATAAATAATGCCCCGACTATATATTTTATACTTATTAGGGTGTTGTCATAGTGACCTGACGAAGCACCCCCATAGCACACCTCCGTTTTTAAAAGAATTGATTTCTTTAACCACACTTTGCTTTCCTGTCATCTTCATGCCGGTCTTATCTTTCACCTTATAACATATTTCTTTCTTTGACATTTTCATGATGTTCTCTTTTGCACACTTTCCTGCATGTAACACTAGTACAGTAGAAGTCTAATGCCGAAAGAATTAAGGGCAACATCCATCACGCTAATTTGTTCAGTCACTGCCTGATTTTAGGATTTACTTAAGAGTTAAATAGGAATGCACCATTTGTGCTTTACTTTCTTAAAGGTTCTGCCGTTGAGTCATTTGAATAATGATTTTTTAAGGAAATTTAAGTTTTGTTTTGCGCAGTACCTCAACACAAGCTATCTGGGAAAAAATGCACAAAGCAGAGTTACTTGGTTCACTTTGCTAAAAAGTATATTAAATATAAATGAAAATATAGAGCTAAAATACTTCACAGTGAGAGGTTATATAACCAGTGGACTACCTAGTTTATCCTGCATCTTGGTGTTATCCAAGTTACTAAATAAAGAATGTTCATATCTCTTTTCCCCCCTGTGAGTGTAGCTGGAGGATGTACCTAAGACACAGTTAAGTTTGAAAAAGACTATGCTAAATACTGGTCTCAAGCCAGGCCACTGAGATGTTTACTTCATGGAAAAAAGCTCTCTTGCTCTTGTAATTTTTAACTGACATTCTCAATAAGAAATGAGATACAGAGAGCAAGAGAGGAGGGACGGATAGACACAAACAGGTAGGACTGTAGCGTGCAAGCAGTCTGTCGCAGGGGATATTGTATTTGTCTGTGTGTGGGCTGGGGGTGGGATAAATAATTTATAGTCATCCAAACATGAGCACACTCTTACATTATTTACATGCAGTACATTTAACACCCAATCACACAGAAACGCTAAATTTAATGTGCTCTGCATTGGGGAAAAAAAGTGAAAGAGATGAAATATTAACAAATGCTCGGTAAGTGTACAGCAACAAAGAGAAAGGCACAAGAAGGAAAAACGAAAGGAAGAAAGAAAGATTAAAGGCGAATCTCAGTAAGAGACATGGCTAGAGGAAATCAGCCATGTGAGGAAAATATTAAACTTGCATAGACCTTTGTCTCAGTGTTTACCTTGCTCCTTGGTGTCCCATCGTGTCATAGTAATAAAAATAGTAGTAGAGTACTTCAAAGCGAACAGGGGGTGAGAGTACTGTGGTCAGGTCATCTGCGGTTTTTCACTGCTTCTTTTTCCCCAAAGCTGATAGTACACAAGCAATAACTTTTTAAATATAATTCCAGAATTGACTTAGCCATACAGAGAAAGTGATGCCCAAGGTGCCTTTGAGCAAAGACTCTTGTGCTACCCTGCTTGCTTCAGTGGAGCAGGCCAGTGGTTAAATGCAGAACAATGTGGTTGTACTAGCCATTTCCCAGGTGTCAGTGTGTGTAAATGTAAAGTAGGTTTTTTAGCTGAAGGGAAAAGAAATACACTCTTTGCTCTGAAAAAAATAGCTATCTGCTGTTTGTTGCATTTCCTAAAACCCCTTCATTTAATTTCATTTAATTTAAAGATTAAAATAGTCTTAATAATGCTACAATTAATATTAAAAGTTATTCATAAAGGACTTCTTTGTAAGAGTTACAGAAATTGCCTATGATTTCATCCTGTGTAATAATGCCTTATCTATATCCACCAATTTTCACTTTACTTTTTATAGATTTTATATTAGATAATGGATCCCTTTTAATAATATTGGTTGATTACCAGTGATATCGTCGTAATTTTCTGACCTGTTCTATTTTTCTCAGCTTTTGGACTAAGATGCAAAAGTTACACTGAAAAATATGACAAGTGAGTTACAAAGATCTTACAAGAAGGCCTCAAGTCATAGTCAATACGCATGTATGTGTGTGTGTGTGTGTCCATGTGAGAGTGGATGTGCTATGTTGCCTTTAATGTGTGACAGACTTATCAAGAGCCACTGGCTAATCACTTCAGTATCTAGGTTAAATACAGATCAATGGTGTATGTGTGAGTCTCTGTGTGTGTGTTTTCATGTGTGTACACATAAAAACATGCACAAATAATCAACAGAACAATTACACTAAATACAGCTTGTGTTTGTGCATATGTGTGCTTACATTAGCTGTGGCATAAAAATACATGCACATCTATTTTTATATCAGGATTTATACACACTTCACAACATCTGAGAGTGTGACTAATCTAAATTTATCCATCAAAAGCTACTTGTCACCTCACAGTCATAGAATGATTCAGTGACTGAGGTGAAAGATGATGATGATGTTTGTATGTGCAAAAAAGAAAAAGCTTAAAAATCTCACATCTTTTAGAATATATGTCAGAAACATCCCCATAATTACTGGAGTTAACTGTTTTGCTGTCTATTACTGTTTTTTGTGAAGCAACCTCTTGTCCAAGTTTTGGCCACATTAATTAATAAAAAGAAAAAGAAGTTGCTTTACCAAGTAGTTAAACTTTTATATAAAATGATATAGATCAATTATATGGCCATATGTAATGGATATATTTAATACGATACTTTCTAATAGATTAAACTAACCAATAGCACATTCAGCTAAACAGTTTGATTGACCAAAAAAAAATTTTTAAATAAGCATTTTCAGAAGGATGGTCATGTGTTAACATGGTTTAGCACTGTTTTGTTTTTGGGGTTTTTGTCTAAATATATTTATTTCGATCTGATTCAACAACATTTGTGTTTACTCACTGCATCTAGCAGTTTTGATTAAGTAGAAGCAAAAAAAATATATATCACGTTTTTCCTGTGGTTTTCCGAATGTCATTCTGGGCAAGAAAAAGTAGATTTGTTATATCTCAAAATTCTCCCAAGCAACTCTTATTCATAGAGCCTGAGGTTATTAATTTTGGACTGACAGTTGGTGAGGTATTACCTATACATCTATATGCCCACAGCAACCCTTATCCATCATTAAGTTGCAATAGCACGAGGTTGACATGAGCTATGTAAGCTACGGTAAGCGATACCATTTGAGAGGTCATAATTTAACTTTTGTCAGCAAAGGTATATTTCAGAAGCAGGCATTAAGCATTCTTCCTTCTTTTCATTAACTGAAACTTAGAAAATCTTCCTAGAAAGTCTTTATCTGTAGCTAATCCTGGGCTCGCCTGCACACAAGGCAGACTAAGCAAATCTGTCAGGTCGTTCCTGTCACCAACAGCCTTTTACAGGTTCTTTTGGGGGATTTCAAGCCACTCTCAGGCCACATGAGAGCTAAATGTTCTTGCTGTTCTGATCTCTGACCAAATGTCTAAATTTCTTACTTTCTCCTTTAGTATGAGTCCTGCCACAAAAGGAGGCGGCTTAGTTTGATCACATCTGAGTCTTTCAGTCACTACCCAAAGCTTACAACTGCAAGTGAGAGTTGAAATGTTCCTCTAAATGTTCCCTCAATGGTCCAGTAGATCCTCTGCATTACTGTTGATATCACTCCATTTCTTTTTGACTTTTGCTTGAGAATAAGAAACCAAGATACTTGAAGCAGAAAAACTGTTCTCAAAGGGTAGGTAGTGATGATTTATGTAGTGGAGCAAAGAAGGTTAAACACAGGTTCAGCAGGTTTTATTTTTTAAACTTCTCCCTAAGGAAGAGCTTGGATTTATGCTTGTGGTTCAAGTATAGTGTCTTTGGAGGCTGTGGCACTCAGCATCACTGTGGAACCACAGTGTGGAGCGTGACGCTTCACCTCTGAGACTTCTCAGAGATGCAGATTATTGGCTTAGTGGCTGATTCCAAGACTTCCAAGGCTGTAGATACTCACACAGAGGTTGCATATGCCACTTAGCGACACACAGTCACCATTCAAGCTAGAGAGGTGTGGAGGTCATGATCGCAAGCAGATTATGTTTCTCTCTCCTAGGCCTTGTGGTTTTAAAAGTCCATACAGTAAAAGCAGATCCATTGCAAATGTGCCCAATAAAGTTGTGCCTCTCAGATCTGGAGTTCAGCTCAAGGAGTTCCCTACGGACAATGGTGGTTGCCTCCAGGCAGTTATGGTTAGCCTTATGCTGGTTGGAAAGCAAAGAGAAATTCAGCAGTGAAAGTGAAGCGAAGCAAGTGATGCATCTCCAATTGGTGGTGACAGATACATCCTTGGACAGTGTGAAAGACGTACTGAATGAGTGTCCTAAAGCTATGGGAAATGCTTTATCCTTTCTGTCACTTCTGTCCATATATTTAATACATCAAGGTATTTCTAGTATGTAGAGAATACAACAGTACGAGAGTGGGCAGTATAGTCGCAGCATCCCACATCGACATCCTTTATTCTCGAAGCTGTTTGCGTTCCAGCCTGGTGAATGGACACTTCTAAAATGTTCACTACTAATGCTCATCGCCTGCATTTTTATCAGCACAGCAGCAGTAGACAGCATCATATTTTTATTACACTGAAAGCTGTTTTTGTCCAGTGTGCACCCTGCCTTTTGCCTTTCTGTCATTTAGCATAAACTCTGGCAAACCCCAAAACCCTAAACCCTGAATAGATGATCATTACATAAACAGATTAATGAACGCAGCAAAGCAAAATAAAAAGTTAAACTAGGTGTTTTTATGCTCATTCCCATCCCTTATTCCTTTTGATTCTTTCACTGTCTTTCTTCTTCAACCTTTTGTCCCATGATACCTTTGTCAATTGCTGATGTATGTGGAAAATTTAGGCAGGACATGCTCTGCTGTTGCACATGTATGGGTGTAGGTTCTTTAGAGAAATATGTTGTGAACTCCCTGAACAGAAAATACACTTCCTACACTTTCTTAATGAAGTAACTGTGTGTGTGCGTGTGTGCTGTAAAACCATGTATTTGACAGCAAAAGCTGTCAAATACATCTTGACAGTTAAGTCTAGATAGTCTGACAAATGTCAGAGTAAAAAAAACAAATCATATAATAACATGAAGCTAATTAAATGATTAAATATGAGACTTCACGCACAATTCACCAAGGCAGAACTGAAAAGCTTCATACGTTCTTGCTACTTTCTATATGCATCTAAACTGGCCTTTAAATTCCAGTAACACTGCCTCAGATCTGTTTACAGTTTGACAAGCTGTTGTAGCAGGCGAGAGAAATCTGGCCAAGAGGGCTACAGAATTTACAGAAAATACACAAACTAGAACACAAATCAACGTAATAAGTAAAGGCAGAATTACAACTGATATTCAGTACAGGCAAGAGAACAAAGAAACCTGAATATCAGATCATTACAAAAGCAACAGCAAAAATAAGATAAGATAAGATAAGATAACCTTTATTAGTCCCACACGTGGGAAATTTGTTTTGTCACAGCAGGAAGTGGACAGTGCAAAAGTTATGAAGCAAAAATTAGAAAAAAAATAAAATAAGAATAGTCATATTGACCAAGAGAACTTTGTCAGTATGACTACTTCTGCCCTTTCAGCGCCGTTGAACCTATGAATTTTAGATGATGACTCTTTGGGAATCATATAAACTTAGATTTAACATCAACTTAAGTTGTGTTAAATGGGACTAAATGGGTTTGTACAACTTAACAGACAGACAGACATGTACATTAATGCAGTTGAGAAATGTTCCACATTTCAGTTAAAGTACATAAATCTTTTCCAACAAGAGCTGGCATCTCATTTGTAGTTGCATCCAAGTAAGAAGAATTTCTTATTTAAATGGTTTTTGAGAGGTAGGACCTTTTTAAGGTTGAACGACTTCAGAGCTGGCTTCTTGAGGGCAAAAAATGTACATTTTTACTAACAGATAGTAGCACAGCATTTGTTTTTTTGTACGCAAATTCCAATTCCACCACCTTTTTCTGAGGTGGTCACAGTGAAACACATTGAATCTGTAATTGAAATGTCTATAATTAGTTTTCTAAGCCAAGCTTCAAACAAGAATATCAGTATGTCACTCAAATCTTCACCAAACCCAGATTAGGAAGAGGACTTTGACATTTAGATGAGCAATACAAAGTTCAGATCCGGTTTAAAATCACAAGGAGTACTCAAACATTTTTAATCTGGACCAGAGATGGGTTGTAAGTATCCAGAGAAAAGCTTTTTAGTTTGGGGATTGTCAGTGCACACCAAAATACAGACCACACTAAAAATGAATAAACACATCATTATGCAGTATGCAAAAGTAAGTTGCAGCTTTAAGTGGAGTACAGGGAAAATACGAACTTGCTGAAACTCCAACATTATCCTTGAATCTCCACAAGAGAACATGCATTCATCAATGCAAACTCATGCACTTAGCACTTTTTATATGAAGAATTCAGCATGTTCTTGAATGTATTTTTACATCTGGAGAGAGACTGAGGTGAAGGATTACACAAAGAGGCAGAAACAGAGAAAGAGATTTCCAACAAAAAGAAATAGTGAAATAAACAGAAAAAGAAAAAGAAAGAAAGACAATGAGAGAAAGAGAAAAGAAACCTTGTAATCTCTGGGTGCTCAGCTGAATAACAAATAAGGGAGAGCGAATGGGACTGAGAGACAATGAAAAGAGATAGGAGACACCAAGCAGGAACAGGAAGGAGAAATATGAGAGGAGAAAAAAAGACATCAGACACATCAGAGGCCGAAGCTGTAAAACGGAGCCAGATATGTTGGTAGAGGCACATTTAGCTTAAGGGAAGGTAGGATTGCTGTCTGCCTGAACACATTGGTTTTAAAAGTAAACGGGGCGTCTGAGTGAAACAGAAATGTGGAGTTTGATGTGCAGAAAGGAAACAGCAAATTTTAAAAGTACACTGGGGAATATAGCCAACACTAAACGTTGTTCTTGTGATGAGAGCATATCCACCCAACAAATTCACTAAGTGAAGTCAAAAATATTCAGTTTTAAAACCAAAGAATCAAGTACTGTAGCCAGTATTTTACAAAGATTTTTGTTGTTGTTTAAAGATTCAGTTAATTATTTAATAATTCAGTTCATTGTATAATATATCCACTTCAAGGTCAAAGGAGCCTATCGCAGCTCTCAGAGGCTACGTTCACACTGCAGGCGAAAGCGCATCAAATCCGATTTTTTTTTTTTACCCTATGCGACCCATATCCAGAGATGGGCAGTAACGCGTTACTTGTAACGCGTTACTGTAATCTGATTACTTTTTTCAAGTAACGAGTAATGTAAGGGATTACTATTGCAAAAACGGTAATTAGATTACCGTTACTTTCACGTAGGAACGCTGCGTTACTGCGTTACTAAAACCGTGATTTTTTTGCGAGAACGTCTCATGACAGTGGACGTAAGCGAGTGCGACGTTCGTGACAACAGCTGTCTGCAGATCATAATATATCGAGTGCGGGACAGAGTGTAGCATGCAGCGTTTAAAGCGTGGAAGTACTGACCTTATTTTGAGTTTGATTCCATAAAAAGTGACAAAACATTAGTGTCCGTTAGCGTGGAAGAAAACTACTTTTACAGCGAAAAACCCTAAACTTCCAAGCAAGCACCGAGTGTACTACGACGTAATGTGAAATTCACAGAGAAACTCATGGATTCTTCCACTGACCGCTGCGGCACACCTGCACCAGGGTAAACCTCCTCCGCCTACCCCAGTCCTGCTTTACAGGTGAAAATAGAGCAACAGGACCGCTAGTCTTTGATTTTATTTATTTTCTGCTGTGTTTTACTTGCATCTATTTGAAAGAGTGAGTGTAAACACAAAAAATATTTTATTTTATATGCTGGAATGTGCAGAAAATAGGTTTAAATGTTAAACAAATTTCTTCCAGTCAGAGAATGTTGCATATAATTTAATTTTTGCTTGATGCATAAAGTTAAAAGATTAAAACTAATAAAACAAGTTTTAAAAAGAGACTTTTACATTTGATTACATTTTGTATGATGAATTATGCAGAAAAAGTAGAATTGGGCTGAAAGATCTATCGCTTTATCACCTATTCAGGTTGTAAATCGTGTTTTTAAAAAGTAACTAAGTAACTAAGTAACTAAGTAATTGATTACTTTTGAAAATAAGTAATCAGTAAAGTAACGGGATTACTTTTTGGGGGAAGTAATCAGTAATTAGTAACTGATTACTTTTTTCAAGTAACTTGACCAACACTGCCCATATCCGATCATGGTATGACAGTGTGAACGGCACAAATCCGATATTTTCAAATCCGATCTGGGTCACTTTCGTATGTGGTACTGAATCCCATACATATCCGATGTTTTAGAAGGCGACTGCTGTTTGAACGGTCATGTCGCATTAAATCCGTCTTTTACGTCACTGACACAAGACAGACACCAATTATCAGCACCGGAGAAGCGCCCGAGAAGACATCGCGAACGCTTCCTGGCCATCCAGTGTAGATGTCAGTGAAACTGTTGGGAAGACAACGTGAACATTTTATTTGTACTGTATAATCTGCAGATTCTGACAGAAATCTGCAGCTATCCTTTGAAGCACCGCTCCTCTCTAAAACAGCAATAACGATAATTATTAGGTTATTTACATTATTATGTAAATAACAAAATAACTTAAAGCAAAAATTGGGAAACGTAAAGTCCGAAGTCTTTATATTAAGGGCCATCAGTCAAACAATATTGTTTGCTCTGGGTCTAAACAGAGCGCGTTGTGTGTGACGTCTTCTTTTGCGCATGCGGGCCGCTTTGAGCGTTCACACTAGAGCGCGTTTGCTGTCGCATTTTATTTGTAGTGTGAACAAGCAGACAAAAAAAATCGGATTTGATCAAAAAATCGGAATTGAGCATGAAGACCTGCAGTGTGAACGTAGCCAGAGTTTTCTGTCCTGGACTGTAGTACCAAGTACCAAGTACAGAAAAGCCCCAGTTTGGATTTAAAGACCTTTCTGCTGTCAGGCAAATGTGCTAACCACCATACCACCATGCTGCCCCTGGAACTCAAAGTAAGGTCAGTATTTCCACGCTTTAAACGCTGTATGGTCGTACTCTCTCCTGCACTCCATATTATCCATTGTTGATCATATGTCATTGTCATGAGACACTTTTACAAACAAAATCACGGTTTAGTAACCCAGCGTGCTTATGGGAAAGCAACAGTAATATAATTACTTTTTTTGGCAATAGTAATCCAGTACTTTACTCATTATTTGAAAAAAGTAATCGGACTACAGGCGTTACATGTAACGCGTTACTGCCTATCTCTGAGATTAACTTATACATTTTTATTCTATAGTTATTTTTACTTTGTCTGATTGATCGAAACCAGGCTGAGGACCAGAGTCTGTCCCTAACCTCACTGTCTCTGTCCATCTTTGTCATCCATCATTGGTTTCTAGCCAGCCTGTGGGCTTTCCGTTTAAAATAAATAAGTATGGCTACCCTCACGTCTAGTTTCACACACTCCATTTCCTGCTTCTGCCTACGGTGAACAAGAACAACAGAGAGACAGAGACTTTTAGAAAGGAAGTCAGAAATAATACAAGTGTGTGCGATGTGACGAGGTAGCAACAGAGACAGGAATTCACTTCCTGTACGAAAGATAACAAATCCTGAGAGGCATTCTTTGTGAAGAACGGCATTTCTAAATCTCATAAACAAAAAGAAATGGCCTTAATAAAGCAGATACAAAGAGAAAATGAGAAGCTTTTTCTGTTTGATATACATCCTTTAATCTTTGGTATGCAGCCAAACAAACATGTTCCACTTTTAAACATCCATAAATCACTCCCAAATTAACTCAGTGAACAATATAGGCAGTGTGACTGCTGGCACCTGTCGTGGCAGCTTTATCTTCTTTACGCTTCAAAAAATAAACCCTCTAACATCCAGGTTTCACCTTCCATCGTCCATAAAGAAGCTTTAAGGTCGTTAAAGTCATCTTATTCCACATAGTCTAACAGTAAGTGCCCGTTCCAATCCTTCATTACACCCATATGATGTTATTTTTCTGGTTTTTAATATAGGGATACCTTTTTTCTTTTGATAACTGATTCATTTAGCACGAAAGTACACACTTTAACATGTGTCACGGCTGAGATTTCTTTTATTTTGTTTTCGATTTGCTTGTGTACCTTCAATAAATCATTCCCTTGGTTGGTTATAATGGACATATTCACAAGCTTTTACTGCTTTACGATGTATTGGGAAGATAAATCTTTTCAGCTGTAAAGCTGCATACACAGTGAAAAAGATTTGTTTGTCATGAAGCTGCCCGCTGGTCGCTGCGGACATGCCTTGCTCGGGTTACCTGGGTGACCCTCTAAAGCATTTACTAGCAGCTCATATGTCAAACGTATTCTTCACTCTCACTGGTAGTCTCTTCAGTCGCTTGCCAGAAAGCTTATCAGGGGTCCGAGTGGCAATTTACCGATCTGCCATTTGACTAGCTGGCACAATTGGTAGTCTGGTTCTTCGCAGTAACAGGATGAACTGAGTCATAAAGTAAATAACTGTTTTAATCTAACCTTGATCAGATCCTTATTTTAGACACATATATAAAATCTCACACTATGTTACATCTGTTCAAAGTTTATAATTTCCATTTATCTTTTGCAGGAAATGTGTTTGCCATCTCTTTTTTTGTTCATTTAAAAAAAAAAATACACAGAAACCAGTTTGGAAGTGTTCAGCATGACTAACAGCTGCACGCAAAACAAAGAGAGAGAAATAGGGATTTGTAAACATGACTAATTACCTTAGAGTGTGCATCCTATGTACCTGCGTCTCCTCTCATGTGTGAATTATACTCCTCCTTTTGTTTTTTTCCTTTTATCTCTTCTCCCTGTCCTCTCCCTTTTCCTCCTCACACCTATTATCCCACAGGACCAGAGGCAAGGAAGGAAGGAATAGGTTAGTTGGGTGACCCAGACTATGCCTGCCCTCAGCTGTTCTCGGCTGCCAAATGTCCCCCTGGGATGAGGGCAGTCCTTCAACTCTCTAGTAGAGAGAAGACACATATGCTAAAAGGCCATCACACAGAAAGGTAAGGAGGAGGTTAACAGAAGGAATGTAGTATGATTACACAAAAAGAAAGTGAGGGAAAAATGGAAATATGTGATGAAGACTTGAAATGTAAAATGAGAGAAGGAAAAAAGCAAAAGAAAAAAGTAAAAGCATCACATAAAGCGAGCAGAAAGATGTCCATTACAGAAAAAAACAACTGAGGGGGAGAAACGAGAACATGTGACTAAAAGTGTACCTTACAGGAACATCATTGAAGAAGGTGATGGAAAGGTGAAACCCATCTATCCTTCCAACCTGTCACTTCATTCAGAGCTTCTTATACTTCAGTCATATATTCATTCCCCCTTTTATTCATCCTTCCTCCCCATCCCTCCATCAAGCCAGGTCTCCATTCATCAAAGTGAGCAGGGGACAGGCAGACTCGACTTTGACTTTGATCTGTTTTGCTAAGAATTCGAGGGCTTCAGCACAAATGGACACACACACACACACACACACACACACACACACACACACACACACATAAGGGTGATCCATCTCTAAGGAAAGCATTTGTTCAAGTTGCTCACAAGAGTCTGCACGGTTGCAGGTTGAATTCCCCAGCTGGCATACAGGCCTCTGAGTGAACTCTAAAGAACTGAAACGTGTCGCACTTTGTTCATTAAGAAGATAAAACAAACACAGGCTGCTGTTTGATCTCTCATCTCATACTACTTCTATGCACCTCTCTCACTCTTTTCCCCCTAAAGCCCTGAGAAAAAAAATGGTCAATAAATAAATACATAAAATCACCACAATTTCTTCTCTTGGTTTATCTGCACATTCACAGGAGTTAATAAAGAAAAAAGATGGTTTGACTGATTCCTGGTTTGATTCCAGGAGGAGAGACAAATCCCTTGAGCAATATGATAGGTAGGGCATTTAGCATCAAAATCCGACAAATCAAACATGTGACGCTACAGAACCCGCTGTGGTGATCTGTTGTAAATAAGGGAGCAGCTGAAAGTACAGGGCTGTAAAAAGCTACTTGACCCCTTTTTGCTGTGCTATTCTTTGCACATTTTTAATACTTAAATGCTTCAGATCATCACACAAATTTTAATATCAGACAAAGATACCATGGTTAAATACAAAATGCATTTTTTAAATGATGATTTCATTTATTAAGGGGTGGGGGGCATCCAAACGATCCTTGCTGCTATGGAAATAAGTAATTTTCATCTAAGCCTAATAACAAGTTTCCCTGATATTATAATCGACATTGTTTTGGGTATTTCCAAGACAGATCCTTCTGCAGAGATCTGTACCAGTAAGTGTATGCGTGTGAATGATCCATGTGCAAGAACCAAATTCATTGTTGTTATGAGGTCAAATTCATATTTTTAGGTCCGTGTGTTCGGTTCATATGTTCAGTCTGTCCAGATTCTGTCAAATTTGCAGGTGATCACAAAGGGTAACACCATCATTTGCACTGTAGTATCTGCATTACTGGAAACTACAGCACTCTGAAATATCTCCTGGCTACACCGGAATAAACAACAATTATCATATAATTCAATAAAATGCCAAGCTTATAGAATTATTATAATTAATGTTTAGAGCAATGCAGTTAATTCTTGTGTCAGTGAAATTACTGATTCATTAATTTTACAGTTTACTCTAAGAGTGGTAATTAACCTGTGAAAATAGCTACACCCCAGTATACACATGGGGACACCGTTTAGGCTGCAAGTACCTTTCATCATTGAATTATCTGCTTAATTTCACAATTATCTATATAGTGTTATTTTGGGGACATTTAAATAAAATTTCCTTTAAAGATTAGTCAACAATCAGTGCACTGTCTCTAATCAAATGAGACTACAAACTCATAACCCCACACCACACCCCACCCTTTTGTTTTGTCTCCTCACTGTCATTTTTCCTGTACAGAGGTACAGCTGAGTTCAGCAGTCAGCCACGCCCTAGAGGGACACATTGAGGTTATAAGTGTAGCTCTAACAACTAGCTGAAGAGAGGAAAGGAAAAGCAGGCCAGGGGAAAGTGAGCCATAGAGAGAGCGGGGGCACTGGGGAGAGGGAATCAACAACAAAGTCTCTGACGTTAAGGAGGTTGGAGGTGGATTTCTGACATAAAAAAGCTAATATGAAGATGAAGCTACTAGACCTCAGCCTGAAAACATTATGGGGGAGATAAGAGATAAGGACTGAAAGAAGAAAACAGATGGAAATAAAATAAGTGAGGACTTATTAATTACAAAGAAGAACAATCATGCAACCTATTAAGTCCAGTGGGGCTACTAATTTCTGTAGTATAGCCTTGTTTTTACTCGTTTCCACTGCAGGGCCAAACTCTTCCCCAAGGCAAACTCAAGGGCAATGAGATAACACCTTGCTGATATTCACCACAAAAATGCCAAAAGGCTTAGCTGCTTTTCACTGAATCTACATTTCAAATACAAGCAAGGGCATCGGATTCATTAAAAAAGTGTGAAGATGGTCACTGTATAATACGCTGTGCCCACAAGTCAGATGCCTGATCTCGTTTTTATAAACAGAAGCTTAACGAGCTTAGCCACCACACTTTGTACATACTGGTTGTGATGGCTGGTAATCTCTTCTTAATGAGGACAAAATAACCTGAAATAAGGCAGCGAATGCTTCAAATGTGTTGACATGACAAATGGGGACCGTTGGGACAAGGGTACCTTGGCCCCCGTACTTCTTGTATCCTTGACTATCAAGTCAAACTGAGCTAACCTGGCATCCAAATGACCCACCAAAACATGGTGGTTGCCCCAGATTTCACCAGCTTTTCTTTTCTATTGCAACTCAAAGCCTGGTGTCTGCTAACGGAAATGAGACTGGCCTGCCTTCCACTAAGCCTCTGTTGTAGCAAACAAAACTAAGAGGATTTTTGTTCCCATTATAAAATTCCTTTTTGGGGAATTTTACTTTTTGCTGGCACGTGAAATATTTATACCATTAGAATGTGTCCAACAGGATATATTAACCATACAAAGTACATATTTTTAAATCAACTAATTGTGGTTATATAATGGCTTTCAATCTAGAACTGTTGGCACAGCATTTTCCTATAAAACTGTTCCTGTACATCTGATAAAATTTTGGCAAGACAACTCTTTGTTTGTTCAGCCTTTATGATAGGCTAAATTACTGGCCTTTTAGTTTATGTGAGAATGCTACCAATTTCAAGCTCATGGCAAGAAAAAACATAAAATGTATTTTTTTTTTAAATTACAAAAATACTTCTTACCTTTAGAGATGTAAATGCTGATGACACGCCGCAGGATTCACATGTTACCAAGGCTACCACAGCTACAGCATCATGGATGAAGGTACAGGTCCAAAATTTTCTCCTCGGTTTTTCTCACTATAGAGGTAAAAAAAAGACATCATTACTGGACTTGAAAAATAGTGAACAGTGAACATAAATAGAATTGAGTGTTTCCATGCCATATTTTGCCTTTAAGATCTATAGTGGCTTTTTTTAAGTGTTTTGGCCTCTAGTGTAGCTGTGGTGTACAGAGTTCCACACCAATGATTGGCTTCAAAAACAGTCTAATTATATATAAATTGCTTGGCTGGCCTTTAACTGAGAACTAAAGAGCTGCAATTGTGCACCACTGAACCAGGAGGAAGTGTGCTAAGGTGAGTGCCCGTGTCGCATAGACTGATCCTACCACACAGGAAATGTGCTCTCATACGCTGCTGTGACTGGATATCAATGACTTGAACAACCCAGACCATTGATCCAGAGATATCTCTCTCTCTTTCTCTCTCTCTCTCTCCCTTGCTTGCTTTATCCCCTCCCAGTTTCTCTTTAAATTCCTCTCCTCTGTCTTTTATCCTGCTTTTCCACATGGATTTTTTCCTTTTTTGCCCCTTGCTTCACTCCTTTCCTCTATCCTCCCCCTCCCTCTGTGGCTCTTGCTTTTCAGCTTTCCTCCTTCAAAGGACAGAGGACACAGCTGAAACAAAGGCTGCCTGTATACCAGCTGAGCCAGCAGGATGGAGGGAAGGAGGGAAGCAGGGAAGGATGGAGGATGAAGGGATGAAAGTGAGGCAAGCAGGAAAGAACGAGGGCAAAGAGTAAGGTGGAAGAAGGTGGAAGGGAGGGGTGTAGGACAGGGCTAAGAAAATGAAGGCACAAGTGTGTGTGTGTTGGGGGAGGGGTGCAGGTTGTGCCAAGAGACAGAGAGTGATGAAGCAGGGATGGAGGTAAAAAAAAAAAAAAAGGGGGCAAAAGGTATGTGAAAGAGAAAAGATGAAGGATAGGCGAAGACAGAGACTGATGGAGAGAGATTGCTCTCACATCAAAAGTGTGTATCAGTCTGTATCAGCAGGATCTCTCTCTCACACACACAAACACACTCACACACAAATCTGCCCTAAAAAACGCAAACACAGGTACTTCATTTTATCTACCTTTCCAAAATCAATCCATTGGATTGCTATCACAGGTTTCAACACAATTTATTTATTTATCATTGTTGTCTCATTCACACAAATGTTTTACTGTACAGAGACACTGTAGACAGATTTTTTTTTAATTTTTATTCATAGTTCTTAAGATGACCTTGGAAAGGAAAAGGAAACTTCTGTAGTGAGATAAAGTCTCTTTGTCAGCAAATCTGCCACTGGCAGCAAAAGTGATTGACTTGTGTTAACATGCACAACCGCACCCGCCAATGCATGCAAGGCAATGAGGCCTATCTATTGGGCTCATGGGGCAGAAAAAAAACGCATGTTTTAGTAAGCACACAGTATCATCTATCTCTGTTGCTTTTTTTTATACTGTATGTTTTGTTGCTGAATAAAACAAATTACTGAATGATTGATTCAGTGTGCTACTCATCGTCTGTTTCCTCCCCTAAATATTCATTTATTAATAAACTTTTGAATTCTGCTACCCTGAAAATGACCCTGAGGGAGGCACAACTACGAATACAGAGTGGAAAGTGTTCCAATTAATTTGCTTGTGCAGCAGAATCTCGTCCAAGGCTCTTATGTAACTCCACACCAAACTTATTAGCGCAGCTACTTACAGACACAAACAGACAAATAGAAGTCATCTATGGAGTCAGGTCTTTCTCACCTTACTTTAACCCTTTCCTTACTGACTGTCTCAGTCCCCAGCCAATTTGACAGAGAATAATTTAACCCTACCCATGATTATAAACCTGTTATTAAGACTTGATTTACAGTTTCAAATTGGTACAGTTTTAAATTAAAAGTCTAAATAGTGATCGGTACCGAATTCTGTAAAAACAAAAACAGCATTATACAAACTGTGAATCAATACATTTATTTTAGATTCCCAGCTTGACAAGACAACCAGTCCAGCTTATTGAGCCTGCATCCTGGTGAGACTACATTAACTCCACCTTAGTCTGGAGTTTGCATGGGTGCATTTATCTTTAATGAGGCCTGGATACCCGGGGTGAAGTGCCATAGCAACTTTGTTCAACATGGTTTCCCCATGATGTTGAAAGCTTTGAATGATCCCAAGGTGAAAAGAAGAATTCCAATTTGTCAAGAGAAAAAGGGATCCTAAAAATATTTGCTTTCAATTATTCAATATCTTATGTAACTCCAAACCAGGAAATGCCATAAGTAGGCTGAACAGCCACAGGATGTCTTCGGAGTTACAGTTTGTTTATTCTGTATTTTAGAGTTCACAGTATGGGCAGCATAGTGAGACACCACAGACATCAAAGATTTCTTGTAGTCAAAGCCAGGAGGTGTGTACCAGCAAATCACTGCAATATGATGTCATGATGTCATTCACAGTGGAAAAAATGTTAGAAAACGTCTTTATGGTTTCATAGTTGACAACTGTGCAGACTTTCATTTGCATATTAGTTTACTTCATTCAAACGAACATCTTTTAATTACCAGCATGACTCTCATAGTTAGATAAACAATATTATTATAATAATAATTATAATAATATTATAATATTATTTCCTGTTATGTTCTGAAATGGGACCTATAATGTTATTTTTCCAAGTCCCTTTCTACTAGTGTAGCTTTGCATGATTCACAGTTCAAAATTCTTCTTTTGTGCTTTACATCGGTCCTTGGTGCAGCCCCTCAGTTCATCCACTGTCTTAAAGAAGTTGTAGTTCCTTTCCTAGCCTGCCTTCAAGCAGACTTTCTTCTAATAGCTGATTGTTGCAAACAAAAGGTTTGTACAGCTGGATTTCTTTGCTCACTGACATCATACAAACCTATAAGTAGAAAAAATAAAGACTGAGCATTTAGAGCACTCTGTAGCCTGAGCTGTCAGCTCCAAGGAATTAACTGTATATACCCTGATCTTATTATTGGTAACTGTTTAAATCACTGTATCATCATCATTGAATCAGTACATAGAATAAATAAAGAAAGGCATAATGTGTGTTCAAATGAATGTGTTTCGTCATTTAAACACTAACTCCAGCTGCACCTGCAACTCCACACTCCACTAACACATTATGGATGATGTGTGGTAGATGTTTTGGGTCGGATAGACTTCTGTATGCACAGACAGGTTGTGGTCAAATCTTTAAAGTTTGTTTCCAGTGAGTATAACTGTGGAAGCAAAAGTGCCAGGCATAATAAAGCCCTGTTTATGCAAGTTTACTTGTGTGCGTGAGTCTGTGTGTGTGTGTGTGTGTGTGTGTGTGTGTGTGTGTGTGTGTGTGTGTGTGTGTGTGTGTGTGTGTGTGTGTGTGTGTGTAACGCTTGACTGAGTCCATGGATAGAACCCATTGCCAGCCAGCCAGCAAGTCACTCTTCTGAATTATTGAAACAGGTCAGTAGGCAAGAGGAGAACAGCGTCTGTACGTCTGTGTTTGTGATTGTCTGTCTGTGCACAGCAGTGCACTGCAAATTCAGAGCTTAAGCTTTCTGCTGTGTTCTATAGAGGGAATTAATGGCTGTGCCTTCTATTCACTAAGATTATAAATAGAAAACAAGTCAACATTTTAACAAATGCAAAATGCTGCAAACACAGGATTAGGTGTGTTGAAAATAGTTAGACGTCTTGAATACAGAGCTCTATCGGAAAACATTTACCTGGAAAGTAAAAACATCTACCTGGGATGACCTAAAAAATGCTGATATTTCTCAGTCACATTAAATTAAGAAGAAGAAGCTTCAGAGCAGCTGTGCTCTTTTCTGTTCTTGTTGTTGTCCTGTGCCGTTTTTCTGTCCAACCAAAAGCAGCCAAAATAAATAGTGCAGCAGTATAAATACCAAGGGTAACCAATGTTCCTAGATGAGATAAATATAAAGAAGCCAGACAGCGCTTCTGATCTGTGCTGCTGTGATATTTAACGCACCAATGGAACAGATGCACAAACGAGTTGTTGGACTTTGTTTTTGGCTTTTTTTTTATCCTGGAAAAAAGGAAAGTAAAAACGTTACTTTTCTTTTAATAAAATGTGCTCTCTTTGGTTTGGGTTTTAGTTCAAACATAGTAAAGGATTGGATTTGAGTAAAAGAAAAAACAAACAAACAAACAATGATCAACACATCGCATGAACCTGTCATTTTAACAGAAATGAATCTGGTGTGCCTGCTGCTAACTGTTTACTTTGGCAAGAAAATACTAAATGTAGATAGATCTAGATAGATACTTCTTACTATTCTTGCCCTGGAAGCTCTTGTTTTATTATTACAATAAAGATGCTTTTTGTTTGTTGTTTCTTTGCTTGCATTTATATGCTTTCCTTTCTTCTTTTATTCTCCAATTTACATCTGTATTCTTTGTTGCTGCACACCCCCATGCCCCCTAGGAGACTATAAAGACCATCCTGACTCAGCTTATCTTACAAATGCACCATGTTATCTTTGCACAAGTGCATACTGTGAACTGGAAAATGAGTAAGTCTAATTAGCGCAGTGTTATCTTCGAGTCCAACCCACTCAGTAGTAATAGAGCGCAGTATTGATGCTCCCACACATTTATACGCATTAACTCATCCAGTCACTCTAAAAGCTGGTAGTGTACTACAGAGAGCAGTTATATAACTGAGGTGTGGTCAGTCACTTGCGGTTACACAACTCAGCAACGATGAGTGTATTTTAGCAAGCAAGCGTATGTGCAGCATGTCTCACTACTGTGATGCTACTTTCACCAGCTGTGAAACTGTGCAAATAAACCACACGCCTGTAGAACAAGCACTCAGCCACAGTTGGGATTTGTTTGTCTTCATTGCTGCTTTTCTGTGTTTCATGTCTGTCTCCAAATTCAAATGAAGCCAGTGAGCAATTAAGATTTGCATATTCTCAGAGAATAACGCTGGGTTTTAAAAACAGGTACACTGTAAAATGTAATATTGTGTTTAATTAAAAATATTAAATAGGCTGAACTCATTTTTTATCAATTTGTTATTAGAACTCAATTTAAATAAGTTACCAGTACTTTTTATGCAAAAACGCTGATAAACTCCATTTATTTGAGTTGTCTTAACTTAGAAAAACTAAGTAAGCTGGAAGTTTTGCTTCTCAGGGCGGAAGGATGAAAGATGTGTTTTGAAAATGCCACGTGACTGCCGTTCTGCTCCCTCCCGGATCAGTCCGCATGTTCATGGTGCCAGCATTTGTTATGGAATATATTGAGCAAACCTGGAGATATTATTGTTGTCATTGCTGTGGATCTTTACTGACTTGGTGAGTAAATGTTTACTCTTATTCAAACTGATTTTGTGGCTTCTCTTAGTTTAGCACCAGGTTTATAATCTTGCTAGCTAGTTAGTGTTAGCCTAGCGTTGCTGCTGCCGCTGGGCTCATCTTACTTAAAAATTAACACCACAGCCTTAAAAACCTTACATAAAACTATGTCGGTGAAATTTTCTGTTGATTGTTTGAAATAAATAAGTGAGATAAGAGCCCAGACAAAATTCTTCGGGAGGTGCAGCCGTTAAGGGTGGGGTAGGTAGGGGTGGGGTGGATAACAGAGCTCTCGAAAGCGTGGAAGCACTTTTGCAAATATGTGATATTTTGATAAATTAAGTAGATATTTGAGCATTACATAGCTACATTCTAGCCTGAAAATATCTTAAAAGGTTATTTTGTGACCCAGAAAGGGTAGTCTGCGGAAAAGGAGGATCGCATTTGTCGGCCACGGTTGTTGGAGCCTGTGTACTTGTAAGCGCGGCAATGGCGGAGGAGCGCGGCTAAAAAACTTATTACTTTTTCTGGGTCACAAAATAAACTTTTAAGATATTTTCAGGCGAGAATGTAGCTGTGTAAATTTCAAATATCTGCTCGATTTATCAAGACATCACATATTTGCAAAAATGCTCCGACGTTTTCAGAGACGTCCATTTCTTGTTCATGCTCTTTGGCAGCTTTTGAACATCTGTGGCATCTATTAATGTCAAATCTAGCCTTTATTTAACAACATAAGCAAACTCTATGTTACGATGATTGCACAATCATTAAGGATCAAATCAATGTTCTGTTTTTTCTCCCTCTGCTTGCTTCTTACTGTCTTTGAGGCCGATCGGGACCAGCACTCCTGTTGTTGGACAGAAAGACATCAACTCAGTGGTAAGTGTTTTGGTTTTCCAATATATTAGCAACTGTCAGTGACATTTATATTAATCAGGCTGAACTTTAATCATACTTTAGATCAGCCTGTTTTACTTATTGTTTTGTTTGTGCTTTGGTTTGGGGAAGTTGTTTCTTTACTGATCTTTTCCTGTCTTCTGTTATTAGACTTGAGATATGACTGCACGATGCTGTTGCTGGTGACCACAGTTAACTCTACAAGACATGCTGTGTAAGTAAACAAACAGCAACAGTTTGGTCTGCATTTCTTGAAAGATCACATCCCCCAAACTTAGTTTAGAGGGTCTACACTGTATATAGTGAAGTCTGCAAGTTTTCTAACAGCAAAATTTGTTTTGTGCCCAAAATCATTTTGCACACCATTAGAATGAAAGTTATTGGCTATGTTTGCATAGCCCTTTTTAAAATGATGCTTTGATGACATTATTGTATGTTGGGTGGTGGTCACAGCTATCCAGACTGACAATTGGGACATTGAATGTCACCTCCAGTGGGGAGGGAGCCTGAGATCGTCTAAATTGGAGTCTGTTTTATACCAGAAGCAGAAAAAAATGTTTTAAGAAAGCAATTAAGTTAAAATATGATTGTTTGCTTGCAGGACACCAGGAGAGATGAGTCCTCCATCACAGATGGTCAGTGAAGATGGTCGCCTGCAAGTTCAAGCTCATTGCATCTCCAACCCACATCCACTGCCACTGTACTTAAGGGAAGTTAAAGACTTTCTTCTGCACCTACATTTGGATCACCTCGATCCATGACAGTCATTCAGGCAGTAATGCCTGGACTGGAAACAAGCCGTCCTTAAAATAATACAACATTCCAGCTCATGTGTTGGAATGGAAAACAAATGTGTTGTTTAAATTAGAGACTGCACTTGTGACAGAACAACAAATATTTTATTTTGATTATATAAGTAATGTAAGTACAAAACAAACTTGTGGTAGGCCTAAACTTATTTTCAGAATAATTACATCTGAGACTTTGTTTCATTGTAAGATTATAACAGCGATGGCAATATAATTGTTTGTTGTTCAGCAGAACAGTGTCCAGTATGTTGGCTGTTATACTTTGTTGTGTTTGAAAATAAAAGTTGGGCTGATTTTAACATCATTACAAAAAGTGTTGTTAATTATTTTTAATCATATTCAGGTTACCACAAATTGTTTTTTCATTTAGTTGAACTTGAAATGTTTGTCAGTAGGTAAACAATTAGTATTGTACAGTCAGAAATATCAAGTTATTCTTAATACTGCAGACTTGCAATGTATAAGTTGTCCTAACAGAACAGTCTTGTTAAGTAAGCTTTACTTAGTTTTTTTGAGGCAACGAGTTTCCATAATTTTTTTGAGTTCTGGGAACTAAAAAAAGGCTGTACAGTGTACTCAAAATGAGTAAGTTGCCCTAACTTGGTCATCTTATGTAAACTTGATCCAATTTTTTTGAGTTCTGGGAACAAATGAGCTTGTACAGAGTACTCAAAATAAATAATTTGTCCTAACTTAGTAATTTTTAGCTAAGCTTTACTCAATTTTTTTGAGGCAACGAGTTTCCATAATTTTTTTGAGTTCTGGGAACTAATTAGATTTTACAGTGTAGCTGTTTTGGACTTGACCTATACAGATGATAATATCTCTAATATCTGTCCAGACTGCAATGGCTTCTTTATATCAACACATTCAACCACTATGGTCACCCCCGAACAATCATATTAATCATGTTTTGCACAAAACAAAAGAGTTAATTTATCGAACAGAACTGTGAGATTTAACAAAATTTTTCACATTTTCTCGACATTAATGTTGTTGATAAAATCCCACGTCCTAATTACGATGTCAGAAGACAAATATCACTATCATCCATTCATTTATCCAACTCAGGGTTGTGATTGGGCTGTAAGCTATCCCAGCTGTACTACTACCATTAGGAAAATAAACACTATTAAATTGCTTAATATGGACAATGTGACTGTTGACAAAGATCTGTGAATGTATGGCTGTTGTCACAAATATCAACCATTTCATTGTGTTTTTGCTTTTTGCGACAATTAGCATATTTATGCCCATCTATTGTAATCCGTTATGTGTTGTGTATTCGTTATGTGAAGCCTGGGAAACCAGCAGGTCCTGCATCTGTGTTTTTATACAGGGAGTGCAGAATTATTAGGCAAATGAGTATTTTGTCCACATCATCCTCTTCATGCATGTTGTCTCACTCCAAGCTGTATAGGCTCGAAAGCCTACTACCAATTAAGCATATTAGGTGATGTGCATTTCTGTAATGAGAAGGGGTGTGGTCTAATGACATCAACACCCTATATCAGGTGTGCATAATTATTAGGCAACTTCCTTTCCTTTGGCAAAATGGGTCAAAAGAAGGACTTGACAGGCTCAGAAAAGTCAAAAATAGTGAGATATCTTGCAGAGGGATGCAGCAGTCTTAAAATTGCAAAGCTTCTGAGCGTGATCATCGAACAATCAAGCGTTTCATTCAAAATAGTCAACAGGGTCGCAAGAAGCGTGTGGAAAAACCAAGGCGCAAAATAACTGCCCATGAACTGAGAAAAGTCAAGCGTGCAGCTGCCAAGATGCCACTTGCCACCAGTTTGGCCATATTTCAGAGCTGCAACATCACTGGAGTGCCCAAAAGCACAAGGTGTGCAATACTCAGAGACATGGCCAAGGTAAGAAAGGCTGAAAGACGACCACCACTGAACAAGACACACAAGCTGAAACGTCAAGACTGGGCCAAGAAATATCTCAAGACTGATTTTTCTAAGGTTTTATGGACTGATGAAATGAGAGTGAGTCTTGATGGGCCAGATGGATGGGCCCGTGGCTGGATTGGTAAAGGGCAGAGAGCTCCAGTCCGACTCAGGCGCCAGCAAGGTGGAGGTGGAGTACTGGTTTGGGCTGGTATCATCAAAGATGAGCTTGTGGGGCCTTTTCGGGTTGAGGATGGAGTCAAGCTCAACTCCCAGTCCTACTGCCAGTTTCTGGAAGACACCTTCTTCAAGCAGTGGTACAGGAAGAAGTCTGCATCCTTCAAGAAAAACATGATTTTCATGCAGGACAATGCTCCATCACACGCGTCCAAGTACTCCACAGCGTGGCTGGCAAGAAAGGGTATAAAAGAAGAAAAACTAATGACATGGCCTCCTTGTTCACCTGATCTGAACCCCATTGAGAACCTGTGGTCCATCATCAAATGTGAGATTTACAAGGAGGGAAAACAGTACACCTCTCTGAACAGTGTCTGGGAGGCTGTGGTTGCTGCTGCACGCAATGTTGATGGTGAACAAATCAAAACACTGACAGAATCCATGGATGGCAGGCTTTTGAGTGTCCTTGCAAAGAAAGGTGGCTATATTGGTCACTGATTTGTTTTTGTTTTGTTTTTGAATGTCAGAAATGTATATTTGTGAATGTGGAGATGTTATATTGGTTTCACTGGTAAAAATAAAGAATTGAAATGGGTATATATTTGTTTTTTGTTAAGTTGCCTAATAATTATGCACAGTAATAGTCACCTGCACACACAGATATCCCCCTAAAATAGCTAAAACTAAAAACAAACAAAACTACTTCCAAAAACATTCAGCTTTGATATTAATGAGTTTTTTGGGTTCATTGAGAACATGGTTGTTGTTCAATAATAAAATTATTCTTCAAAAATACAACTTGCCTAATAATTCTGCACTCCCTGTATGTGCAGTAACCGAGTGCAGCAGTAAATGTCTGTATAATTTCTGTAGCTCTGGGTCTCTTAAAATGGGGTGTGGCTGCACTTAAGTTTCTGGTTTTCTTTTTCACTGCTAAATTTGAAATCTGATGAATATTCAGAACGCCACTCAAAAACAAAACCACAGCTCAGTGCAAAATCGTGGACCCAATATGAGAGGATTTTGTGTATGTGTGGGGAGGTGCGTTTTGTGAGGGGTTGGGGGTGGGGTGTGGTGCTTCCAGCTGGGCAATCTTTCATCCTTGCACCTGTCATTCTTTACCACCTCATCCCTTCATCTCAGTGACTGCTATCCACTCCGCCCTCTGTAACTCTGCCTCTCTCTGTTGATCTGTATATCCATCCATCTCTGCCCACCCAAGTCCCTTTTCCTACCCATCATCCCTCAGTACACGCAGGTGTACTAAGGGATGATGGGATATCTACCCCCTGTTGTTCTGTCATGGTGGAAAACCAAAGTGTTTTCAGCTACGTAAGATCAAGACTGTGTTTGGATTTCACTGTTTGTGTCAACATTTAAAACTAATTCTGGTCATGCCACCTTTCCCTAATGGTATGAGAGTTATGCCATTTCACTAGCTGTTACAGTTGCAAATGCATCCATCAGTTATTTCTAGCAAAACACAATGTATAAGGTACTGAAAAAAAATAATGTGTAAAAGGAGGAAAGAAAACATCATAAAAGACACATTTTGATACATAACAGAAATTAGCGCACACCATCCCCACATCCATTTTGTTTAAACCACAGACAGGCACCAGTCTGTCTTGGGTCCTACAAAGAAATGTCAAGAACCTTTTAGTTTGCACACACAACTGTCGACACAGGTCTCAACAGGGTCAAAACTGGAGCCTTTTTTGTTGTGAGGGGAAATTTGTAACCAGTGCACCGCCACACCACCATGGGCAATTTCAAATTTGCCAAGACCGTGAACAAAAGTAATAACAGAGCAGAGGTGGGCCACCAGCACTGCAATCAACAAGGCAGAAAGCTCTTTAAAAGACACACACGGCCGTAACAGTGTGTTGACAACTACTGCAGTGAACCCATGGCTGGGAGTGACCTGGGTGGAACCTCTTGGCTCTGATATAGAAGTGAGGAAATCAACTGGAAGCCTTGAGGAGAGAGGCTGTGATCTGGCCAGACAGTGCTGTGAATAAGGATCCAAACACTGCTCAGGTTGGGTGCCACCTGCCACTTTAAGATGGCTGTAAGTGACATCACTGATAAGCTTAAACTTGAGCATGTTACTGTAACTGGAAATTAACCATTGCTGTTGAGTAGGGATAAAAACCTCATCTAGGTACTGTAAAGCAGTGCATTAACTATGTGTGTAGATGATAATGAATGTCATCAGAAGTTTGCTCCAATAATTATTAGAGAAACCATCTCTGTATTACTAAAGCACATCATTATGTTGTGGTGAAGAAGAATTACAACATAGTTAGTAATGTTATCTAATAAGTGAAGAGTGAACAGCCAATGATATATGGACCATACCTGCTTATAGTTTGTTTAACACAACATGCAGACATATCTCATATTCCACCAGTGGCTCCATAAAAAGACAAACTTACAGGCCGACAATGAAAGAACAGAAGCAGGGCAAAGAAAGTGGGCACTCTTTTTACACCTTCAGCATCACTCCTACACAGATGCACATTCAGCACCAATACACACACATGCATGTGCGAAAAAGTTCCTCTGAATGCAAGCAGGGTTTCCTAGAAAATCCCATTGCTAGTGACTTATCTCCACTTAAGCTCTTTTCACACTAACACCTGCAGCAAAAAAGACATGCTGCAAAAGGCCACCTTCCTGGTTATAGTGCTTTTCAGCGTCCTCGGAGCACATCAAAATGCTACTACACCTTTTTGTTAAGAAAACTAGAATTTGAAGTGTGGAAGTGTGGAATCCATTTTGATGTTTTTACTTTGCATACCTTTTTTCTGCACTGAACAGAACATGTGGTTCCAAGGTTTTGTAGTTAAGGTGTCATTATGAAAAGTTATGACTGCAT
This sequence comes from Oreochromis aureus, assembly GCF_013358895.1. Lineage (NCBI taxonomy): Eukaryota > Metazoa > Chordata > Actinopteri > Cichliformes > Cichlidae > Oreochromis > Oreochromis aureus. The sequence continues at coordinate 5,412,586 of NC_052960.1, forward strand.
GGTTAATGCAGGTTGCTTTTCTTAGTTTGAGTCCGTTTTGAGCACATAATGGATATAGAAGCCTTTTCAGTCGATGACAGTGTTCTTAAATCACAAAGATCCCAGTATGCTTTAGCATCCCACCTGCTTCTCTTCATATCATGTTATTATATATTACCCATTACCCTGAATTAGAAAGGAATCACACACTGGATCACTATCCAAGTTTGATGATTGCAGGTGATCAAAGGAAGGTATATTTAGACCTTGGAGTTGTGGAGAGAACTTGTATCTTATTCAGTATTTTACTGCAAACTATGTACAAACAAAGGAAAAAAGTAACATAGACTCACTTCACATAGACAGCAGCTGTTGTTTACAAGAAGACTTCTTCCTGAGTTAAGAGCTTCAAGAATTATGTTTATACAGGTTAGCGAACAGTTCAGTCTTAAATATCTGGTGGCAGGATTCTATTAACACAACCCGCAAATATTGCTGAGTAACTGATAAATCACTAGTAGACATCTCTATCAATCTCTCACGATCCAAAACTCCATGAAATTATTGCATGTGATACATCACTAGTGGATGCACAGAGATGCACTGTACTGCACTCAAAGAGGCTACACAGCACATAATAATCTGTGGGAGGTGTAAGGTTGATCAATAACAGTGACTCAACAATTTCTAGGCCAGATGCTGAGACGTCAGCTTTTAGAAACTCATTATCTGAGACGTATTCAGCATGTTGGAACAATAAACTCCCACCAATGAGAATGAAAAGAAATTCCAAATCCCTGATATTCTTCTCCAGTAAGCTACCTCAGTTTAAACAATTGGACACTGGGCCCAATATCTGGATGGATTATTTGCACAAATGTTGATTTCATAGAGGCTGTGGTTTTCCATGCTTTTGCAGAAAGAAGAGATTAGTCAGTTAAATCGCTTGGATTAAAGATCCTGATTAAATAGCCTTGCCAATTAATTAAACTATTTATATCAAAATAATAAGTAACTCTAGCCTCCTTATCCCAGTAATCTGCTCTGCGGTAGGCATCAAATTCACACATTTCAAGTACAAAACCAGACTTGTAAGGGCTGCTTTTTAAATAATAGTGTCCCTACAATTATCAGTTATTTTCTCACATTTAACTGAATTCCCTGATCTGCTGTTGCAGGACGTTTTGCACTGCACTTTTACCCCACGACTGGCTGGATGCATGAATAAGCTGGTGTTCCAAATAAAGAAAGTGAATATTTGTGATTTTGGTTAAAACAAAGCAAAACAAGACAACTGGGAAGTTTTAAATTTTAATGGAATATTTTTGCTCGTTTTTTTCCAATGTTTTGGTACTTAAATAAAAAGTCTCAGTGAACTAATTGATAATAAATCAATCCACCAAGTTGTTTTGATGACTGGTATTCACTCAGGATTTAGCTTGAATTAGAAATCTGGCATGTTCAAACAGAAGTGGAGGGTATCACATCTGTATCAGATACCCGTTTGTGAGTAATTTGTGATAGCTGGTTGCATGCAAATTGTAGGTGGTAACAAATTGTTTAAAAATTTGTCTTACAAACCTCCTGCATAAGTTATCATAATAATGATAACTATAGGAATAATAGGAAATCATCTTATACAGCAGCGGTCCCCAACCCCCGGGCCTCGGACCGGTACCGGTCCGTGAGTCGTTTGGTACTGGGCCGCGAGAGTTGAGGCTCAGGTGTGAAATGTATGGTTTTCAGGGTTTTTATCGGTTTTCAGCGTTATTTTGTTATCGTTTTTATCGTTAACTCGGTTTTCCTGGGTCTTTTCACGTGTGTTATGAATCAATCTTCTTTTTTTCGGTACCGGTACTAGTTTTATTTTGTTGTATTTATCCGCGACACCTTAAAGGCCGGTCCGTGAAAATATTGTCGGGCATAAACCGGTCCGTGGCGCAAAAAAGGCTGGGGACCGCTGTTATACAGTATTTCAAAGTCATCCTGGAGTCATATTTGTCTGCATTTGGCATTTAAATTCACGGCATCCTCTTCACTAAAACAAAAGCAGTTTAAATGAGCCTAGCAGGCTCATTTTCCTGCAGACTGCAAACTTGGCCACATGGTCTCTTATATCTCTTTCAGAGAGTGACTTATCTTTGCTCTTCAAACTGAAACAGACTCATTTGAAGCATGGATGAATGAGAAATGCCCTTGCAGTCAACAAATTTAGTGCAGTCACAACCACACTTCTTTTACCAGGTAGGTTGGGAATTTACCAGTAATTCAGGTTGTGCTGTCAGGAACATTCCCTATTTTAAAACAGTGATGCCAGAAAGCCAACCTGCGAACCTGCAATCCTGCCAGCAAGACAAGCAGCTGTTGAGTATTTTCATTTCATTCTCTAAGTCAACACAGGCTTAATCTCCCATGGTGAAACAAAGTTTTATTTATTTATTTAATTCAAATTTATTTATTTCATTGGGGATTTATGCCATTTTGATTTCACGAAACAGGTGGTTCAGACATGTTTAAGAGTAATCCACTCAGAATAATACTGTTATTTGTTCCAGGCCGTTAAGTCCATTGAGCTGCATTTCAGTGATATTTCAGGCTGAATACATTTTCACAGCCCACCAAACAGATGGTTTGTCCACACAAAACAGAGAAACGAGAAAAAAAAACGGAGCCGAGTGGCACTGTAAACCATAAATGTAGAAAATTTTTAAGGCATTCTACAGATGTTTGCATACAGAAAATCGGTGATTAAGTTTTGTCACCTTGAGTCAAATTTTGTTGGTAAAAGTAGAGTAAGAATAATTTGTCCAAATTAGATTAAGAAAGTGTTAGATTTGTTAAGAGTTTAGTGTAGGAACATGGAGATTAAGAGAAATGTGCAGGGCTGATTTAAGTCACCAGATACATTACAGTTTCCACAATTAGTTTTCCCTGTATGCACGCTATTATTAGGCTATGCGGTTGTTAGAAATATTACTAGAAATATATTACTCTTGACTGCATATGTTAATATGTACAACAAACAACAATTAGAAAAATGTACAAGTGACTGCGCACCAATGTACAAAGCAAGGTTTATAGAGTCCTGATCTGAACCGGACAGAACACCTTTGGGATGTCCTATCCCTGATAGAGAACGCAAGCCAGACCTTCTCGTCCAGCATCACCTTGGATATGGGAAAGAGAGATATAACTGAAGCCATACCGGCTTGGACATCACCCAGATTAACAAGGTCTGCGTCTGGTGGTGAAGGAACCAGGACATACTGATGAGAAGTGGGTTACCGGAACAAAAAGGCATGCATGGGCAAGGGATGAGAATAGGGTGCTGTTGGTATGCTACTAACCAAGTAATCCCAGCAGAAAGAGTTAGATGAAGAGGATATGGAACCTATGGAATTTTCCATACCCAACATCAAGACCAAAAGCAAAACAACTAGTTTGGTGTTTCAAACTAGGAAGAGAAAGCACAGATACACTAATCATGGTAGCACAGGAACAAGCTCTAAACACAAGGTCCCAGCCTCCATAGCGGTTGGGGTCTACCACACCAGGCAAGACCTCAGGAGCAGGCTGTGTAAAGATGCCCCTGAGGCAATCCAGGACATAACAGGAGGATGCAAGATGTTAGCAGGCAGGGCACGCATAAACAAGTGGCTGGCATAGTATACAGGAACATCTCTGATGAGTATGGCCTGGAAGTCCGAAGGTCAAAATGGGAGACACCTCCTAGGGTGGTTGAGAATGACCAAACTAAGATCCTGTTGAACTTCCAAATACAAACGGACAAATTGGTGATGGCTAACCAATTGGACATAGTAGTAGGCAAGCAGAAGAAGATGACCGTAGTAATAGATGTAGCTATACTGAGTGATAGCAACATCAAGAAAAAGGAACACGAGAAGTTTGAGAAATACCAAGGGTAGAGAGGGGTAGTCCGGAAGATGTGGAGGGTAAAGGAAACAGTGCTCGCTGTGGTAATTGGAGCACTCAGGGCAGTGTCTCTCAAACTTGGGTGTGGGCCAGGAACAACATCTAAGATCTCTGTCCAGAAGAGAGTGGCAAAGATACGGCACAGGACCCAAGCTTGATGAAGACCTTGAAGGACCAAGATTAATTCCAATCTACCCTTTCTATTCTTGAGGCTTATGAGTGGCTTGCACCTTGCAGTGAACCCTCTGTATTTACTTTCGTGCACTCTTCTCTTTATGGTAGACTTGGAGATCGATATGCCTGCCTATTGGAGATTTTTGATCACTTGGTTGGCTGTCGTTAAAGGGTTTGACTTCACCATGGAAATGATTCTGCGATTATCCACCACTGTTGTTTTCCATGGACTTTCAGGTTTTTTTTGCATTGCTGAGTTCACCAATGCTTTCTTTCTTTTTCAGAACGACCCAGACGGTAGATTTTGCCACTCCTACTATTGTAGCAATTTCTTAGATGGCTTGTTTCATCTGCATGGAGAGCCCATTTGACTGCATGTTGTCTATTCACAGCAAAATCTCCCAAATGCAAGCACCACACCTCAGATGAACTCCAGGCCTTTTATCTGCTTAATTGATAATGACCACCCTGCCCATGAAATAGCTTTTGAGTCAATCGCTTTTGGTTGGTCCTTTAAAAAAAAGAGGGTGGCATATATGTGTGTGTATATATATATATATATATATATATATATATATATATATATATATATATATATATATATATATATACATACACACACACACACACACACACACACACACACACACACACACACACACACACACACACACATATATATTGCAAATAGTTGGAGAGGAAACAGGGAGAAGATAGTTCACCACAGAGACACAAATGCCTTTGATCTGTAGCCCCATGAAACTGCCCAGCCTATCTTACACTCTTGCAGTGCATGGGTGCATGTACAGATGTGTGTATGCGTGTGCTTGTGTTATGCATAATTATGTATCTCTCTCTGCAAAATGTCAGTGGACTTCAAAGGACATCAGACAAGTACACAGAACACACACATTGCATATCCCATTATTTTGTGAAATAGCCCAGAATATACTCTTCTGGAGTGTGTTTGTGACGTGAGTGTGTGTCCGTGCGTGTATCTAGGACAGAATTAGTGTCTCTATTCCAGTTATGTTTCCATCTTTTACCAAAGAGAAAAAAGTAGTTTTCAAGAATGGAAAGTTGGTGCAATGACATACACAGATTCATAACCCCAGGTTTTACATGCTGTTGTCATAGTGCAAGTTCCATAGGGTATGTCATTTACAATTTGACTAAAGTGGATCAGAATTAACAAACCACGAAATCCTTCCAACTTGCACAGCTTGTCAGGAAGTAGCACACACTCAACAACCAAGCAAAGAAAGAGAGTAGAATGCAGATTTGGCAATAGATACAATATATTTGAAGGCGGTTGCTAGGCAGCAAGTCAAGTCCCATGAGAATCACTGAATCCTTTATGTCTCAAAACAGAAATGGACAAAACTGTAAGAAGCAGTCTATAAATCAACAAGAACAATTGCAAAAAAAAGCTATAATTGGATGAGATGATGTGTGTCAGATAGGAGAGGCCATAAGCTCTAGCCATCCATAGACAATGGTGAACACCCGCTGAAAGTCATACAGAAAGATTGCCAACAATATTGTTAATCAAACAATGGGTTTTTGCTGCAATGCAAAGTGTCATTTGGCAGTTTACGACAGAAAACCACCACTAACTTTCCATCACCTTGTTACAGTGTTCTTAAGAGAGTCCATCTTAATCCTTTAAAGCCTGAACCATGAAAATTCTAATTTTTGGAAAAATGGAGTGTTAATTGAACCTTCTGAAACTAAATAAATAAATATAAATATTTTTTTCCTTAAGAATCATCAGTATGATGCCCTGAAAAATCAAAATAAAATCACACTGATGATGTAGAAGTCTAAAAAATTCACAAAAACTTATGTATCTAAAATGATAAACTTTAGAGGCTTTAAAGGGTAAAGCTGAATTGAGCCTTTAACAGGGATAGACAGTAAACTATCTATTGTTATCTCTACCTGTGGTGTAAAACATAGGGAACCAAAACCAGCCCAACAGTCCAAGCTAGACTACTAGATGGCTTTGTAAGTGTAAAAATTGCAGGGATGTCTTAAATTTTTCAATAAAATACACTCGCCATTCTGGTGAGGTGATGCCAGTATTTCTTCACTTGAGTGAAAATGTACAGAAAGTATTCATGAATCTTGACAAACTGTTGGAATTTCAAAAATAAAAACTCATTATTAAAACTGTACTCATTAAAAATATATACATTTCAGTATGTTCCTCATCTGATTTACAAAAGGATATTTCATTAAATTAAATGTAAATTGTACTTCTTCAGATTAAAACAAATCTTGGTTATCATGGGATATTATATTCCGGGCTGGGCATTTGACACCCCTGACCTACATTGTTTCATCACTGGTTTTATATTTATTGATTACTTACACTTTTGTGATCATGAATTACATGACATTGCAATTTGAATAAACATAGGGGATAATGTAAGAGATAGTTACAGACAACATAATAACAGTATCAAGTCTACAACCCACTTACATTACTAAACATTTAGAATTTATTCTTTTTTTCAAGCCCTTCAAAGTACCTGCCTGCACTATTGAAGTCAGCAGCGGCTCAGTGTTTTTAGGCTTCTTTTCCGCATTTAAAACACTCAATAGGGATTACATATGATGACTGATTTGGCCAGTCTAATATCTTCCAGTTTGTATCACAGAAGCCTCAGCTGGCAGACTGTGTGTTTGGGCTCATTGTCTTGTTGTACGATGAAGATCTGGCCAATGAGACTGAAGGATTTGCCAGACAAAATGTGTCAGTACACCTCTGAATTCATCCAACTGCTGCTGCCATCATCAATGAAGACACTGAGCCAGTTGCCAGAGACAGCCACACATTCCAAGGCCATGCCTTCTCCAAGTTTCACTGATGAGTTTGAATTGTTTGGATTCCTATCTTTCTACACACTTTGGACTTTCTGTTGATTTTGGTCTCATCTATCAATAAAACTGATTCAGGACCCTTCTGGTTTGTCTATATTTTTTGGGAAATTCCAATCAAGCCTTTGGATTTTTGCTGATGGGAATTTTTCATATTAGAGAAGCATCTGCAGTTACGCCTAAATTATACTTCTGCAATTATATATGTGGAGCTTCAAACACAGCCTATGTAAGTGTACAACAACATTGCCAGCAATTTTATAATTGCCACATAATTTCCTTGGGGATCATTAAAGTATTCTGATTCTAATGATTTAGATTTTCACTTTTCTTGATTAACTTAACTTAGTTAACCTAGTTGAAAACTTTGAACTCATGGCCCCTGCTTGTTCTATATTCCTAACAAATGCACAGACAATATGAAGCAACAGCCCAATGAAAACGATTTCTATGCATAATGTGCTTTTGATTGCAAATGTGGTCCAACAGCTGAGTAGTCTATTTCTCACATACTGACTCATTACTTCAATCTTAACTCAATTCTGTAATTCACAAGCAACAGACCAAATCTTTGAGTTATTGCATATTAGTTAGGAAATGTTTTTTTCTAAACTGAGACCATTGGAAAATGCTTAACTTTAGAGCCAGAAATCCATTCCAAACATTCCAATACTCACAAGTCTCATTAGTAGTTAAAGTGCTTCTGACTGCTTTTCCACTTGCATTTGCATCTCGTTTATAAACCAGCAGGCCCATACATATTAAAATACTCAGAGGGGAAAAATACACCACAGAATTTGCCCATTTAGTCATTATCAACTCTGCACAATTACATTGAGATTTGTGAGCATTTATGAGAGGATATTGCTTTGTTTATGTTCACAAACTGAAAAAAACAACTGCCTCATGAGCTGCTATATGGTGTGAAATCAGTTGCATGCTAAATCTAAGTGAGCATCTAGCAAACAAGTTAACTTCCATATGTAACTAACATTGTTAGTTTTTTTTCATGGCACCATGGGAAAAAATACTATAGCTTTGAATTCGTTTTGAGTCAGTGTATCTCTGTAAAAGTGTTTGAATTGGGGAACAAAATGAAACAAACGCATGACAATGACTCATTACATATGAATGACCACACAGAATTATGTTTATTTCATGATTAATGATGCTATTGTGCTATAAAAACCGTTATAATTACTGTAAACTGGGGCTTTTTGTTCAAAGGCTGGAAAGGTTCACTGGGTACTGTACATAATTTCAGTATGGCTCAAGTTCAGTATGGATACATCCAATTCAGTTACAATTCTTTATACATCACACACACATACAATTCAGCAAAGAGACACTAGAATAGAATAGAATAGAATAGAATAGAATAGAATAGAATAGAATATGTCCAGCAGCAAAGTGACAGGCAGATGGAGCATGCAGATTCAAAAAACTATTTACAACATAATGAAAGAAATAGTGTACAGACATTTTAGTGTCTCTCGTGTAGCAGGTAACATATTGGGTGAAGGTGGGCAGAGTGGAGGACAGGGAGACCTGATTAAAATCACCGGAGTATTGTATGGATAACATCGCAGGTTGTTGCAGCGTCAGCACGGAGTAGATTAAAAAAAAAAAGATGTCCACGTTTAAGTGTGTGTCCAGAGTTAGCCACATATCAGATTATAATTAACCGGGTCTCTCTATAAGCCCGCTGATGCTGGGTAAGGGCCACCAATTCATCCACTTTGTTGTTAAGGGATCTCGCATCCTCAGCTCGCAGGGAACATCAGGGATGCAGCTACGGAGAGCTTCATTCTTGATAACAGCTGATCCACATGAATGCAGCAGCATGCAATTTTCTCAGCTTTATGGCATACATACCTCTCTTGAGCTTTACTTAGAGTATGGATATGTTATAAAAAATACTTCACAAAATTTGACCTGCTATCTTTTTTTGTCTGTGTGTGTGTGTGTGTGTGTGTGTGTGGGGGTTAACCTGTAACTGTGTGATATCAACTTCTTTGCTAATTTTTAGTGAACTTGCCTCTAACGTAAATGAAGAATGCTGCATCACTAATGTTATGTTTTAATAGCTGACACTAACCACTAATATGTCTGTCTTGCCAGTGGCCTACCTTCAGGCTTCCACCATCATGGTTTTCATAAACCTACAACAAATTCTGTGACAGACGGCTCTTTAATCCATGCACTAATGTTGCACAATAATACAGGCCAGCAATACCTACATTACATAAGATCATGACGGAACTACCCACCATCTGGTTACAATGACGTTAGTAACTAATAGTCAACTTGTTTCTTACTCCAGCTATTGAATCCAACACAGTATACCATCTTTCACTATGTTCAGTTGAATTCAGTTTTATTTATATAGTGCCCAATCACAATAATAGTTGCCTCAAGACGCTTTATATTGTAAGTTAGAGACCCTACAATAAAAGAATAAGCAAAAGCAACCCAGATATCACAGTAACCCACATTTACTGGAGAATGTGTAATTATTTTGATGACGCAACAAACTATATATTCATATACAGGGGCATGCACTTACTGAAGATATTGTGGTTGCAAAGTTGTAGAAAAATATAATAAATTGACTAAAAGCTGACATCAGCTACCTGACTTCAAACTGAAAATTGCATCATAATAAATGTAACTAAATGGGTTTACTTGTAATATAAATTTGAAATGCACATTTCCTAGAAAAACTCCCATTTAGTTTTAGGCAACTTATGGATCTCAGATAGCCAGGAAGCTTAGTTTCCATCATTGTTGAGATGATTCACAAAAAGAGGCATATTACCTTCTATTAATCAAAGATACATGATGGATATGTTAAATAAATTGATGTTTCTTTTTAGAAGGTCCACCATTACTTTTTCCCAAAGCCCCCAAATCTGTTGTATATTCCTATGGCCGCACACATGATGTGGGGAAAAAAAATACAAGGATGGCAGATGACCAGACAAGGAAGCAGAAACCTTCCTGAACCAGTGTCAGTATTGAATTGCAGTGCTGTGATTTCCACTTTTTGTCTTCCCGGTGTTTCTCTAGCAAAACTTTACTTTGACCATGCTGGTTCTGTTTTATTGGATTAGGCAGAGCTGGGCTGTCTGCCAGAGACTGATGTAATTACATTGTTAACAGTCATTGTGTCAGGTACTGTGAGCTATACACAGGTTGTAGCCTTTACCTCTCTCACTTTCAGAGATGACATTACACTCGCTCTACCTAGCTCTTACTCTTGTCCTCTCTCAGTCTCGCTCTGTCATGAAGGCAGACACTAAAGTCTTGCCAGGGTGACAGTGACTGTGTCTGTTTAAAAAACATTTGACTTATACCTTTTTACTGCTGTCCTCTCTTTTTTTGCATCTCTTTGTCCCAGTGACATTAAATTTGCCTTCAACTTTTGCCACTGCTTTCAGGTTGTATTCCATCTCCCTATGACACAACACTTCTCTAACCTTTCTTTTCATTTTTTCAGTGGAGTAATAATATTAGTCTGTTACTCTCCAATAGACGATGACCAATTTCTGTTTATATTTACTCTGTTACTAACAATGAATACATATATTTGAAATCTTAAAAGAGATATGTTGCTACAAAGGAATCCCTGAATATCAAACTTCAACTGTAGAATGTGGCTGTTTTACTCACTAACAGAATTCTCTTCCATCATTGCTGTTATACTCTGAATTTACTCTGAATAGAGTTGTTTGGAGTCCTCCACGGGCTGACAGAGGTCATCCAAGCGACTCTGCTATGCTGAATCCTGACTATCCTCAGCACCATTTACTTAACAGGCAGCGGAAGACTCTGTTTTAGCTCCACTGCAACAAGGACAGATCGTTATTACTTCATGCCACAATACATCACTACACCACATTTAATCATTAGTTATTATAAATCTCCGGATCTCTTCCACATTGTGTCTTTTGTCCTGTCTTCCTTCACTCACCCCCAACTGGTCGCAGGTTTCTTCCTGTTAAAACAGATTTTTTTTTCTTCCCATTCTTGCGCTTGGCAGCAGTGAGAAGTGCTTGGGCCATCTGTTTGTTGTGGTTTTCTCTGTATTATTGTCAGTTCTGTACCTTACAAAATAAAGCACCTTGAGGCATGATATAAATAAAAAGGCCCTGAATTAAACAATGTCAGGATTTATGTGTTAGATTTGAATTATGAAGCTCCTTATTATATTATTTATATTTGGATTTATTGAACGCTTCACTTGTTTGTTCTATTTTTGTGTAATTTATTTACATTTTCTATCTGTTATGCATTGTGTTGCATATTGCATATTTATTAAACTCAAAATATGAGGGGTCTGTAACTACAAATGTAGAAAAACATACAAAAAGACTATTTATTGGTGTTGAACATAATATATATTATTATATATATAGTATATTGTATAATATATAGTGACACCCCTACATGACTTTCAATAGAAATGTTTTGTAAACATTTGTAACTTACACTTTAAGTATTTATCCATTTACTCTAGTCCTTTGTCAGTAGTTACAGATATGAGTTTTAAAAGCTTTGGAAAGTAGGGTTTTGCTGGTTTATCCCATTATTTGTGACAGAATCTCTGAAGCTCTATGAGATCTTTCCATCTTCTGGTCACTCCATAGATCTGCTACAGACCTTAAGCCTAGGATTTTGCCACACAATCCAAGGATAGTCGGAGACTTGCCCTGAAGTCACTCCAGCTTTGCCTCGGCAGAATACTTGTAGGTCATTCTAGGATTAAAGGTAATCTGTTGTCTCAGTCAGTAAGTTCTAGAGAAGGTTTTCTTCGAAGGCCTTGCTCTATTTGGCAGTTTTCATCATTGCCCTCAGTTATAATATTTATATATTTTTGCTGCACAGTTAAATCTCAATGGCATGATGCTGCTACCACCATGTTTCAAAGCATGTTTCAATGGATTAGTTAAATCATGAACAATGCTGGAGTCTGCCAAACATCATACTGGAAATTCTGCCTGAATGGTTTTGTTTTAGACCCATCAAAGTGGATAATTATTTTGCTTTTGCTCCAAAAGTTCCCTAAAAACAAACTTTTAAGACAGAGATTTCAGCAATTTAGAAAAACAAAAAAAATCAAAACATGCTTTTGCAGGTATTATGGGTTGATGTTTGTAAAATGAGGGGTTTTTTTCCATTTCACATTAAAAATGAAAAACTTTTTACAGTAATGTGTGTAAATACATGTGTAAAATGTACAAACAACACTATAAGTTTATCTTTGACTCCTGTAGTGTGAAAATGTTTCTGGAAAAAGAACAGCAAACCATGTCTCTGTTGTGTCACCCCTGCACCCTGATTTATGTGAACGACATTACTTCACACAAAATGAATTGCATTTTTATACCCTGAAAGGCTCCTGTGGTAGTGCTTGCATTTAGGATTATCTAGCAGTAAGATTCCAAGTTCAAAACAAGCCATTGGCCATTTAAATTCTCAGTTTGTTGTTTTGTTATTATTGCCTACTCTACACCACTATGTCAATGAAAACTGCCTCCTTGTCTTTAGCACAGAAAAAGAAAACTGATTGTGGTGTTCTTTACTTTTCTGCCGAGCTTCAGATTTTCAGTGTGACCCTCTTTAGTAGGATCGAGCACTTATTGTTCCACTGACCTTTCTGCTTCTTACCACGCTTTCATACTCATTCTAAACATAATGCAACCAGAAGCCTGATTTTCCTTAAGTTGAAACTAAGGTACAAGATAAGTACACTGCTTATGAGAGAGTCCTTTACTGATGTTTGCCCACAGAATGTTCAGTAGGCACAGATTTGCAGGGAAAAATATGCACGCATACACAGCAGGCTGCAAATATAATGTCACCTTCTCATGTACTCAGAGGTAAAAATGACTGGACCACAACCTTGAATTACATTATTCGTCTGTGTGTGTGTTTGGGGGAGGGTATTTTTGTTTATGTTCATATGTGTGTATAGGTGATTAATCAGAGAAGTTTGTCAGCCCACAGATGATATATGAGCCCTACAAACATGCACACACAAACAAGAGTAGATGTACACAGTTTACATAAACACACACACACACAAACACACACTGTACACATCTGTCATAAATTTCAGAGTACTACTTTATGCTGCGCAAATATCTCCTCTTTTGTGCTTTTTCTCTATTTCTACAGCTTTCTTCAACGGAGACAAAAGTTCCTCAAAGCGCCACCAGTTTACCTTGATATCAAGTTTAACTGAGGACCAAGATCAAAAAGAAAAAACTCGCTAGACCCAAGAAACAAAAGGAATGAAAATTTGACAAGGGAAAATGTTTATCTAAGCCCAGCCGAGGTGGCTTAGGATGAGTTGGATCGTAAAATGAATGAAAAGCAGCATATGCAGGAGCTCTTCAATACATGATGACTGCCGCAGGAAGCCAACAGTGAAAATGGGAAGAGTATGCAAATCTGTTATCAAAGCAAAGCAGATGGCTACTTTGAAAAATCAAAGAATGAAAACATATTTGGCTCACTATATACTCCCGTATGTGTTGGTGTGTAATTTTCATGTTTTCGTTATTGTTCTACAGTGTGAAAATAAAGTCAGCGCTTCAACGAGGTGTGTTGAAACATTTTGTGTATATCCACAACTAACAGGATTTAATTCGTCACACACACACACACACACACACACACACACACACACACACACACTTAACTTCAGAATAAGAAAATATACAAGTTAGTCTCTGAGTTGTGATTGAGTCTCCTTTGTTGACTTGAGTAACGAGCGATTTAATCCACAGACTGGTGTGATTTTACTATAGCTGGTGTACTTATGCCCAATCCACACAATGACTTCAGTCCATTCTTAGCTGTAAATCTCCACACTAAAAGAATTTCCTTGCTACAGGATCCCAGAACGATGGATGGTAATTACACAGAGTCCCAAAACAGATCACTGTGCATAACTTATAAAGTGCATCTTAATGAGAGAATGTGACCGTGAGTGAAAATAAGCAATCCCCGGCTACATCTCTTTCTGCCACACCATGTCTTTCTACTAACTGGTTTACCCATGTTACCATTTCTCCTGTGGCAGTTAAACACAGTTGTGCTCTTCCCAGGATTTATCTTTGGAAGATCAAAAGGATTCTCCTCACCTCAAGAAAGTAACAGCCAGCCGTCTTTCACTCTTATAACAGACCTGCAGTGCTGTAGGAGATAAGTCCTGTTCAGCACAGTAACAGCCTCCATTTGATTTGTCGTTACCTTCTTTTAGCCTTCGTCAAAAAACTCAATATTCAGATACTAATCAATGCTGCTTTTTTTTAAATGGAATTTGATCCTCATTTTCAGAAGTGTTGATACCAAAAGTGTCATCTTCACACAGCACCACTGCAGACAGGCAGCCAAGCCACCCAAGCAACACTTCAGGAAGAAAAGCTCCCATTTCAAATTTAAGTTTTAACGTTATCATCAATGTCAGCCTGGTCGGTGCATGTTACAATTAAAAGTTCAACTATCACCAGCTACCCAAAAGCCACATTAGCTGTCTGTTATCATGAAGGTAGCAGCTAGAGGCTATAGCTGGGAATAAAATGATAACATGGGAATTAGGTAGCAAATGTTATCAGCCCTGCCCATCTGTTATGTTAATACACGATTTTAGAGTAACAGGGTAACACAATTATTTGTGTCTAAAAAGTGTTATTTTTATCTTAAAGTCCCAGATTAAAGCTGAGAAAGATCTTCCAGCCAGTAGACAGAAACAGTGTCGGGCTGCTGTAGCAACTACTTGATCAGAACAAAGTTACCAAAAGCACAACATTACCTCAAACAACCTTAAAATCTTTTTTGTTTTTTGGTATTATGAAAGAGAATAAAAAATTCTTGTAATATTGTATTTTTTCACTACATCAGACAAATGAAAAATAGTGTCGTAATCATTGTTATTGATCTTCATGAAAATATATATAATATATGGACCAACAACAGCTGTGGGCAGAGGATAAACTTGGTCAAAGCCCACTAGAACACAGCTCAGTTTGCTGATGTAAAAGCCTAAACTGCTGGAGCTCACTGCCTCCTTCAGTATTGGCTCTACCAACTCATTTACAAATCTCAAATCTGCTTTTTCACACTTTTGATGTGCTAATATATACAGCTCAAAAAATTCAAGGAAAGACTTGAATCACACATTGGCTCTTGATGAATGAAATATTCAAGATGAAAATCTTTCTTAACATACCGGGGATTTATGCTTCAGCTGGAATTCTACATTGTAGGTACGAACTAACCTCAAAAACTCTCCGATGTCATAACCTCATGTGCACTTCCCTGGAAAAGTAACCACACAGTCTGTAACTACTGTGATTGGCCTGTTCAGTATCACTGGGTCCTGCTATGCATTTCTGACTACTTCATTTTTTAATTAATCAGTGAAAGAATAATAATCGTTACTTCAGTGTAAGCGGTAATAATCTTAAAAAAAATTACCATAACAAAGAGTGGGGACCAAGTAGAGGCAAGAAAATCCCAGGACTTTGTTTCTATTTTGCCAGGCAGCGCATCATTTGACTATAGTTGTGAAATTTTACTGACGTTAGAGATTTTTCTTTTTTTCCCCTATTAAAATACCAGAGACTTTAAAGAATTAATGAAAGTCAGAAACCAGCATTTGCAAGCATAGCACAATATATAAAAGAAGTCCTGCCATTAATTAATGTTTCAATCTTAAATATGATCAACCTATCTCTAATAATCGGCTATGTACCACAGGCCTTCAAGCTGGCAGTAGTTAAACCTTTACTTAAAAAGTCATCTCTAGACCCAGCTGTCTTAGCTAATTATAGGCCAATCTCCAACCTTCCTTTCATATCAAAAATCCTTGAAAGAGTAGTTGTCAAACAGCTAACAGATCATCTGCAGAGGAATGGCTTATTTGAAGAGTTTCAGTCAGGTTTCAGAGCTCATCACAGCACAGAAACAGCTTTAGTGAAGGTTACAAATGATCTTCTTATGGCCTCTGACAGTGGACTCATCTCTGTGCTTGTCCTGCTAGACCTCAGTGCAGCGTTCGATACTGTTGACCATAATATCCTATTAGAGCGATTAGAACATGCTGTAGGTATTATAGGTACTGCACTGCAGTGGTTTGTATATATCTATCTAATAGACTGCAATTTGTAAATGCAAATGGAGAGTTTTCTTCACACGCTGAGGTTAATTATGGAGTTGCACAGGGTTCAGTGCTAGGACCAATTCTGTTTACATTATACATGCTTCCCTTAGGCCAGGGGTGTCGAACTCCAGGCCTTGAGGGCCGGTGTCCTGCAGGATTTAGATCTCATCCTGGGCCAACACACCTGAATCAAATGATTAGTTCATTACCAGGCCTCTGGAGAACTTCAAGACATGTTGAGGAGGTAATTTAGCCATTTGAATCAGCTGTGTTGGATCAACGACGCATCTAAAACCTGCAGGACACCGGCCCTCGAGGCCTGGAGTTCGACACCCCTGCCTTAGGCAGTATCATCAGAAGACATAGTATACATTTTCACTGCTATGCTGATGACACCCAGCTCTATCTGTCCATGAAGTCAGATAACACACATCAATTAGGTAAACTGCAGGAATGTCTTAAAGACAAAAAGACTTGGATGGCCGCTAATTTTCTGCTCCTAGGACCTGGCGTCCACATATGTGGACATCACATTTTGGGTTATTTAAACCAAAATACTCAATTTTGCTCTACAAGGGCCTGATATCCACTTACGAGGACATTATACTGCTACTGTTCTATCAAAATTTTAAACGAATATCCTCATATGTGGCTCTCATTTTTCTTAAAAACAAAAATCAGGTAAAAAAAAAAAATCTGGTAACTCTTTGTTTTTAGATTCATTGGGCCCCAATATGCCCAAATATCAAAGAGAAATTAAAAATGCATGCCGTAGAAGAGTTCGGGTCTTAGGAGGTTAATTCAGATAAAAATGAGGTTATTGTACTCGGCCCTGAAAATCTTAGAAATATGGTATCTAAGCAGATTCTTACTCTGGATGGCATTACCTTGGCCTCCACTAACACTGTGAGGAACCTTGGAGTCATTTTTGACCAGGACATGTCCTTCAATGCACATATTAAACAAATATGTAAGACTGCTTTCTTCCATTTGCGCAACATCTCTAAAATTAGAAATATCCTGTCTCAGAGTGACGCTGAAAAACTAGTTCATGCATTTATTACTTCCAGGCTGGACTACTGTAATTCTTTATTATCAGGATGTCCTAAAAACTCGCTGAAAAGCCTTCAGTTAATCCAAAATGCTGCAGCAAGAGTCCTGACAGGGACTAGAAAGAGAGAGCAGATTTCTCCTGTATTGGCTTCCCTTCATTGGCTTCCTGTTAAATCCAGAACTGAATTCAAAATCCTACTTCTCACATACAAGGCCTTAAATAATCAGGCCCCATCTTATCTTAATGACCTTGTAGTACCATATTACCTCATTAGAGCACTTCGCTCTCACACTGCAGGCTTACTTGCTGTCCCTAGAGTATTTAAAAGTAGAATGGGAGGGAGAGCCTTCAGTTTTCAGGCCCCTCTTCTGTGGAACCAGCTTCAAGTTTGGATTTGGGAGACAGATACTATCTCTACCTTTAAGATTAGGCTTAAAACTTTCCTTTTTGCTAAAGCATATAGTTAGGGCTGGACCAGGTGACCCTGAATCCTCCCTTAGTTATGCTGCAAGAAGCATAGGCTGCTGGGGGACTCCCATGATGCATTCAGTTTTTCCTTTTCAGTCACCTTTTTCACTTATTATGTGTTAATAGACCTCTCTGCATCGAATCATATCTGTTATTAATCTCTGTCTCTCTTCCACAGCATGTCTTTATCCTGTCTTCGTTCTCTCACCCCAACCGGTCGCAACAGATGGCCCCGCCCCTTCCTGAGCCTGGTTCTGCCGGAGGTTTCTTCCTGTTAAAAGGGAGTTTTTCCTTCCCACTGTTGCCAAAGTGCTTGCTCATAGGAGGTCATATGATTGTTGAGTTTTTCTCTGTATGTATTATTGTAGGGTCTTACAATATAAAGCGCCTTGAGGGGACTGTTGTTGTGATTTGGCGCTATATAGATAAAACTGAATTGAATTGAAATGAATATCTCTGAGCTAAATGAAAGCAGTATGGTTTTAACAGATCAAGACAATCTACCAATGAACATTTAGGATGGTTCAGTATGGGATTCAAAATCATTTATGTTGATAAACAAATGGAAGTAGTTTCAGATTTGGCAAAATGTTGTCTGTCTTCAGTTGTAGCAGCTTTGTTCCACAGCAAATTAACTTTAAATTGCTGGAAGAACATGAGAGCCTTTTTATTTTGAGGAAACACTTCTGTCACTCTGTTCTGAATGCAGTTGAGGTACTGAACCCAGAGGTCGATTTGAACATAAATACATTTTCTGACTCCAACTCCATTTCTGTTCCCAACACACAGTACGTGTGTGCGGCTATGCAGTTTTTTCCATGTGTCTTTTCAAAGTCAAAAGCAAGATTGCTTTGCTAAGAAGTGCTAAAAGCTCTTAATGCAATGCTGACAGGTTGTTCGCTGCACTTGTGTGCGTCCAACTTCCTGGCACGCTGCTGCCCACCAAGCATGCCACATGTCACAACCACTTTCCCCTTGAGTCATCAGGCATAGACTTGAACATGCACTTTCAAGCAGTCACTCCCACACTCACACGAAGCTCAAAATCACCAAATGGTGTTCTGCACTTATTTTATGTCATGCATAGACAGCCGTGCACGCACTGGGCAATCAGGGAGGAATCGTGCATACTGACTGATTGCTGCAATGTCAAGGAGGAGAGGTGAAGAGATGTAGAGAGACAGAAAAGGACAAAGGGGAGTGTTTTCTTCACATCCTTTTCACTGTGTCATTACTGGGTAATTATGGTGCTAATGACCCTGCAACTCTAACACCTGTCAACTTCACAAACACTCTGTCATATACTCCCCCTTTCCTCCACTTAACTCATCCTTTTCTGTACACAGTGGCGCTTAAATCAGCAAGACTGAAAATACAGGTTAGAGAATGATTTCACGCTCACCAGTTTTAAACAGTTCTACAGTTTAACACCTAGTAAGTAACCTTAGGGATCTATCGTGGGTCTACTCGGGGAATAAAAAACATGTTTAAAATTCTCCTAATGTAGACTACAAAAGTGTCATACTTGATATGGAAGAAAATAAATACTGTTAAGAATCCACGGAGCAAGATACTTAACAGTGTTTGGATACCATTCTTGCTAGCAGAACAGTGTAAAAGTTGTTTTTGTGCTATAAATGAATGAAAGTCACAACATTTGCTGGAAAAGAACACCATGGCTCAGCAAAAAAAATAAAAAAAAACTTTTCCTGAAAAAAATTATAATAAACCTGACAGCACAGGTTGTAGTTGCTGTGAGAAGTAAAGGCTGGGAAAGATGTGTTAGAATTCAGGGAACACAGAGTCCAGTCTGGGGTTCAGGGGTGTCTAGCAACCGAAATCTGAAAACAGGCTGGAATATAACAGAAGGAAATACGATGATTTTGAATTAATTCAAGGCTGGTAACTAAAATAAAACTTATCTGTAACCGCGGGTGTTGCCATGATACTGGTCACAACAGTATCTAAATAATGCCAATTGCTGAATAACGTGGACACAAGACAACTGGAGGGAAGCAATTTGACCACAGGGCAAGATTCACCTGTTAATCTGGGAATATCTTAACATACTTCATACGGGATATGTTTAGGTATTGCGAGCAGTGTGCAACACTGTGGACTTTAAACAATAAAACATTTATTTGGTTTGTTTTGAAACTATTTTGTTTACTTAATTAAACTCATTTTTGTTTCTGTGTATAGTTCTACAAAATCGAAAGTAGTAAACACAAAGAAGGAAAAGCTTTGAATTTATGTGTGCCCAAATGTTTGATTGTAGGGGCCTGTGTTATATTAATGCAGCAATAATATTCATAAATAAGCCAAAGGTCTCTGTTCAGTAATAGATTGACCAAAAATGTGTTTATTTAATAACATCTGGCCCCATCTGTTAAGATATTTAGCAAATATTTGATTTTTCGAGTCAACTCTAAACATTGTGGCCAGACGTCAGGTCAAGAGCTACTGAGAGGCTTGCGGGATGCTCCTGTGACCCAAATCTAAAATAATCAAAAGAAACTGTTTTTGTTCATCTATGTCTGAAAACTGCAAAACACATCGCTTCTACTTTCTTCATAACCACAAAAGAGAGATGAGGGAAAGTGAAGAAGCCTGAAGCTAGCCTAAAATAATTGACTTCAGTGCAACTGGGTGAGACAAAGACATTAAAAGAATAGTAAATTATTAAAGTTATTACTTGGAAACATGACTTCAGGAGACAGACATGGACAGAATATGAATTCTAACACTGCTAGTGCATTTGATCTTGGTAATTCATGTTTCTAGAAAATGTTCTATTGTTTTCAGTTTGAGTTCAATATTTATAAATGTGGTTTTTGCAATATTTTCACATCTATCCACATTACATGTAGTTAACCTTAAAACAGTACAGCAAGACTTTTATACATAAGATGCAGCCTTCAGAAGAGTTTGAAGTCTATAGATTTTTGTATCCTTTCCAAACTTTGGTTGTTTGATAAGAATGGCAAGAATGCAGTCTTGTTTGGCAAGTTTAGGTTCCACAGTTTTTAAACTTTAATCATGCATAGGGCTAAAAACGAAATGGCTAATAGAAATATGTTGGCATAGTGCTAAATTAGTAAAGCACACCTTTTTAGGATAGAAAAGCATTAGTGTCATGGTCAAATACACTGCTGTAAAGATAAGATTAATGTTGAGAATGACTGAATTATAATTGCAGTCATATGACACACATAAAACTCAGAGGCGCACCGATCCATCACGATGACCTCCACTAACTTACTTTACACCTCAACATAAAGTGAGTATAAAAAAAAGAACAGTTGGCATAAATTGCAAGGTGCAATGTGATTTATAGGGCTACTGAGCTTTAAGGGGCATAGTAGCTGAAAAGACAAACAAAACAAGCTTTGATGTATCTGTTAAATGTTAGAAAAGTACTCTGTATTTTGTAAGAGCATTAAGTACTCAGAAATAGAGAACATGCACACAATCCACTTAACGTTTTCCCATGGTTATAATCACTAAAAGCCTCTGTAAATTAAGCTCCCATCTCTTTATTGAAGAGACTAATGGTTGGGCTAATATAGCTTTGTTTTGTGTGTATGCTGTGTGCTGTGTGTCTACGAGCATGATTTGTTTGCCTGAATTTGCATACATACCACCATGCACTGATTCTCCCTATCTCACGTTGAAACATCTCAATTATGGCTCCTTAGTTGTGTGTTGTTCCCTGAGTGTGAGTGCTGGTGTTACACAGGATCTATTATGGCCCCGGTTTGTCAAGGAACACAGAGGCAGGGCTCAGTGCCAAGACTGAGACCTATCAAATGCATCCATGTGTGTGGGTGTTTTTGCTTCACTCAAAGGAAAATTTATTCAGACTAAAACATGGGAATAGTAGGAAGGCAATTTGTTGTTTTCTGTCACATTTTTCCCTAAATCACGATGAAATTAACTGCCGGGGCTCAATTAGTAATTTATGCAAACAAGGGCGGTAACAAATCGACTTTTGTCTATTTAAGTATTTTTGCACGCATGTATGTGTGTGCTGAAACGTTAAATGAAAGCAGAGCTTTCATTTCAGCACAGTCTTCATCACTCTGCTTTCTCTTATATGTCTGATGCTTTCTCGCTCCAACCAACTAAAAGTTTGGTAAGGATAACGGCAGGAACACGATTCAACATTTTCTCAATTGAGTCATTACAACCCAAATGAAGAGACTTGGTGGCAAAGTTAACCCACAGCCATATTCCCATTAGCAAACAGTCTCACACGCACACAGTAGGAGCATTTAGAGAATTGGCTGTGAGGCTGCTCCCAGCTTGCCCACTGTGAGCTGAATTGAGCTGTACAAACAGCGTTTAGATGGTTATACCCGCGTGTGCATGTGCGTGTGTGTGAGTGGGGATGTGTGTGTTCATTATGTCTTTGGAAGTGAGACAAATATGATGTGCAGTGTTGAGTATTTAAGCACCAGGAATGAAGAAGGGATGGGTGAACATAATTATTTAAGATGGAAAAACGAGGAAGGAGGAAGGCAGGAGAAGATACTTCACCCACTTGCCCCACAGTTGGTTAAAAAATAATAAATTATACGTGACATTGCTCTCAATAAAATAATGGTTAATTCATTGTGAAATGCCCAATAAAAAAGAGATGGGTTCCTGGGTTTGAATCTGATGGCCAGCTGGAACTTTTTTTTCTCGGGTAGTCCAGCTTCCTCTCACAGTCCAAAGATTCCTTCAGTAACAGAAGAATCTGAACTGGAGCTAGGTCTAGCTGCCTGTCCCTCTGTGTTAGCCCTCTAATAGATTGCCGACCTGTCCAGGGTGTATCCCACCTTTCACCCAGTGACAGCTATGATGGGCTGTAGCCCCCCCGAGACCCCGACTTGGATAGAAAACTGATGGATGTTCTGGGACAATGCCATCCTTCAAGAGCCAAGTACAGACAACAGGTATGACATTTCATTAAGTTAAGATTGATAATGCAACTGTAATTCATTCATTCATTTGACATTCAGCAAAATTAGGAATGGAATTGTAGAAAGTAATATAGCAACTCTTAAATGAACCCCCTACTAGTCATCATAAATAAAGCAAAATCATAAATCAAACGAGCAGATCTACTGAGCAAATAAAAACCTGCACATAAGTATGCGTTTTTTTGGTTTTTTGTCTCTGCGGTCTCTCCACCCTTTTCCTGTCGTCTTTTTCCCCTTAACGTCCCTGCATATTCTTATTTGGCAAAGTTTAAAAATCACTTTTGAAAATATATATTTAACATTAATTAGCTACTCCTCACCACTTAACTGTGCTTTCTGTCATCCTGCAGTCCCCCCTGTCACCTTCTTTGTACTCACCTACTCCTCCTCATGGGTGATGCAGTATGATGCACACTGTTCTAATTTGACCCCTGGAGCTCCTCCTCCGAAGTCTCTCTCTCCATCTGACTGCGCCACCCCATGTGACTTTATCCTCTCCCATGTCACTCAGTCCCTTTTCATCCTTTCACACTTTTCAAATATGACTTTCTTGTGTTTCCTGTTTCCTCTTCTCCTGACATTCGCACCTTCCTCCTCAGGGCTTAACGAGCACTGCTCTCTCTCTTTCGCACTTTCTTTTCTCTCATTTCCCCTTGTTGCTCCTTTTGTCCTTCCATTCCTCCTCTCAATTACCTTGTCTGGGCAGCATCTGGCAGCCTGACCCAGTGTGTGGGTATGTGTGTGTTTGGAGCTGTTGTGGACCATGTGCTTACAGCTGGAACAGCTGCTAACGGAAAACAAGTAGCTGGCTTCCCCGTAGATTTGGAGACAGATTACTGTAGGAACGCAGTCACATTATTCAGTCAGGACCTTTCCTGTGTCACCCGGGGCCTCAGACGAAACAAATGGCTGCGTGTTGGTGAATTATCACAATCTTATCCAATCAGCAACTCTAAAAACTGCAACAGACGTATGGATCATGAAACAGAAAGCCAAAAATGAAGAAGTCGTACTGATTTCGCATCAGATTTATTAAAGCCCCATGAGTTATGATTATATTATTATTGAGGATATAATTATTTATCCTTTTCCATTAACTAAATGTCCAGCTGCTCATTCACACATCCAATCTATTTAATCTAAAGAAAGTTTGGCTTGAGCTAACACTTGCTCAGAAAGCCTTTTATGTTCCCAATGGAGTGACCCGGATTTGTATCTATATGTCCTTTTACATAATTTCACTACTTTTGTCCTACAGATACCTTTGAATTATCACTGACACAGTAGAACTGTGTCATACAGCTAAACAGGTGAGAGGGAAGCAGTTAAACTGCATTAACAGAATTTAAAGGAGAGAGATGTGGTATCCTGTGCCACCTAACATCATAATCCTGTGACATTGCCTCATCCTGCAGCAATGAAAGTGCACCCTGTTTACCATTAACATGATTACCTGTTTGTAGTAGTGTAAGATCTGCCGTCCTCTGACTGTCTGCCAGCTATGGGGCTGATGGATGAAATGGAGAAAGACGATTAGGAAACCTGATATTAAACTTCTTACAGGGTCTCTTAAAACCTCTTAGGCTCTTTCACTCTCTTTCTCTGAATCACTCTCACTTTACCGTCCCGGCTTTCTCTCTCATTCTCCGGGACTATTGAATAAATCATGAAATTCAATCTGACTCTGCAATCACTCCAGTCTTTTGGTTCTCTTTCTTTTTCGCTCTGTGCTACTGCCTCTCATCCTAATTCCAGCAATTGAATAAAGGATGAGATTTTGAAGTCTTTCATGCAATTGTTTATCCTACAATCCTCTCTTATTTCAATCTTTTTTATCTCTCCTCCTTGTGGTAATTGCTACAAGAGTACTACAGGACTAGTGGTTCTCTTCTAAAACAAAAGGGGAAATAAACCTCATTACTGTCATGTGATACTCATTATGATGTGTGAATGTCTGCATCCAGCTATATAAGTTGTAATTATAAGCGAATATTACACAACAATTAATATTATGTAAAAACAGACTAACCTAATTAAATATGTATTTACTCTCCAGCACATAAAATAGGCCAAGTCAGCTGCACCAGAAAAACCACCACAACACTAAAATACAGGCAACAACTGTGCTAAGCTGATAAGGCAGCTACACTTTGTTGTCACTAGTTTCATTATATTAGATAGAATACCTGAATTGTCTGCTGCTACTGAAGTTACTACAGCCTCACTGCATTAGCAGTAGAACACAAAAGAAGCACCATATTAGATCTGATAAAGCATATCTGGCTGAAAAGCAGCAAAGATTCTACAGCTAAGCTGTTGCTGCCTGTGGATTTACACTGGATAAACTTTTTCCTTAAAGTAAACACCTTACCGCTAAGAAAAAGACCCAGATTTCCAAAGCATCTGTCTTTTACTGATAAGTATTGCAATGTACCTCAAGAAGGAGTTGTTCTATTTATTTATTTATTTAAAGCCATTTATTAGTGTTGTACCTTGTGGATTTTTGGGAGCAGTTTAGAGGATGATAGCTAGCTGTGTTGTTTAATTTCAAATCTCCTGAGGACCTTCTTGTCATTACTGGTAATACAGCATAAAACCCTACTGTACTTGTCAATCCATCAGTCTGTCTCTTTCTTTGTATCACCCACACTCCATCTCCATTTCTCTCTCTCTGTCTCTCTCTCATTCTCTCTTTGTCCTCTTATCTGATTGAGTGAATAATTCATGTCTATTCTTCAAGGAGGCTCTCTGTTCTCCCTCCTGGTGTTTTCTTTTAAAGCACTTGGGATAGTGTGTATGTGTGCAGCATTTGTGTGGTTGAACAAAGCTAAACTCCAGTTCCCCCTTTTATTCACATACATGCATGCTCACACACACAAACACAGAAAACAAAGCAAGTCATATTTCCGAAAACATTTTTTTTTTTCAAACAACAAAGAAATATCAAATGTGAATTCTGTATGCTGGTAAATGTGTGGGTGTGCCTTAGTGATGTGCTTGCCGGTGTTGTTCTCTTGCAAATATGGGTATGCACTGCGAGCGTGAAAGCACATAAAAGTGTGAATTTTACTATTATGTCTTCTATAAAGCATGCCTAAGTGAGTGTGTTGTGTATCTGAGTAAACGAGTGTCTCTCTCCAAATGGGAGAAACCATCTTAAAATATGGTTTTTATCAGTATTCACCCCAGCATTAGAAAACAATGCAATTTGGTTACGGGAATGCATTACAGAACCTGAGAGATCGTTTTAGTTCAGCCCTATCTAAACCCTCTGTCCTGCATACTGATGTATGCACTTAAACACACTCAGAGACACTTTTACATTTAAATCATCAGCTGAACCGAGAACAAGAGCCTCACTGCAGTAAATGAATGCATTAAAATTCCTATAACAGTGTTTTTACCTTACAGTGTATGCATGTGTTAGATGTTTAATTTTACAATAACAGTTCATAACCAGTAGTCAGTGGTTGTTGTACTGTCAAAAAAAGGTATTATATAAAAATATTATGCCATTAAACAGCTACATCTAGTTATTCCCTAATTCCACTTGTAGTTGATATAGAAAACCTTTGATTCAGTTTGTTAGCGTATTTTAAAATGGCAGCATCCAAGTCAGAAACAAGTAAACGTGCTAAAGTTAACCACAATTTGAAATTATTTAAGCCTTTCAATCACATTTTTTAAAAGCAATGCAACTTATATAGTGTTAAGACTCCTTTCAGCTACCATGTTAGAAATATGAGGTGTAATCAAAACTCAAAAATCAAACACCTGACCTAATTTAAAACTGGCCATTCTCACCTTCAAGATGATCGTGTTGTGCATGTCTAGACAGATCCCATTAAGGCTACTATTTTTAGATTGCACTGGGTGCTCTGCAATGCCACTGTGGACCTCAAACTTGTGCGGTGAACAAACATCAACTTCTGTTTCAAACTGACCTGAATTTTATTTGAAGTAATCATCACTGCCGATAGGCGCTGGATTTCCAGCTACGAGCAAGCACTTTTCAGTCCAACAGTTTCCAAGTCCAAAGGCATTTTTTTCAGGTAAGGAGCAAAGCGAGGACTATAATTGTTTTCTTTAACATTCCAGGGGTTCGTATGTCTGTGAAGGTTCTCAGTCATCCAGGTCATCGTAGTCAAAGAAGTTTGCAAAGAAAAGCGTCTGGACTTCTTTGAGTTGCTTGAAGACGTTTCACCTCTCATCCGAAGCTTCTTCAGTTCTAAGGTCAAATGGCCGAGAGTCCCAGATTTAAACCCAGTGGGAGTATCCCCAAAGAGGGACAAGGACCCCTGGTGATCGTCTAATCACATGCGCATGTGATTAGACCTTGGCGCATGTGATTAGGCGATCACCAGGGGTCCTTTGTCCCTCTTTGGGGAAACTCCCACTGGGTTTAAATCTGGGACTCGGCCATTTGACCTTAGAACTGAAGAAGCTTCTCGGATGAGAGGTGAAACGTCTTCAAGCAACTCAAAGAAGTCCAGACGCTTTTCTTTGCAAACTCCTTTGATTCCAGGGGTTCTGAACCCTCGATTTGTCCCCCAGGCTGGACTGTCATTTCAAAATTCTCCTCAAATGTCCTGAGGCATCTGAGAAAGAACGATCGATGGAAACACCCTTCGGTGTGTGCCAGCTTGTGCCAGGACAGAGTATGTTGACAACACAATCTTAGCTCACCACCTTTTCCACTCTCCAGATTTGCTCCCAGCAACTCGGTCCACTTTGCAGAAATTAAAATTAAGTTCAAGGATGATCATTTTGACACACTGGGAAGGATTCAGCACACATACATCGATATTATTTAGAACCATTCCCAAAACTTTATGGTGATATGTTACAGTTGCCTATGCATTTACATCAGGTAAATTAAAGTGCATGTCAGTAAAAATGTAAGTATTTTTCAGTTATAACTGTACCAATACAAATTTAGTGGTTTACACATTCGGCAGATGGCCGCCCCTCCCTGAGCCCGGTTCTGCTCGAGGATTCTTCCTGTTAAAAGGGAGTTTTTCCTTCCCACTGTCACCAAAGTGCTTGCTCATGAGGGGTCATATGATTGTTGGGGTTTTCTCTGGTTTTTTTGTATTATTGTAGGGTCTTTACCTTACAATATAAAGCACCTTGAAACAACTATCATTGTGATTTGGCGCTATATAAATAAAACTGAACTGAATCGAGTTGAACTAAGAGGAGACACAAATACCTGATGGGTTGGGTCAGGAAGGGCATCCAGTGTAAACATCTACCAAATTTAAAAAAAACAAAACAAAAGAAAAACACATGGAGCTACCCAGTCTGGTGAACCATCGTGAATAAAGGAGCAGCTGAAAGCTTTCGGTACATGCCTGGGCCAGCTCTTGCCTTACGAATTTCCTCTAGAGCATACATGTGGTATTTCTCTAAATGTCTTGTGCATGCCATGCAACACTAAAACAGGAATTGAAGACCCTGGAACTATCCATCCATCCATTTTTTTCTTCCGCTTATCCAGTTTTGGGTTGCAGGTAGGTTGGAGCCTGTCCCAGCTGTTACGTCTTTTTCAGGGCTAATACACAGACAGACTCTTCTGCCTACCATAGGGTGAGCAGTGGTTCTCTGGAAGCCATTTGAGCTACTCTGGAACTAATCATTGTTGTTCTGTGTAAACGTTGTGGTTATAACAGAATATATGGCAGTTAATTTAGTATAAGTGATTCTGTTTGATACGACTACAATCCTACAGATTCTAACTTGAGTGTTGCATTGTTGCTTGATAGAAAGGCACATAATCAACGTTGGCTTTGGGTTATTCTTAGCATTGTGTCAACCAGGTTCTATTTCTTTGATCAGTTTTGTCTTAACCTTTAAAATGTATTTAATTATAATATAATTTATTCCTTCAAACAGGGTCTAAGGCTCTTTTTGATATTGTGCTTTGCTGAATGTGTAGTCCTGTGAGAGAATATGTCTCCTGGGGTTTATACTTCAGGGTCCAAGTTTGGGCAGCTTCAAAGTGATACAGCCCTGCTTTTGGTTATCGCAAAAGTCATACACTTGTTTTTATTGCTAATTAATCACACATTTCTTGGTGATATCTACTCATCCAGCACTGCTTGTTGCTATTTTCACACACATTTATCATCATTGGGTTTGTCAGTTTTTCCTCCAACACAAAGGCAGAAGTGAGGATCCAAAGTCGTGAGAGAAGAGTACATCAAAGACAGAAACACGTCAGGCACATTGGATGAAAATCAAATAACATTAAATATAGAAACAAATTTTCTTTTGATACTGCCACAGCGAACAGAGATGTCAAGGTCCAAATCGCAGGCTTTAGCAAGAGGAATAAAGGAAAACATCAGCTGTGGATGCGCTTCGGCTGATATTAACCAACTGAAATTTATTTTTTTGTCATCTATACAATAGTCCACAAGTGCGGTAGATGTGTATCAAACAGTAAGTAAACAGTCTACTAATTAATTAATGTGGTTGTGAAGTGTTTATGTGTGAATGTCAGCATGAATGGCTGTCTGTCTGTTTGCATTAACCCTGCGAAAGAGTGGCGAGCTGTTCAGGGTGTACCCTTCCTCTCATGCCATAACAGCTGGGACAGGCTCCACCCACCTGCAACCCAAAACTGGATAAATGGAAGTGGACTTTGCTTTAACTCCACCCAGCAGCTTCTATGCCCTTTCATGGGAAGGACACATCTCTTTAAATGTTTTTTTGTGATATCATGAGGTTGTTTTGTTTCTGCTTTCATCTTCTCCTGTATCACAGACACTGTTTGCCAATGGCTGCCACATGACTTAAGTAAATGCAATAGCCCGCGATACACGGGACGCTCACCAGGCATACCAACAGACCCATGGCAATCATCAAGTGTTCTTGTCCACCACACAAAAGGTTGAGTTAATTTCTTTTCTGCTGATTGGAATCACACCCACTCCACCCGTCTACAGCCCGGAGACAAAATGAATATTCATGCCAGTTTAGACCCTGGTCATGAATATGTATAACAGTTAACACCAGATATGCAAACAAGCCAGCCAACCCAGATGGCTTGAGATCATGACATAATGATCACACACATTCATGCACAAACACACTCACACTGAAAGAAGGGGAAAAAACATAAAAGCATAAAAACAACATCAAAAAGAAGAAAGGGGAAGAGGAGAAAGGAGAAAAGGATTACAAATGCATGAAAAAACAGATTTTGACATCTAGAGGATGTACCACTAAGACTGGGTTAGCATAGCAAACATGTTAGGAAACATGTAAGGAAATGGAAATGCATTTATAGCTAAGCCCATGTAAGTTTCGAGTGACATTGCTATTGGCAATGCTGTCATAGTGATGTTAAATGGGTATATGGTTTAAAGTGTTCACCAACTTTCTTTAACATAAGTCAAAGGTAAATCTTTAATTAAAACTGTTTTTTAAGCTGACATCAGACATTTTTTTTCACTCCATTTCATGTGATAACTGTGATCGTATACGCTGCTTCCTACTGCCACTCACACAAGGAAATAAAACCTGCCTAGATACTGTTGGCACAATAAGATATTTCCTTTGAGCCAAAGCCTTGCTAACAAGCTTATCTCATCATGCACGCTATGAACACGTGTGTGTGCATATGTGTGTGGTCTTGTGAGCACTGGTTACCCGCTACTGTATGTATGACACATCTAATACTACCACACACATATGCAGGGTAGGATTAAGGCCAACTAGCCTGTTCTCTGTTAGCGCAACATCACCTGAGATCACACACACACACACACACACACACTTCACTTTTTCACATAATACATGAGCTGTATATTCATTTTGAAAAGTCAGGCAGTTTATTTTGACACCAGAAATGACTGAATGCATTTATGGCTTTGCCTGAAAGCAGGAGTGACATTTTTACATAGCACAATAAAGATCTGTGAAATTAGGCAAAACTCATTTGAAAAGCTCAAGTAACTTTTTAGCTTTCTCCAGATTGTGTTACGGCCAAATCAGACAGCTGCAGTAGCATCAGATTTGTTTTACTGTGCAGTCAGAATGAGGTCATGCTGAGCAACAAAGCTCAACTGGGTCACAGGCTGTGACTCACTGTATGTTGCAATATACCTGGACTCATTAAAACTAACCCAGCAAAGTGGCGTCAGCACAGAGCTCTCTCTGACTTCCACTGCTGTGCATTTATTACTGTCAAACATTTTTGTTTACTCAGTATATGGAGCAATGAAAGTTTGTGGTTAGTCTTTAACTTAATCTATCGGATTATCCAAATGTAGGCTTATTTGTGAGCGATTTGTGAGTATTTGTGTTTACTATAATAGTTAAAACTGAAGCTTCACTGATGCCCTTTTAAAGTTCATTGACAGCCATCTGTAGTGTATAACTAGGGGTGGGTTTTAATAATCGATTAAAATCGATTCTGGTTTGGATAACGTGAAATAGATTCATTAAAATCCTGAATCGATTTTTTAATATAAATTTATTTTGCCCGAAACGCCAGAATCTCAGGTGAAACCTCACAAAATTTCAACAACCACCAAACAGCTAAGACAGTAAATGAGAGCAGGTACACGGATTCTGCACAAGGACGTAAACACACAGCGCGGACCCGCGGATCAGAATCAGTGAGATGTCGCTTTTCTCACCCGACGGGCGCTGCAGCTTTAAGCGGCTGCGCACGCTCCCGCGGACAGCAATCACTTTCTGGCAGACAATCACTTTTTGGCACAACAACTGCATGGACACGGTCGGGGCTGAAAGCCGACAGCTCGCTGATTCTGATGTTTCGGCGGGTCCGCGCTTTGTGTTCACGCCCTTTTTGCGCTGATTCTAAAGCTGTTAGTTTGATCTCTCTCCAAACAATATAGCAAAAGAAGATCCAAACTACGCTTCACATAAACATCGTCATGAAATCACTCTGACTTTTACTGTTTTGCTTCCACCACGATAAAAATCACACTTCATGCACAGCTCTCTCTCTCTCTCTCTCTCTCTCTCTGTACTTCAAGAACAGTTTCCCATCTAAAAATCTGTTTTCTGCATTATTCGCTTGCTTGTTACGCACAAGTCTACTGTTGTTTACAGCGCTGTCGGCCGCTGTTTTTTTTTGTTTGTTTTTTTCGTTTTACATTCTTCTGAAAAGAAAACCTAATTTCTGCCGTTCAATACTGAACAAATTTAAACTTTTTAAAATTATGCAAAATGCAAAACCCTTAGCCGTGTCTCTAATAAAACCGCTGTAACGTCAGAGGTAACGTTCATATGTTGATTAATGGTTTTCTTTCGTTTTTGATGTACTGCAGAATATTTTTATAAAATCCCAGGCCAGGAAAACCACCTTCATGTTTTTCTGTTTTATCTTCAGCTACTTTGACACAAAGGCATCTGCTGTGACGCTCACACCTTTGATAAAGTCTTGCGTGTGTCAGCTTCCTTTTTATAGATACAAAAATATGTAAATGTACTGATCTGAATTATAATATTTCTGACTGTCAAAATTTCCCAGATTCAAATCGAATTTAATTGAATCGAATCGAATCGAATTGAATCGAATCGTGGATCAAATCGATTCGGGACCTTGTGAATCGGAAACGAATCGATTCTAGAAATCAGTGACGATACCCAGCCCTATCTATAACGTAAATGCCTTATAAAAGAACCGTCCTAGTAGCAGTGAGAAGCCTGTTTTGTTGTATTTTCTTTTTTCTGGTTTGAGGAAGGTAAGATGTTTTCTTTTCTTTTTATTTCATGAAACCTGAGTCAGTTTTACTTGTTTTGGTCGATCCACACACTACTTCGACTTTCACTAACAATTAAATCAAATCTCTGTGGACTGCAGCTGTCTTGCCACTTGTTATCTTTGGGAGCAGGAAGAGGAGGTATAAATTTTTGTGTTATGCTGAGGTTCTCCCTCAGCAAACCCTAACTAAGGTCAGTACCACAATGTGGCCATTAGTCAGTGTAGGACGGTGCAGACCATGATGTATACTATAGCTTTCTTAACTTATTTTCCACAAAAAGACAAATGTACATAAAGCTAAAGTAAAAGTAGCATTCTAATACCAAAGGTCAGAGCATGAACATTTTGAATCTGCAGCATTTTTCAATGGGATCGGGCCAAAATGGTGTAAGTGTAAAATAAACTTTATCAATAGTGGTCTGTATGAAAACTGTAATATAAAAACAGCTTGGCAGGCATGATAACAATCTGTATTCCTTGCATATAAATCAGAAGGAATAAACAAGATTGTTGGTACCGTACATAGAAGCTTTCTGTTTTCCATTTATAGTCCAAGTAGTACCGATTACGTATATTTGACCTTGCAAGTTGTATGAAAACCCTCTGTGGGGAACGAAGAAGAACATAGTGTTGACACCATGGGCTAAATTGTATGCCAACCATTTAATTTTTACAAGCTATTATAATTCATGTGAGTCATGAATTATAAGTCATGTAAATAGAGACTGGAAGACAGAACAGAAGGTCTTGGCCTGGATATCACTGACTGCACAGAAGCCTAGAAAGTACAGAGCACTGCCATCAGAGCGGAGGTCAAGAGAGTAGTAGATGGGTTCCAGACTGTGGCAACATAACTGTATGTTTGGATTCTCAAGACAGACACTCTCTCTGCTTTTAAGATTAGGCTCAAAGGTTTGCTTTTTGATAAAGCTCATAGTTACGGCTTGTTCAGGTCATCCTGAACCATCCTTTAGTTATGCTGCAATAGGCTCAGGCTGCTGGGGGCCTTCCTTGGGGGTGCACTGAGCATTTATTTTTCCCTCCCTGTGTGTTTAATACCCCACAACTATATTCAATCACTAGTTACTATTAATTTCTATTAATAGTTAACTATTAATTTTTATAGGGTCTTTACCTTAGAATATAAATGAATTTTTCACTATATAAATAAAACTGAATTGAAATTGAACGTAAAGCAGATTAAATTGATGTTTTGATGCATTTTGTTTGGGCTGAAAGCAGCCCTGAAGAACTGTGAAATAAGGGGAGTGAATGCTGTTTTGTAAAGCATTTACTTAAAACTACCAAAAAATTAAATTGTAATCTGACACCATGAGAGTTAGATCAAAATCATCACATAAGGAATTAGATTGCTGGTTGTGATTTTTTTCATGAAGGAAAAAGAAAGGCTTAACACTGCTAAACCTTAAGCTTCAGGAATTTCAATTTCCACCTTAAAAACATTTCAACATTGAATCAGTGATCACTTCACAACTGTGAGGCCAAAATGAAACCTCGGGGTGCAAAAATTCTCAATTCGACTTCTCATTTATTATCAGCCAGAGTAGTTGATGCTACTACGCACTGAATGCAGCAGAAATAAAGAACTGAATTGTTACACTCACTTTAGTTCATTTAAGCATAGAAATCATCTAAAAATGATGTTGGGTTACATTTTAATGAGAGACACAGGCCTGGTCTCAGTAAAAGGACCTCCAGGGTAGATAGACCAATGTGAAAATCAGTATTTTACTGTCTTCCACAGTTGAAAATGTCACATAGCAACTTTATCATCACAGTGCTACAGATGGGAAAGGATAAACCACCAGAGGTCAAACAGAACAAGATTTTCACTTTGTTGCATTTCCAGCTTGCAGGAAACGCATGCCCCTTCCACAACTGCAATGTTATTCTGGTCTACTACAATAACAACATCCAGTTGTAATCAAGACTGAGATCAAAACCTACCAAGGATTACTCTTAATGTATGCATGTCCAAAAGTGTGCCTAGTCCATATCTTGTAAATGTGCTGAGTCATTGTGTGGTGCTGGTAAATGGCTGAATCAAGCCTCCACTTTAGTTCCCAGAGGACAGCTGCAGTAATGTGGTACATCCTTTTATCAGCCTACTTGCTATGTTTGTGTGTGTGCAAATAGTGTGTGTGTGTGTGTGT
This sequence comes from Oreochromis aureus, assembly GCF_013358895.1. Taxonomy (NCBI): domain Eukaryota; kingdom Metazoa; phylum Chordata; class Actinopteri; order Cichliformes; family Cichlidae; genus Oreochromis; species Oreochromis aureus. The sequence continues at coordinate 5,447,132 of NC_052960.1, forward strand.
GTGTGTGTGTGTGTGTGTGTGTGTGTGTGTGTGTGTGTGTGTACACACTTGCAGGAAAGAATATGTGTTTGTGCTATATGAATCCACACTCTGCTACTCCCTGCATCTTCTCCATTAATCATTTGCTTTTTTCAGCCCTTCCTGCACAACTGACACTCCTGATACAGTTAGATACACAGATTGCAAGTCACGATATCAATCTTGAAAGGCCTCTCCATCAATTTTAAACTAGCACCTTACTGATTTAATCTGAAAAAAATCAAAAATCTAATTTTGGCATTGTGATACAAGTCTGCACACAAGTTAATGTTTGCAAACTATAGTAGTGGATGCTCTTACAAACCGCAATGTTGCAGTTCCCTAACATGAATTCCTTTACTATAATAACATATTTGTTTTAATGTACAAATGTTCTTAAATACAAAGTGTCTCATCAAGCATTGTGCCACATGTGACATAACTTCTTTAATTATCGGCATAATGAGAAAAAAGATAAGAAGATATTCATCTGCTTTAAGTACACTTACATTTAAAGGATTCATGATATCATGTATGGCAAAAGATAAAAGGCAGAGCAGTCCACCATTTTCAAGAAGTGGAGATTATTAGCAGTTTTAAGTCTGCTGCATTAATGGAAATAATTTTGTGTTTATTCATATGTAAGCTTTAATGTTACAGTATTAACTGCCAACTAATAAATCACTATAATTCCCATCTGTTATTTCACAAAATGTTATGCAACAGACACAAAGCATGAGAATGGTAAACCCATTCTTAATACCAGACAGCTTCCTCATTCGGTGCCCCATACTCTAGGCCCTTTGGCAAATGTTGTGTCTTAATAACAGGTTAGTGTAATTAAAATAAGTTTAGACATGGTTCACATCTGTTACTCTGCAGGATGAGAATATTCATTGGCTCTCAAAGCTTATGTAACCATTAAACGTCTAAATACTGATCCTACTGCTCCTCAGGTCCAAATAATTAAGACCAAAAGCAAAATGCGAAACATCAGCCACGGCTCCCTGTGTGTGAATTGTGAGTCTGTTTTGTACAAAGAGCACAAGTGCAGATAAGGCTATAAAAATAGAAGCATGTTAAAACAATTCTTTTTTTTCTGTTTCTAGTTTGTAACAGATTGTATTAGTCTGTCCCTACAATGTTTGTGTGTCTATGTGTGTTTGTGAGAAAGCAGAGTGGTAGATAGATCAAGCCATTCTGACTGACAAAATGACAGCTCATTATCACAGACAAACAGCCCCTAAGGCTATGAGTACACACACACACACACACACACACACACACACAGAGGTGGGGGGAGAGACCATAAAGAGTATCTGCTGGTCTATGGATTCATTTGATCTAACCACCAAAAAGAGCAGCTGTAATAGTCTGTTGTCAAAAAAAAAAAATCATGGCATTTTTAAATATCTAAGTATTTTGTCTCGGGTCTCTATTATATACATATTCTGTTGAACTGCAGGAGCCCTGCTCCTGTGGTGTTATTTTCATTCTGTGATTTGACTGGCTAGCAGCAGCTGCCCAAAAAAACTTCAACTTTGAGTGCAAGCAGAGCATGCAAGACAAAGTCTTGCATCCATGATTCATTTTGACAATACACAACATCACCTTGTTCAAACTAAGTGAGAGCAATGACGCATAAAACTGCGTGAATCCTGCCTTACTGACTTCTACACTAACAACAACCATCAAACCAGAAAAAAATCATTAGCAAACTAAGTGTAAAGATAATGGAACAAAGCTATAACTCATTATAACAAAACATGCATAAAAATATTTTAGCTTAGAACAGAATAGAATAGAATAGCCCTTTATTGTAATTATACATGTAAAAAAAAAAAATGTGGGTGCTCCACACCAGTTTTGCAAGAATAAAATATAAATAGTAAGACAGCAGGAATAAATAACAAACATCAGGAATATATACGAAACAAGAGTAACGCACACAATAGAAAAGGTACACATGAGAGAAAAACTCATGTTACAGAACTAACATCTATAAGCTAACAGTAATAAGCTACCATTTCAATTTAAAGACTTAATTCAGTCTAGGATTAGAACAGGTCCAAATTTAAACTGCCATTGATTGTAAATTACATGAAAACGTCATCCCTTTATCTTTAACTACATAACCCTCTTGAAATTTTTATCTACCTTTTTACTCATTTGTTTATTTACCTAGAAACCTGAAAAGACCCCCGAATTCGATCAGCAACAACTCCACAAAGCCAACATGAAGGCCTTGTTCTCCATGAATAAAAGAATTCTGGGAAACTAAGCACAGCAAGTTTCTTTGCTATGCAAATTCAGTGAAGAACTCTGTCCTTCTAAAATGAAGGCTTTTTGTTCTTTAGTAACTAATACAACCTGGTTACATAAACTGAAACTGTGAGTATATATGACATTATTTGGTCATTATAACCCCCAAGGTTAAAGAAATATGTATTTTTGAAGAGTGCTAAATGGCCAAGTGAACTGTGCAGGACTAGTATGGTTAATCACATTCCTTAAAGGAGATTTAAATCCTACTAAATACTTGCAAAAATGCTTCCACAACTTCAACCTCTATATGTACAGTTATTTCTAATCTAATGAAAACACACAGCACAGTTGCTGTCCAATCAATCTGTTTTAGACTTGCTACACTGTGCCCCAGCTCTTTTTTTCCCCCCAAATAATTAACTGCTCAGCATCCTCAAAGTTTTTGGATAATGCCTCTAACCATATCAATATCCCTTAGCCAAACATATCAAGTCATCAGATTTTGAAGTGTTTGTTGCTGGGATGCAGCTTGCTGAGCTCAGGTTACTGCCAAGTAGAAAGAGTAAAAAAATAAATAAAAATACAGCCAGCAGCTAGGATTAGCTGGCTGCTATTTATAGTATTTGGTGTAAAAGCTAGCTAAGTGGGATGCAGTGATTTGGAAGTCATTATTTCTTATAAAGCAGATGGATAAAACCTCAAGTGAAAGCAAAAGCACCCTAAAACATACTATTATGTGTAGGCTTCACATAAGAGTAAAAGAAAACAAATCAGCATGGAACCCTAAACAACAACCAGCACATGTGGATGCAAATGAGTTTTTAACTGCAATTAACTGTGCATTGAATATAATATTTTCAGCTCTGCACTTTCAGAAGAAGCAAGGCATTTACTTTATTAACTTGGAGTTGGGGAGTTTAATGAGACACAATGTCATAGCTCAAAAGGAAGAAACAACACAGTCATGACCTCCATTGTACTGTATTAATAATTACAATTTAAAAAGGTGACCTTTTAGTTCACTTAACCCAAAGACTTCCTAAGGAATTCAAGTCTGCTAAACAGCAACCTATACTGTGCCACACTGCAAAATGCACCCATAGCTAGGGGCCAGCCTGCTGTGTAGCGTTAATCTGCGTGTGAACAGATGGCATGCACTAACAAGCTAGGCTAAATGTAGCTATTGTTGGCAAGAACCAACACTGATCTCTGACTTCCTGATCCCAAGCCTCTTAATTAAATGCACCATTTAATCTACTCGGTTTTCAGCCCTGCGTCAAAAAAGGAAGAGAGAGAGAGAGAGAGAGAGAGAGAGAGAGAGAGAGCGTAGCATAAACAAAAACAAAAACAACAGTTGACCATCACTGAACTCTTTAAAGCCTCTACAACCTGTTTGTAGCCTTAAACAGTCAAACTACTGGCGCACACTGAGCTGTCCATGGTGCTGAAATGACTACTTGCTTCATGTTAACGCTGTCCATTGTCCTGAAAGGTGTAGCTCCATAATATAGCTTTACATGTTGTGTAGCACAAGCCATAAAGAGGGCAAGGCATTATTGCATTGTCTTTTGACTGTGTTGTTTTAAGCCATCTGACTTTCTGTACAGTGTAGAAATTGTAGCCCTTTATTATACACAGTCCCTTGGTATTATATATGGTATCCTTGGTATACATGTGAAGAGCAACAAACAATACTTGTGGTCTTCAGTACTTTCACACAAAGTTGCTTAATTTTTTTTTTAAATCTAGTTTTAAAAGAAGTCACAGTCAAGTAGTCAATATCTTCTTTGGATGTATTTGTTGTTTCTTCTGTAATTAAGTTTATGAAACTAGTTTTAGCCAGCAGCAAGGGGAATCGCCTAGCTCTAACTGCCTACCCTGTTTCAGAACAATAGAAGCAGGTGGCCTAGTCTGATAAATCACATTTTCTTTTTCATCACGTGGATGGCTGCGTGCATGTGCGTTGCTTACCTGGGGAACACCTGGCGCAAGGATGCACTATGGAGAGGTCTGGAAACTGGGGGATTGGTCGTTCAACCAGAAATGACAGACTCAAGAGACTGTAAGCTGATTAAAGGTGATTAGCACGTTGGGAAATAAAACATTAGGGGTTTGTTATTATTCTATTTTTCCTGCCTGAGTTCAAATTTGTCTGTTTAATGTTTACAGTGTGTTAATGTTAATGTGTAACAGCCTGGTAATATTTAAGCCTATAAGAATGAATTAATGGTGCTATTCCTGAGTAGCTAATAGTTTAAAGCTTTTAATTTTAGGATTTATTACATATGCATTCAAAAAGAAATAAAGAATTGCGTTTTCAGTATACAAAATTTTAGAAGAAGAGCGTTTAAATGAATCACACAAGTGTGATTTACTAAATTCATGGCACACTATGCACTGCGTTGAATCTTTTTTTTAAAAAAAACAAATCTTGTTTTTGCACTTGCTGGTTTTTTCAAAGATGGGGAAAAATTGCTGTATAGAGTGCATAATCAGCACATATGGATGGCTTGAAGCTGTGAGTAAAGTGGCAAAACTTTACTTTTGTTCTGCAGCTCTTAAATAAATCATCGCCCTCATCACCCAAGTACATGAATGTGATTCACAGATTTACAATAACAGTAACTGGATTAATAAATGGATGGGTCGGAATCTGATTGTACTGTAATTGATGCCCTCCTATGGCTAAGTCTTGAGTTCCTCTGGAGCAAACAGATTTACCCAAAGAGCACCAACATTTATCAACACACAGCCTCAAGCAATTTTTAAGTTTACATTTAAAATCAAAAACAAATCAATTCTTCTTTAGCTGCCCCCTGGTCTTGGTGGAATGCTGGCCATTACATTACTTGCTTATAAATTAGCACATTTTAAGTAGATCACAACTTTGCATTGCCATGGGAGTGGAATCACATTTTTCCAGTGCTTCCCACTTAACAAATCTGGCCCATAGGTTAATGTGAATGTCTACTTAATCAGCCTGTACTTAATGCATATGTGTCACTCACAGTAGCGTATAGATTGACAGATACACACACAGACATGGTAACAGTGCTGTAGGCACTGAGCCAGAAATCTGTATTGTGTCACATTCAGTTATCTGTGCTGCACACAGCTCATTATCGCCCAACATGCCTCACATCTGTCATGTCACACAGTCTTCATACTCACACCATCATACACGCACAGCCAAACGTACACCCAAACACCCTCCCCACCAGCTTCCTAAAGCAGGATGCAGTGTCAGACACGTCACAGGTGATTGTGAAGCAGCAGGTGTGTGAAAAAAGGTAGCATGGGGAGGGGTGGGGTGGCTAATGTGGGTGTGAACATTATGTAACTTACGTAAGAAAGAAAGAGGCCATATGAGAAGAAAAATAGAACATATTTACTACAAACAAAGATGGTGTGTTGAAGCTGCACTTAAGAAGCTGATGAGCTAAATTTACAAATTTATACAAATCTATTCAACAATAATTACAGACTTTGTAATGGGTTTCAATCAGGATCTTAACTAGAGCTACCAATCAGCCAAAGACTAATCCTGCCTTACAGAGAAAGACTATTAATTAAGTAACTTAGTAGCTCAAATACACTATAGCTTTATTAGTGTGTGTTAGCAAAGCAATCAAATTGTTACTTAGTTTATACCTAACAGTGTTTTAGTGTTAGTATGTGAAATGGTATGTTAATTTAATTGGTAAATTCTATATAATTATTATTTATGGATTTGCTTTTGTTTATAAGAAAATGGAGCAGTGAATTTTGTAGTTAAGAGCTCAAATGCTAAATTTCTAAACTCAAACAGAAACCACTGAATTGGGTTAACATTCAGGAATTATGTATAATATTCTTCAAACAAATGAAAAGCCTGATTGATGCGTTGTAGGCAAATTTGTGGTTAATGCCAGAGTAAAAAAACAACAATATTTTGGTGAGATTTAAAAAAACAAAAAAACAAAAAACAAACATGGAAATATATGATATGGGAGGCATAGTTCCAACCCACCCTGCCTCTGGCTTCCTCCAGCTGCTGTGTTATTTGTATATCAGCTGTTATCCATAATAATTCACTTAATGGAAGCATATACACAAGAAATGAGGACCCAAATCAAATCGTGAGGCACATCATCGCTGACTGCAGATACATAGCTGAATACACCTAATTAAACTTGACACTTGACATGTTCTAATAAAATAAAGAGAACACTGACAGTCTCTGAGACAAATGCTTAATTATGGGGCATATTAAGGGGCAATAAGACAGACACACTTCAGCGATAAGGTACTATCAGTGAAGATTAATGCAAACAACAATCGCAATACATAAATGCCAGGTGAGACTCCAATACCAATCAAAAAGAATAGCTCTAATTGCATAATGAGAAACATCTCAACCATTTAGGAAACAGTGACTCTGACACAGTCATACTGGCTTTTTAAAAGCTACTTTAAGATCCAATAAAGTCTTGACTGAGGGTTTACTTACTTCTGTGGTTTATGACAGAAAAGTCATTTAATAGATTATTTTCCACGCAGTATTTTGACAACATACTGTAAGATAACAGGTTCTCAGCTGCTCGTTTTTTACTGGAAGAAACGAGCCCAGTGAATGTCACCGGTCACTTTGTCTGACAGCTCTGAGCTGTCACTCATGTGTGCCTCAGCTGATAGTTTGGTGAACAGCAGACAGAAGAATAGGGTTTGTTTTTGTTTGGTCCTCCAGACTCTGATGGCATTTTAAGGACATGTTGTTTCACTCGATAATGACCACACACTCATGCACACATAATTTCAGACGGCCGCAGAAGCATTCCAGATGTCACATCGTCAGGCCAGCTCCCTATAAGGCCTGCCTCTCCTCTGCTAATAGGAAATGTTCCCTAACATCTGTGGTCTCCATCCCTCTTTCTCTCACTATCTCTCCTGCTCTCTCTGTCTGTCTCTGAGCAGTAGAATAAATTGAATTAGAGCTCCACCACCCACTCTGCAGGATCCTGCAGCCCTCTGTCAGATAGCTAAACAGAGAGAGGAAAGAGAGAGGGAAAAAGTTGGAGACAGATAAACAGAGGGGGAAAAAAGATGGGCATAATAAAGAATAAATAACAGCCTTACCACCTCTTTATCCTGCTGTGCTTTGAGGTTGTGGTAATGCAAGCTAAAGAATAATGCTTCTGAATCACACCTACACCTGAGAGAAATTTCATAGACAGCAGCACACAAAAAAAGCATAAACCAAGTCTTACAAGCCCATCAGATGGTCATCAAATGCTATTAATTTTACACTGATGCAACCAAGGTGAATCAAATGTCAGCAACTATTCTGAAGTAGCTTTAATAAAAACTCTTTATTCCAAGTCTTTCAAAATGAAAACTCAGTTTGTAACACGCATGCAGTGTCATTCATCCCAAACCTAATGGTATGGTAAACCACTCCTTTTAGGCATAAAAAGGAGGCTAAACACAACTAAAATGGACTAAAAATCACCAGTTTCCCTCCTCGCTCATTCACCCACACTCTTTTTCTAGAGCAGGGGATGCATTTGCATAATGCCTCCATATCCACGGGCCATTAGCACCAGCACGAGTGGCTCGTGTGCATAAATTTATTGCCTTGATCAATCAATGCAAGCTACTGTACTAGTACAAACTGACGAAACTCCAGTCCAGCAAAATGCAGAACCGTGGGAAAGACAAAAGAAGAAACCCCAGAGACAGGGTAACGATGACATGGGAACAAATTTGGTTAGATTAGTAAAAATTTGTATTAAGGGCATAATTAATTAAAAGAAAATACACATAATTGGTCAATAATTTTCATTCTGCTTTAAATGAACCCCTTGAAAGGACATCTGTGAACAGGATTTTTCTTTGGAATGACAGCAACAAACTTAGCAATAGCATATCCCATTATAAACGTTATTTTATTATTAGAGCTAATTTCATTGCAGCCATTTTGTGTGTGTTTTTTCTGTGTTTCATACATTATAATGCAGGAATGAGTCTCAGCCAAGGGATGGAGCACAATGCCAGCTCAAAACTGCTTTCATTTCTTTATACAAATACTTCCTGTGGGCTGGAGGGATATTCAACCTTCCAGCTACACACTGTCAAAAATGATACGTAAAACAAACATTAAACTTAAATGATGGTTTTTGAAAACCCATATGAACTGCAGGCATGGATGATCATGTTTACATGGAGTGCCAGTGGACTACAGTCCAGAGCTGGGCCAATATGTGTAAGGCTTGCGGTTTTAGCAGTTTGCTTCTGTTGTGTAAGCATATCTACTATCACACTGTAGACTTTATATCTTTGTGGATGCCACAGTTCCAGCTCGAAGAGCACATTTGACATGGGCCCTGCACATAATCTGCTCTGATGCAGAGTCAAGATCAGCGCAATGGATTGAAAATGCAGGCAACTTTGAAATTAATCAATAAATGGATAAAATTTCAGGTTGTTTAGATATTGTACTTTTTATGTTGCCTCGGTTTTACACACGCACACAAAATATACTGTCCTATGCCATTCAGTGGTAGCGGCCTCTCCCCCTCTTTCGCTCTCTCACGCGTGCCCGCGCACGCACACACATACACAAAACATCCCTGTCATTATTTCAAACTGACAGACGGCGGATACTAAAGCTACATCGTTGTAGTGTTGTAGTTGCATTGTGTGCGGGTTTAATTGCTTTACGCACGCGCACAAACACTGATGCATGATTTTATTTTATTTTTTTTTCATAAAAGCACACACACACGCGCGGATATCAGGTAAAGGTGTGGCGCGTACTGCACAAAAAGGCGTGCTGAAGTGCAGATTTGTGTACCTGCGCGCTTTAATAACCGCTGCATGGACATTTAAGTGGGTTTCTGCTCGCTGGAGACGCACGTTGCGCGCACGCTCAAGTTGTTCATTCTTTCTGGTTGGGCTCGCGGGCTCCAGCGCCCGCGTACACACACGCACGCACGCACACACACACACACACACACACACACAGAGCTGCTCAAAATGTAGGCTTTACCTCCACAGACTCACACAGAGCCTTTGTAACTTACGCCAGGTTCAATTTTGACCTTACAATGTTCTCAGCGGTGGTTTTCTTTAATGCACTAGCCCCTTCTCTGTGCCCTCCAGCCACCTACCCAATGCTATCAAAACTACACCCCCTCTGCCTCCTTCCCGCAGCATATCAGCATCCAGACTAAATGTCAGCGCACGGGAGTCTAGAAATAACTCTTTTACCCCTCAACAGACGACCATTCCCCGGCTCCAGCAGACCCAGGCACAGAGAAGGAAGAGTTGGAGGCATAGGTAGATAGATAGAGAGGGCAAGAGAAAGCCGAGCCTTCATTTTGTGCGTTAAACAAGAAATAAAAGAGTTTAAACTTTACCTCTTTCAAGGATACGTTTTCTTCGTTCACCGGCTGTCAGCGCGCAATTATTTCTCCAAATCCCATTATTGCGACAATTATAGTTGTAATTCCACACAAATAGGCTCCAAATACGAAAATATACCCCATATACGTATATATCTTAGTAAATGTGCGTAATATCCTTTGGTTGTCTGTAAATTCCGTTTAGGTTTATAGTTCAATCCGGTCTTCCGGAGGGGTGCGTCCGTTTTGCATTCTCACAGCGCCCGACGACTACATCCTCCTCTTGTTCTCGCTCCTCTCTCTTTCACACTCTCCCCCGTCTTCTTCTCTCCCGGTTTCATCCCTCCATCCGCTTGGTAAGGGAAGAATCCCATCCGAGAGAAAACTGGAGTGATTCTCTTAGCCCTCCACCCGTCTCCTTCCTGTTCTCTATCTTCCTTCTTTTTGTCTTCTATTTCTCGCCTCTTCTTCCGCTCCTTCTCCTCCCTCTTTCACCTAGGGCAGGTGAAACAGGGAGAATTCCGCTGCAAGGCAGAAAATATCCCAGGTAGGAAAAAAAGGGGTGGAAAACTCAAATTAATCCAGAAAAATTCCGCGGGTTAGGGAGAGTTTGTTGGTTATTAAGCACTTAAAAATCCAAACCAGTACATTTCCTGGCTTGTCAGACAAGCTTTTAATATCGAATTTGGGATTTTCTTTTACACCCACTCCCTCCCGTTCCCTTTCTCGCTGTCCTCTCTCTCTTGCTCTCTCTCTCTTTCTGTCTCTGAGTGTCTCTTCCCGTCGCTCACCCTCTCTCAACTCTGTGGGTCTCCGCTGCAGTCAGGAGTTAAAGAGAAGAGGAAAATGTATAAAAGGGCAGAAAATGAAGCAGAATAAAAAGAGCAGTAACGTCCCGGCCAAGCTGTCGCCCGGTTACTCGCTCACTGAAAGCTTAACCTGCTTCGCGATCCTCTTCGCAGGTCGCTGCTCTGTTACCGTTAATCCCCGGAGCGTGTCGGGTCCGACAAGTGCCATGTTTCATGTGAGAGGAGAACACCGCTTCCTCATACACATTTCAAAATAAAAGCAGAGAGTGGCGCTTTTCAAGTACTTTAGAAAAAAAAACAAACAAACATATGGGTCTGGTTTTGAAGATAAGGACAGAATCTGAAAATGTGACTGGATATTGGAACATTTAGGAAATTGCACCACTGGTGCTACAGTGGTAGATGGCTGAATACCATTTGAGGAATCTATCCACCCATGCAAGGGTGCATATCATTCAAAATGCATTCCAAAATTTCCCAAATTCCTAAAAGTCTTCACTTTTGAATGGTAATAGAACTCCCCACCCCAGGCACCCCCCATGCCATGAATGTGAAGCTTAATTGACATCTGCTCTTGATAAAGTAGTCATATAAAAATGTCTGAGGCTGTCCATAGTCCTTAAGTGTCTGATTTTCATTGTCTGCCCATAGAAGAGCCCTTTGCTTCATGATGTTCCTATGTAAACACGAATTCTGCTACCAATCACTTAATGAATTTTTCCAAGGGTTTACACAAGAAACCAGGCTGTTGTGGAGGACTGCACCAACAAGCTTATAAAGACATAAATAGATACTGTCCCATTTTCACATGTTACCCTTGGGAAAATTAATTGCCCACCCTGCTTTAAGGGGACTGCAGACTATGCAATGCAGAGAACTGAGGGTTATCTTTAGCCAATGTGGGCCAATTAACAAACGCATTGAGTCAATTAAACTAAAATAATCTGTTTAATATGGTAAATTAACTTTAACCTGTATTTAAACAAAATGCTATCAATATCAATTTAAGAGAGAGCAAAAGAGAGCCAGGTAGGTGTGATGGTCATACTTGCCAACCTCAGAATTAGGGAGACATTCAAAAGGCCTGTTGGGGGGTGTGTATATATATATATATATATATATATGCAAAAAACTTGAATTTTACAATGTGAAATTGGACGGTCTAGCCTTCAGAATTACATCACGTGATCGCTAGGTGGAGTTAAACTCTGTTGTCTGCTCCTTGCTATCTAAAATATTACTGGACGCTGTTGTAAATTTTCGACCATCTCACACTTCTGTTTAATCAGTTTTCTGTTTGACTTTATTCAGCTCCTCCCGAGGGATTAATAAAGTGTTATTTAATCTCATCTAATGTAATAACTTTAATATCCGCCACACTGAAAAAAGCCACACAATAACATGTTTAAGTTATTTAAGTGACTTATATATCACGTTTAACCTGAGTAGCGAAAGACCGCGGTTTGAAAACGATGTGCCGGGAGTTTGCTGTTCTCCCGGCTCAGATATTTGAAGTTTACACACCTACATTCTCGCCTGAAAAGATGTTAAAAGTTTATTTTGCGACCCAGAAAGAGTAATACGAGCAATATTAAAACTAAGTAGCTGCAGTAGTAGTAGCCATTGTTGGAAACTGGAATTGGCTGGGCCAATCTGGGATATGGTTTCTCAAATTTGTTGTACGGGTGGAAAATCGGGAGAAATTCGGGAGAATGGTGACTCCGGGAGATTTTAGGGAGGGGCACTGAAATTCGGGATTCTCCCGGAAAAATCGGGAGGGTTGGCATGTATGGTGATGGTTAGTTTCTAACCATAATATTCAACAACCTTAACGCTGATGACCATAGTACCAGAATACGTTGTGTATGGAATTGTTGCGCTTTTATTTTGAAATAAAATGACCATACTTCCGGAATACCCACCGATAACCCTGTGGTAGTTTACAATGCTCAGAACAGGTGCGTGGAAGTTCTTATTTGAAACATTTTTATTCCATGTGTGCAGCGCACGAACCGCAAACATATTTTTTTCTCGTCTTTATCGAAATTATTTTTCTTGTCTATGCCTCCATCTCCCGTGTCAGTTAGTCTCGACGGTGGTCGTCATTCTGTTCTGGCTCATTTGGAAGTCCACAGTACTCTAAACATCAAATATGCATCACCTGTCATGTCATTCAACTCACTCTCTTCTTGTTCCTATGTCTCTATGTGACAGATGGTTATGGCTTAAAGAAAAGAAAGAAGTGAGTAATCAAGTGACCCCTCTCTGCGTTGATAAGCAGAACACTGTAAAATAATGACATGGAAGGGAGAGGTGAAGCTGCTGACAGAGATTAGAGAATTTATACAGTTTGAAGTGGATCTAGTCTGATTTTTATGTACCCACTTCACAGTCGACATGATGTTTTGAGACAAGTGGATATGTAGTCTGAGAACGTGATCCAGGCTGCAAGGCATCACATACCTTAAATATATTAAAACTGTTAAGGATAGGGATAAAATCAGGGGATATCAGATTCGGTGGTTCACAGGGGATCCGCTCAGATGTATGGGGTCTTATCAGCTCTCCATTCCACAAAAGCCAAAATTTAAGATATGGCTTTTCTGCAGGACACTGATAAGAAATGCTGGTGGTCCATGGAATCAGAGACTGGGTGGTCTATGGTTAGGATTGCTGGAGCAGAAAGGAAATTAAAAATAAAAAATAAGAAAAAATCAGAGAGCAGTTTTGTGTGTAGCTTTGCCATACAGTCAAGATGTCATTACTGACTAATGGATTCTCTCATTTTGTAATCATTAATGTTTAATTAATCAATGGGCTAGTCTTTCTAAATCATCAACAGGGTTGCTGGGTTAGGTGCCTTGAAGGCTAATTAGTTTTCATTTAACCTGGGATGTTCCATAATAATTTCTCTATTTAGTCTCTATTGGCCATGCTAAATTTGCATGGTGAATGAGCGATAACCCAACATGTTGTGCAAAAGTATATTTTTCTATTTGATTTACTTGTTGAAGAGTTGTAAAGCTGTTATGAGTGAACACTGCTGTAGTCTATTAAAAAATGCTGAATTGGAATGTCCTGTTGGATGGAAGTCATATCTGAGGGATTAAATAAGGTCATTTTTCTGTTATGACTCAAATAGCACTTAAGAACTGCTGATGTCAGCTACACTAACTACTAGCTACTTTACATCGCTCCACAATGTCAGCTTAATAGAGCTTAATGTTTACCGTTACATGTGTGACCTCAGTGCCACAGACTGACTGGCAGTGACAATAAATGGACAAAGTCTAACCTTCAGGCTACTGCTGCTGCCAATCAGTTTATTGATTAGCTCTTAACAGATGTTAAAATCAGTGCGACATTGTCAGCTGGCTGATGGGATTGCTCCCTGCTGAAATCGCAATCCATTTGTTAGCCAAGAGGCCACAAATGTGTGAAATCAACAATCGATTAACCATTTGAAACCTAATCAGACTCATCTACTATGGCATTTTTAAAAAATCACCATGAGTGATGGCATAGGTCCTGAAGTGTCACTTTGTTGTGGTTAGGTTAACTTTATGAGTACAATCAAATGAATGCCAACACCTTCAGATAAAATTCCCATTTCGTTTTGTATGACGATATTATATACACACATTTATGGCCCTGACAAACACATCATCGTGACTTTAGTAATCCTTTGGCTTTTCCTCTAGATGGTGGGGATGTTGTTATTTTCATTAATCAGCATGGGACATGGTTTATGAGTGAATTTGGATAAAGAAGGACAAATTTTGACAAATGTCCTGTCAAACTATAGACAGTTCTTCTTTTCTTTTTTTAATCTTCTGTCATTTTTATTTGAAACTAAAATCAGTCCTACCTGCAGTTTAATATATAATAAGGAAAGTGGCACAAGCAGTCACTGACCGATCCTCTTGACACTCTGAGCCAGAAAAGCAGAGACTTCCAGTGGTGCCGATCAGTGCATTGATTGTATGATCATCCGGGGACCATGTTGGAAACAGTGGTAAGACGGAAATAATTGGATGGCTAGATAAAAATCCGCTCACTGAGACTTGGATCAGTGATCACAGAGGTAGACATCCAGTAACCAATTGAAGATGAGGTCTGATGTGGTGTAAGGCTGTGTAAAGCAGCTGTAGTTCAGTGATATTTGTATTATTATTCTGTATCACCTTAGAACATTTGCTTTACAGAAATAGCCTTTTAGAACAGTCCAACCTGTTGCAGCTGTCAGAGCAGACTCTTCTGAGATAATCTTTTAAATTCTCTTCATTTACCAGAATATAACTGGGTCACACATATTTTCATACAACTGGCTGTAACTGAAGCTACAAAAATCCCCAGGACAAGTACTATTTGTGCCATCCTCGATCCACTGGAGCAAAACCTGGAGATGGGAGCACAAAAGCACTGTAAGTATCAACATAAGCTGCCAAAGCTTTAGCCTTCTGTCACTATGGATCAAGCTATTGATTAGCTGTTATGGCTTTTGCAGATGGCAGCAGGTAATACTGACTGCAGTCCATTTGCACACAGATGAGTGGTCAGGGGTGTAGGCCTACCTACTCACCAGTGACCCAATCCAGGATTTTTTTCTTTTAATTTTTTATATATTTACTTATTTGTTTAAAAAAAAATCAAAAACACTTAGAGCATGTATAAATGACCTCACTAGGTGCCCTGCTCCAGGCAGCAGGAAAAAGGACTTGTACTAATGTACACCAATGGACAAAACTAATCAAACTAAAACTTAAAAAAAAATTACAACATATATACCATACAACATGAATATTAAGCATTAAGTGTAAAAATTCTGTGAGAACATGGATCTGCACTGATTAAAAGGTCCAGCAGAGCACATACCTCTTTTTTCATTTTCTGAAATCTCCAACTTTTACAACTAGCTGGTCCCTGCAAGTGAATTCATAAAATTTATATAGTTAATTTATATATTACTATATATTATGTATATATATATATATATATCATGGAAGGACAGGCCCCTGCATGGTATGTACCACCGGCAGATAGAGGAGGTGGCTGATATCCAGAAATCCTACCAGTGGCTGGACAAAGCTGGACTGAAAGACAGCACAGAGGCACTAATCATGGCAGCACAAGAACAAGCTCTGAGTACAAGATCCATAGAGGCTGGGGTCTACCACACCAGGCAAGACCCCAGGTGCAGGCTGTGTAAAGATGCCCCAGAGACAATCCAGCACATAACAGCAGGGTGCAAGAGGCTAGCAGGCAAGGCATACATGGAACGCCATAACCAAGTGGCCGGCATAGTGTACAGGAACATCTGTGCCGAGTATAACCTGGAAGTCCCGAGGTCAAAATGGGAGATGCCCCCAAGGGTGGTGGAGAATGACCGAGCTAAGATCCTGTGGGACTTCCAGATGCAGACGGACAAAATGGTGGTGGCTAACCAACCGGACATAGTGGTGGTAGACAAACAGAAGAAGACGGCTGTAGTGATCGACGTAGCGGTTCGAATGACAGCAATATCAGGAAGAAGGAACACGAGAAGCTGGAGAAATACCAAGGGCTCAGAGAAGAGCTCAAGAGGATGTGGAGGGTGAAGGTAACGGTGGTCCCCGTGGTAATCGGAGCACTAGGTGCGGTGACTCCCAAGCTAGGCGAGTGGCTCCAGCAGATCCGGGAACAACATCGGAGATCTCTGTCCAGAAGAGCGCAGTCCTGGGAACAGCTAAGATACTGCGCATGAGGACCCTCAAGCTCCCAGGCCTCTGGTAGAGGACCCGAGCTTGAAGGATAAACCGCCCGCAGGGGCGTGCTGGTGTGTTTTTTTATATATATATATATATATATATATATATATATATATATATATATATATATATATATATACACACATACATACATATACACACATTTAATTTCTAGATGACAAATTACTGAATATACTTTATAGTAATTTATCTTAAGCTACTGTACTGTATATGTTACGTTTAGTAAAAAAACAAACAAAAAACAATAAATCACAAACCGCATGTCTTATTACACACGGGGAAACACATTTTGTAACTCAGCAGCTTTCAGCTTACTGCTGTTTATGGCTTTTTATAAGACAGAAAAGTTTGATCAGTTTAGTTGCTCTTGCAGGAAGTTATTTCCTTCCTGCACATAAAATACTTAAAAGCAGTGGTGGTGTGAGTTTTGTGAGTATGCTTTTCATCCATTGTAAATGACATTCTGTAGGCATACAATGTGCAACACCCAATAAAAGAAAATAGAACGTATTGGGAGAGTGGTATTTCATCCAGAAAGGATGATTACAGTAGCAGGAAATGGGAGCTGAGGATCACGAGGGGAGAAACTGGCAGATGAATCAAATGAAAGTGTAATGTTCCTGCTTCCTGCAGGTTTGGTATCATCTCTAAGCGCATCTTAAGCTATAGTGGTGCAGGGAAATGGTTCTTAAGCTTAGGAGGACTGATAACACGGATTTTTTGATCGTCTTAGCCCTAGGATGCTTTTGGAATCAGACCGCTGAAATTTTCAGTAATTTGAAAAGTTAAACAGTATTTTATCCCTATTATAATTATATAGGTGAATATAGGATTTCCTACTATAAAGCAAATATGATTAGATACTGTGTTTCTGATCGGTCTTGTAAAATTACTCATTACCAAGTTATAGCTATGATTGAATCTTGTTTTGTAAATGATAGAAGTGGCTGTGCAGCATACCCTTCACATAATACAGATGATCCAGTGAACATAAATCCCCTGCAGTATGGTGAATTTATGTGAAAATTTCAAGCTGGGTTGGTATCATGTAATTGGAACATTGTGTGCCAAATTTAGAAAGCGAACACAACCAAAAGCTGGATGTGTTCCTGTTAAACACCAAAGTTAATTGACACAATGAAGCCTGAATTATACAGGTGAGTGTGTCCACATATTCACTCTATTATACATATCAGGAATATAAGTTACAAGGATAGAATTTTAAACAAATGTTACATTTAAGGATTTATTTTGAAATTTCTCTGCAGGGTCCTGTTGACCACATTGCTTCATTCAGTTCAGAAGCCATGATGCTTTGATGGTAGTACATAACACTACTAGAAATAATGTAATTATTTGTGACATTATTAAATGTTCTGATAATTAACTGCAACTTGCAAGAACAAAAAAGAAATATACTTTGACGACTTCAGGCTGCATATTATTAATACGGAAAGCAGACTAATGAGTAATCCCCTGCCTGCCCTTTTTTTATTCTGTTGTGGAACTCGAATTAATGAGAGTTCACCCTCATTAAATTCAGTATAGCTGCTAAAACTGGAGGTAATTTAAGCATCTTGGACAATATGCCAGCGCAGACAGACAGCCCTGCTGTGCAAAGAAGGAGTTAGCCGTCAAAAAAAAGGCAGCAGAGCCATTTCAAGCTGTTAGATCAGAGCTTTTCAATACAGTGGATAGTGCAAGAGTCACAACAAGACTGCACTGATGCTCTTATTAAATGAACTAAACCAGTACTTGCCTGAATTTTATTACTTATAATGAGATCAAAAGTAAGTTGTTTTGATATTTACTACATTTTTAAACAAGTCAGAGAGCTTTGATCAAAGAGCTCAACTATTTCAGCACAATGCAGGGAATCAGTCAGCTGGTTCTACAGTCTTAAATGCCTCAGCATTAGTGAAACAGAGAACCAAACTCCACAAGTATCCACAAAACCTATTTTATACAGTTAACATTACTGTGTCCACAGTATCTGGTTTCTTATTGGTCTGTAGTTTCACTGACAGTATATTCCAATATACTATGTTATTGCCATTATTTGAAAGGGGATAAAAGAATAATTTAAAAATAAAAAAAGATGTTCTTGCTAAAAATACAGCTGTATGCTACTACTGCAGTTTAATTTGATTTAGAGTATGTGAGCACAGACCAACCTGCTTAAAAACATACATAGCCGCACAATATGGTGGAAGACAGGTTAATGGGAACTATAAAATACAATTAAATAAAACTATTACATGGTTTTAAGCCTGAAAAAAAATATTTTCCATGGGTAAGACACTAAGGCACTAAAGTAGGCTTTTTATACTGTTGAGTCATCTATAGTGCATGAAGCATCTACAGACAGTCTACAGTATGAGGTTCATTATCAGCCAAAGTTTTGACAGCTCTGACACAGTCAGCTTTGTTAGAAAATAATAAGGCTGAGAAACACTTTTTATCCATACTAAATTACACACACACACACACTTAAAGAAACAGACTCTTAGAGTTATCTTTGCACTACAGCAATAAAGCTAAATGCAAACATTACACCGCACAGTTTCTATACAAATATAATTTTCCCTTCTGTGTGTGTGTGTGTAGTTGCGTGTGTTTTTGTAATAATGAAATTGTAATTACTAAGCATTTTGGATCCTAGTGTTGAGCTACAGATTTTCAGTAATGTCACACTTTCTAGCCCCTTATAGCAAACGATGATACAACATTTTTAATTTGAAAAAACAAAAACCAGCTCAAATTATCAGCAGAATATGCTGGCCTGCAAAACCTCTTACACAATAGCTGCAAAAGAAGTGGCTGTAAAATGGGAAATAAAGTTTTTAAAAGATGGCAAACCCAGTGTTCTTTGTAAAAGCTCACTACATTTGTGATATTTCATAAAATACTCTTTTAAGGATCAAAGTCTCTTGACAAAAAGATAAGAGATGTTGAAAAGTTAAGGAGAACTGCATGAATGTGTTATTTTATCGAACAGTCCTGAACATTTTGTCCTAACATAACACCATGAAACACTGGAATGTGCTTCTGTGTGCGTGTGTCTGTGTGCATGCATGTGTGTATGCTGTCATGTACATGTTCTTTTCATGGTGAGATCTGCTCCATACACTCTACCTTGCAATGTTATCTATCCTAACTCAGATAAGGCTTCTAAAACTGTGTAGATGCGTGTTTGTGCGCATGTGTGTGAGAAAAGAGTGTGTGCGCTGGCAAACAGATAAGCCTTCCCTGCAAGCCTCTTATTCATGCTGTACCTAACAAGACAAGGCCACAATCACTCTGAAACCGTCTTTTACTTGTTTACACTTCACCATGACCAAAGGGAGCTGTGTGTCTGCATGTTTAGTGTGCCTTTGTCATTACATGCCATACATTACATATGCCAACAGTTGTGTTACTATCTGTGCTTACATGCATGCTCCTTTGGCATTTTTGAGCCTCTGCCGACATATTTGCCTTTTTGTATTGACTGTGTGTTTGCGTACGGGGCTATGTGTCTGTTCCTGCGTGTGCACCCTGACAGATAAGCCTCCCCTGCAAGCCTCTTATTCGTTCAGCACTGAACAACAACAAGGCTGGCATTACTAATAAACTCTATGCTCTGATATGACCAACAAATTTAGAGTTTCTCAAAGAGGCTCATACGGGCATGGCCGACACATTGTAAGCTCCAAAACATTGGCATTCCTAGAGAGACATAAGCATGAGAGAGACTAGGTAAAGGGAAGAAAATGTCAGAAAATTAGTCTGAGTCTTTACGCCCTCAAGAAAATAGTATTATTGTGGAAATCATTTCCTATACAGCATAAAGTAAAAACATGCCATTGATTGCCATTTCTGTCAGCGGGTGCACATGGACACAATAAAAGAATCCATGACTACTGTGTCCATTTCTGGGGTAATTACCTTGTAAAAGCACTTTAAACAGCAACTTCATGTTTCATTAAAAACTGACATAATAATGTTTCATGACACAACGAATGACACCAAAATGTTCATTTGCCAAAATGGGGTTGATAATTACAAGAGATAATCAGGAGCTGGTTCTTATTTAGAATAATTTCAAATTGTGTGATTCCTGAGAGTCATTCAGCTTTAATAATTGCTGACTAAATGCCTGGATGTGAAAGCACTACTAATTGTGGAAAGGGATTTTAAAAAGTGTTTTTGCATGTTTTCCTAAATCGCAGTGTTTTGAGCGCTCATGGCCACTGAAGTAACCAATTTGTATCAATCAAGCAGTAAAAACAGTATACAACAATTGCCCAGCCTATGTTTAAGTAAAGCTGGAGAATATCTCGGCTTGGGACTAAATTTTCAGGATGTTTCCTACATATTGCACAGTAACGTCATACAAGCAGGGCTACAAAGCTGTTTCACACCCAGCTTTTGGGAAGTCTGACCACAACGCCATCTTCCTGGTGCAGTCGACATCAACGAGTTTACGGAAGTAGCAGTAAGCTTCGTCAACATGCTAGCGGAGACCTTGTAGTACCATATCACCCTATTAGAGCACTTTGCTCTTGCACTGCAGGCTTACTTGTTGTTCCTAGAGTATTTAAAAGTAGAATGGGAGGCAGAGCCTTCAGTTTTCAGGCCCCTCTTCTGTGGAACCAGCTTCCAGCTTGGATTCGGGAGACAGACACTATCTCTACCTTTAAGATTAGGCTTAAAACTTTCCTTTTTGGTAAAGCATATAGTTAGGGCTGGACCAGGTGACCCTGAATCCTCCCTTAGTTGTGCTGCAATAGACGTAGGCTGCCAGGGGATTCCCATGATGCATTCAGTTTTTCCTTTCCAGTCACCTTTCTCACTCACTATGTGTTAATAGACCTCTCTGCATTGAATCATTCTTGTTATTAATCTCTGTCTCTCTTCCACAGCATGTCTTCTATCCTGTTTTCCTTCTCTCACCCCAACCGGTCGCAGCAGATGGCCCCGCCCCTCCCTGAGCCTGGTTCTGCCGGAGGTTTCTTCCTGTTAAAAGGGAGTTTTTCCTTCCCACTGTCGCCAAAGTGCTTGCTCATAGGGGGTCATATGATTGTTGGGTTTTTCTCTGTATCTACTATACAATATAAAGCGCCTTGAGGCGACTGCTGTTGTGATTTGGCGCTATATAAATAAAACTGAATTGAATCATTCCCACTGCGAGAGTCACCACATTCCCAAACCAGAAACCATGCGTGGACAGGTCGGTGCTGCAGTGAATGCCAGGACCGCCACCTACAACGTGGGTCTTGCCACTGGCAATATGAGCACCTACAAAGCGGCCTCATACAGCGTGCGGCACGCGTGAGAGATGCCAAACGCCGGTATCGCGTTTCCACCAGGAGTCTCGCTTCCACCAGGGCGATACACGAAGCATCTGGCAGGGACTATGACCATTATGGATTACAAAGCCAGGGACACTGCGCCGATCAACGCCAACTCTACGCCCGTTTTAAGGCTAGCCAGGCGGCTAATGCTAACTACTGCCTGACAACTGAGGACAGTGACATCATCAGCGAGAGACCGGTGATCAGCATCGCGGAGCACGACGTCCGAGCTGCACTGAGGAGAGTGAACACAAGGAAAGTGGTGGGGCCAGACGACATCACCGGCCGTCTGCTGCGCTGCTGTGCTGACCAGCTAGCAGGTGTGTTCACTTCCATCTTCAATGAATCCCTGGCGAAGTCTGTGGTCCCCACATGCTTCAAGAGATCCACCATCATCCCTGTGCCCAAGAACCACAAGCCCTCATGCCTGAACGACTACTGGCCAGTTGCACTGACCTTGGTAGTAATGAAGGTGTTCGAGAGGCTGCTGAAGAACATCATCTCCTCCTCCATCCCAAACAACACATAGCCGCTCCAGTTCGCCTACCGACCCAATAGATCCGCAGAGGATGCCATCGCCCATGTCCTGCACACCACCCTTAGCCACGTGGAAAAGAAAAGGGTAACTATGTGAGACTGCTGTTTGTTTATTATAGTTCAGTGTTTAACACAATAGTGCCCAGCAGACTGTTCACAAAGCTGAGTGATCTAGGACTCAGCAGCCGTCTGTGTGCATGGGTGCTGGACTTCCTCACTGGCAGAACTCAGGTGGTGAGGGTGGGTAGATGCGTCTCTAACAGCATCACCATCAACATAGGAGCACCATAGTGGTGCGTACTCTCGCCACTGCTCTACTCCCTCTATACTTCAGACTGTGTGGCCACCCATGGCTCCAACTCCATTATGGTGTTGGGCGACACAGTGGTGTTGGGCGCCATCTCCAACAATGATGAGTCTGGCATCGTGGTGCCAGGATAACCACCTCCAGCTGAACGTCGGCAAGACCAAGGAGCTAGTAGTGGACTTCAGAAGGCGTCAGCACAGGGACTAAAAGCCTATTATTATCAATGGAGCTCCAGTGGAGAGGGTGCAGTCCTTCAAGTATCTTGGTGTCCACATCTCCTCAGACCTGACATGGTCTGCCCACATTCATATACAGTCCAAAAAGGCTAGGCAGCTCCTGTACCACCTCCAACAACTGAGGAAGTTCAGGGTCTCACCAGTGATCCTCAGGACTTTCTATGCAGGCGCATAGAAAGGCGCAGAAGGCGCAGCAGCGCCTCTTCTTTCTCAGGAGACTGAAAAGATTCAGCATGAGCCCCCGCATCCTCAGGTCCTTCTATCGCTGTGCCATTGAGAGCATCCTCACTGGATGCATCACCACCTGGTATGGCAACAGCACCGCTTACAACCGCAAAGCTCTCCAGAGACTGGTGCGGTGTGTTGAAAGGATAATTGGAGGTGAGCTTCCCTCCCTCCAAGACATCTACAGGAAGCGGTGCCTGAGGAAAGCGGGGAGGATCATCAAGGACTCCAGTCACCCCAGCCATAAACTGTTCAGGCTACTTCCATCAGGAAGGAGGTTCTGCAGCATCCGGTCCCATACCAGCAGACTGAGAGACAGCTTTTTCCACCAGGCCATCAGACTGCTGAACACGTCATAGACACCTCACCCTCACTACTGGAACTTCAACATTATGCACTCCACACTGTACATTAATGCCACTGTTTTGCACATGTCCAACTACCAACCTCTGTATATTTTATATATTTATTTTATTGTTTACTCTATTTCATTTGTAAAATATGTATATACACACTCACACACACACACACACGTAGAAAAACATATTTAGTATACACATCCAGTAATGCATATACTCTTATATATTGTACATATATTTACTACTTTCAGATTTAGCCATTCTTATATTTTGCTTGTTTTACGTTATTGTATTTTGCACAACTCTGTTGCTTGTGAAGCTCGCACACAAGAATTTCACTCGCATGTACCTGCACATGTGACGTGACAATAAAAGTGATTTGATTTGATTTGATTTGCAGGCGCTGTGGAGAGCATCCTCAAACAGAACATCTCATCCTGGTTTGGGAACAGCTGTGTTAAGGACCAAAAAGCTCTTCGGAGAGTGATCCAAACAGCAGTGATCTCCCACCAGGAGATGCTGGACTAGAGCAACTCAGATAATGAAGGACCCGTCCCATCCTGGCAACAAATTGTTCCAACTTCTGTTCCACACAATGCCACTTACTGCACATAATGCCCCCCATGTATATATTCACTTAATGTATATAATGTTCTTCTCTCCCCTTTTGCACAGTCGAGGAGTGTGTCAGGATACATTTCAGTGCGTGTTGTACTTGTATAACTATGCATGTGACAAATAAAGAATCTTGAATTTGCTAATTCATGTGCTACAATGTGGTGAGACTACTTCTATCGTTTCATGTGTGTGCATGACTTACCTTTGTAAAATTGCATCCGGACAAACCTTTAGACTTCTGGAACAATTCCCCTTTGGTCAAACAAGACCAGTGTGGCGATTTTAGCCATAATACACAGCACCACGTTAGCCAAAACTGAAACACCGTATAAGCACAATCACTTCATACCAGCTGTGAAGTATGGTGGTGGAGGGGTGCTGATGTGGATTTGTATTGCAGCCACAGCACCTGGGCACTTTACATTCATTGTGTTGACTACTAACTCCTCTATACCAAAGTACTCTGGAGTCAAACGTGGGCCCATCTGTCCAACAGCTAAAAGCTAGGACAAAACTAAGTCATGAAACTGGACAATGATCCCAAGCACAATCCACTACAGAACAGAATGGCTGCAAATCAAAAGAGTCACAGTGGTGCAGATCTCAGCATGCCAGAAATGATGTGGTGGGAACTAAAGAAAGCTATGAATAAATCAATGCCTGAAAACCGAAATGAACTAAAGCAGCGTTTTAAGGAAGGGTGAGCTAAAATTCCTTCAGAAGAATGTGAGTGACTGATAAAGTCATGCAGAAAACATTTACTTCAAGTTGCTTCAAATTATTGGCGTTAAAGTCTTTTTGACGAGCGAATGAATCATGGAGTGTATGTAATTTTTCACACACTGCTTCTGCACTTTGGCTTATATTATATATTTCTTAAATAAATAATGAGAGTGTAATATGTCATTTGTTGTGTATACATTATGTTAAGACATCATGTTTACTAATGGTGCAACGAATCAAAACTCTCACGGTTCGGGTCGGATCACGTTTTTTCCGCCACGGATCGGATCAATTTTCGGATCAGCAGAAAAAGAAAAAAAGACAAAAATTAAACTCGCCATTTACTTATTTAAATATTTTTTGCCTATTAAAAAACATTCAACTCAAGACTCATTCCACGCAATTATATAAAAACAAATTAAGATGCAATATAGGGCAGTACAGGGCTTTCTATCTACCACTCCGCTGTAATACAGGGAGTGCAGAATTATTAGGCAAATGAGTATTTTGTCCACATCATCCTCTTCATGCATGTTGTCTCACTCCAAGCTGTATAGGCTCGAAAGCCTACTACCAATTAAGCATATTAGGTGATGTGCATCTCTGTAATGAGAAGGGGTGTGGTCTAATGACATCAACACCCTATATCAGGTGTGCATAATTATTAGGCAACTTCCTTTCCTTTGGCAAAATGGGTCAAAAGAAGGACTTGACAGGCTCAGAAAAGTCAAAAATAGTGAGATATCTTGCAGAGGGATGCGGCAGTCTTAAAATTGCAAAGCTTCTGAAGCGTGATCATCAAACAATCAAGCGTTTCATTCAAAATAGTCAACAGGGTCGCAAGAAGCGTGTGGAAACACCAAGGCGCAAAATAACTGCCCATGAACTGAGAAAAGTCAAGCGTGCAGCTGCCAAGATGCCACTTGCCACCAGTTTGGCCATATTTCAGAGCTGCAACATCACTGGAGTGCCCAAAAGCACAAGGTGTGCAATACTCAGAGACATGGCCAAGGTAAGAAAGGCTGAAAGACGACCACCACTGAACAAGACACACAAGCTGAAACGTCAAGACTGGGCCAAGAAATATCTCAAGACTGATTTTTCTAAGGTTTTATGGACTGATGAAATGAGAGTGAGTCTTGATGGGCCAGATGGATGGGCCCGTGGCTGGATTGGTAAAGGGCAGAGAGCTCCAGTCCGACTCAGACGCCAGCAAGGTGGAGGTGGAGTACTGGTTTGGGCTGGTATCATCAAAGGTGAGCTTGTGGGGCCTTTTCGGGTTGAGGATGGAGTCAAGCTCAACTCCCAGTCCTACTGCCAGTTTCTGGAAGACACCTTCTTCAAGCAGTGGTACAGGAAGAAGTCTGCATCCTTCAAGAAAAACACGATTTTCATGCAGGACAATGCTCCATCACACGCGTCCAAGTACTCCACAGCGTGGCTGGCAAGGGAGGGTATAAAAGAAGAAAAACTAATGACATGGCCTCCTTGTTCACCTGATCTGAACCCCATTGAGAACCTGTGGTCCATCATCAAATGTGAGATTTACAAGGAGGGAAAACAGTACACCTCTCTGAACAGTGTCTGGGAGGCTGTGGTTGCTGCTGCACGCAATGTTGATGGTGAACAGATCAAAACACTGACAGAATCCATGGATGGCAGGCTTTTGAGTGTCCTTGCAAAGAAAGGTGGCTATATTGGTCGCTGATTTGTTTTTGTTTTGTTTTTGAATGTCAGAAATGTATATTTGTGAATGTGGAGATGTTATATTGGTTTCACTGGTAAAAATAAATAATTGAAATGGGTATATATTTGTTTTTGTTAAGTTGCCTAATAATTATGCACAGTAATAGTCACCTGCACACACAGATATCCCCTAAAATAGCTAAAACTAAAACAAACTAAAAACTACTTCCAAAAACATTCAGCTTTGATATTAATGAATTTTTTGGGTTCACTGAGAACATGGTTGTTGTTCAATAATAAAATTATTCCTCAAAAATACAACTTGCCTAATAATTCTGCACTCCCTGTATAATGAGCGGTCACGGTCATGTAGCTTTCCGTTGACCTGGAGGTCCACCCATTTGTAGTTAGGACAACAGAAGATGCCTGGGACAGTTCAACCATAACTATAAACTTTTCCTGCTCACACATGTTGTCACTGAAGTGGATGCGCAACGGGATATCATAGCGTAGCTCAAGCATGTTCATCATAGTTTAAACTAGTGCTGTCAGCGCAAATCTTGTTAAAAAGACGTTAATGCCATAACTGCATTAACGTGGCAAATCTCCGTTAACCAGTTACTGCGGATCGCCCCGTGCGTGGGGCTGAATGTCAATGCGTCAACTAACACGTTGACTAGTTTAAACCCCTTGTATTGTGTAACAGCAGTCTGGCGAGGCAGGAGCGGCTGGCAGGTCCAGCGGGCATGTGGTGTGGAGGTTAGTTGAAATACCCGTAGCCAGTCGGTTAAATCCAATAACAGACCTTTATTCGCCGTCAGCAACATTACACTTTATAAGTCGGGTCCCCTCGGCAGTACTCGTCCGAGCATACATGCGCGGGGATTGGTATCGCCGGCGCCAGCTTGTTACAACAGTAAGGTTTCTTTTTGGGAAAAAGAACATGAACAGCATGGAATGGCTGCCGCTAACAACACACACTCCCACTAGGAGACTCCCACAACTACTACAATAGTAGGGCAACCCCCCCTAGTGGTGCTATAACCCAAAAGGGTTGTTACAATTGCACAACAGAATACTGCCTTCCATCTGCAGCTAAACACCCCCAATAGCTTTTGTAATAGCTTAAGCCCGGTCGGATTGGGCAGCAAAAGGCTGCTTAAATACCGCAAACTCCTCTGCTCCTCCACTTGGACCACTAGTGCTGACCATAGCTATCACTTGACAGACTGACCACGCGCACCATACACATACTTTTTTCTTCTTTTTCGAATCACGTGCGTGCCGAACCGTGGAGTGGGATCGGTTCGGATTACGAATCAACCGTGATCCGTTCCACCACTAATGTTTACTGCGTCCACACGAGCTTAGAATTAGCGGCGGATATAGATCATTTTTCCTATTTTTTGATTCGATCCTGTATATTCAGATTAAAAAATATGTAATCTATCTCAAACTCAGTACACTCACACAAAAGAGGCACTTGAGCATGACCACGATGCTACAGAATGCTTTCTACATCTTCACTAGACACTGAAGAGAAACTCTGAACTATAGAAGAGGCAGTGAGTGGGAGAAGGGGAAAACAGGAGTGGGTGAGTCAGCTGTTGGAGCAAACTATCCAGAACCAAGACACACTAAACAAAATTGTGCAGCCTCTTTTGTACTATATGAATAAATTCATATGTCATTTCTCATTCATGATGGTTCCATGCATCACTAGGTCATGTTTCTATTTGCTGATCACTGTCACCGTTTGGCTTTAAACTAAATGTTTAATTCAATAATACTCATTCTAAGCCTGAACATGGCTACAAGGAATTTATGGAGCCACAGTATCATGAAAAATTGTTAGTTTACGAATCCTGAAACAAGGAGTGACGTCTATGTAGCAAAGCTGCTGTGAAAATCTGGTGTACAGTCTAAAGTAACCCAGTTAAACCCAGCTCTCTCATACAGTAACTGACCTAGAATGTGTGTTTTACCTGCTTTTTAGTGACTACCAACAACAGAGAGCAAGGCCTAGGGTTAACATTACAAGCCTGAAATGTGTAAACTGACTAAGCCTATGAAACACAGAGAAATTCATTCAATAAAATGTATATCCTAATTCTCGATCATTTATTGATATAAAAAAAAAAAAACTGCTATGCATACCCGATTTCACTATCCAGTTCTTACATGGTAGATGAAAAGTCTGAGGATTGGCAAAATAACTGAAATGCAAACTCTGTTACCAGATTTCATGGTAATCTTCACGATGACTCAAAACACATCATGAAAGAGACCCTGAGAACAATGAATGTCATAATAAAATACATGTATAATATCCAAGTTAATCTATGTGTCTGCCTGCCCGACCGTCTCTTTGTCTGTCTATCCATTCATCCATCCCTTACTGTAGATGTTAAATCATGAAAAACCTCTGACCTATAAATTATCATGCTTCATTCTCTAGCAGCCCTTGGTGAATATAAACGTCTTGGTGACACTTTAGGAGGAGTAAAAGGATGTCCAAAGCATGGATGCAGACTTAAACCTCTGGCTAGAGCTAGAGTTTGTAAAGCAATAGACGGTTATCTTACATATATTTTAATCCTTCCCAAAGTTGTGCATGAGCTGACAAACCAACATTGTGTTTTCAGAATGACAACACTATAGTAGTGAAGAAAAAACACCCAGTAGTGCAGTATTCAAATAAAAAAAATTGTAAGCAGGGAGACTTTCCCGAGCTTATGAACTCAATACACTTGCCCCTCGGTTACTGCACTGTTCTTTTGAAACCATTTAAATTCAGCACAATTTGAACTATTTCTTTGTGAAGCAAACAGGAGCAGCAAATGTCAACACCGCCATTTTTTAAAGT
This sequence comes from Oreochromis aureus, assembly GCF_013358895.1. Classification (NCBI taxonomy): domain Eukaryota; kingdom Metazoa; phylum Chordata; class Actinopteri; order Cichliformes; family Cichlidae; genus Oreochromis; species Oreochromis aureus. The sequence goes on from NC_052960.1 coordinate 5,476,267, forward strand.
GCCAAATAAAATATTTTGAACAGCATTTCCTTTTTCTCCCATTTTCCATTTACTTTTGTCATGTGCCTGCATCAGTATGAGCAACTGCTTACATTGGTAATGCAGTGCTGGCAATGTGGCTGCCTGCAAGTGTGTCAAAGGGATAGTCTGGTGTTATAAAAAGTATATGGTTTATTTTTCATGTTTGTCACTGTGGCAGCTGAGATACGTTTTTGAGTTTATACATTATTCTTCATAAAATGATGTACTCATATGATGCACATCTGCACTGTTGCTGGTGTTGATTAATAATTTCAGGGTTCCTTGAAATAAAAAGAAATAAAAAAAACTCTCTCTCTTTGTTCCAGCAACATCCCAGTAGCTAGCAGAAAAGGTAATGTGGCGTAGAGGAAGCTAATAACAAAGCACAGCGTTTTGCTAATTCACTGAAGCTTATTTGTATGTTTTCAGCAGTTTTAGTCAAGTCAGTTCACACTGTGGAAAAACAGTGACGTCTGTCTCACTTCATTGCAGTAACATTACGTGTTTTCACCAGCTCCATTAATATTTCACTTCATCTCTTATCAGTTCAACTTTACATGATGTGTGTGTGTGAGTGTGTGTGTGTATTGAGGAACAGCCAAGGGAGGGGCACTCAGACTGAAAAAAGGAAGGGAAGAGGTAATGTGACCGCAAACAGCAGCATGATAGCCTATGAAACTGAGCTTAAGTGACACTAGTGCACATAAATTAGGCAAATAACTTGAATATCAGCTTTTATTTGTATTTTTATCCATTTTTGTTATGTTGTCATTTGGTCCTTTACTAATTTATACCAATTCAGTAAATGTATCCTCTTGGTTGCATTTAATTGCTGCAAGGTTTGAGAAGCAATGTTCAAGTTAAGGTTGCCTTAAAGACAAATGAATAATTCCCAGGCTGCTCCTCTCAGAGGGAGCTCATTGATTTAACACTGGTATTGGATCAGCACACAAAACGAGTAGAAGCCCTATGCCAAGGTATCTGTTAGGTATAAACTGGTATAAACTGATTATCTCATTATAACACAACTGACAGCTGGACTTTAACAAAGCCACAGCATCACGCTTTACAGGTACAAACTTTCTGCTGTGAACTTCTGCTGCTAACCACACTCAAAAAAGTGTACTGTGAAGTAAATGTAATGTATGAATGAACATTTTGGGTAAAGCTTCTCGCGTAAGCTTCTGCCCTGCGACTGTTATCACTGCACTCAGCGGATGAACATTATCTGCAGTGGGATACACGAGGCAGTGATTAAAGGTCTGTCTATATTCATAGCTGAAGTCACAGCACAAAGAGAGCCAGCGGGGTCATTACAGGATAAAGGGAGATAGTAAATTAAACCTGGAGAACTTCTCTTCTAATCTCTTTCTTGTTCACCGTTGCTTTTCTCAACTTTTCCGTTTGCCTTTTGTCCCTCTGACACCTCTGACAGGGATCTTTGTAGCCTCCCCATCTAACTTCTTATTTATTTCTTTTCTTACACTAAATTTAGGAATTTAGGAAATGTTATTCTTATTAACTTTTAAATGAAAACTAAAAGAAAGCAAACATTTGCACACAAACATATGAGAAAATTACAGTGACTAATTTCTCTCTCTCTTCTTGTATCACAACTTTTAAGCTAATGTAGAGATACAGAGATAACTATTAAATGAAATTTGTGGATCCACTGTAAAACAGAGGAATGGTAAAAACATTTTTTAACAGCTGGCCCCTGCATAAATGCCTAAAATCCTAAAATCTTTCCCTAAAATGGATTTAAATTATTGAATAGATAATTTACATTTGAGTGTACTGTAAAAGAAAATAACACCATGTCCTCTAGCTGTAACTGTTGGGTTAAATTAAAGTTTCATTTATCCTAATTATTGTTTGAAGTTTGAATCTCCTTATAGGGCTTGGAAATTATGGTTTATGGATTTATGATTTCAGAAGCTTCAGTCAAGGTTCACAATTTGTTTACATTGATCTAAACTCTAAAGAGTCTAAACCAGTGGTTCTTAACCCTGTTGGAGGTACCGAACCCCACCAGTTTCATATGCGCATTCACTGAACCCCTCTTTAGTGAAAAATAAAATATGATTTTTTTTTTCAAATTCAAGACACAGATATGTTTTTTACTGGTGCACAAAATGAGCCGTGCATGTCACGGCAGAGACTCTGCCGAACACCTGAGACCGACTCACCAAACCCCTAGGGTTCGATCGAACCCAGGTTAAGAACCACTGGTTTATACTAAAACTTTAATTTCTCCCATGATATGATGATTATTTTGATGGTTCTGACTGAAGAAGGCTCTCTGTGTTTGAGTGCAGAATTACAGTAAACTTCAGTTTATTCTAATCATACATCAGTGTTATTGTTATGAAGTGATGCACCAGACAATAAACACCACACAATACCAGCTAAAGGTGCTAAAAGGTGTTACCTAAATGTTTTTTTACACTGAGCGTTACTAATAAGGGTGTCAGAACTCATGAGACAGTTCTATAGTTGGATCTAAAATATGACTTAGACACAGTATATATTTATACTTTCTTCATGTAGCCTTGAGATCTCTAAAAGTGGTAGAAGATACACTTCACTGCAGCAATAGGGAAACATTTATTACATATAACCCAGCTTTTGTACCATTTAATACAACAGATATTACATTTGAAAACTCTCAAACTTTCAATGAGACCTGATATAGAGCACACTCTAATTAGACTGTTTTGGGCTAGTAAATACATGTGTAGCGAAGTCAGAAAATGTGTGATGTGTTGTTTCCTTTTATTTTTCCCAGGTCACGTTGTTATAATTCATTATATTTTGATAGATCGCGATAGACAGGACTGAAGATGAAGAACAGCTAATGATCCACGACCTCACTAACAGTGAGCTTTAAATACAGGGAGATTTAAATTACACTCAGTCACTGTGGTTCATTTCAACAACTACCAGGTTGCAAATGAGACAGTCATTGCAAGTGAGTCCAATAATCACCAAAAATAAAAGATGCCAAAAAAGGGGTTTGACTTATTCTTTACTATTCTTGCTAAATCTGTAACACACAAGCTGCAGACTGTGTCAGTTAGGATTCTTTGTCATCGTACCAGCACGTATAAAAACAGCTATGACGCCAATCAAAAGTCACAACATTAAAAGGAGATTGATAAAAACAAGGATTTTAGTTAAATTAATTTATGTCCTAGTTTAAACGTCTGAGGATCTGTAATCAGTACTTTGTTGCTGGCCATCTAATAGACAAAAGAAAATGAGATTCATCCTCTAGGGATTGGCGATTCCACATTAATCCAATATCTATTAAGACAGTCAGTCTGGATCAAAATGGTAGACTGGCCTACCGACAGCTAACTGATTCCTAACCTTAAAGCTACACTATGAGAATAGATTAAAAATAGTTCATCTGCAGCCTCAGTCACACAGACCTAGAAACCGGGTCGGTGACCCCCGAGAAATATCTAGTCGGTAGGGAAAAATGTGTATTTATTCATTCGGCAGAGTGGTACTGATACTTAAAAAAGTGAAATATTACAACGTTAACTGGAAACAGAATGTTTAACTTTACAGTATAAGTTGTGCTGTAATGCTAAAACCAACACATTTCAAAAGGAGCAACTTTGACTTTGAAGACAAATGGTGGCTGTTTCCGATTTGTGTTTCACTCAGTTTGAGATTTTACTACTGTAGTTTGCATGGATGTCAGGCAATCTGCTAGCAATAATAACACAGGATTTAAGTGAAGACTTTGCAGCACATAATATATGAATGATAATGTTTCCTAAATAATGTATATGTAAGTATTTGTAAGTACTTTGAACAATAAATAAGTATTTGTGTGGCCCTTAATGTTAAATTATTGTCTGAGTGTACATTTTCATAGCGCAGACAGAAACCACTACTGCCCTCCCAAATAGTGCTCTCTGAGCAAAGCAGATCAATGGAATGGAGTTTACTCAGATTAATGGCACCTCCTGACTATGCATTCTGGACTAGGTAAACTTATTGGAAACTGGCCACATCCATCACTATGTATGAGGGTATTTAGGGAGGACAGTGACCTGACAATGTGGAGATTCATTGAATGAGAAGCAATGGTATAATGGGCATGATGAACCTAAACCTGAACTAATTTTCACTCAAATCTCCACATCTTAGTCTCTATGTGAATCATTATAAAACACAATATCTCCTCAGGAGGCATATTTATGCACTCATATGGTTTAAAGCCCCTGCGTCACTTTTCGCAGGAGGGGGATGGACTCCTGCTCGCAGACTTGACTTTAGGGACGAATCCTTAACTTGGAGATGCAACTCACAGAGGTAATAAGAACCATTTATCCTCATTGCCAGCACATCATTGAATCTCTTGCCTAAGGCATTTTGATGATTTGATGCATCTGCACACCGACTTACAGATCTATGCCCTCTGCCAGCGGATGCTGTAGAAGGTGCAAGTCCAAATGCCTCTGTATTATTTATAAGTCAACAGGAATCATGAAAATGACAAAACAAATCCACAAGATTTTATTTGTAACACAAATAAAAGTTTACTTTTTCAGACATTTTCAGACATATATTTTTGGAATATAGTTTGAGTTAGTGTATTTTTTGAGTATTAATACCAGTACTGCTGTGTTACATTAGCTGTTGCGCCATGACATGGCAGGGACTGAGATGGCCTGATTCTGCAGTTAAATAGAAATGTTTGGGCAAACATTGCTCAGGACTTTAATGTGCAGATAGCGATCTGGTCAATTTGATGGCAGATAAAGAACTCTATGTTTAAAGATGACCTAATCACTACCACAACACTGATAAAAAGGCAGAGATCACACAGCCATAGATCTGAACAAAATATACATATAGAACATGATATTCATGCAATTTCAAAAAATCAATAAAGATATTGAAAAACTCCATAGACCTGTGCCTGCTTCAATTCTCTCTGAAGGTTTGTTGCACTTCCTACTTTCTTTAAGCCAATAATAACAGTGTCATACTGAAAGAGATGTCAGATTACCATCTGCAATGATGCCTGACATCTTTACATTACATCACTGGCCTGCAAGCTACACAAGAGCATTCTAATAAAGGTCATTAGCAACTTAAGCCAAACCTTGTGCATTAAAGCTGGGTTTTTCTGTCACTTGTAAAGACCCATGTGGACAGCTGTGAACACCGTGGATGAAAAGTTGTTCTAATTATACCAGTTTCCCAGTCTGCTTTGAGTAAGCATGCATAGTAGTGCCCCCGGAATGGTCGTTTGCTCTCTAATAACAAGCGTTAAATTCTACTTCAGGTAAAATGTGCAAAAAAAAAAAAAAAAAAGCATGGCATGACAAAAGCTGAAAGGACTTTTTGTCAGGATTCAACTGTGACTCTGAGCCAACATCTCAAGACTAAACTCTAGTGGTAATACAGGGAGTGCAGAATTATTAGGCAAATGAGTATTTTGTCCACATCATCCTCTTCATGCATGTTGTCTTACTCCAAGCTGTATAGGCTCGAAAGCCTACTACCAATTAAACATATTAGGTGATGTGCATCTCTGTAATGAGAAGGGGTGTGGTCTAATGACATCAACACCCTATATCAGGTGTGCATAATTATTAGGCAACTTCCTTTCCTTTGGCAAAATGGGTCAAAAGAAGGACTTGACAGGCTCAGAAAAGTCAAAAATAGTGAGATATCTTGCAGAGGGATGCAGCAGTCTTAAAATTGCAAAGCTTCTGAAGCGTGATCATCGAACAATCAAGCGTTTCATTCAAAATAGTCAACAGGGTCGCAAGAAGCGTGTGGAAAAACCAAGGCGCAAAATAACTGCCCATGAACTGAGAAAAGTCAAGCGTGCAGCTGTCAAGATGCCACTTGCCACCAGTTTGGCCATATTTCAGAGCTGCAACATCACTGGAGTGCCCAAAAGCACAAGGTGTGCAATACTCAGAGACATGGCCAAGGTAAGAAAGGCTGAAAGGCGACCACCACTGAACAAGACACTCAAGCTGAAACGTCAAGACTGGGCCAAGAAATATCTCAAGACTGATTTTTCTAAGGTTTTATGGACCGATGAAATGAGAGTGAGTCTTGATGGGCCAGATGGATGGGCCCGTGGCTGGATTGGTAAAGGGCAGAGAGCTCCAGTCCGACTCAGACGCCAGCAAGGTGGAGGTGGAGTACTGGTTTGGGCTGGTATCATCAAAGATGAGCTTGTGGGGCCTTTTCGGGTTGAGGATGGAGTCAAGCTCAACTCCCAGTCCTACTGCCAGTTTCTGGAAGACACCTTCTTCAAGCAGTGGTACAGGAAGAAGTCTGCATCCTTCAAGAAAAACATGATTTTCATGCAGGACAATGCTCCATCACACGCGTCCAAGTACTCCACAGCGTGGCTGGCAAGAAAGGGTATAAAAGAAGAAAAACTAATGACATGGCCTCCTTGTTCACCTGATCTGAACCCCATTGAGAACCTGTGGTCCATCATCAAATGTGAGATTTACAAGGAGGGAAAACAGTACACCTCTCTGAACAGTGTCTGGGAGGCTGTGGTTGCTGCTGCACGCAATGTTGATGGTGAACAGATCAAAACACTGACAGAATCCATGGATGGCAGGCTTTTGAGTGTCCTTGCAAAGAAAGGTGGCTATATTGGTCGCTGATTTGTTTTTGTTTTGTTTTTGAATGTCAGAAATGTATATTTGTGAATGTGGAGATGTTATATTGGTTTCACTGGTAAAAATAAATAATTGAAATGGGTATATATTTGTTTTTGTTAAGTTGCCTAATAATTATGCACAGTAATAGTCACCTGCACACACAGATATCCCCTAAAATAGCTAAAACTAAAAACTACTTCCAAAAACATTCAGCTTTGATATTAATGAGTTTTTTGGGTTCATTGAGAACATGGTTGTTGTTCAATAATAAAATTATTCCTCAAAAATACAACTTGCCTAATAATTCTGCACTCCCTGTACATTTAGTATAACATACATGCTTTATGGCCTTTACAGACCATTAAGGAGCTTTAAGGGTTGCCATTCATGTACTAGAGTTACAGTTATTCGTTTGCATGCGGAAGCATTTCCGGGCTGTGCACAGACTTTGTCAAGTCTTGATGATGCAGGCAGATGGCAGCTTAATCTTTTCTGGATGATGAAGGGTATTGTTTTATTTCCACTGTAATGTTTATGTGGCCTACCTACCTCAATAGAGCTAAAGTAATACTTGAAGTTCTTGGCACTTTATTGAATAACTGTGCTATAGCAAAATATTCATGCATGGTGCTGGACTTGAAGTCTTTCACCAGCAGTTCTCACAATGTGGATACTAAACAGCAGACTATATGAAAGACTTGTAAATAACTGACTGATGATGACTAGCTCTTCATCGCTGACGGTCACCAATCATGACAGCAAAGCCTTTCAACTGCAAACAGAGCACAGCTTCAGTGACAGTTGTCAGTCATGTGACACACAAAGACAAGTGATCCCTTGGTGCAGCCATGCTGTCATTTTTTTCTGTCATACCATTGATCAGACATTCAGCACCCAGTAGATATCTATGCCTCTGACACTGTACTGTACATGTGCTCCTACTGACATGCAAATACAGCCAAAGAAACAAAACTTTACTACTTTTAGATTTCTGTAATCACAGTTAGATTTAGATTTTAGTTAGATTTTTTTCTAGTGCTGTCAGCGTTAATCTCTTTAATACAACGTTAACGCCATAAGCGCATTAACGCGGCAAATCCCTGTTAGCGAGTTAACGCGGATCGCCCCGTACGAGGGCTGCACGGCGTCAACGCGTTAGCGCTGTTAGCTCGTTAATGCATTAGCACCGTGCAGCCCTCGTTGGCGTTAACGTCATATTAACGAGATTAACGCTGACAGCACAAATTTTTTTTGTAGATTTTCTTTATTTTTTTAATCTCACTACAGAACATCCCTGATGGGGCTTATCCATTTTATAATTAAATATTTATTATAACTCCATTTCCGTAAAATGTAAATAAAATCTGAATGTATGTAATGATTTGTAAATCTCAAAAACATACATTTTATTCGCAATAAAACATTGATACATTTCAGATGTTTAAACTGAGCTAATACGCAAAAAATAATTTAATTTGATAGCACATCATAAAAGTTGGGACTGGGCCAGATTTACCACTGTGTAGCATCCCCTCTTCTTTTAAAAACAGAATGTGTGGGAACTGAGGAGAGCAGCTGTTGAACATTTGAGAGAGGAATGTTATCCTGTTCTCATCTCATATAGGATTCTAGCTGCTCAGTAGACCTGGGTCAGTAGGTAGTTTAGCATTGTCAAATTATGGAAGCTGTTTGCTGAAAACATGCTGTGTGTGGATTTGAGCATATATTTTTCTAATGCCTGTATACTTGTGTCTTTCCAGATGTGTAAGCTGTCAATTTCATAGGCACTAATGCACCCACATATCATCAGAGATTCAGGTATTTGAACTGAGTGCTGAAACAAACTGAGTAGTTTCTCTCCTCTTTAAAACAGAGGATGCAGCATTAACGTTTTCCAAAAAGAATTGAAAATTTCAACTAGACTGACCACAGGTGTCCACTTTGCCTCAGTCACTTTTAACTGAACTGTGGTCCAGAAAAGACAGCTGCAGTTCTCGATCCTGTTAACATATCACTTATTCTTTGCATGACAGCGTTTTAACCGGTATTTCTGGATGGCACATTTGTTTTAAACCACTGAAAAAAAAAAAAAAACACATTAGGTATACAAGAAACTCTTTTTAAAGATCAAAAACTAGGTTTACAACAAAGGCATCAATAAGGGTGGAAGTTCTGCTGACTGACTGGCCCAGTCGCATCTCCAGTCTTGTTTGGCTGTGCTGATCTGGGGTTTTCACCTCACAGCTGAGAGGTTTGCCGGGGGAGGATTTGGGACAAATTATTACATTGTTTATTTGCAGTTTATACATCAGAACAGAAACTGTCCAATAAACTGCAATTTTGGATGTAGCTTTGAGAGATTCTGCAAACAGTGACGATAACAAGCATTTAAAAAATTGGAAAATCTAGTTGTTCATGATTGCATTCAATGCTTGATTGTTTTTGTGTGCACAGATTTTCTGATTCTCAGTCTGCATCTTTAGCCGGATTTACCATACTCCATCACAAACATGAAAGAGTCACTGTCAGCTAATCATTCAGTCCTGATAGCTGTAGTAATGGTGGGTCCATTAAATACAGACAGGTACACAGTTTGGCTCTTTAACTTATTATTTATTTATTTATTTATTTATTTATTTTTCACATTGTATTTGATTTAAAACATCATTACTGAGGTAGGTAAGTTTCCAAAGCTAGACTGTGCTTTTGCTGAATTCATATTATTAATCTAAAGTATTTAATCCAGTCATTTTTCATTAGTGTTAAATGAAGTACCTCTGTTTCTTTATTGCTTATTTAGAGTGAAAGAGACTAATAAATCCTTTGTAACTTTAGCTTTTGTGGCATACTGATGGGCAGCATGTTTATCCAAAGGCTTTTTTTATTTAGGAGGGAATTTATGCTATTTTTAAGACATGATGATCTGCTATTGACATGTGTACCTAAGTACCTCAAGACCTTGATAGTTTTAAGCCTTGGGCATCCCTCAAAATTTACACCCTCCTACGTCCCTCGTTACCCAAAATGGTCCCCATCCAAAAGGTGCTATAGCAATATCATATATGATTTTTTTTTTTTTTTCCACTTCAGATCTTTTAAACAACTTCAGACCTATCCACAGATATAAAGTTTTTCATAAGTTTTTTTTAATTTTTTTTAGGTTTTTATGGCTTTATTGTCATAAAAACCCCTGTTTTTTGGGGGGTAAAAAACCATAATATGCAATATTTTCAAAAAAATAGTTGCAAATGGAACTACTTGGCATGAGGTTATTAGAGCCTTGAATAGGTAAAGAATTCATAACAGAATTGATTTGGATGCATTATTATTTTTGGAGCAATAAGAGTTTTTAAAATTTACACCCTCCTACGTCCCTCGTTACCCAAAATGGTCCCCATCCAAAAGGTGATATAGCAATATCATATATGAATTTTTTTTTCATTTTTTTTCACATCAGATCTTTTAAACAACTTCAGACCTATCCACAGATAAAGTTTTTCATAATTTTTTTTAAATATTTTTTAGGTTTTTATGGCTTTATTGTCATAAAAACCCCTGGTTTTTTTTGGGGGGGGGGGGACCATAATATGCAATATTTTCAAAAAATTTGTTGCAAAATAGATTATTTGACATGAGGTTATTACAGCCTTGAATAGGTCAATAATTGATAATGTGGCAGCACGAGGTGGAAATAAAGTAAATACTCTTCAGTTTTAAAAAAAAGACAACGCCACCCTGGGAATTTCACCCAGAGAATACTGGAAGTAACACTAAATAACCAAAAAGGCAGTCAGGTTTGTTATACTCAATACAGAGACGAGGTTCGATGATAAAATAAATTGACAATTTATTAATTAAAACAACGTTTAAAAGCACAGTCATAAATATCAGTGTATAAGTATGCTAAAAAGGTATTCAGAGCTGAGGCTTACCAGTGGAGGGCAGGGATGCACACACAAACTCAAAAAAAAGAAGAAAATACACCAAGACACAAGTGCAGCACACTATCACACACTCACACTATAAATTAAACAAGGCAGGTGTGTACACTCAGAGGATCCCACCACCAAGGCACCCTGGTCTCCTCCACGTCGGCACTCCGCATCTGAATAAAAGAAACAAAGAAAATTTAATATATTACAACAAAACTAATATGCAGCGCTGGGGATAACCCAACTGCAGGACCACACTGGTGATCTACAGCTAGAAAAAGGGCCTCCCACCAGTGGCGTAACAAAAATCCAAACTACAAATCAAACAACAGTAAAACAACATACAATCTGGGTAAAACTCTAAAATATGGAGCAAACGGAATCGCCAGATTGCTCCAACTTGCCGCCTGCACGGCTATAAGTTAATTATCCAGTCAGTCAATCAGTATGCGCGCCAGCCGACCGACCCGCGTGGCATGCATATGGCCGTTGTTCACGCCGACGTCCACTTTAAAGGCTGGCAGCAGCAAAGAAACTTCGCAGCCGGAACAGACAGTAAAATAAAGTAAAACAAAGCAAAGCATCACAGCAGCAAAGCAAAGCAAAGCAGCAAAGCAAAGCAAAGCAAAGCAAAGCAAAGCAAAGCAAAGCAAAGCAAAGCAAAGCAAAGCAAAGCAAAGCAAAGCAAAGCAAAGCAAAGCAAAGCAAAGCAAAGCAAAGCAAAGCAAAGCAAAGCAAAGCAAAGCAAAGCAAAGCAAAGCAAAGCAAAGCAAAGCAAAGCAAAGCAAAGCAAAGCAAAGCAAAGCAAAGCAGCAGCACTTCAGTTCACGTAGCTTGGCGCAAAACTCAGGCCCACACTTCCAAGTAAGCCGTGTCATAAAACGTAAGCAGAATGGCTCAGAGGAGGCTTCTACAGCTACGACCAGCTGCGATGGAGGCTTCGGAAAAGTAACCCGCAACTAAGCTCAGCAACACCAACAGGAAGTCAGGTGACCAAAAGGAGGTCACAGGCAAGCGATCCAGGGACACTCAAATGGCCACTATTTATACTAGCGCCCCCTAATGCGCCAGGCTGAAAGTGGGTTGGACCGAGGGATAACATTCATCCTGCCACAATCTACCCCTCCTTTTTGCATCGTCGCCCCGACGATGGATTACAAAGACACCCAGGTTAATCCCAAGGCCTAAAAAATGCGGAGACAGTATGTATTCTAAGCTCAGAAATAGAGTTTGCAGCCCCTTGTGCCACCTCCCCTGTTGGTCTTGGGAGATGATGGATGTTTGAATGCTGGCGGCCGTGGACCGTGCGGTTCTTCGCACAACAATATGTCTTGTATCAGAGCTCGTAGTGGGAACAGGAAGAAAGCTAGATGGAACTGGTGCTGCACTCGGAGTAACTGTACAAGTGGCTGGAACATCGGAAGTTCGATCTTCTGGCGGGAGCAACAACTCAGAGCTACTTGGAATCACTGCCACTGGGCTGTAAGATGGTGAAACATTTACTTGAGGAGCTCCTATGCTCAGGAATAACAGGTCACTGTCACTTGATGAGTCATGTTCTGGCTCTCATGGATGATATTTCTGGTCCATGTGGGCTACCGCACGGAGCAGGCCCTTCTGATGGTGTAGGTGCCATTACCACAGCCTTCAGCAAGGTACGATGAACATGCTTCACACTGCTAGGATCATCTGCAGGTGCAATGGTATATACTGCCCCACCTCCTTTAGGTGCCTTCAGGATTCTATATACCGCTGGTTTCCATCGATCTTGGATTTTACATCTCCTCTTCCACTCAAATCGCGCGCAGGAACACCAACTGCCCGTCGTTCAATGGCGCCTCTTTCACATTTTTATCATGGTGCCTCTTTCTGCGGTCGGCAGCCAATTGCAGTCGTTCCTTGGCTCCTTCATGTACAACCTGTAGCCGGGCTTGATGCTCCTGAATCCACTCGTGCACATCTCCATTGATGGGGTCCGGTACTCTGCCCAACAGAAAGTCCACTGGCAACCTGGGTTCTTGCCCAAACATCAATAAGAATGGAGTTTCCCCAGTAGCCTGATGGGGAGTGGTGTTATAACAGTAGAGTAACTGGGGCAAACATACATTCCAGTCTCTTTTTCTGGATACTGGCAGGGTCCGCAACAAATTGTGCAAAGTCCTATTAAAACGTTCGCACTGACCATTTCCAGCCGGATGATAAGGAGTAGTATGGGACTTCTCAATACCATAAAACTTGCAGAGCTGCTGGATCAGGAGCTTTCAAAGTTACGACCCTGATCGGAATGAATACGGGCAGGTACACCAAACTCGAAAACCACTCAGTCACGAGAACCTGGGCCACTGTAGCAGCACATTGGTCACGAGTGGGGACAGCCAATGTATACTTGCTGAAAACATCAGTCATTACCAAGACGTTCTCCAGCCCATTCCGGGAGGGTTCGAGCAGAGTGTAATCAATGGCCAAGATTTCATTTGGTCGAGAGGCCAACAAATGTCCCATGAAACTTTGAGCTGCTGGTCGGGTGTCTTTTGCAACTTGGCAACGTTCACATCTCTGACACCAGCTAGCTACCTCAGCAGACATACCTGGCCAGTAGCACCGTGAGCGGAGAAGCGCTAGGGTCCTTTCCACACCTTGATGGCCGTGGTCCTGATGAACATGAGTCAACACCTGCTCAATTAGTGCACTAGGCAGCAAAAGCTGAAGTACCACCTCGGCACCATCAGGGCGATGAACCTGACGGTACAGAACTCCATCCCTTTCAATCAGACGATCCCATTGTCGTAGCAGCACCAAAGCAGGTGGGGCAAGCTGCTGCCGCTCCTCAAAGCTGGGTCGCTGCTTCCGTCTCCAGAACACCAGGATCTCCTTTATCACTGGGTCGACCTGTTGGAGGGTATGAAGATCAGGAGTAGTGAGATGGGGCAAAACTGTAATGGCAGCTTGGGATACCTCAGCTGGTCCCAGCCGCAAGGCTTGTTGAAGAGGTTCAGGCAAGGCTGTACCAGGAACCATGGCTTTAATTTCCTCAGGATCGGATGGATGCTGGCGAGATAAAGCGTCTGCATTCTTATTACTTCTTCCTGACCTGTACTTTAAGTCGAAGTCAAACGAAGCGAGCTGAGCTGCCCAGCGCTGTTCAGTAGCCCCAAGTTTAGCAGAAGACAAGTGACTAAGAGGATTGTTGTCGGTGTAAACAATACACTTGTGGCCCAACAAGTACTCTCTAAACTTCTCAGTCATGGCCCACTTAAGTGCCAAAACTCCAGCTTCATTGAGCTATAATTTAGCATATTGCGCTCAGTAGGCCTCAAACCCCGACTGGCATAGGCTATTGGCCTCACCTTACCTCCCTGCTCCTGGGAGAGCACTGCCCCTAGGCCGCCATGGCTGGCATCCACTTCTAAAATAAAAGGCAAAGAGAAATCTGCATAAGCAAGCACTGGTGCTGTTGTCAGTTTAGTCTTTAATGCCTCAAAACTTTGAGCACACTCTGAAGTCCAGTTCTCCGCTACACCATGCTCTGACCTCTTCTTTGATTTTCTGCCTCCCACTCTGCCACCAGTCTATGCAGAGGTGCCGCCAACTTAGCAAAACCCTCTACTGAAAACGGCGATAATAGCTGGCAAACCCAAGAAAGGAGCGTAGTTCGAAACAGTCTTAGGAGGCTGCCAGTTAGCCACCACTTCCACCTTGCTAGGGTCGGTGGAGACGCCTGATCGGAGATGACGTGGCCCAAGTAGCGAACCTCCCGCTGGAAAAAGGCACATTTGGCAAGCTTTGCTTTCAAGCCCTCCTGCTGAAGCCGACCTAGCACCACATCCAGCCGCTCAAGATGTTGCTGTACTGTTGATGAGAAGATTACAATGTCATCAAGATAGAGAAGCAGAGACTGGCACTGTTGATCACCGAAAAGGCGTTGCATTAGTCTCTGGAAGGTGCTAGGGGCATTACAGAGCCCAAATGGCATTCGGTTCCACTCAAATAAGCCGAAAGGAGTACAGAAGGCAGTCTTGGGCTTATCCTCTTCCGTAACTGGGACCTGATTGTAGCCACTTGCTAAATCCATGGTGGAAAACCAACGGGCACCAGTCAGCGCATCTAGGGATTCTTCAATGCGCGGCAGGGGGGAATGCATCTTTCCTTGTCTTGTTGTTCAATTGCCGATAATCAACACACATGCGGGGCTGCCATCCTTTTTCTTAACGAGCACGATGGGAGAAGCATAGGGGCTGCTACTCTCTAATCACCTTGGCCCCTAGTAACTGATTAATATGCTCTTTCACAACCTCATACTCTGAAGGGGATGCGCCTATAACGCTGCCGCACGGGATATCATCTAAGAGCGGAATGTCATGGGAGATCAAGTTAGTGCAACCCAAATCAGTGTCATGAGCAGAAAAGACCGAGCTGTATTTGTTAAGGAGAGACCTCACCTGTCCCTGTTCCTCTGCTGACAGTTTAGACAAATCAATTCCTTCCATCTGATCCTGCACAGTAGGAGTGGCAGTGTGAGATGCCATTGTGGCTATGTTAGGGGTATTTCTGTCACACCAGCAGGCAAACTGACCACATGAACATCTTCCAGGGTCCCTATAACGGTCCTGGGATGAAGCAAGACTGCCGTGGTCCCTACATTAACAACTGGTATGTATGCAGTACCTCTAACCACTCGAACCAATGCAGGGGACGCTAAAAGTCCAGCAGGCAAGTTAACATCATTAGGTTCAAATAACACGGTGGCACCTGAATATTGCTCAGAACAGGTGGCAGCCACTATTTTCATTACACCACCGGAATGCAACATGCTCGCTTACCTCTCACTCTCACATGGCCAGACAAATCCAGTGGGGCTCTTATACTAACATCATGGCACTTTTGCAGCGCATGCACAGGGGTTTAGGGGCCTCTGTGACAGAGCCCAAACTAAACAATGCTTCACCATGTTGCCCAAAAAGCTCGTGGTAACACTTCCGAATGACATTCATCCCCAATACACCCGGAACCGTGGAAGGTCCTGCACCTGGAGGATCTTTAACGATCAACACGCCACACTGTGGAAGAAACTTATCACAGAGCTCTACACTTAAAAGCTCGATATAGCCAAGGTAGGGAATGGACAAACCATTAGCCGCTTTAAGCTGCAACCAATGACAAGCTTGGAGACGCTCTTGACCCCAGGACTCAAAATGCTGGCGGAAAAAGCTTTCAGTAATGGTAGAGACCATGGACCCCGTATCAACCAAACAAGGTACCTTTATACCGCCCATGTCCACATCTATATGCGGACAGGATGAAATTAATTTGGAGACTGCCTCTGGACCATTAGAAACAACCCTTGAGCCAATAGACACCCCACCCGAACTGTGGCTCGGCAATACGGAGGGTGCTAGTTTTCCAAGCCGATTTAAAGGAGAGTGCCTGCGATTATGCAGAGGAGCCTGCGAAGGAGGCCGGGAACGAGGAACACGTTCCCCATCACACTCCCGAGCAAAATGTCCAGGTTGCTGACAACGCCGGCATATAATGGAATCGCTCCGTCCTGAGCGAGACATTCGATGGGGCCCTGCAATCGAGCAATGCTCTGAGTGAGCTGATTAAGTTGCTCCTGCTGGCGCTTTAACAATTCCTTCATCTCACTCATCTCAGACAAATGGGTGGACTGGGCTATTCCTGAAGGACCACTATGGACCCCATACTGAATGCCATAGACAGAAGGGACAGAACTGCTTCTATGTCTAACACCACTAGGCAACCCTTCACGTTCCCACCTAATAGCTTCCCCTCTAATCTCTAGCAATGTTAGTGTTGGCTGCCTCCTTACTAGCTGCTTTAACTCCCGCCGCAAGGTACTGTCTAAGACCTGTTCAACAAATTGATCTCTTAATAAAACATCAGCATTGGGCATGCCACTGGGGGCACTTGATTTAACTTTTTCCATAAGACCCAAGAGAGCGAGAGAAAACTCTTGCAGTGTCTCACCTTCCTGCTGTTTTCTAGAGAAGAAAGCTTCCTGCAATGCTACATAGGAGTCTGAACAGCCATAAAGTTCTTGCAATATAGTGATTATCTTAGCGGGATCAGTCCTCTCTGCACTAGAGCGATATTTGATCTCCTCACGTGCTTCCCCTTCCAGGTGGTCAAACAGGAAAATGCTTTATCAGCCACAGACAAATGACGTGCCCTAGCACAAGCTTCTATTTCTTCCAACCATTCATTCAACCCTATACCTGATTTTCCTCTAAACATAGGGCATTTTCTGTCACGGGGCACAAAAACTAGTCTCTCTGCTACAGAGACACTAGCAGTTGGGGCTAACAGATGATGCGGTTGAAGTAGAAGGTGTAGCACCAGTACCTGACTCAACAGCCCTCTCCTGACGCAGCCTCTCATTGTCTGCTTTCAGCTGCGCGATCAAGTCCCTGAGTTCCTGTAACTCTTCCTCCATCTCTGTAACACAGCTGTGGAATCCCACACCAAAGTAGCTGCTGCTTTGCTTTTATCCTGTACAAAATAAAATTTAAAAACAGTTTACGTTACACCAGATAATAAAAAATTAAAAAGGAACACACGTCTCTGTTTTTAAAGAGTATATCCTGTCGACAACGCCAAGTTTGTGGCAGCACGAGGTGGAAATAAAGTAAATACTCTTCAGTTTAAAAAAAAGACAACGCCACCCTGGGAATTTCACCCAGAGAATACTGGAAGTAACACTAAATAACCAAAAAGGCAGTCAGGTTTGTTATACTCAATACAGAGACGAGGTTCGATGATAAAATAAATTGACAATTTATTAATTAAAACAACGTTTAAAAGCACAGTCATAAATATCAGTGTATAAGTATGCTAAAAAGGTATTCAGAGCTGAGGCTTACCAGTGGAGGGCAGGGATGCCACACACAAAACAAAAAAAAAAGAAGAAAATACACCAAGACACAAGTGCAGCACACTATCACACACTCACACTATAAATTAAACAAGGCAGGTGTGTACACTCAGAGGATCCCACCACCAAGGCACCCTGGTCTCCTCCACGTCGGCACTCCGCATCTGAATAAAAGAAACAAAGAAAATTTAATATATTACAACAAAACTAATATGCAGCGCTGGGGATAACCCAACTGCAGGACCACACTGGTGATCTACAGCTAGAAAAAGGGCCTCCCACCAGTGGCGTAACAAAATCCAAACTACAAATCAAACAACAGTAAAACAACATACAATCTGGGTAAAACTCTAAAATATGGAGCAAACGGAATCGCCGTATTGCTCCAACTTGCCGTCTGCACGGCTATAAGTTAATTATCCAGTCAGTCAATCAGTATGCGCGCCAGCCGACCCGCGTGGCATGCATATGGCCGTTGTTCACGCCGACGTCCACTTTAAAGGCTGGCAGCAGCAAAGAAACTTCGCAGCCGGAACAGACAGTAAAAATAAAGTAAAACAAAGCAAAGCATCACAGCAAAGCAAAGCAAAGCAGCAAAGCAAAGCAAAGCAAAGCAAAGCAAAGCAAAGCAAAGCAAAGCAAAGCAAAGCAAAGCAAAGCAAAGCAAAGCAAAGCAAAGCAAAGCAAAGCAAAGCAAAGCAAAGCAAAGCAAAGCAAAGCAAAGCAAAGCAAAGCAAAGCAAAGCAAAGCAAAGCAAAGCAAAGCAAAGCAAAGCAAAGCAAAGCAAAGCAGCAGCACTTCAGTTCACGTAGCTTGGCGCAAAACTCAGGCCCACACTTCCAAGTAAGCCGTGTCATAAAACGTAAGCAGAATGGCTCAGAGGAGGCTTCTACAGCTACGACCAGCTGCGATGGAGGCTTCGGAAAAGTAACCCGCAACTAAGCTCAGCAACACCAACAGGAAGTCAGGTGACCAAAAAGGAGGTCACAGGCAAGCGATCCAGGGACACTCAAATGGCCACTATTTATACTAGCGCCCCCTAATGCGCCAGGCTGAAAGTGGGTTGGACCGAGGGATAACATTCATCCTGCCACAATCAGAACATTAATTTGGATGCATTACTATTATTGGAACAATAACACTTTATTGCAAACAAAACAAACTGAACTGATCTGAACAAACTCAACAACAAACTAAACAAAGATGTAATTTACATTTTATAGCATGAACCACAAGATGGGTAGATTTTGCAGACAGGACATATCTTATATATATCTAACATTTGCAGCAGTTACGATAATAATGTGCTGTTTGCACGATGAACACAGCTTCCAAGCTCCCCTAAATTGACTGTGCGCTTCGTGTTGTGCGTGCGCGCGTCAGTGCATTTCGTGGCGTCTGTGCAGAAATGACTCGTAAGACCAGGCTGCAAACTATTCTCACAGACTTCAAATGTGCACTTGAATCCAAAAAGATAGAAAACGATCTCTCTCTCTCTCTTCCTCCGGCTCTGTTGACATGCCACTGGGAGAGTAACGACTGCCCCTCCCCCGTCTGCTCAGCAAACAGGTGGCTGTTTTTGCACCCCTCCCCCCTCTGCTCAACAAACACGTGCCTGCTTTTGCACCCCTCCCCTCGCTTGCTGAGAGCAAACACAAGGCTCATTTGCAAAATGAAGCAGAATAACAAAGACAGAGGTTCAGAGAAAGGAAAAAAAAATGGAGCAAGCCCCCTTTGTTTACTTCATGGAGGCGGCTCTACGGGCCGTTTTGTTTGCGACCGACACACACACACACACACACACACACACACACACAGTATATATATATTCTCAATCACATTCACACCACTCTCTTATATCAGTTCCACTACATCAAGACTATTTTATGGTGGTCAGCTGTTTTATTGCCATGTATTTTGCAAGGTAAGATAACCATGTCCTGCATTCAAAACCACTGAAAATGTCTATGGGGGTGCTGTACCTAATATTGTGCTCATTTGATCCAAAACCTATTTTTCCTTTATTTTGAAGGCAGAGGCTTAGATCTATTAGGTATTCACGAGAAAAGCATTATCACATGTCAGGATTACAGTATATCAAAAATATGTGATTATAATGGGAGTCAATGGGGCCCAAAATGGTACGAGGGATACAGGAGGTAGTACATATGTGAATCTCCTTTACTATACACCACACCATAGAGGGGATCATTGAATTTTAAAAATAATCCTAAAATGCACATCATAAGTCAGTTTCATGCAACTAGTCTTTAAAATGACTGATATATTGAGAATCAAAAATCCAAAGTTACCCAAAATGGTCCCTTTTTCACGAGGCTGAACATCAGATTATAGATGTCTAATAATAAAAGGCAATTTTTCAAACACAATTCTCTAAGACGACACAGTTTCTCTTTGTGCCATTCTAGTTTTCTTTCAATGTATTTACGCTTATTTAACCTTACAAACCTGACATCAGTTTGTTTTCATCCTTTTCTCTCCTGTGAGATAGCACATGTTGTGGAGGTGCCATTTTTCCAATGACTCACAAAATCCCTCCTGACCTTAAATGTCTCTGTTCTAATGTTCCAAAGGTCAAAAATTATAAGTTTTTAAAGGGCATAACTTGTACATAATGATTTGTACTGGCATGATGTAACAGGGCAATCTTATTGTTATATAAGGTTGCATTCAAACTTTGTATTGTCACCTAAGTGAAGTTTTACAAGTTTTGTTTGGGTAAGAAAAAAAAGGTAGTCTTTTTTTTTTTTTTTAACTACACAGTCTACACCACTGAGCTGCTTTGCCCAGATATCAGGGTTATTCTCCCATTTTATTTCTCACCCCGTCTTTCTTGCTTACTGACAGTAAATGGATTCAGAGCTACAATTAGCATCAATCTGCCATACAGCTCAAATAAATGACTCCTAATAGACTCCACTGCAAGATGCTGCAACAGACTGCACAATGAGATACACTGAGATACACTGATAGAGCCAGCAACCCCCCTACACACCATGTGCTGCTTGAATTTCAATTATCTTTTACCCAAACAGCATTTTGATAGTATTTTGTTACATAAGTAATACAAAGCATAAAATCACAGCAACAGCATTGTTATCATGATGGAGTAATGCTGAGATGAGAAAGAAGGCCATATGACAAAAAAAGCAGACTTAATGTCTTTGCAAGTGTTAGCATTATCAAGTATTACACATTTCTCTTGAGGACTAAAAATACGATAATACAGAAAAACATATATCAGTAAGAAAATAACATTAGCAGCAGTGTTGGCGCTGGTATACAGTATATTTGTGTGAAGGTTGATGAATGGCCCACTCAACATAAAAAAATCTGTTCTTTACAACCTTCAAAAAATACAAGTGTTTTTTGATTGAGAATGACAAGCAGGTTCTTGTAAGCAATTATCCTTTACTTGGAAAGCAATGAAGTATTATGTTTATGTCCTTGTCTGACGGCTAAGAGTGCAGGCCACTGTTTTATCCTGATATTGGCAATGCTCTGCTTCATTAAATCTACAAAAGTGCTGCTGCAAAGGTCACTTGCATATGCCACACGGTCAACCACATTACAGTGTGATAAATTTGTCGAGCAGTTTTCTAAGAATCCACTGAGTGACACTAGTGAAAGTAGCATTCAAAGGACAACCATCATTCAGTAGATTCTGCCAAACTAAACCATGAAGAGGACAGTAGGGATCAAGTACACATAGCACAGATAGGAAGCAAATAAACACATGCATATTTTTGCTTACTCCTCCGTGAGCAAGTTTACTCCTAAAGGTTTTAGAGAAACTAGGAACAAGTGTGTTTTGTCTCAAAAGCAAGAAATAAAGACTAAATAAGTAGTGCTGATATCCAGCATATACAGCATACACATCAACCTGACTTTTTTGTGTGGGTTTGTGCGCTTGCCTTCTTCTCGGAGAACCTGAACCAGACTGTACGATTATGCGTACGATAGATATTGTAAAGTGTTTTTCCTGCTTGGAGTTTATGAAGAATCAGCTCACAGAATTGTGCAGTCCATAACAGCAAGTCTAAATTAAAGCAACAAGACGCTTGGCTTAGAATTTGCAGTATTCTATACATCACATTCAAGTAATTTGCATGTGAAGCGCTGTTTTGTTTTTTGGCTTTCCTTTGAAGTTACCTCTCACTTTATGTCCAGTTTGCAGCAGCAGCAGTTGAAACTGCTCCCGGTAAAACATTGTGTGTGTTTTTTTACATGTTGTTTTTTTGAATTGCTGTCCTATTTCCTTTAAAGAGCTTTTTTGAATGAAATGTTTAATCTGCATCATTTTATAAAACAGCTTCGTTTGAGCTGACTGCATAATCCAGAGCAGAATTACGTTAACACAAAAAAGTGAAGCTTTCATGTGGTTATAACGATTTCTATTAAAGAAAAAGTTAGAGAGAGAAAAGTTCTTAAAAGTTGCTAAATGAACAAGACTACATGGTGACAGAAAATCTGCACCCCACAGCAAAGCACTTAGAACTCACAACTCATTAAATCAGTTAAATTGAACCTAGTACCAAATTTTATTAACAAGCCTGTAACTATTTCTGTCAGAGAAGGTCAGAGAAGGAAGGGAAAGCCAGTCATGCTGTCCCACCGGAGATTTTCAAGCTACAAACCTGAAAAATGGACTACTTTAACTCTAAGTTTTGTATGCTGGGCTTGTATATGTTTTTCACTAACATCTATATTATTAGCCATAAAGAAAGAAAGAAAGAAAGAAAGAAAGAAAGTAACATACAGAAGCGTAGAGCTGCCAGGCAAAAGAAAAATAAAGCTATATCACATTTTAACGTGAAAACTTTATTGTTCTAACAATATACTTTTCACGTTTGAACAACATAATATCCCGTTATTACAATATACATAATTATCATGTTATAACAAAAAAATTTACGTTCTTACAATAGAAATATTATATTGTACAAACGTGATAATTATGTATATTGTAATCACGTGATATTATGTTGTTCTAACATGAAAAGTATATTGTTAGAACAATAAACTTTTCACATTTTAACGTAATATAGCTCTATTTTTCTTTTGTCTGGGTGGCAGCTCTACGCTTCCGTGGTAAGATCTCAAATGAATGCTTTCAAAATTATTCAGTAAATTTACTCCTTAGATATATATATTTAGTTTTTTGCTTTGAAGTTACATTTACTGTCATCAGCAGAAGGTAATCTTTGGTCTTAACTGACCTAAAGCTGAAGAAATTATATGAGGTAAGACTGGATTTCAAAAGTATTGACAGCATGTATAATAATGTTGCAGTCTGTCTCTGTGAGCTGAATGAAGAACTCAGAGTGTTGATAAAGACAGTGTCAGTGTGGAAGTTGCATTGGTAGAATTGGTTTTCATATTTGATTCAGGGTCTGCCTGCTGTATAAGCTTGCTCCATGTAGTAACAGCCCATCACAAACTCTGCATGGGGCACATTTCAAGACAATGGCTGATTCTTCATCTCCCCCTGTTCCTTCTTTCTCCGTCTCCTTTCATCTCCTTGAAAGAAGGAGTCCCCCCTCACTCCTTCACCCCCTCCCACACACACTCACCAATTTCCTTTTTTCTGTTGCTGATTAGACTCTCTATTGAGTTGTAACTCTCTCAGCTTTCCACAGGAGGCCTTTATTTTTAATTTAAGATTGACATTACTTTTAGATATGCTGCAGAAAGGAATTTATTACTGCAAAATCAAAAAAGGGAAATTCCCTTGAAATTATATTTCGCAAAGGGAGTTGACTAGTATATGACAAAAATGTATTCTTATCCACAGAGCTGCGTAGATCTGTTAAACCACAAAAATAATAATTGAAATAAAAAAAAAATTAAAAAAAAAAAAATCACAAAAACAAAACACAAAGCTTCTCGGCAGTGTTTGTGTAAAGTGAATTTTGTTGCCAGACCTGGTTTAGCCTAGATGAGTCAAAGTAATTTCCCTTCATAATAATTATGAAAGGACAAACACAGCAATCATACTTGAGTGTTTTTTTATTCTGATTTGAGCTAAATGGCTCGTAGATGTGCAACATTTAGTTTCACTGACAGCTAGAGAGAACGGACCAGTGAAATTTAAGTGGAAATGGCCTTTTTCAGACCTTCATTTTTTCCAGATTTTTTCATGTAAACCCAAAAAGATCTAAGCAATGAGCATGGTGAGGGCTCACAAGGCCTTTCTATGATGCTTTTGGATTGTGTTAATAACTGTGTGGAAACAAAATCAAATCAGGACCAAAAAGAAACATTCTTTAGGCAAAGAATTACAAAAAAAATTCACTGGGCACAAGTAAACTTGTGTTATATTAAGGATTAAGAGTTTTAAATAAGGATTAATCCTAGTTACACTTTCCATTGATCATTACTAATCATGTAACCATTGAGCACTCTGTAGAAAAGCCCAAATGAAGCATCTAAAAAAAATCAACCAGGCAAGAAATGAGGCACAATGCAAAAAGCCCAGTGGTGGTACATTTAGTGTCATGGTATGTACATCTATCCCTTCCTGTAGGATGGTGTTACGGCCCTAGCAGGGCCTCCTCCTGAAGTTGCCTGTGTGGGTGTGTCCTACCAACTCTCCTGCCTTAGGTGCCACCTTTTTCTTTTGTACAGCTGACTCACATCAGCAATTAAAGGTATTTAAGCCCAGAGAAAGGTGAGCTCTGGGCCAGAGAGCCATGTGAGTGGTTGCAGCTAGTGAGCTGTATTTTGTGATTGCTTGCTCCTGCTTGGTGGAGAGGAGTGTGTTTGGTTACTAATCTCTTTTTGACTTACTTTTCAGTTTACTGACTGACGCTTGAGTTTTGTTTGTTTCCTTAAATGGTGATAGCGGCTTGCCCGTCTCTTTTAGTTGAGTTATTAATAGAAACTTTAATAAAACTCTTTGATTTAACCCTTTTGCCTCCTTGTCTCCTTTTCCGACCCGCACACTTTTTGTTACTTTCCCTCATCGCCTGGACCCTTTTA
Organism: Oreochromis aureus; assembly: GCF_013358895.1. Classification (NCBI taxonomy): domain Eukaryota; kingdom Metazoa; phylum Chordata; class Actinopteri; order Cichliformes; family Cichlidae; genus Oreochromis; species Oreochromis aureus. The sequence goes on from NC_052960.1 coordinate 5,500,770, forward strand.
GGGGAACGTAACAGATGGCATTTAAGCAGTTTGTATCAATGCACATCATTTAGAGTGACGCACCACTTTACCTAAAGATGCAAAAATGGAAAGAAGGAAATACTCATACTCAACACAGTGTCAAGCCTTATCGGTATTATGTTGTGTATAAGATTTCCTTTAAACATTGTGTCATGTGCATTGTGGACCTTTTTGCATTTTCACACAGTATGAATAAAACAAGCCTGTTGTAGGTAACTGGGTCAAGCAAGGTCAACATTCTGAGGACATCAGTACAAATCAATCTTCTATCATTACGTCTGTTGCTCTTTTTCACCTTTCTCATGGATATCAACTGACAAGTGCAGTGATGCTTTTGTGGAAACTGCATTAAAAATAGCAATCACATCTCTGTGAATGACTGTCCTACTTTGTTAATGCTTAATGACCTCTGAATTAAACTTCACTCCAATTATTGAGGACATTGATGAAGTGTCTGATACAATTATTACAACCAAACTTTTCGCTGCTCTACTTTTTCAGACAAGGATAACGCTGCTTCATTTTGTGAGCTCCAGAGTGAAGAAATAAATATATCTTCTCATGTGCCTTTGGATGACTAAATGATAGGAAGTCACTTGTGTTCCTTTTCTTTCGCAATTCTAAATTTACACTGCTTCTTCCCTAACTGAGCCTCAATTACCACTGAACTGAGCAACTCCATAATCCACAACAGCAACATAAGAAAAAGGATGTTTACACTTTAATGAGACATAGGGAAATTGGTATTTCAGTATCTTCCTTAATACGTTCTCGCTATAGTTTAATTAATTATCACATAATTAAGTCAGTTGTTACATTTATACAATTAATTATAGAATATTGTCAAATCTGACTCAAAATGTCTGATTCTGAAACAAACAAACAAACAAACAAAAAAAGAAAAGCAGGAAAAAAGAAGGTCGTTAAAACTAAAGAATGTGCCACAGATTTTTAAAAACATTTAAAGCAAGTTTTGGTGCTCAGGAGAATATAAAGAGAAAGTCGGACCACATGGGATTTAATTTTAAATGATCGATAATATTGACTAAAAAATCAATAATGCAAGAACAGCAATATCTTACGAGTTTACCCAATGTTCTGAATACAAATCTGTGTGTCGACATTTTGGTACTTCATGCTTGATTAAACTTTGCTGCATATTGCTATGCCGTACATACAGAATAAGCAAAAGCCACAGGTATTCTTCATCTATACTTTTGAATGTGTAGTTGGTGATTGCTATGCTTACTTAAATAATGGTCTGTCTGTGCGGCATTGATGAAAATACTTTTTTTTTTTCACAAGTTAGATTAGTTTTGCCAGAAATGTATGATTGCAGTGTAATTTAACCCAGGTGAGAAGGGCTCAATTAATTGTATTATTCATCATCTACTGATTTGTATATTTGTTTGCACAAATAAATATAAACTGCTTTTAGCAGCTTATAAATATGTCTGTGACCCTGTCTAGAGAATGTCACAGCTTTCTCACTGCAGCATGAGCTTTCTTCCATGGTGACAGTGAGCAGGAAGGAGTTGATAAGCAAAATTAATAAAAAGATATTCATTTTAGAAGTAAGGGGGTCTTCTGGGACTAATTTTGAACAGTGACATGATATGATTTAATGATTCAAAGCAGAAGCAGAAATATGTGCCAACTACAACTACAACAACTGGCATTGGCGTGCCAAATGGCTTAAATCAATACATCGTTACAGACTTCACTCATAGACCCACAGACTTCACAAGATTTTGCAACAGAAGGGAGAAAGAAAGAAAGGTTGAGGGAACTTTACTCTTTAACTCCCTCTCTGTTTCCTTGTCTCGCTTTGACCCAAAGCCAATCTAGGCCAGGAGACCTCTTCTATTCTAGGTCAAGAATAGAAGAGAAAAGAGTGATGAACAGAAGAAAATGTGTGTGTGTTTGTGTGTGTTTTGTGAATGGAGATTAGAAGCTGTGGGTGCTTTTGCACAGGAAAAAAAAAACCACTACTTGAGTAGGTTATTCATGCTTGTATAACTATGCAGGCTTCATTTACAACTTCCAGTGGATGAAAAAATTGAGTTTAAGAAAAACAGAAACAAAGGATGAGGAAAAAAATTTAAATGAGAAATAGAAGTGCAGAAGAAATGTGGGGGAGTACCTGGATGGAAAGAAAATGAGGAAATGCCAGCTAGTGACACAGGGAAATACATGGCACCTGTTCCTTCCTAGTGCCTAAAGAAAGCTCTTTTGGCACACAAGATGTGAGGTTTTTTGGCTTCCCTGCTGTTTGGAAGCAAGGTTATGAATGATACAAGCATTCGGTGTGGTGCTGTGAGCTAAATGCTATAAACAGTGTGACCTAACGACTGAGCCACATACACACTTTGTTCAGCTTAATCTTGTATTACCAAGGTGTCCCCTCAAGACAAACCACATACAAGACTGGGTCCAAAAACATTAGTGGAAATCATCTGGAAATGCAACATTTACAAAAAGCACATGCTACAAATTTTCAAAGTCAAATTTACAACTGGTTTTCCTTTCATTCATGTAATGTTTTTACTTAAATTATGGTTTATACACTTAGTGCAAATCTTTCAGAAATCATTTAGCTCTAAACATAAAGGATAAGGCATACTGTGAAAAAAACTCCCAGGTGGAACAACAAATTCCAATTCACCTAAAAGTTGTTTGGTGGAACAAAGTGGTGCCAAACAATGTCAGCAATAGAAACATGCACAAACAGTGAGTTTACAACCCCCCCCCCCCAATACAAGTCAGTTGCACAAAAGACTAACTTGAATAGATCTCAAGGCAAATGCTTTTTCATTTTTTTAGTTTTAGGAAAACAACAACAACCTAGCAAAGGGGGACACGAGGCAGCGTACTCCTCATGTCTGTCTATGAGGACAGCAACAGTGGTAATGTGCAAAATGGACAGATGTAGAAATGAATACATCAGAGGGACAGCTCAGGTTGGGCAGTGTGGTGACGAAGTTATAGAGTCAGGGCTGACATGGTCTGGATATGTGCAGTGGATGTATTGGGAAAAGGGTGTTGAATATGGAGCTGCCAAGCTGGAGGAAAAGACCATACAGAAGATTCATAGATGCAGTTAAGGAGGACATGCAGAGGGTTGGTGTGACAGAAGAGGGTGCTAGGGATAGGGTGAGATGGATGCAGATCTGCTATGGTGACTCCTAAAGGGACCGGCTAAAAAGAGAAGAAGAAAAATGATTTTAGTGTAGTACCTTCTGCCATCATAAATGCTCTTTATGCTAAAATATTTTCATAGCACCATAAAGAATTCATTTACAGTGCAAAGAACCATCTTGCAGTGCACGCATCAAAAACCATACATTAGGATCATTATAGGTACGTTGGCTAAAAGCATCCAGTAAATTATATGTTTGGCGGAGCATTCACTCTCCTTCACTCTGCATAATATCAGCATAGCAATGAGCAGGTGAACTACATGAGCGTCTTTTCTATCTGCAGTATAAGTAGCAGCAGCACATTGCACATTATGCCTATCAAAGCAAAATATGCTGTAATGGGAATATTTAAGTCTCCCTATGGATAACACGGAACACCAGATAGCCACATGATGGTAATTCACTTTGCTTGGATGAGTGTGCTTTGACATTGTTGTCAGGTACACAGAGCCCCTCTCCAAGCTATTTTGCCCTCAGGACATGGTAAGATGTTTACATGATACTCACAGACACGAGTCTCATTGACATGCTTCTGTCTCAACATGCGAGTAGATGCTATGCAGTAAATAAATTTGCATCTAGGAAAGAAAAGATTAGCTAGTTTTCCCTGCTCAAATTCAAATCCTGTTGACATACATGTATAAACCTACTCTTGCATACACAGCCTTTCATTACCGCCGGGCAGACAGAAAAACGTTTCAGATGATCAGCTTCGTTATTTTGAACACATGAAAGGCAATGTGTGCTGAATAACCTGACTCTAAATTATTCCCTCAGGCCCTTAAGTCAAATTAAACCTGGTCTGATGCATTTGTGTGTGGACCAGTGCAACTGACTCTGTGTTTGCTTGCTGATTTTAAAATGTAATTAAAACCATTTTAACCTCTGTAAGGTAAATTGTTCCTGATAATCAGGAAAGAGATCCTTGCAGGTTACATTTGTCAAAACACAACCATGTTAGCGTCTAACCACAGGACTGATAAGAATTCACTCTGTATGATGTTTTTTTTCCCTAGAATTAGATTTGCCACGATCTGATGCTGCCAATCACACCAAAATCATAAGTCAGTGTATTCATGAAAAGTACAAGCTTCTTAAAAAAATGAAAAGAATAAAATAAATCACATCTGTGACATTTATCCATCAATTTTATCTTGTCATTTTCTGACAAATTACACTTTGATTAGATTTCTGTTGCAATCACAGTATCAAAAGTGCTTATTCAACTTTCCAAAGAAGAAATTTGAAATGCTGAACATTTGTTTTTAGCAGTTTATGCACAGTAGAACGTTTGGCCCAAGTTAGGTGTGTCCTTAAAGCACAACAGACAAAATGTCTGGTAGTTTCCTGGTTTATTATTTTTCTACGAGTGAGCTGCAAGGCCCATTTTCATGTATAATAGGCCACAGTTTGTTTTCTTTCAGAAAATACGATAGCAATCTTGATGTTGTGTCTATGCACTGCAAATGGAGTTTGTGGTAGGACATAATCAGTCTAGTGACCAGCTAGAAAAAGCTAGTATTTGGGTGTCAAGATGGCATATGATTGAGGTTCAAAGTTTCTCTTTAATGTGCACGCAGCATGTGAGTAAAAGTTGCATATTTGTATTCATCCCATAGATGGCGCTACTCAGAGGAAATGTTTGATTATCTGAAATAAACATAAAAATGTTAAGTTGAAGTGTTAATTTACGGAAGAGGATTAGGGCCACTGGAAAAAAAAAAAAAAGTGGGCACATCTTTTTTTTTTTTTTCTTCTTTTCCAGAATTCTGAGATTCAAGTCAGAATTCTGCCTTTTTTCTCAGAATTCAGGAAAAGAAGAAAAAAAAGACGTGCCCACTTTTTTTTTCCCAGTGGCCCTAATCCTCCTCCGTAGTTAATTAGAGAATTGTTTGTACAAAATTTTACTGGCTAATTTCACATCATGTGGTAGAATTATGTCTTTTTAATGAAGATGCTACCAGTTGCATGTATTATGCATTTAAATCTTTTCATCTTCAAAAAGAACTTAAAATGCACTTAAAACACTAGATAGATCAATATGCACCAATCTCACACTGTATTTTCTAATTATATGTGGTAAATTTACAGTACTAATCATTTTCCCCAGACTGCCAGAATTTAAATACAAAATAATATTAAGTGCTATGCTACTGTATTTTTTTTTTTTTTTTTTTTTAAATTTCCATATCTGGTACAAAATCACATATTTTATATTCAGTTTCTCAGTCAGTTATTTAAATATCATTTTTGCATGCAATAACATCGCGATTCTACATGCAGATGTTAATTATTGATTCTAATTGTTAAATATTAACATTTAAATTCAGTTATATTATGATTAACATATGCATCTTAATTACAGCCTCAGTCCTACATTTTAAACATGTCATTTAAGATCAGGAACTGATTAATCACTTGGTGGCTAATCACTCATGTGAGAGTCATAGGATGCACTCTGCAAGTGTGTTTGAGTATGGGTGTGTTGCAGTGTTTGTATGCTTTCAATGTATAGTTGAATTGCTAATTTGAGCAGATGCTGTGTGTGTACACATATAGCCAGAGAGGCGAGTGTACTGGCATGCAAGAATTTTGAAACAAGATAAACACACGCAGATGGAGAAAGAGGCAGGAAGATACAGAAAATTACACATGCTTATCATGGAGTTTTAACTGTTTATTATACAGCCTACACCAAACTGAGAGCTACCACACACCTATAAGTCAAGTAGATTCTGTTTGTTTAGTGTAGCTGTGAATCAGAACAGAGTGTAAAGTTTGAAGTGCAGAGTCTGAAGATCGCATCAAATCTTGGATCATTGTGACATCATCAGAGAAAAGTTGAAGTTGTTAAAGACTGGCCAGCAGGTCGATTGCTCAAAAACCCCATTTTATAGCTAAAATGTTAAAACAGGCTTTAGTCATAGTTCTCATTTGTTTTTCTTCTGTGTTTATATACTACAAAATAGAGGAAAATATGGTGACAGTGGGAGTTTCAGATGAGTGAGAGAATGAGACTCGCTGTTGTTTGGATTTCACAAGGAGGATGTTGAAGAAAATGCAGTACTTTGCAAAACATGCCGTAAAACTATTGCCGCAAAAGGCAGCAGTACCACAAAATTATTCCACCAGGTGAAAAGTCATCCACTGCAAAATTAAGACCATTTTAAAACTTCACATGTGAACGTCTCCCACACACCAAAGAAAACTAAATAAACCAGCTATTATACAAGTTTCAGCAAGAGAAACAGCACAGGAGGTTTGAGTCCATGTTATTGTTTATCGAACATGAAGTATATTTGTGGTCTTCTTTTGCGGTTGGTTCAGTGAATTTTGGTCGTGACGTGATGAAACTTCCAGTTTTGGAAACCATGAGATCTCTGCTTTTAGACAATGTGTCGTTTGCTTGGTTACATAAAGATAAGTGAGTTTGTGGCTTCATTGTTTGTGTTTAGGCACATTTTGCAAAATTTTGTAACTGCTGTTTTAATTGTTTGTTGTTTTCGTGGTGTTTGGTGGTTGTAGAAATTGTTTATATCAGCTTTTAGCTGAGATTTTGAGGTTTCTGTGGATACCACACATATTTACATTAAAAAAAAAAAAAAAACTTGACTTCACTGAGGCTTAAACTGCAGCTCACCCCCTTTGCCCCCAGTACCGGGGGCGCTGGGGCTCAAGACATATCGTGATATAGCCACAATGGATCCTAAACAAGATTTACCTTTTTTTTTTTTTTTTAAACCTGTCCCGTTTGGTTCTTTTGCCATCAGAATTATTGTCTAAAGGCGAAGAAAGATGCCCAACGGATTTACTTTACCAAATGGACCATCCCAGCCTTGCCGTAATGGTCCATTTGATTCACCTTTTATTGTTTATTTTATTTTCACTTGCTGAATACGGGACAGACTTGACTGGGGAAGGAAAGGGAGAAAGAAAGAGGGAAAGAAAAACAGCGGGGAAGAGGGACGGGAAAAAGGGCAAAAACCAAAACCAACAGAATAAGCAGACAAAAAAAATACATATATCGATCACCTGGATCACCTGTTGAGAAAGAAAGAAGAAAGCAAGCAGAAGAAAACAAGAGTAATAAACATCATCACAATGATCTATGGGAATATGACAGTAAATACTAAATATTAAAACATTATTGTGCAGCACGTAAGATCGACAGCGCACAGTGTGCTTTGAGGTAGGAGCCAAAAAGGGTGTAGTTTGTGTGTGTGATCACCTGTGTGTACACCTGTGAGCATGGACGCGCTTGTTTTGTTTTTTTAAAAGGTTCCTTCATGTAATGATCGGCTAGAGGGTGTGGGGGGCCACTGCCCCGTCCTCCAGGGCATGACGCAGGTATGGAGGAGATCAAAACTCTAGACATCCAGAGGCCCCCAGAACACAAGAGACCAAGGAAGACCAACAGAGGGGCAGCTGCAAGATTTACTTCTTGCTACTCTCAGTAAGAATGGAATATGTCCAAATTATATTGGCGTATTTGATATAGACTCTTAGGCTGTTACATAGCCCTTTACAACCAAACAATCTATTTTGATCGGCAGTGTTGGGGAGTAACGGACTACATGTACCAGCGTTACGTATTTAAAATACAAAATATGAGTGACTGTATTCCGTTACAGTTACCGTTTAAAAAGGTGGTATTCAGAATAGAGTTACTTTGTTGAAATGAAGGGATTACACGGTGGTCTTTTCCTGTTTCACATGTTAGGCTATACTCTCTCTGTTTTTGGTAATTCCACGCCGGTGGAAACCCAAACAAAGCACGCATTAAGAGCCTGTGTCTCAATCTCGTGGCCCACGTCACCTCTACTTGCATAATGACGTGAACAAATATTTTTTGAAATTACTATTCAAATACTTATTTAATATGAAGGCAATAGGCAGAGTGTACGCATGTAAATATAATAATAACCACTGCAGCCAAAACGAGTGCCTGTTGTAAGTAAGCTCTTAAGACTCGACCGTTTACTGTGTTCATGTTTTTCTCCGAAACAATAAGTTCCGTTGGAGCAGCCTTTCAACGCCCCGCTCTGTCTCTTGCTAGCAAAGTTGACCCAAACAACAAAGTAAAGCTAGTTTTCAGCTACGAGCCCGACACGGAACCTGACGTATTAGCCAGAGGTCCCGTTACTATGATTCGGAGCCGCGGACCTGTTTTATATATGCGTGGAATAGTTTTCTATACGAGATCACCGCAAAAAGTGCAGCCTTACGTAATGTCCACCCTACTGTTACTCATTTTATTTTAAGATTTAAAAAATCTAGTTGGTATTGGTATGACGAGTATCCTTCAGTAATAGTAATAAAATCACACAGCAATAGTACATTCATGTAGTTGTAAAAAGCTTGATAATATATTAAGTAATCCAAAGTATTCAGAATACATTACTCTCATTGAGTAACGTAACGGAATACATTACAAACTACATTTTGGGGCATGCATTCTGTAATCTGTAGTGGAATACATTTTAAAGTAACCTTCCCAGCACTGTCGATCAGTGGCCTGGATGTTAGTGTTCATGCGGGGACAGAACCAGTGGAAGTCTGATCTGAACCTCCAGCTCCTCCACAGTCTCCAGTGTTGCTATCGGGCACAACCTCAGGCATCTGCCACCACCTTTGTCTTAAATCAGCTGAATCAGCTTCTGCCATAGGGGGTTGTTGTGACCAGACAATCAGCTAATAACTCTGTCAAGCATGCCATAACTATTGCCATGGTGGCTAACTCAGTCCTGCGAGGTCCATCAACCCCCTCCTCCACAAGTATTCTCCCTTCTGCTTCCAAAGTAGTGCAGAGATCAGATGCAGTTTAAAGGATCCTTTGGTTTAGCAATGTGAAGAGCTCTGGTGTAAAGATCAGCGGTCTGGTTTAGCTCATGAAGCTGAAGCCTCCACCTGACCTGCTGTTACCACTGCTTCATAAGTAGTAACAGTGACAGGTCCAGGTGAACTGAACAACGGAATCAAAAAAGAAATGCACAAATCAATTTCTCCTTAAGTGAAATAACGAGTATAAAGATGAACTACAATAAAAAATGTAGCAGAGTTATTTTTTCTATATTCATCTAGGAAGACTGAGTTGTGTTTTTGTAAGCATATAAAATATACAGTGTAGGACTGTTAACATTATGGTTCAATTCAACACTATTAATCAGATGACACAATGATACGTACAGTACATTTATTAGGCTTTAATGAACAGGAAATAACCTCTTTCTAACCTTTTGCCAACCACTGTATCTGGGGGCAGGTGTACTGTAACAAGTATTTAGTGTAATTTTTGTGGGTTATAATAAATTACAATTTCTCTTCAACAGACATACAAAACAGTAAGAGCTGAGGGAAATGTGAGCTGATGGAAGGCAAATTTCATTTTGTCTTCAATCTGACAGACAATACCCTAAGCTGTCACAGTGGAAATCTGCATATCATATTCACATTAACACAGCTCGTTAATCGGAAGTATCACAGGGAGTTCTGCCTCATCTTTGTTGTTCAAAATTCAATATATTTTATAAAAATGGTATGTCATCCCTGAAACCAGTTTTGTTTGTGTCAATGTGACTCAATAGGCCAGAATAAGCAAATGAGACAATGAGAACAGGAGAAACTGAAAAAAAAAAAAAAAAGGTTACAAGGTTTTGTATCCCTCCCCCATGTTGGTTCTCCTTAGGTCAGACCATGAAAATTAAAATCAAATTTGATTGCAAAAACTGGTTGTATATGTATATACAATTAAAGGTCAAGGGACTCCTGTCCTTTTATAGCCTCAAACAACCACAACTGCATACTTCAAAAAATCAAAGAAATAATGTAATGTTCTGATGGAATGCAGTCTGGTATTCCTGTTATCTGTTGGTTGATGATGACAGTACCTTAGAAGTACACTGCTTTAGATTACTGATCAACAATACGTGCTAATGTTAGATTTGGAGTTGAATTCTTGGTCTATTTATTTCATGGTCTGCAACAATCTCAAAAAGTCTTCTACTTCTCATTAAAGCAGCAACAGAATGTTTTCTATTACATAAGATGTTACTTTTCTCTTTTCACTTTTCTCATTTTTTTTTGTCAAATACATATTTAATTATCAATTCTTAAAACTTATGTAAACCTAAAGAAAATCAACTTTTAAAACAATATTTTCCATCCATCGTTACATAGAGGACAATATAAAATAAAGTGCAATCCCCTCTATACCTCAGTTACCTTACAATATTTATAGATTCATCCTTACTCCATAATCTTTCCTTTTGAATATGTAGTTGTAATATGTCACATTCAAATTGTGGACACTGACTTTAAAACAGATTATATTTGGTATATATATTTTACATCAATAATCTTTCTTGAATTCTCAGTTTTCTTTTTTGGCTTTTGCCAGACTTTGTATGCATGATGACACTCTGCTCAGACAAGTCTGCAGGCTCTGTTGGCATGAGCCTCAGGGTTCTCACAGCTTGTGCCCCCCAGCAAGTGAAGCATTTGATCACATCTTTAGGATGAGCCTGAATTTGCATGGTTTGGAAGAGGTCATGCATGTTTTGAAGACATCACATCCTAGTGGCCCTAAGGACTATGCATCCATGGGACTTACATCACACATCATGAAGACCCTGGATAAACTCATTCTGGACAAGCTCCAGCCCACAGTGGTAGACCCCCTCCAGTTTGCCAACCAACTCTATTTTGGAGTTCAGGATCCCATTCTCTGCCTGCTCAACCATGTGTACACCAACCTGGACAAGCCAGTAAGTACCATCAGGCCAGCTCTACACAGTGATAAACTGACAGGCATGCAGGTGGGTACCTCCCTAGTGACCTGGATAGTTGACTACCTAACTGGCAGTATGTGTGCCTGCAGGACTGTGTGTTGGGCACTGTACTAAGCAGCACGAGAACCTGCACTGAGACCTGCTCCCTTCAGAAGTTTTCTGACTTTGCAGTAGTGAGGTGTATCAGACAGGGTGATGAAGAAGACTACAGGGCTGTGGTGGACAACTTTATTATGTGGTGTGAGTAAAACCAAGCAACCAAGGGCCAAAGTCATCTCTATTTTCTGAAAGAGCTGAATTCCTTTAACTTCGGTTGGATGAAGCTCAGAGTTTTTGACAAGTCTGTGGTGGCCAGTGTCATTCACTATGCTGCAGTGTGCTGGGACAGTAGAGACCAAAAGATTCAATAAACTGATCTGCAAGGCCAATTGACTTTATATTCTTGGTATACTCTCATATTTTTCTGCTATCTGTACCTGAGCTGTGGTAATGCACAAATTTCCCCGCCATGGGATGAATAAAGTCTTATCTTATCTCATCTTATAATGCTGTGGGTTTGGTGTGAGAAGTTGACACTGAGTGAGTTTTTAAAATGGAGGATTCTGTCCAATGTTCAGACAGTATCGGACAATTCTTCATACCCTCTCCATCTCATGTTGGACAGCCATGGGAGTATATTAAACAAAACAGTCACCCCACCACGATCCACCACATAACACCATAAGAAACCTTTTCTGTTTGGGTATAAAGTCATTCGAGAGTCAAATGAGAGAGTCATTTGAGAGCTCTCTATGACACCTTGGCTATTTTCACTTGTCACTTGTGCACCTTACTTCCACTTATATATTTTTTTTTAAATATAGAGCTTACATTTTCTACCTTTTGTATTTATTTTTAATTTGAGGATCTGTAACAAAACAATCAAAACAATCAAATATTTACTATAAAAAATACAACATGAAAGAAATGAAGAGATATCCAATCGGAGATGAAATAGCGACTGATTACAATTAAATTGAAGCTTACAGGGGACCAATGTAATGATGATATTTTCTAATGTGAAGTTAAAGTGATAATCTATGTAGTCACTTAAAAGTAAAGTGAAACCGGGAAACCAAAGTCTTTGGGTTCCGGGGGGTTGCAAAGCTGAAACTTAAAGGAATTGACGGAAGGGCACCAGGAGTGGAGCCTGCGGCTTAATTTGACTCAACACGGGAAACCTCACTGTTAAAAGATTATTGAACATATATGTGATCAGCTCCATGAAATGTATTCCTTAATCTATTATTAAGCACATGTCTACGTGACTTTTGACGTAGTTTCATACGAGTATTTTAGACACTCACCCGGCCCGGACACGGAAAAGATTGACAGATTGATAGTGTATTTTTATCTTTAGTTTTTTAAAACAAATTTTGTTACAGCAGCTCATGACAGTATAAATTAATCTAATCAAGATGGATTAGACATTGATGAGATGCAAGTAGAGATTTATCAAATCATGCTACTAAATAGAGTGAACAAAAAGGCTATTTCCACATTTTCTCAGGCTAACAAAGGGGCGAAGGGATGAGTAGTTATCCAATTTATTGACTTCAGGCAAGCTTACACACACACACACACACACACACACACACACACACACACACACACACACACACACACACACACACACACACACACCTCAAAGACAGCAAAAACTACAAACTGCACTACAAGAAATAAGTGATGAATTTGATCTGTTGATCAGCAGTCTTTCAAAAGAAAAATATGTGAAGGACTTTCTCTCTCTGTGAAATACAGCATGGTTAAGTTGTTCAGAACATTTCTCAGGTAAAACTGACCAGAGTCTGGTCTACATAATATCATCAAAATATATCTCTATATGTAAGAGGGCACCGTGCAGTCCAATGAATCAGCATTTCAAAGGTTTTTTTTTTTATTATTTATTCTTTATTTTTATTTTTTTTTACGGATAATTGTGCTTAAAGTTAAGCAGGAGAGGGACCATGGTGCTTAAAATCACTGCACAGTTCAAAAAACATCATCTATGATGAAATATTATACGTATCTATAAAGTTTTTAGATACAGTATTAAAATGAAAGTATAGCATAGCAATGAAAATATAGCAATCACACTTGTCAAGATAAACATCACAAGGTGCTTCATTAGGGCATAAAAAACTGTTGCCAAATGCAAGTCTAGAAAGTGAAAAAAAAGACTCGTTTTTATATGTTTTTTTAAAAGAGGCCATTAAGTCTGCAGATCTCAAGCTCAGAGGGAGAGAGTTCCAAAGTTCAACTGCTGCAAAAGCTCTGTCTCCTTCAGTTTTTAGCTTCATGTGACGCACAGCCAATAGGCTCTGATCACATGACTTCAGGGACATGCTGGGGACGTATGGATGTAAAAGTTCACTGATGTAAGATGTTGCTTGTCCATGCAGAGTTCTAAAGGTCAAATCCAGAATCTTAAAATGGACTCTGAATTCAGTGGGGATCCAGTGCAGCTGGGTCAGCAACAGTGTAATATCAGAGTATTTGGAAGACTTTGTCAGAATACTAGCAGCAGTGTTTTGAAAAAACTGCAGACGTTCCAAGTAGTTTTTATTGGACAAGCAAATATTGAATTACAGTAGTCTAAATGAGATTAAATAAATGGTAAATTAAATAAATGCATGAATAACAATTTAAATTTCATAGCCTTAAACAACAGTACTTATAATGGGGCAATATTTCTTAATGGATAAAAAAAAAAAACAAGAGTGAACTAGAGATTTGATACATGATTTTGCACATCTAGCCAGAGGACCAAGAGTTTCCATTGCCTCTGAATATTTTACGCGTCGGGAGTGAGAACGGGTTGGAAAAATCCGTAAGGATTTGAGTTTTTTCTAAATTACATTGAGCAAGTTGTCCACCATCCAACTTTTAATAGTCTAAGCACCAATTAAGGATCAGCAGCTTAGAAACATCTTGGGGCTTAAAAGAGATATATTAATGAAAGTCATATGCATAGCAGCAATAACAAATGCCACATAACAGAATTAATAAGGTCCCTAAAACAGAATCCTGTAGCACACCATGGGTAATAGAAGTGGAAGAGGATTTGTGCTTAGAAACAGTAACAGAAAATCACCATTGAGATAGATGTGATGCAAAGCACTCCAAAGCACACCCAGATCCACCCAGCCATTATATCTCAGCCTATCAAGCAAAATGTGACACACAAAGCAGAAGTGAGATCCAACAACAGCAAAACAGAACAATCTCCTGCATCACTTTGCATCAAAATGTCACAGACACTGGAAATTCATGGTGTTAATGAATTTACTTTTCATTTAGCAAGTCAAAAGTGTGGGCTAATAGATATGCCTCAGTTCTCATCAGATAGCATTAGATAATTGCAAACATGGTTGCAGATTCTTAGTCTTGCTGCTTCTTGTATGTTATGTCATCCCTATTAATTTGACAAATTCAGCTCTGTCCATACTCACTGACACTGATAGTATTTTGTTTTTCGCATTGCACTTTTTTTTATTAAAAGGCATTTGGTTCTGAGATGTTCCCCACCTTTCAACACTTTGCTTAAATTCTGCACATTTTCCATTCTAAAGTTGAGATAAGCAATATCTAATTGTAGTTCATCTTTTAGTTAATAGAATAACTCCTGGGTTTATTAATAATGTTTGGCTGCAAAATTATGTGCATAACAACTGTTTTCAGATGCATCTATTATGTATCTTTTTGTATTTTTAACACAATTCTTTCAGGCAATCCTATAACAGTTTTGAGTAACCTACCAAGACACAAACAAGATACGAGACACAAATGAAACATGCAATTCATCTCTTAAAGATTTTCATGATGCAGGTGTGTAATTACACTCTCCTGTCCGCTTGTTTCTCCTGTCTGGCCTCTTATTTACCGTGTGTCAATACCTCTCATTTATTCATGTCTTTGTTTTTGCCACTCACCCTGCTTTTCTCTTTGTTTCCCTTGGTCGTTTCCCTCTTGTTTTCCAGAAGGACTCTTAGTGAGTATATGGATGACATCTGAAACACTTTATCTTCTCTTTCTTGATATTTTATGCCATAGCAAGATAAGCCAACCACTATTCGTTTTACGATATTCACAAATAGTTCCAAGCTTGTTCACACAGAATAGATTGATTTATAACACAAAGCTTTAAGCAATTTATTAACAAGGCTGAGAATCTTTCCTTATTTTCATTGTGGAATTTTAAAAACTGTTACTGGAATATTTACTTTCTCAAATCAAAATAAACTTAATCTAAAGAATATTAAAAATGCTGTAGCAAACATCTGAAAGTTCTGACTTCAGCTCTTCAGTATTCTGTCAAAGCTTAGCTAAGGATGAAACACTGCTCTATCAATAACAACAAACAAATCTAAGATTACAGCTTGAACAGACTTAGTACATAGATCACGATATACATCAATCATGCTGCTTAATAATCTGATTCAAATTCCACACCCCTAAAGAGATAACAAGGAAAAAGATGAAATTCAGAATTGCGATGACTGAATTAATGCAAGAAATAAAAACAAATGTCCTATTTAGGATGTTTCCCACTTTGGTATGTATTGTTGGAGGATTTATTGCTGCCTTTTTATTAAGTCGTTTCCATTCGTTTGTTTTGCTGACTGGAGAATTTTGGCCAGTTGTTTATCTTAAAGATTTGTGTCCTAATATTTACTGTATTGGATAGAATCATGCACATTTGCTCTTTTGCTAAACTTCTGGGAATTTGTGAAAAATGGTTGTAAACCAACTTAGATAACATTTATCATGAAAAATCGTACTAGCAACTAACACTGTCCCACCTCACATTGCATGGCTGACAGATCATTTATTTATTAAGGTAGCCAGCAAACAAGTCAGCGGGTGATGTCAGAGAAAGGGTGTGAAGTTATGCTTTGTTAGACTCACAGTAATTTCCCCATTTTGGTTTAAAAGGTGGGTATTTCTTATCTTACATTCCTCAAGTGTTCTACAAATAGTTTTTCTGTTTCCTGTTAATCATACAAACAATCCTTGAAGAAGGTAGTAACACATATCAGGTATTATGGTTTTGTCTAAACTGTCAGTGATTTCCTGAAGCTAGTCTGTAATTTTTCATGGATTAAAACTTTTAAAAAAAAGTTATGTTGAAATTCTTTATAAATTAAATGAATAAAAAAATAACCTTACTTTATTGTGGGTATCAATGTGACTGTGATGTTCTGGATTCATTTCAAATCCCCATGTATGATTCTTTAACCTCAAGTTCAAAACCAGTATGTGTCAAGATTGCAAAGGCTTGAACTGCTAATAAGCTCATTCAGTGTTTAAAGAACAATTACAGGATTGACTGGGATCTGTCCAGCAGGTATCATGCTTCCAGTAATGGGTTTAACTGGACAGTGTGATACTAATGTGTAATAAATAACAGATCACAGTAAAAACAACAAATATATGTGACTCAGGTACCACGTTGGATACAAACCCCAATAAAATGTTGAGATGACAGTGTTTTTGCCAACTGAGCCACATAGGTGTTTTCCCCAGGGGCATGTTATCCCTTCTGCTGTCATCACTGACTGACTGACAGCAGCAAACTTTAACTCTGTGGTTTTCTAAGAGGTGATTGAAGTACCTTTCTGTTGTATTTTCACTCAGCTCACAGTGATGTACTTAGCATTTGCTGCCCTGTGGTCAAGAATTTAAAGGCAGTTGATGCAATCATTGCTTATCACATTTGGTTGTGCTTTAATTTGGGAAATCACATCATATCTTCATTGTTCTGGCAATTATGTTTCTTGGGATTTATTTTTTTCTATTTATTGGGAAAGGCAAAAACATCTTTATTTTGGTTGTGTTTCACTGCCATTTCACAAAATGTACATAACAATGTTATGAAGCAGTTTGTTTATAGAGAATTATTTTTTGTTCCAAAAACATTTTTTTGCAAAACAAAACAAAACAAAAAAAACCAAGGACTCTACTTTGCTGACAAAAAAATACATTTGACCAATTTCATTATTTGAGTACAAGACATCTGGGTAAAAATACATAGCTAATCTATGCAAAAACTGAAGCATGATTGGAAAAATATTCACTGTGGTTCACATCTATGAATAACATGGTAACATTGCTGATTTGTTGGATGATTTCAGCAAGAGAAATGTTGAAATGTGCTGCAGATGTTTACGTCATTATCAGGCACCATCTGAGCGAGATGGACATGCACAATTCAAAGTCCTTTAGTATTGCGGAGGTTTATTTGAATGACATTTATGTCCATTAACTGAAGTACCTGATGTTCCAAAACATGCTTATTTTACTAAAATGTGTTCACTTTTTTAATTATGTTTCACTAAACAACATTAATCTATTATCTTAAGGTTCTTTAAACTTCTTAGGTTTACACAGGGTGCTGTCTTTGAATAATTAAATAAAAAGAAACAGAAATGTTGACTGTGTTCTGAGCTTAAACTTTGCACGCTAATGTGAAAACACGATCCTAATCACTCCAAACTTAAGGCATTCAAATTAATGTCCTATAACACTATGTTTAAGAGAACGCTAATGTCATGTCACTATCTAAAACATACCGACAGACAGACATAGTCAATTACATTAGAGTATCAACATTACCTCAATCAGCGAACTCATTTGCAGGGAACTCAGTTCTCAATCTGTTAGTACAAACATTTGATAGATAAACACTGTTGTCAGCAATAGCGCAGCACTGTCAATGTGAAATTACATCCTGCAACTGGGGAGGAGTACACCTCAGGGTGAGGTGAAGCAAAGAGTTGGGCAAGAGAAAGGTGGTGGCTTGGGAAGTGTGGCTCCGACAAGGCAATTAAACGCACCTTGGGCTTGATGGATTTCTAATTGGAGGCTGATCACATCGGAGGTGTGCTGGATTATAGTGTCTGTAATGAATGGGAGAGACAGAGCGTGACAGATTAGTGCTGTTACGCCTCTCCCTGAATTGTGGGGAGAGTGTGTATAAAAGGCAGTCAGTGTGTGTCTGTGTCTGTATTACAGCATTTGCGTGTTTTTGTGTCCGGATTTAAGAAGAGTCAGGTGTGTGTATGTGTGTGCAGCATGTGTGCATTATTTTTGCTTGTTTGTTTATTCTGTATTTCTTTCAGGGAGTAGTTACAAATGCATTAATCACACAAAAGGGAAAAGATGCTTTGTACCAGTTTTGGCTAGTAGCTAATTTCCATCTGGAGTCCCTGAACGGGTAAAAAACTGTAAGCCGTGGTTAAAATGTGCTGCAGATAGCCCTACGAGGATGTTAGTGTATACTGTATCAGTGTAAAACGTTGTGTATGTGTGTGCGAGTGCATACATCACTAAAATGTTACAACCCCAATTACAAAAATGTTGTGATGCTGCCTGAAATACAAACCAAATTCAATGATCTGCAAATCTAATAGACCCATGTTTTATTCACAAAAGATCATCGAAGCCATATTAACTGTTTGAGCTGGGAAAGTTTGTTATTTTAAGAAAATATTAGCTCATTTTCAATTAGATGGCAGCAATACTTCTAAATGAAAAAAACAAAAAAAACAAAGCACAACCATGTTTACCACTTCGGAGCAACTCATCTTCTTTTATTAACAGTCTGTAAATGTTTGGGGGTAGCACTTTATAATAATGTCACACTCACACTAATAAACATTAGTAAGGTATTAGCAAGTGCTGAATTCATCATTTATATTTTATTACTAAAAAATATGTGTGTGTGTGTGTGTGTGTGTGTGTGTTGTTCATGTTTCATGCTAATCATCCTGTCCATCACCATTGCATCCGCAGTGATGATGGACAGGCTGACAGATGGTGTCAGGCAGGAGTCTCTATGGACTATGATGTTTGCAGGAAACATTGTGACCTCTAGTGAGAGTAGGGAGCAGGTGGCAAAGAGAAGTGGAGGTATGCTCTGGAGAATAGGGGAATGGAAGTCAGCAGAAACAAGATAGAATACATGTGTCTGTCAACGAGAGGGAGAAAGATATAGCTCGGCTGCAACAAAAGAAGAAGAGGACAGAAAAGATTCATAAATGTTCTGAAGGGGGACATGCAGAGTTTTGGTATAACAGAAGAGGGTATTAGGGACAGGATGGAGGCGGAGGATCCACCTACCCTTAAAAGGCATAGCCAAAAGAAGAAGGAGAAGGGAACAACTGTGCAACTGCACAATCCAAGTACAGAAAATAAGTTAAATTTAAATCAGTGACTCCATAAGTTGAGTACAAAAGCGAATGACAGGTATATTTTTGTATTTCTGTGTGATGTGTAACAACAGTGTTTGAGTGTGCTTCTGTACAATTTACAGTATCATCTGCCTGTTGTGCATCAAAAAGAGCATCAGCTAGTTGTTACTAACATGACTGAAGATAACCAAGGTTGCAACAATAGGGATGAACTGGGAAGGGTGCTATGAAGGCGATGACAGAGGTAAAGACAAAAAAAGAGAGAAAAGGGGATCAGAGGGAGTAGTCAGCCTCGACTGTTTTGAACAAGCAGAAGGAGAGGCGGAGAGGAGGTGGAGAGAAAGAGGGGAGGATGAAAAGGAGACTGAATGAAGTGAGAAAACAGAGGGGGAGACGAGAGACAGTTGGTGTGTATGTGTGTATGTCTGTAAAGTGAAGGGGAAAAAACAGGAAGAAAGAACAGGCGAGGAACTTTTAATGGCCCTGCTGTTGTCTTTGTCAGCACACTGTGACAGCCAGAATCAATTATTAAACAAGACCACGAGCCTTTGGAGGAGAAAAAGAAGACAGTATAGTGGCGAGGTGATGAGAGCAGGGCAGAGGGGTGGAGGGAAGATTAGAGCAGAGCGTTGATGTAAAGGGGATGAGGAAAGGAGAACAATGTATGGAAAGGACAGATGAGGGTAAATTAGGAGATCGAGCAAAAGGAGAGGATGAAGGGGAAAAAACAAAGTTAATGAGAGAAAAAAGTCAAGAGCAAGATGAGACTTATTTTTTTGTTTTGTGCAGAGAAGCAACTATAATTGAGTGATAGAAGTGTGGATTAAATGAGATGCAAGAGGCGTCGTGCCTTCTTTCATGTTGCAGTCCTTCTGGTCATGCTGTGTATGTTTCATTGTTTTATAATCAAGCAAAGGAGAACTTGAGCCTCTGGGAATGTTGGTATGGAGGAGCTGGGTTAGTGTTGCGCTATGCAACAGAGGATGAGGTTTGTGAGTGTTGTTCTTGAAGGGTGGTAACACAATACACAAAAAACAAAAATATATGCCAAGATTATGGAATTTTGTGTTCTGCATTATAGAGAATGGAAAGCAAAATTTAGAAAAATTAAGTACCCATCTAACGATTCCATTACTTGTATAACCACTTCTATTAACAACTTGAAATAACACTCTTCTGTGTTGTGCCATCTATTTAGCCAGAAGTTGTTCGGTTTCCCCGGTGTATATATCACATCCATCCTCCTGCACTTAACAGCAAGCACTAAATTACTCTGTTCTGATGAACCCGGTCCTCGGGGTGGACCGGTTTGTGGAGTAGTGTGTTTTGAGGTTTGAAACAGGTGTTTTGAGAAAATGTAGCTCAGCTGTTCCCTTACTCCTGACAGATTAGGAATCACTAAAGACTTTTGTTTAGGTAACAGTTAACAGTCTTTCTTGTCTCCTGGATCACTGGCAGAATTCTTTAGGTGCCTTCCAGCTTTGACAAATGTCCAGTTGGGATAATCACATTTACCCAGGGCCTTTTTGATATGATTTTCTTCTGCTTCAGAAGACCTGCCTCTTCTGAAGGTTGAGGAAACCTGCAGGCCAGGACTCCACAGTCTATTTACACCTACAGGGCAGTGGCCACTCGTTCAATGATGAGAGCGTAGGGTACACCTCCTGGATGGGGAGGAATGCTGTTTGAACGGGGAGTCAGGGAGGCCATTTAAGTGAAAACAGAAAGACCATCTCTGAAACCAGGAGGGGGCCTATCTTAGATGCTACAGCTTTCACCATCTTACAATGCTGTGATTACAACCATTCCCCAACTCTATGTGAATGGTACTCATGGCTATTGAACATTTCCCTGAAAATGCAACATCAGTAATATTTTCTTACCTGGATGATCGAGCATGCATCAAGACATAATAAGAGTCAGTCTTATTTTGAGCTAGTGATCTTAGCATCGAGGATGTGATGCTAATTATTTATTTATCACGCTTTTTTTGTAGAAACTAGACACTACTGATTCCTCGCTAAACAAATCAACAAACACAAGCAACAGCTCAAGAACTAATAAGTACTCCTTCTGATTATTTACTTATCTGATGCCTTATTATATCCAATAAAGGTACAGCCATCAACAAAAAGCCTCTCATGATACAGAGTTCAAGGGATGTTGAAAAAATAAATAAAAAAAAATCAAAAGAATCATTATCAATAAATTTAAAGGTCACTGCTGGGGGATTATTAGATTCCTGAGACGAGCGTGTCAGAGCAAAGCAAAAAATGAAACAATCTCAGCACACAGAGAGGCCACAGATTGTGGCTGACCCAGCTTGAGAAGAGTGGAAAAACGAACAAAATAAGAGAGAGGCAATTCATTTCATCTTATTATTGCAGACTGTGAAAAAAGACAAGTCATTACAGTTATTTAGCCAGAAAATGTGTTTTTTAGGACACACTGAATGTTGCAAGAGTGGTTCTACAGTGTATTACATACCAGATATAATGGATAGCTGAAGTGTCCCTACTCTTTAAGACTGTGTAGTTGTTATTCCTTAAACCCTACAGCAGTACAGTGCAGTACAGCAGTTGGACTTTTTGCTCTGTTGTTGTCAGTTTTATATAATGACCAGAAATCTCTCTGGAGAAAACAACTTCTTCCTGATAGTCATGGGAAACCAGCCCACCATGGCTACACATAAGTCTTGGCTGGTTTATACTTTCAGGAAATACAATACTAATGCTCAGGCGATCGTCCAGATTTTTAGATTAGTCCTTGTTTGTCATCTTGTCAAATTGTAGCAGCTATCATAATGGTCACAACTAAGCTTAATATATTAAATAATTTATAGCAAAGTGTTATTTTTCTATGTGGTACAGCACTGCCAACACATCCACTAAGTTTGTGCTTCATTTAGTGAGAGAAATTCTAGTATTTGTTAATCTGTTAGCTCGCTTCCCAGCCATGCTAGGTTGACTGAAAATTTTGCACTGAATTTTCACTCTCCAGACTCACTGACTTTACATTTACTTCAGCTGCAGATCCCAGAAATAACTGAGAAACAAATAAAGGTTGAATACTTTAAAGAGGTGTGTTCTCAACACAGATGCAAGAGTCCAGTTTGACCAAAGAGCACTGAAAGATCCACTTAAAAAAGATGTGACTAGACCAGCTTCAAAGGGATGGAGAATGCACAGTTTTTAAAAAAAATCTTCAAATGAACTATTACAAAAAGAAGTGTGAAAAGCCGGAGAACACCACAGTAGATTATCCAGTGAATGAGACATTAGCAAAACAGTTATGAGCTAAAATAAATGACTGAGGGAACCATTTTTGGATCATGCATAGAGAATATTGTTATTAGGGGAGACCGGGGATAGTTGTAACGTGCGTCAGTTGTAACACTTCCAATTTCTCCAATCAGGGCTAAGTTTCAAATGATGTGATTCATCCTGTACATGCCCAATTCAGTTCTGCTATCACATGTGAAAAATCAGCACATTTTGTCAAACACAGACAATTTAACACTAAAAAAAGGAATTTGTATGCCAAAAAGTAAGTTTTTCTACTTTATTTCAATTTCTAATAGCATTATCTGCTTTGCAGTTAAACTCATCAAACTTAAATTATGTTATTTGTATGTCTATGGGGATATATTCTGTGTTGGTCTTTAGTGCTAATGTTTTAGCCATTGGCTGTAATGTTAGCTAGTTCATGGCTATAGGAGTCTGGGTCAGTTGTAACAGCAACGGTCTGGGTTAGTTGTAACAATAATGCAGATGTTACAACTTACCACACAATTACTTTAACTTATATTAAACAAGTTGGGGCAATGACATCAGCAGAGAGAGGTTCAGTGGTCACCTTTGTATATGCGGTTAATGCCATTGGCAACACAATTCCTCCACTGTTTGTGTTCCCACACATACATTATACAGACCACTGTGTCAGAGATGGACCAGTAGGAAGTATTGGTAGTGGAAATAAATCAGGATGGGTGCAAGAAACAGATTTCCTCATCTTTCTGAAGCACTTTGCAAACCGCACCAAGGTAAGCCATGATAAAAAGTAATGGAATTGCGATGCTGGTGCACAACTAAATTTTTTCAGTTTCATTGTTATGTTCAAAAGTTGGTGCAAGACTTGTAGGTTATAATGCCCCCTGAGCCAATGAGGCCAAACTTAAGGAAGACCAACCAAAATTAATGAAATATTCAGTTGCAGAAAATTCCATCATTTGTCTTTTTTGGGGGGTTGGAATATGTTCAAAAGCTGGATTTCTGCATTCTGTCACACACACACACACAGCTACATAAATGGCTCTAAGTGCATTCATGTGTTGAATACAAAAGATTACATGTTAATGTTTTGTCAGTGCCCTTATTTCATTGTGTTACATTTCACCCCAGGATATGTTACAACTAACCCAGACTATGGGGTTAATTGTAACATTTCACTCTTCGTGTTTGAGACCATACCATGCAATGGGCAATTGTGCTGCAGAGAAAATAGCTGCACTATTTAATAGCAGAGACATGTAAATACTTTGCATTAAATTTTGAATCAACTACCTTAAAAGAGCTCCAATTTACAGACAGAAATGTCAAAAATGTTACAACTATCCCCGGTCTCCCCTATATGATCTGTATTGTATTATTATAATCCCTTCCAGCTTGGATGGGCAGTTAATTTTCAATAGCATTAACAGACATTATTTAAGCCTGTTATTTTAAAATGCCCTCAACCTTTCCTACTGAAATGTACTATTTTCAACTGAGGTTTTGAAGCATAATTATTCCTTAATGTCATGCCACCAGTCCAACTTAAAAATATTTAAGGTGTTACATTTGTCTTTTTTTTTTCTTATGTTGCAAGTGATGTAATTATGATACATTTCTGCCATTTTTAATAATCCAGGAAAGTGCAGGTGGAGCAGACTGTTTGCCTCATTAAAGCAATCTGCTTTCAGGTTCTTTGATATTCTGACATCTTCAACCAGGGTTAGATTTTCAGCAAAACCCCAGTTTTTTTTTGTTTTGTTTTTTTTGTTTGTTTGTTTGTTTTAGTTCAATCTATTTTCACAGCAACAAGTAGGTGAAGGCTCAGTTGTGGTGTGGGGTTGTGCTTCAGCCAGTGGTGTTGGTGATCTTATCAAAAGTGATGACAAAAAGTCAATTTTTTTCCCTCCATTCAGTACAATCTAGAAAGGCTATAAAAAGGCTACAAAAATATTTAATGTTCAATCTTTGTTTTGTTTTTTCTTCAGATTAAGCATGCATAAATTCAATTAGTAAGACCTGCATTTATCTATCTGCCTGCATTAATTGACTATTTGAAAGGACATTTAACTTGTTGACCTGTTTAATAATTACCATTTACAGTCTGTCAGTAGTTTGGTGGTCATTTGTTCCCTTGAAACTATGATGATGAAATAACTAAAGCCAAGATGTTTCCGCTGGACCAACCCAAATTATTTTGAAGAGGGAATTACTTCACATGGTAGCATTTATCTGACAGGCAAACTACACACTCCAGGGATGACAGAAGGTTGGAAACATGAAATTGTCCAAAAACGTTTTGGT
Source organism: Oreochromis aureus (assembly GCF_013358895.1). Lineage (NCBI taxonomy): Eukaryota > Metazoa > Chordata > Actinopteri > Cichliformes > Cichlidae > Oreochromis > Oreochromis aureus. The sequence goes on from NC_052960.1 coordinate 5,525,585, forward strand.
GTACTGAAGCATGAAGACTTCCTTTCACTACCTCTTAAACAGCTTTCACCTCCACCAAACTTCACACTTGGCACAATGCAGTCAGACAAGTACCGTAATCCTGGCAACCGCCAAACATAGACTCATCCTTCTGATTTCCAGGTGGAGAAAGGTAATTCACCACTCCAAAGACACATCTCCACTGCTCTAGAGTCCAGTTGTGGTGTGCTTTACACCTCTGCATCCAGTGATTAGCAGTGTGCTTGGATGCAGCGGCTTGGATCTGAATGGACTGTTCTTGAGCCCACACGAAGTTTGGAGGTCTGAGGTCATTGACTCTGAGAAACTTGGTGGCCTCTGCACACTATGTGGCTCAGCATCAGCTGACCTCGCTCTGTAATTTTTGCGTACCCTGCCACCACGTGGCTGAGTTGCTGTCATTCTCAGTCGCTTCGTCTTTGTTATTATAAACTATTCCACAATCACTAACAGCTGACTGTCGAATATTTAGTAGTGAGGAAATTTCAGGACTGGACTTGTTGCACAGCACATCTTATTATGCAACCAGACTGAAATTCACTGAGCTGAGAGTGACCCATTCTTTCCCAAATGTTTGCTGAAGCAGTCTGCATGCCTAGGTGCTTGCTTTTTTTTTTTTATAGATCTGTGGCAATGGAAGTGATTGGAACACCTGGATTCACAGATTTGGATGGGTGAGAAAATACTATTGGCATTCCATGTATAAATACATGAAAACCAAATAAGAGGTGTTAAATTTGTCTAAATCAAGGATATGAATCAAGGATCCAAAACAAAAACAGTTTTGTCTCATACTGACACTGTAATGGCTACATCAATTAAAACAGGAACAAAGGAGGATGTTGAGTAATGGTAATTCTTAAGTGTCCAAATAATACTAAATAATCAAAAGCTGGGATAGGCTCCAGCGCCCCCCGCAACCCTGAAAAGGATAAGCGGAAGCGAATGGATGGATGGATGGATGGATGGAATCAAAAATTCAATAAGGAGAGATCCTTTGAAAGAACTGAACATAATATGTGTTCAGACAGAGAAATTTGGCAATTAGACTCTGATGACCCATCATGGCAGAACGGAATCCCAGCGGTGATAGGATTTAGGATTTAGATGCTGGTGGTGAAGATTAAGACTGAGGCTTGGATGGAGCTCTGAGTGTACTGGGTGCAATCAAGATGGGAAGGGTGTGGGTTGCAGGAATGAGGGTCTGAAAGGGAGAATGAGTTGATGCAGAGTGGCATCTAATTGGCTCAAAGGTGGACAAGAAGATGATTGGACTAAAGTAATGATGTCAGTATTGACACTGACAGCATGGGAACGTGGTAGTGATGTAAAGAACAGAGTAGCAGCCAAACACCCAGAAAAGACAGATGAGTGATTACAGATCTTTCTTATTAAACTGATGAATAAGCTTCAGGGGAGTCAGCTTTTTAGTTTCTAAACCTTTATCCCTAAATCCTATTCTTGATTTTTCCTTAACCCCAAGACTAAATAACTTTTCTTCCTTAAGATTAAAGGTCGCCTTATCTAATTAAAAATCATATTTATTTTACAACAGTGATTGCAATAGGTTTGGAAAGCATACACAAGCCATGGCATCCTGCAAACGTGGATACCAGATCAGAAAATGTTTCTCTGTGCGTTTTGACAGAGCACTTATAAATTTGCTGTCAAACTTGCACAAAAAAAGAGCATGTTTTTTTCAATACCAGTGATAAATAAAGTGCTTACTTACTTAAAAAAAATAAAGATATTATCAAATGTAGCTGTAACTTTGCTTTAGTGGTTGCTTGTTCAGCACTGTGGATGCTGAGGTGAAACTTATAACCAACTGGGAATTTAACTTTAAAGCAGCAGGTGGGACTTAAGGGGTTTTCATCTAGTGGATATCCCATTTGGGAAAGAATATCTTCATGCCTGTGCCTTTATTAAACCTGGAGGGGAGCAGTTCTGCATTTCAGGAATCACATTGACCAGCAGAGCAGCTGTTCTTCACCCTGCTCAGTCAATATGTGCAGTGAAGAGAGCAGAATGGTCACGATCACACAGCTTGCCTCCTTTTTTATTGAATCACTTTGCAACAAACACTAAGAGCTATGAGTTAACCATTAAAAACCTTAAACAAATGAGAACAAATGTAAAAGGTTTAAAATTGTATTGTCTAAATCATCATGTATTTGATAACTGATGAATAATTCATTTGTCAACAGAGCTATCTGCTGTTTAGAAAGTAAAGTCAATTACAAACTTCTCTGATATCCAAGAACCTCCAGGATATATGTGCCAGGTTTGAAATTAAAAGCAACTTAATATATTGCTCAGATATTGTTGCTTTATTTATACTGACAGTTAATTCATGTAGGGGAGACCGGGGATAGTTGTAACATTTTTGACATTTCTGTCTGTAAATTGGAGCTCTTTTAATGTAGTGGATTCAAAATTTAATGCAAAGTATTTACATGTCTCGGCTATTAAATAGTGCAGCTATTTTCTCTGCAGCACAATTACCCATTGCATGGTATGGTCTCAAACACAGAGAGTGAAATGTTACAATTAACCCCATAGTCTGGGTTAGTTGTAACATATCCTGGGGTGAAATGTAACACAATGAAATAAGGGTACTGACAAAACAATAACATGTAATCTTTTTTATTCAACACATGAATGCACTTAGAGCCATTTATGTAGCTGTGTGTGTGACAGAATGCAGAAATCCAGCTTTTGAACATATTCCAACCCCCCAAAAAAGACAAATGATGGAATTTTCTGCAACTGAATATTTCATTAATTTTGGTTGGTCTTCCTTAAGTTTGGCCTCATTGGCTCAGTGGGCATTATAACCTACAACTCTTGCACCAACTTTTGAACATAACAATGAAGCTGAAAAATGTAGTTGTGCACCAGCATCGCAATTCCATTACTTTTTATCATGGCTTACCTTGGTGCGGTTTGCAAAGTGCTTCAGAAAGATGAGGAAATCTGTTTCTTGCACCCATCCTGATTTATTTCCACTACCAATACTTCCTACTGGTCCATCTCTGACACAGTTGTCTGCATAATGTATGTGTGGGAACACAAACAGTGGTTGTGTTGCCAGTGGCATTAACCGCATATACACAAGCGACCAGTGAACCTCTCTCTGCTGATGTCGTTGCCCCAACTTGTTTAATATAAGTTAAAGTAATTGTGTGGTAAGTTGTAACATCTGCATTATTGTTACAACTGACCCAGACTCTTATAGCCATGAACTAGCTAAGATTACAGCCAACGGCTAAAACATTAGCACTAAAGACCTACACAGAATATATCCCCATAGACATACAAATAACATAATTTAAGTTTGATGAGTTTAACTGCAAAGCAGATAATGCTATTAGAAATTGAATTAAAGTAGAAAAACTTACTTTTTGGCATACAAATTACTTTTTTTCGTGTTAAATTGTCTGTGTTTGACAAAATGTGCTGATTTTTCACATGTGATAGCAGAACTGAATTGGGCATGTACAGGATGAGTCACATCATTTGAAACTTAGCCCTGATTGGAGAAATTGGAAGTGTTACAACTGACCCACGTTACAACTATCCCCGGTCTCCCCTAGCTGTTTTATAAAACATTTGTTTTAAACTGAGCTAACTGTAAAATTTTAACCACATCCAATTTGCTATTTTGCAGTAATTACAAATGTGGTAGACATTTATTGAAATATAGATTTGTTTGCTGAAGGTCTTAATTTGGCACTATGGCCTTCCTTTGGCCATGTCCCAACTCTCCACCAAATTTGATGAAAATTGGACAGATAGCTTTTGTCTTATTATCCCAACAAGCATACAAATACAGAGTAAAATAAATATTGGTGAAATGGCCAAACCAGCAAACAGCTGTGAGGTAATAAAGTCAAAGAAATGGTACCCATATGCCACATTGCTGTGCTCAGTCTCAGGCACCACAAAGAAATGGTTCTCAGCTGTTGGGTTGGGTGTATTAAGTCAAGCCAGATTGGCTCTGCTGATAGCAATAGCTTGGCTCTATCTGTTGCTCAATCTAACACTTTGGTAAAATGTAAATAGCTCAAGCACCATTAAATGGATTGTAGTGAAATGCCTTGCTGATATGTGTTCGCAGACAGCTTGTGTGTGTGAGTGTGAGTGGGAGGGGGTGTGTAGTTTCTAATTTTTGTGTCAAAGTCCCAGAAAGCTTACTGACAGCACTCTGTTGTCTCATTAGAAAAAATGCCTTTGACGTGACTTTTTTTGTTTTTTGGTGGTGAGGCTGTGTAAGTTCACTAGTATGTTGACTAGATTTATAAATAAATATAGCTATCCAGGATAACAACGTCCATTTTACATTTGACTCAGTGAAACAACTAAACTTTCAACGTCTCCATTATTGGTGGAAAAAGGTCACTATTCGTCAAAGGAAAGCTAACTTAGCTAAAGCTAAATTAAACTCTAGAAAACTAATTTTCTGAGATGATAACAAGGTAACTCACACTTGCATTTTTAATCTAGCAGGCCAGAGGCCATTAACTTTAGATCTACAAAGATATAAATCTCAGTGTTTACGGTATTCTACTGATTTAACTCACTTTGTGTTCCCACTACCGCCGTATCTCAACCAGGCAGCAAACCTATTCTCAATACATTTGCATGTCAACAGGCTTGTTTAATCCATGCTTGAAAAACCTTGAAAATGGTGTTTGACATCAATGCAAATAATTCAGTTTACCACTGTTGCCCTGGCTCAACCACAGATTCACAACAGGAACACACACACACACACACACACACACACACACACACACACACACACGGCATGTGAAGCCTGAGGAAATGCCAAATGCCAAAGTGTGCCATGTCTTAGTACCCAACAGAACACGCTGTAGTCCTTTTAACGCTTGTTGACTCTTACATAAACACTGCACTTTGACTTTCATATGAGCATTTTACATAAAAGTTGTTGAATTGAATATGAAGAGTGGGACCAGGCTTTGCTGCTTGTCCTGGCAGTGAGCACTGAGGCAAACACATGCATACGCACAAATCTGGATTCAAAGCAGAAGCACAAATGAACTACAGTTACAACTGGGAGGCTCAACAATATATAAAAAAATGAAACAGGTTGAGCAACCCACACACATGCACACAGCGCTCAAGCAGAACAATTTTTGGAGGCACAAGTCACCAGACCCACATTGCAAGTCATGTGAACTCACATGGAACACAAAGTAAAATCCCAGAAAAGTTATTTTTAGATAAACTTTTATGTTATTGTATTGTCTAACTCATTCACAAGGCAGTAATCTTCCATGATCTCAGAAGGATTCCTTCATTTATTCATAAATGGTGAAGCGGTTTCTTATTTATGATGTGGTCACAAAGCTGAGGAAAGGATATTCGAACAATGGCTTTATTTCTTATGTGTGAGAGCTGGAAATCCAGTAAGCACTAACTTTACTGGACACTAACAAAGACAAGGAGGTTCTGTATGTGTGTATTTTCAGCATTGCTTATTCACACAGGAACACAGGGTTTTAAAGGCACAAATGCTGAAACTGTATTTGTATTTTTAATCTTCTGCTTGAGAGACCTGAACATGGATGCATGCACAAACTCATGCGGCATGTCTTTTAAGCGAAAAGCACAGATAAACTGTTATTTATTGTTCTGTGCCAAAATGTTTTGATGTTGTTTAACAGACACAGAAGTCCAACTGTGCTTGATGTTGTGAATACTACCATGTATTACTGCATTATCATAAAACAACAAAAGAAGCAGGTCGTAGTGGTAAAAACAAAAGAACACACTTTTTTCCCTCAGCCCACAGGTTTTTATTTAATCCTGCAAACAATACCAAAGCATAGTTAAGGCAATTGAGCCCGGAACAATATGATAAAAACATACCAATAAGCCAAAAAAACAAAAGCACTGACAGGGACGTAAATGACTGATCATGTTGTTTCTCTGCAATATTTGACTGGGAATATGTGAAGGTTTAATTTCAAAACACTTGTAATAAGAAATGTGGCTGATGACCAAAACAGCCAGGCAAGGTACAGCCAGAAAAAAAACTGAGGTTTCAAAAGAAATTATGCTTTCATTTACAGTACATACAGCAGAGTCCAAACTGTTCTGCAGAACCAAAAAATGAGCCAGACTGAGGGCAGGAAACAGTGCTGAGTGATTTTACTTTGAAAATGGCAGGTGTCCAGCATGCAATCAGCTCAGAACTGTAAGAAACCAATGGGGTGCTGGTATACTCATCTACAGCCTGAAGAAGTCTGCTCAAATGCTGTCTTCATGTAAAACTTGTAGCCAAATAGTCAATCCCATGCAGGTTAAGGTTAACCTTGGCCTAAAAACACAACAGCTGGGCTACAGAACAATCCTAGCAGATAACTCTGGAGTGATGATTTCATTATAAAACATTAAATATTATTGAAGAACAAAATACTACAAAATGTTTAGCAGCAACTGTATTGGGAGTCTGCTAGTAAATAATTACTGTACATATGCACTGAGACATACAGAATTCCATACAAAACTGATAATAACTTCCTTATGTCTACAGGGATTTTCATGAGATTTACTTTACCAATTTTAATATAAGTTTAGAAATTTTAAACTTATTAATTTATTGCTATCATTGTGAGAATTGAATATTATACTTGAACTTGGGACTTAAAACCACCTAAATTCAAAGATTCTGACGTGTGATTATCTCCACAATCATCCCTATAGTCATATATAATGATTTATTTATATCATATATAAGTAAGTATTCGCTTCATATTTAGAATCTTTGAAGATTCATGTAGGACAGATTTGATAAAAATGGGTGCGACATTGTGCTCAGTTTGTTTTAGATCACCCACTATAGTACAGTTGACCCCCACCTATTCATGGTTCATTATTCAAGAATTCAATTATTTGCGGGTTTTTCTGTGGAAAGTGTAACGTGGGCTGTATTCAGTGGATAAGAGGAGGTGGCAGAAACACTCAGAAGGACAGTCAAAAACTTTTCATTTTCATTTTTTTTAAATTAATTAATTAATTTATTTTTTATTATGAGCTTGCTGTCCCCTCCATCTAGGCGTGCCATTCTTTAGCTGTCTTTGACACACAACAGTGGTAAATATGATGCTTTCACTCTCATTCTCTTTAACAACCTCAAATATTCGTTTTCATCTATACATCCACCCATTTGCTATACTCACTTCATCATTCAGAGTCACATCTCAACGGATGGCTGGCAAAGTGTCGTGTTAATCCTGGACATGTTGTCAGTGCATCACTAACAACCAATTTAACTAACCAAGTTAACCTAACGTACACATTTGGGTGAAAGTAAAAACAAGTCTACCACATGCTGGGCTAATACATATGAGAAAGTATAGGCAGAGAGGAGTGCAAGAAGAATGGAGAGATTATGTGCTGGATGGATAAATAAGGGGACATGCAGTTTATAGAGGGAATGGATGGATTATAGGATAGATCAAGTACACCTATGACCTTTGCAAGAATTGAAACTAAATAAATGGTTTGAGAGAAGCACTGATGAAAAGATGTTGTAATAAGATTTACATGGGATTACATAGTGTATAATCTGACCTGTTTACTAAAGCCTGCCTACATTACCTACTATACAGATGAATAGATCTCCATTTCTACATACAGTCTATGATGTATGAATTAAAACATAATTTTCACATTTTTTTCACAAATTCCTTAGAGCCACAGTTTCTGGTTTTCTGGTTGACGCAACATCATTTGTGTATTCAATATATCTCATTCTCCTTTTCCATTAAATGTAAATCCAAAGGTTTATTTTAAAATCATCTTGTGCATGGTCGCTCTAAAAGCACATCACCTTTAACTTGTGAAATTGCTATAAATTTTATCATTGGCTCATCATCCTGTAAACAACAACAACTGAGAATCGCTTGTCTTTGTGCTGGTACTAGCAACAATATTTGAACACTGGAGATATCCAGATTCCCGTGAGTTCCTTCCTGTTTTTATCCTCTACTTTTACACCAAATTAATTAATTCAAATCATCTGCTCTTTTAGTTTTTTGAAGCTAGATATCTTTAATTTCCTCCTTATTTTAGTGCAGCTGCTGTTGAATGCTAGGATATTTCACCTTAATTTCCATTTGTCTAGCAGTGGAAGCCGCTAGGCTTATATTTAACATAAAACCATGTGCTAATCAAAAGAATAAACAGGAAAAGAGGAATCTGACATGTTGGAATCATTAATGGATGAATGGATGGATGAGAGGACTGACTGACTTCTGTTTGGTCAAATTTATGCACAATTGTGCTTCGTTTTTGGACTACGAAGACATAACCTTCTATAATCAACCAATGAAATAAAAAATACCTTTTTATTCTTTTTCATCTAGTATTTCAAGAACCTTAAACTCATTTTATATTAGCTTTGACAACAGCTGACAAGGAAAAAATATATATATATGTGTTACAGGCTATAGGGCTTTGTCACAAAATTAGAGTAAGATATGATTTTCAGGTTATTGTTCCATTCAAATGGAACAAACAGCATGGATCTCTTCCACCAACTCCCAACTCTCACTACAGATCACAATGTTATCTGCAAACATCGTAGTCCACTGACCTCATCTGTCAACCATCACGATTGCAAACAAGAATAGACTCAGACGCCAATGTAATTCCACCCGCACCTTGAAACCAAATATCCTACTGCACACCTCACAGCAGTCCTTCTTTCCAGCACCCCCTCACATTCTCTACTAGTCCTGACATCCTGATACAATATCACAGTTACTTATTCATGTTCTTGAAAATCGGTACTAGAGTACTTTCCACCTTCTCAGCACACTCTCTTCACTTGTTAGAACAATTCCATCTCATCCTTCATCGAATTCTTTCCTGTTCTTCTCCATTCGATCACCAAGTCTCTTTGTCTTCTTTCCTCTGTCCAGAGTAAAGATACGTTATTGGAAATTCTCTTACCATTTCAGCTACACCAATCATCTGGTAACTGTTCACTACGGCCCAAAGCCTCAAATTCTGCCCTACCTCTGCACACCATTCTTCGGCTTCCACCATTTAATCATTGCCTTTGCAAAGTCCATCTGATGCTTTCTAGATACATTTTTGCAGCCTGCAATCTCTTTCAGGGTGAAAGAGATAGCTCATTTCTCCCATATTGGCTTTTGTTTATTGTTAATAAATTATTTAACAGTGAAATTACAAGTAATTTGATTCTGTTAAATACAGATTAAGCTTAAAATCCTTCTCACATACATGGTCTTGAATAATCAGGGCCCATTTTTTTCTTAAAGACCCCATAATAAAAATATCATTCCAAAAGAGCACTGAACTCTCAGACTGCTGGCTTGCTCACAGTTCCTAAGATATTTAAAAGGAAAACAGAAGGCAGAACTTTCACCCCTTCTTCTGAGGAACCATGCTGCAATCTGGATTTGGGAGACAAACAACCTCTCTACTTTTAAGATTAGGCTCAAAACTTTCCTTTTTGATAAAGCAGACATGCAGGGCTGGATACGGTGGACCTCCTTTAGTTATGCTGCAATAGGCCAAGGCTGCTGGGGGTTTCCCACGTTTCCCTTGTCTTTGGCAAAGAGTAGCACAGTTTCTACCAGCCTGTTGGGCAGCAATACAGTAGGTCCATCTTAACCTGGGCTCCAGTAATCCAGTTTGAAATTCTTATTCCAGATGATCCATATGTCTGGCCAAAATTTTATGTGGATGATCTTCCCGACACAACCCTAGCCATTTATCTTGGGACTGGCAGTCGGAGAACACTGGCTTTTGACCCCTGGGGTTTTGACCTGGGGCTCTTTGAGCTTTGTTTTATCAAAGTGATAATTAAAATGAAAACAAAAGTGGACAGCTCACAGCAGTCTCTGTTTAAGTAAGCACTGAGGAACAACATTATTTATTAGTTTTATTCTTAAGAGCTTGACAAGAGGGCAACTGGGCTTCCTTTGATTTTTAACATCTTCAAAAGCCTAAGGGGCTTCTTTGGTCTGGAACTGAAGAAGTCTCTTAGATCAGACCTAAATCTTCAAAAACCTACAGAAGTCCAGTTACCTATTTTCTTTATTCCAGTTGCCTTGTTTTCCAGAAGAAGGCAACTAAACTAAAAGAAAAAATATATATAAAAGAAGTCCAGCTGTCATTCAAGAGGCTCCTTTGTTATAAAATTGATGAAACAGATGAGAGGCCAAACATATTCAAAAACCAAAGGCAGCTGCCTACTTTTCAAGCTCTCAAGACTAGTATGACCTGCACAATAGAGTTACTGTAGATTAAATGTAATTTTATATAAGGGACTGTTTTAGCTTACACGTTTAAGTTAAAAATAGTGTATGTGCAAATGTTTTCGATGACGACAGAAAAAAGGCGTGGAGGTTTTAAATGAAATCCAGTGCAATGAAAACCATATATTAATTAATTAAATGTTTGGAGGTGACCACTTATAAGTTAAAGACAAGATCATGGAAGAACTTGCACAATGACATTGGCTTCCTTTTCTAAAACCCATTTATGGAGAAACATAACATCTGCAGATATTAACAACCCTATTAAACTTCTGTTGGAAATCATAATATTAAATTACTGGGAAAAGAGGCAACAGAAATAACTACACATGCTCGAAACTGACACAGATATAGTACCATTACTTACACATATACATGTAGAAACATACTCAAATATATATGAATAAAAAAAAGTTTATACTTGGTAATATTAGAAATACTGATTGAACATGTGGCTAAATCCTGTTTTGGCATTACAGATTCAGTATGTGCACACATGGATCCAAGGTGAATTTTATCAAACCCATTAATTTATTAATTTAATATAATTATGACAGAAAGTTAAGTTGACAGATAATTAACTTTAATCTGAATACCAAGTTGTATTTATAATCTCCTCTTTGTACATTAGCCGTTTCAGTTTACCTTTTCGTTTCAGGAGCATAATATTAATAATAATAATAATAATAAATAACAATAACAATAATGGCATATACCCGATCCTTTCTTATTTATATAAATAGCTCTGATATAGCATGTATAGTATTCAGTCATATATAAATATTCAACATATAGCCCTAAATTGTTTTCCAAATTTAAATAAATTAAAGTCACTGAAATTAGGAAAGCAACATGTTCATGATGCCTTTGCAAAGTTTGTTGTTAGCATCATCAATACGAAAGGAAGCTGAAGAATAAAGATCGATGATAAATAAACAGGTCACAACACTGTTTAACAAGAGGTTAAATATACACATTTTTTTCTAAAAACAAGACAGACACCACAAAAGTATTAATGTTTCAGTGTCAAAGTTGGACAATTTAAACTTGCAAACCATGATGTTGACGTTTTTCCCCCCATTTTATTATATCAAACAAGGTACCTAATATGACACGGATTATGCATACTGTTGGTAGTTGGTATTATACTTATAACATTGTTTCTAACATCAGTTATGTATCTTCCATCTTTCTATCTTTAGGACTGGATTTGCAAAGCATATAACAGAGCAGTCTGGCTGCTATAAAACTCTGAAAAGACAAGAATGACAGATTTTTTTCATGCATTATCAACAGATAAGATATCTTATCTCTTCAGCATTCATGAAAGCACCAAAAAATGATTTCCCATTGCATAGTCTAAAGAACAATCAACAGTTTTTGGAAGCCAATTTCATACTTAAATCTCAGACATAGAAATTAACTTTACCTCAATTAACCCACCAATCGACAACGACTTTAAGATACACATCTCAGGAACCCCTTTCTTCCCTGGTCACTTAATGCCTAATCTCTTTAGACAGCTGCTAAAATCATATCAATGTCAGACTATCTACAATTTCAAACTTTAGTTTGATAGGCTGATCGGGCTTCTGGTGTTACGTTTAACATTCTAGTGTCACTTTGCTTCCTAATTTCTTTGAGGTGGAGGGATAGAAAACAAGCAGGAAAAGGCTGATTTTTTTTTTTGGTCAACTTGGTCAGTTTTCCCCTGTCTTTTCATTCTTTTGGTACTACAGGGAGACAGACAGGTGGTTTTTTTGGCCAGGTGGATGAGTCTTGTGAACTGAACAGATCTAAAGGTCCAGAAGAGCTGCACAACACTTGGTTTTTGGATTTACATTAACATTTATAAACTTAAACTACTCAATGTACGAGTTTATTTATATGCAGATTAGTTCCTCCATTAAACAACATTTAATCAAAAATACATGTGAATCACATTCGACAGAGCCAGTATAGTTGGTCGCTTGCAGTTCAAATTATTGGCATGTTTTGAATCTTGCATGGACCTTTTGTCCTTTCTATTTCTCTACGATCTCCCTTTGTTTCTGTTCCTTCTCTGGGTTCTTTTCTAACACACACACACACACACACACACACACACACACACACACACACACACACACACACAGAGGTTGTAACCATTTCTCATTGTTAGGGTATGCCAGATTGTGCTGTCTGTGCGCATGTGTCACTGTGTTACAGTGTGTTTGTGCACACATTCGGGTGTGTTCACACATAGGGAGAGTGCTTAAAATAGTGGGCGATCATTTGTATTCTAACACATGGGCTAAGGATCTCTGTGGTCATTGAAATTTCTAAAACACTGAAGATGGTTTCTGCTTTTAAAAGATGTCTTGATTAGCACTGAGTGTGAACAATTTATCCTGGCCTTTCAGCTGCTTTCTTGATAGCACAGACTGACCTTCAAGAAGAATGCAAAACACAATGTAAGTCTGAGTGGTGGAAATCTAATATAAACTTTCAGGAACTAAAAAGAACACAGAAGGTTAAAGCCAATAATCAGTCTACTAATATTTTTCCCTTAAATACACACACACACACACACACACACACACACACACACACACACACACACACACACACACACACACACACACACACACACACACACACACACACACACACACACACACACGGAGAGAGAGACATAAATACAAAAAATCCCACAACACTAAAAAGAAAAAAAACCCACAATATTTCTTAAATTTAAATGGTTATTGTTAGAAACCAACAGTGCAAATTTGATAATACTGATTTATTTTCAATCATATAAAAAATAAAATAAATAAGCAACTTCTTCTTTTACTATCATTAGGACTGAAAATGTATTTTTTTGCTCTCATGCTAAACCTTACTAAACTTTCCCCATCCTCTGAGGGTGCACGGCATGGCTATCAATACTGCTATGATAACATGTGCATGTATTATTGTACTGCTTCATTTCTACATAATCAAATGTAATGGAGCAGATTTTTCAACAGATTTAGTAACATTAGCATTCGTTTACTCATTGTTAAAAGGCATTTGTTTACCCTCTAAATTAAAAAGGTTAATTAGGCACAAATAAATTTCACTTTGGTGAAGTTTTTCAGATTTCAAATTATTTTCTGGAAAACAGTTGATTCAGCTTTAAAGTACTGTCTGTTAATAAAATAGACAGTCATAGATCGTTTGTTGGAAAATAAAAAAGGTACAATGATAACTGCAGTAACTAGTGAGATAGCATGTACTTTGTTACCATATATAGTAAGAACGCCTGTGTAGTTTTATATTATATTATATATTATATGAATTGAATTTCTGGTGTTGCAAATACAGTAATGTTTTTATTTCGACACGTATCTGTGATTCATTCAGTCATTTACCCATAATATGATTATTATATTGTGACTTTGTTGTTAAATAACCTTAGGAGATATTTTGATGCTTGCAAACATGCAACACAGCAGAACTAAACGTCGCTGTCTATGTATGTATGTACCCGTACACTGAAATAACACACAGACTAAAGCATTCTTTGTATTTTTCATGATTCTGGACAGGTCCATTAATGCTAGAGGCATTCTACTAATTTGAAAATGTATCTGAGCCACCATGAATATTTCAGATCCACAGTAGGCCCATGGTGGTGCTGAGTCAGCATCATTTGCAATCTAATACCCCTGCTTTATGGAAAACATGCTAAGTACCCACACGAGGATGATTCAACGCTCATTTCTGGAATTTGAAGTGGAAGAAAAAAATCCTGCAGAATAGATCCAAAGCAATGCTAGCACGTTTTTACTCATGCCATTGGATTTGCACGATCAAAACTTTCTGTCTTGTTGTCAAGTGAAAACATATATTGAAGTACATTGAAGTGATGATGTGTGAGCCAAAAAGAGTGAGACAAAAGCAGTAAGTTATTTAAACACATTATTTGTTGTGTTTCAGACCATTGTACCGGTCTAAAGTTATGGTTTCATTTTCTGTCTGTAAATACATTTAAAGAATACTTATAGGTTAATGTAATTAGTTATGAAGTAGAAAGACAGACCAAAAAACGAAACTAACGAATGAAAAAAAAAAAAAAATTTGACCCCAAATATTATTTGATCCTACTACATCACAAAATGTGGTACGCATCAGTAAAGACAACAATGAAAATGCCTTTGCAGGACTTGTGCAGGACACAAGTATGTGCGTTCACACATGCACAGATTGTGACCTAAGGAAACAGTCCTTTAAGTACAGTCTCTATATGTCACCCACCAGCCACACACGTATACACACGGAGAGGATATGAAAGTTCAATGATTCTTACCATACCTTCCAATAAAAAACAATTTGTTTGGGGCGATCGTGGCTCAAGAGTTGGGAGTTCGCCTTGTAATCGGAAGGTTGCCTCTCGGTCATTGTGTCCTTGGGCAAGACGCTTCACCCGTTGCCTACTGGTGGTGGTCAGAGGGCCCGGTGGCGCCAGTGTCCGGCAGCCTCGCCTCTGTCAGTGCGCCCCAGGGTGGCTGTGGCTACAATGTAGCTGCCATCACCAGTGGGTGGATGACTGGATGTGTAAAGTGCTTTGGGGTCCTTAGGGACTAGTAAAGTGCTATATAAATACAGGCCATTTACCATAATTTGGCTAACCCCAACCTTAAACTAAATGTGAATGTTAAATCTGAATTGTTTTTAATGGGGAAATTCAATTATGCAGAATTTTTGGACCCAAAAGTTATTGACAACCCACACAGAGGCTGAAGAGATTTATGTCCTATAATATAAGAAATATAAGAGCACACACTGACATTCCCAAGCCTACAAAATGTGTGTATTTTTCACCGTCGTAGCCTTGCATAATTTCACATGGCCTTAGACAAGAGGCGCGAACGTGACCAGGACTACGGTGCACTGTTTGTGTGTGTGTGTGTGTGTGTGTGTGTGTGTGTGTGTGTGTGTGTGTGTGTGTGTGTGTGTGTGTGTGTGTGTGTCTGTTAGGTTATAACTGGGACAGCAGCTTTAATCCCTCTGAAGACTGATGACCCAAGCTTTGAAGAAACAGTTGGTGCTACCAGCCAGCTTATACAGACATATGCACATATGACTACAGCTCCTGGAATTGATTGCCTCTACAAATATATCAATACAGTGGTCGGAAAGAAAGAAAATACTTCAACAAGTGCTGGGAGCCTGGAAAACTGTTCCAGCTGTTCAAAATACAAGGATACGAGGATGCTCAAATCTTCACAATTTACAAACAAAAAAGACTGTGCACTGTGCAGACTGTGGAAACCAATGTGAAATTTACCTTCTTGCTGTTGCTGCTAAATTGCTACTGTAGCCAAAATCCTCAGTCACCTTCAGAAATATCTATTAGAAGAGATTTTTCCTGAAAGCCAGTGTGGCTTCCAGTCTTTCACCCACTGTCGACATGATCGTTACACTAGGACAACTGCAAGAGCAGTGCATTGAATAACATTTTTGTAGATTTTATAAACACTTTGGACACAGTAGTCAGAGCGCTGCTACATCTGTACGGTTGCCCGGATATCTTTGAATCAGCAGACAAATCCAAGCAACTGGTGCTTCTAGTTATCAGCAAGCATCAGCCCAGACACATGGACACTCAAATTTATGGACCGCAAATGAAAATCTCTTAAACCCATGTTTTCTTAACAATAAAATATAGAAAACAAGTAAAATGTTTAAACTAAGACATTTTACTATTTCATTAAAAATATTAGGTAACTTTCATTTTAATGGCAGCAACACATCTAAGAAAACATTTCGTGCATCATGTAATGAAAAGTATGATTTAAAAAAAAGACAGTTGAGGATCTGGAATCCTATATCAGACAAGAATGGGACAAAATTCCTCTCCAAACGTCCAGCAGCTAGTCTCCTCAGTTCCAGAACATTTACAGGCTGTTGTTAAAAAAGAAGGTACGATACACAGTGGTAAACAAAGCCCTGATCCAATTCTCTTAAGATACTTTGCTGCCATTAAACTCAAAATAATCGTTTTTACTCAGTTCATACATTTTATAGTATTTCTATCTTCTGTTGTGGTTTTATAGTTTCATTTGGTTTATATCTACATTTTATATAGTGCAAGGCTTTTTTGGAAATGGGGTTGTTTACATATTTGTGTCTCTGTGTGGTTCTTTGAAGTTATAATTTACAGCCTTTGTCAAAGAGAAATATTGTTTTAGGAATAATTGGGGCTTTGGGACACCATTGCACTGTTAGTTAATTGTCATATAGAGAATGGACTATCCTGGGGTTTTGTGTAAAATCTATGGGTGCCATAGTTTAGTTGACTTGTGAGGGACAGCAGACCTGAATAAAAATGAGCAAAACAAAATCAGATAGGTTAATATTTAATTGTTTGAGGGCTCGATGTTATATTTTCACATTATTAAGAGGCAGTATAACAATGCCTGTTACTTAAAAGCAAAGCTCCAAGGTGATATATAATATCAAAATGTCCCCATGAGCAATATGGTTTAAGCATTCTTGTTTGCAGAATGACTGAAAGAAATGGTTGTGCAAGTTATGAAAAATATTCAGAAACTTGTGTGTTTTAAGGAGTTTCTTTTCACATATGATCCAGTTCTTATATTTAGAATTGTGCTTTTGCATTGTTAGAATGCATAATTGTTGTGACTGCTGATGCTTTAAGACCTCCATAAATATTCAGTGGGTTAAAGGTCGCTTGACACTAGAATAATATCAGTATTAGTCAGCACTCCAACTTAGTGTATATGTGTAACCTTAGATTAACAAGCAACATGTCTGGCATTACTGCCAGACATGTGGAACTATAAGTGCTGCTATGTCTCAGCCCACTCCAAGTTTGGTCTTTTCTCAGTCCTGAGAAGATTAGTTATGTCACTACTTGCAAGTCGGTTAACTTAAACAAACCTCTCATGAGTAAATAAGATCTATCCTAAAAACCCCTCTTAACCCAATATGAACAAAACCAACATATGAGAGATGTGTACTGCAACTGCAGCCTGGACTGCTAAGTGAGAGAGAAATCTTAATGGCCATTACCTTCTGTTGCTGAAGCCACATGGTTCCTCGTTGTATGAACTGCTAGAGCATGTGACTGATAACACAAGCAGAGCTATAGACAAACCAAAACTATTAGCCATATGTTGTTATACATACAGAACAATGTGCAATCAGATAAACTGCTCTGGCAAATAGACTTCAGAGAATAAACAGTAAAACTGAAATTTCTGTCTGAACAAACACTATTACAGTACGTAAATCAGGAGGCTGCTACTGATATGTTTATCTGCATGATTTTGCATATCATTTACAATCATAACAAAACACCCACACAATGTCTGCGTTGGCGAATCAAAACATAAATTGAATGGGAGCCGGCGATAAGGTCAAGCACCTGCATCAGGCTTCCTAGTGGGTGAGTGTTGTCATGTTTTTGTTTTTTTGGTAAAACTAAGGTAACTGAGGTATTTGTTTTCAGATATTATATGCATGTTTTAGTTCTATAAAAAAAAAATAATCAGTAAACCACGCAGCTGAAAATGATTGACTGTTCTTATATAAGAGCTGTAGACAAATTACTTAGATTACTGTGAAAATGTTTTGGTGCTTTACATTAGCTCATTACAGAAAATACATTTTAAAGAACAGGCAATTGTCTTGTACAGTCATCTTTTTGTCCATCCATCCATTCATTCAGTTTCTTCTGCTTATCCAATTCAGGGTTTATCCCAGCTGGCATGGAGTAAGAGGCAGCCTAGACCCTCTACAGGTCACCAGTCTGTTGCAGGGCTAATATAGAAAGAGACAGACAACCATTTGCACTCAAATTCTTACCTGTTGGCAATTCAGAATCTCTATTTAACCTAATCCCAGATGTCTTTGCACTGTGGGAGGAAGTGGGAGTACCCGGCGAGAGCCCACACAGACAAAAGGAGAACATGCAAATTCCAGAAGCCTAGAAAGGCCCTGGCCAGACAGTGGATCAAACCTTCCTGCTATGAAGCAACAGTATTACCATGCGACTGTGTTGCCATTTTGTTTGTGAAAAAATGTTAACTTTTAAAAAAAAAAAATCAAAGATAAATTATGTAAATGTGTATATCAGCAGCCTGAGCCTACTGATTCAGTCTCTCTATCACTGATGCACTTCAAGTTGAACTCAGCTGACATACTATACTACGGTATCAATCAATCAAAGACTCTGTTCAAAGTTATGTTCAAAGTACTTAAAATAAAGCAGACAGTTTGCTTATATTGCATCATCTGAGTCGTTCACGTCAGATCATAAAAAATGAAATATCCTTTATACTTTATGTGGTTCTTTTTATGTCACTTTTTTCTTTTTTTCCCTTCCTAGTGGGGGTGACTCCGTAAATGTAAATACAGAAGACAGCTACGATGAAATCTGTCAGTGGGGGAAAGACAACTGTATTAAAACTCTTGATGTAGGAGAGTGGAGTGACAATTATATGCAAGCAATACTAGTTTAATGGAACTGGAGTATACATTTTCCCAAAATTTAAAATAAAAAAAGTTCTAGTATATTAACTAGCGGAAATATATATCTATGTTTTCACAGTCAGTGATTTGTCTACCTAATTCTAGTAGAAGACACGGGTTGTGTTGTCTTCAGCTCACAGTGAGTTATTGTAATTTAAGTTAAACATACAAAGCTGGTTGCTAAGACATCAGTTAAGTTAGAAACTCAAATATAAGAATTTTCTTTATATATCTAACCAGTGAAAAGGCCTAATCAGTGTGTGAATTTATTTATCACAAAGTATCTGAGGAAACACAGTATATGCTACTGCAAGTGAATCCTTTGCAACAGGTGCTGTGACTGCCTGAGCTACTTCCGCCTGCAAGGTCTACTTCTGGAGAAAGCTAATCATCTGCACCAAAGGACAGAGACCTGTTGAAAGAATACAACAGCAACCAAGGCCACTTGATAACTACAGCAGCCATAATCTGACTTTTGACAAATCACTGTTTAACATTCCTGATCTAGTAAGTAAGCAGAAAAAAAATATTTATATATAGCACTTATAAATCACAAAGTGCTTTGCAAGAAAACACAAGTAAAGTAGAACATATAACAGAATACATGAGCTCAGAGAAACTTGACCATGTAGTGCCCCAAATTAAAATTTTAAATTTTTAAATGACTTTTTAAATTTACAGGCAAACAATAAAGACAAGGGAAAACGGGAGAGATATGTGATCTCCTGTTTGTGCCATTAAAAAAAAAATCTTATCATAATATGACAAATAAACTAAGGTAAAACAACATACTACATCAGTCTGACAATCTTATGTATTGTATCTATCAATATGAGTTTGACATTTTATATGACAAAGCAGCCTAGTGTGTTTGTTTAAAATGTAAAATTCTGAACAAATTATGCGTTAACGTTTGGTCCGTAACTCAACTAAATCATTCAACTATGGAAAATGGTTTACTGAGTAAAGAGAAAGAGAAATAATCTCTACATAAAAATCTGAACTAGTTAAAACCCAGGTGACCATCTTGTGTGAATGTAGCTATGGGTTTTCGGTGCTTTCAGGATCCCCCCACCCCCACCACAGTCTTCTATGCATTGATCATGCTGTACTCTCCACTGTCAACAGACTGAATACTGATTCATACAGGTCAGTCAGGTGTGCCCAGTAATTTTGAAACAAGAGCTAATTTTCCCACTCTAGTGTAATTAAAACCACAATGTTTTGCTGTTGTTGCTTTACTTTCCCACACTAATTACTGTAATGAAAATTATGATGGGAGGAATTTGATCAAATTCAATCAGGTCGCTCTTTACCCTGCACCACTAATCACCACTAATATTTGTAAAGCTGAGCAGAATATGAAAGGACTCTTTTTACAGATACTTGCACTAACCTGTGGAACATGGTCCAATCACATAATCTGCGATACCTTTGTAACAGCAGAAAAAAATGACAAAAAACACTAAATACTTCAAACACAGTGTTTAAATAGTATTTGCATATTCATGGTAATCATGTCTGCTTATTTTTTTTAGCTCTTATATCTTAATAAATAATTAATAAGAGAAGATTTAGATTTAGGAATTAAGTTAGAAGGAAATAGTCATCTGATAGATTCATTTCAGTAACACACTTCCTACACTTCTAAAATCTAAACCAATCAAATTATGTTCAGGGGACTTAAAAAGGCACGGAACAGTCAGACGTGAGGAACATGGATCCTCTTGGCAGTTTGAATATCTTTGACAAATTTCATTACAAAGCCATTTGAAAGCTGTCAAGATATTTCAGTCTTCCATTCCTACTATTATCCCACTAGTATAAACATGAAGTAAATATGAGATATAAAAAGTTAATGTCTCATGCCAGACATCTAATTACAATAATAATATTAATGTTCTCATTATAATATATTTTCTTTCATCAACTCTCTCGGAATGAGACTCATTAACTGCTCAACGTGTTATGACAGTGTCTTTGTGAGACATCATAATATTGTTCCCATTAGTCTTAAACCACCTACTGCTACCGGTGGGCCAAACAAGAAGAAGAGCAGCAATGCAGCTACTGTCTGAAGCGCGCACCACTCATCCATGATAACATAATTGGAGCAATCTTATCATCAGGTACATCACAGAGGACAAGCACTCATTCATTACATTTATATTTGAAATATTTATCTGAGGCTCTTGTTGTTTAAGAGGCATTTAAATAAGATCTAGTTCTGGATTATCAATATGCCCCAACTTGTGATGTTGTGTGACAGAATTTTCTGTGAACATAAATGCGTTAGACATGAAACATTATTCTATTTATTTACCTACACTGCAGTCAAACTGCGAACACATCAACAAGGTGTTGTAGGAACCATTTATGGTTAGCTGTCATGTAGATTATGTGTTGTCTCAGGGAGCAAAAGTAGAAGTGATAATAGAGTCAAGAAAAGATAACAAGATAACATGCATTCATACATTATTTATGGCATTGTTTAATATTGTTTTCCTGTCAAAAACCTGCATCCCGGTGGTCCATTCGTTCATCACGTTTAGCAGGCGCAGATTTATGATCACCGCACCGTGTTTTTATCTGAACTCGTATACTTCACAGGGAATCTGATCAATTCCATCTCTGTCTCCCTCTGTTGTTTCAGGTTTATGTCCAGGTGTAAAAACAATATTGTAACTGAAAAGTCACTCCATCTTAATAGTCCTCTGTTTACATGTATTTTCAGACTCCTATCTCAACTTGTCTATAGCACGATCACAACATGTACTAGACATTAGGAACACAAAGATAAAATAATTTAAGGTGGTTTAAAAATTTAGGCCAGCCAATATGATAAGTCTAAATCTCCCTCTGACTTTTTTTTCTTATTTTTCACCAACTCACCTTCCTGAGTTGCTGATTGAAAATAGTAATTGGTCTTTGGCCTAAGATTGATTGTATTAGTTTGTTAGTAAACTGGCTATAAATGACATCACTGCTGCTCATGCTAAACACAACTGACAACAAACAAATTGCTGTCTGACCACTGGAATGAGCACACAAGCACCAGAAAGTGTTGGTTCCTGTCAAAGTAAATGGACAAAAGAAAAATGTATTTGTGTATGTATTAAAAGGTGTATTTGTACTGAGTAGAGTAAGAAGCAGACCATGTGCACAGAAGTGCAAGGTTAGGTGGTGTATGTGCTTTTTTTTTTTCTTATGTGTATGTCTGTGACTTCACTTCCATCTTACTCCCTGCTTGTTCAGCATTAGTGACTGTCAGGTGCCTGGAGGGAGGTCCCACAGCATGAACCAAACCCACACCAGCTGCTGCTGCAATGGCTTTTAGCTGTCTATTTTGTGTGTGTGTGTGTGTGTGTGTGTGTGTGTGTGTGTGTGTGCATCTGCATGTGTGTGTGTTGTATGTGAATGGGGTGGTGGCTAGGAAGTGAGCAGGGTCCCTCTCATCAGTGATTGGGTAAGTCATGGACACCTCACGCTGTAACACTCAAAGGGTTGGTGCTAATCAATACACACACACACACACACACACACACACCCACACCCACCCACCACAGGGTATTTTGCAGGCAGCTGTAATCAGTCTGTGGCTGTGGCAGCCTGATGGCAGATTGATTCTCTCTTGTTCCTCTTCTTTTATCAGAGTCTCTGTTTACTCTTTTCTTCTTCTTTCTCTGTGACTTGCTCTTTATCTCTGTCTTTTCATTAATTTTTGTTTCTCTTCCAGTGCTCTTTTCATTCTCTTCCTTTACCTCTGCCTGTCACCTCTTTTTCCCCATTGTGTGCCCCCACCCTTCCCCTTACTTTCCATTCCATTCCCTCAGGTTCCTCTGCAACTTCCCAAACCCGTTATTCTATTTCTTGTGTTCATCTGTTTGCCAGGGTAAAAATAGATGCTTTCTGCACCATGGAATCAAATATTGTTCTTCCAGCTTCGGAAAACTCAGAATCAGAGCAGAAGATATGACATTTTGAAAATAAGTACTGAAAAATAAATTAATAAACATCTTAAATGAAAAAGAAAAACACACTGCACCCACAAAAGAAAAAGGAACAAATCTGTGATCTTATTTCACAATTATGGTAAATATGGTAAATTATGAGAATTATGCCAAAATCTAACTTGAAGCTGTCAATAAATCCAAAAGGAGAAATACAGAAATAATAATAGCTTAATCATTACACTTAATTATTCAAAATGCAAGTGCTAATTATAACAAATATGTAGCAGGCTCAAATTGTAGCCGAAAGTGTAACCCTTCAACACTTCCTTTCAACATTATACAACCTCGTTCGTGTAAGTGTTTGCATCTGTGCAAAAAGGTAATTAATGTGACAAAACTGATTTGGCAAGAAACTTTTTTTTTCTTTTTTTTTTCTGTAGCGGAGTGTGTTTACTTCCAATGCATGCTGTACTCAGGTATTAGAGTCAAATTCTGCAGGTGTGAGAACCCTAAACCCCTTTTTCCATTAGTACCTACTCGAATCGATTCGCCACAGTTTTTAGGGTTTTCTATTAGGACATAGTATCTGGTAGCAGGTACAAAAATGCAAGGTCATCAAACTGCATGCCGCCAATTCGCCAACGCTCGCCCGCGTTGCTATGACGATGATCACCCACATGATGTGGTAATCGATTGTGGTGGAAAACCAGTCGATCCGAGTCGAGTCGTGGCAAGCCACAGTGAGTTGATCCGAGTAGGTACTAATGGAAAAGGGGCTTTTGATTGGGTGTAGTGATGCAGCGTGGGAAGAACACTTGCTTAGAAAATGAGTGAGAGTAATTTCCAATTCAGTAACTTGTATCGTAAGCTCCAATAAATTTTTCTTTGTGTACAGGCTGTGATCAGCTGACCTGTTCTACTCCTTTAAGGCTTACTGGTTTTTATGGATTTAACCAGCTTAATTGAGCAAGCTACTTGTGAATCTCATCCCATCGTGGATGCACGTTCACAATATTTCTCTGAAGAAAATACTTGACTGGCTGAGTAGCTTCTCATGGATAAGTTACAATCCATGCAATTGGTGTCCATTTCCTGTGTGTACACATTTTGATTACCTTAAAAACAAAAGGAAAAGTTTAAAAATTTCTAACTTAAAACAACTCTACAGTAAATGTGTGAAGACTGGGAGATTTAAAAATAGAAATGGTCCGGGTCCTAAACTGCACTACAGTTAAAAAAAAAATCCAATATCTGATGGTAAATGGCCTGTATTTGTATAGCGCTTTACTTAGTCCCTATGGACCCCAAAGCGCTTTACACTACATTCAGTCATCCACCCATTGACACACACACACACACACACACACACACACACACACACACACACACACACAGGTGATGGCAAGCTGCATTGTAGCCACAGCCACCCTGGGGCGCACTGACAGAGGCGAGGCTGCCGGACACTGG
This sequence comes from Oreochromis aureus, assembly GCF_013358895.1. Taxonomy (NCBI): domain Eukaryota; kingdom Metazoa; phylum Chordata; class Actinopteri; order Cichliformes; family Cichlidae; genus Oreochromis; species Oreochromis aureus. The sequence goes on from NC_052960.1 coordinate 5,549,865, forward strand.
CGCCACCGGGCCCTCTGACCACCGCCAGTAGGCAACGGGTGAAGTGTCTTGCCCAAGGACACAACGACCGAGACTGTCGGAGCCGGGGCTCGAACCGGCAACCTTCCGATTACAAGACGAACTGCCCACTCTTGAGCCACGATCGCCCCTGATTAAAAACTATAAATTGAATTAGGAAATTAAAAGTAAGCTTTAGATTTTCATTTTATTAAATTTTACTTGCTGAAGAGTCCTTACCATTAAAAATAATCTCTCATCTTCATTTATGGTTGCTTCTCATCAGTAGCACTAGATAGATGCTCTAGTACCAAAAATGATGTTTGCACTGTGAACACACCACTCAGATTAAAAAGAAAAATGATGTGTTACAGTATAAGCAGAATGTGAGATGTGATTATTTTACTACTCCATATCCATGCGGTTAACTGAAAGCAACTCCAGGCCGCAGAACATGAAAAATCACACAATTATAAGTCGACCAAATTTAACTGCTCAATAACTGAAGGTGCTGAAACTTCGTTCCAGATTGTTATGGCCTATTTTAACCCCTAGATATAATTATACAAAACTTTTTCATTACTGTGAATGGTGTTGTGAATGTTAGTCAGAAACTTCAGTTGAATAAGTCAACCAAAAAGATTTATTTCTTGTTGCTTAGTGACATTAAACTTTTGTAAGTCACTGACAAAAAATTAAATAAATGACAATAAAAAGATAAAACAATTACATCACGTGTGCCCAAAGTGCATTTTGATCTCTGGCTACAATATTACCATCGTAAAATAGTTCATTTATTTTATCTATTTAACCAGGACTTGTCTCTTTTTCAAGAGACCTGGCCAAGAAATCAGGTACTGTCAATGCGGAATTCTTAACTGTGCAACTACAGGACTTCACTTTCCACCTGCAGCCATTATTAGTGGATAAACATGTAGCGTAAGGAAATGTGAATGATTCATTAGGTTGCATTCTGATGGCTGACTGAAAGTGAATCTGGGGCCAAATGGATTAAGTGTTTATCAATAATGCAAATTTTATTTACAGTCTCACTCAGAGGTTTATATAAATCTTCTCATTCACAAAATGTTTTCTACCATAACCAGCATGGCTACCAAACCATCCCATTTGGTTTAAAACCTGGGGTTCCAGCTATTGTTTTTTTTCTTATCATTTTATTTGTTTTATCTTTAGGTTTTCCAAAGGCTATTTTTCAAGGAATATTATGATGCAGGAACAGCCTCTAGAAGCAATTTCAGTTAACAACCTTATGAAGCTAGCTGAGAGAATATGCAAAGTTGCCATGACAAATCTAGCTCAGTTAAATACAAAAAAATCTTGTAAACTTATAATCATTTGCATGCTTTTTTGTTTATTATGTAATTCTTTATATTTTGTTCCGTAGTAAAAAATACACTGAAAGGTAGCAGTGTTTTCAGAACATCGCTACCAAATTGTATCTAGTTTCTATCCGTCCCTTAAATTTTACCTAGCAAAAGCCCACATAATTGTACATTATTTAAGGTGACAGATTTTACTGCAGTCTTTTTTTTCCTTTTCCCAGAACCTGCTACTATTTGCAGCACCATGACCCAGTTTCTCCAACAGCATCATTAAAACTTTAACTTTATGTTTATTCAAATTTACCCCCAGTGGAAAACCAATATAACCCAGTCATATCATTTTTGCCAAGACCTGAAACTCTGCCAGCTGCGTCTACACCAGTGAAATGCCAGCCATCCATCACCACAAAGATACCTGTCATACACATCCATCATTTTTCACCACTGCAGTCACATAAACCAAAAAACAAACACAAGTACGCACACACATGCAAACACACATACACATCACTCGGATGGAAATCTATCCTTTATCTTCATAGTGAAACACTCACACACAGAGAGAAAAAACACACTACATATAAAGTGACGCCTACTCACACATGGGAATCATTCACTTAGACAGCTGTATCCATCATTCGTCCGAGTACAGTCACAGCAGCCGTCACCTACTTCTGGATGAATTTTACATTAGCACAGACTGTAAAGTGCTATTCTTTTCTTTTTTGGGTGCTATTAAGACATGTGGACCGGGACAGCCGTCTCCATTAATACCAAGTTTTCTCCTGTTTACTATCACACACATCTTTACCTTCATATTTTCCAGTACATACTGTATAAAAGCCTTTCACCCAAAGGTCAGAGCTTTTATGCATGTTTACATTAAAATGTACTCCTCAAGAAACAGTGATATAGTTTTGTTTTTGTGTGCCATCAGAAACATTTACAATATCCAACAAAGTCAACATTACAAAGCAACTGACTTTTCCCTGGAAACTTGAAGTATTGTGTGGATCCACTTTTAGGATTTACTTTTGTATTTAATTTTTCAAACAAGATTCAGCGTAAAATACAGCCACATTTGTCTATCTGTACAATCCTTATAATGCCTGCATGTTTTGGTGTCCTGAGATTGATCCTAAAGCACTGGGGTTGTTTAAGGAAATCTAGATCTAGTGCTTTTAGAGCTTGATCCATGCTAAAGAAACAGATGTTTATGTTGACCTCTGCAGCTCTGCAGAGCATGCATGCAAAACAAAGTTGTTGTATGAACATTAAGAAGCATTTGAACAACTAGCTCTGTGGATTCAATGTAAATGATAATAACAGTGTTATTATGACTGCGATATATGTTTGATCTATAGAAATAACAATTCATATTCACAGACTTTGCATCCCTTTTGAGTATAATAATAATGATAATAATGTGTACTTTAGTCATCATACTCTCTCTGCATTTAACGCATTCACTCAGTGAAGCAGTGGGCGGCCACTAATTAGGCACCCGGGGAACAGTGTGCTTGCTCAGGGGTACCTCAGGGTAGCCGTTCAGTGGATTCAAACCCCCGACCTTCCCATTATGGGTTGACCACGTTACCTACTGAGCTATCCCTGCCCTAAGTATGGGGTATGGGGTTTAGATAACCAATAATAACATTTAAGCCCCTTTAAAAAAAAATATGCAGGAAGTCATTCATTCAATTGTATGACATAATGTGGGTAAATTGCACTTGTTGGTGTACTGAAGAGTTGGGTTTCAGTTTAGGATAGAGTTGACAGTACAAGAAAGCCAAAGGGTCCACACGAAGAAATAAGCTCTTCTTTCACTGCTACTACTACTACTACTACTTTACTAGTGCCTTTAAAGTTCTTTTTTCTTGTCTAATTTATCAGATTTGTTCTCATTTCTCCTATAAAATACATCCTTTGTCATGAAGTAATGTCTGCTGGTAGAATGGACTTCTAAACTGGCATTATTTTTAACATTGTGCTTCACTGTATTCTGCATGGTGCTGTGGTGTCAAACTATGTTCTGTCAAAGCCCAGGAGTGTGCAGGTTTTCCATTCAAACCCAGTGGCATGTGATAGGCTGAAAATGAAAGGGTACAAATCTGTTCCAGGGTGACCTTGGGACTACCGTCATACACGGGGCGCAAAGCCTTTGTAGCATCTTTTCTGTTTTTATAGTGAGGTGTGCAATATTACAGAAATTTAAATAATCCTTTATACAAAGCCGAATGTCTGAAAATCCTTTACCAATGACCTTTCTATCATAACGTGTAGGATAAATATATTAACACCCAATTATAAAGCTATAAATGTAGTGCTTATTTGCATTATCTTTGCTTGGTTGAGCTCATACACTGTGGAGTTCTTCATCCAGTTACGTATCAGTGTAACATCAAACATCTGTTACCTTTCTTCTATCTACACATAACTAAAATATAGAAAAAAAAAAACAAATATTTTGGTATTTTACAGAAAAAAATGAAGAAAAAAGTTAATGTCATGCTAAATTCCTCACTGTTTGGTCATGTTAGCTAGTCCCTGATCCTCAGTCTAATACAGCTTAGAACTGTCGCTCTTTTCTTTGTAGGTTTTTTTGGACAAGAGCCCTTTTCCCACACACTAGAATTGCAGTAAACACCCTTCAGATGCCTGTTTAAGCTTGTATTTGGTATCAGCAAGCTATCAGTGCAGTGATGCTCTTTTAGAAATTCCTCCTTCTGATCATAGTGGGTTACTGCTTCCCACTATGAGCTGAATGCCTCAAGAGACACAAGAGAAGTCTCCAGCAGTGTCCAATCACATCATGCAAATGCAGCCCCTGGGTGTACTCAGAAAAGTGATGACATCGGTAGGTATCAAAAAGACAGATTGTTTTAAGCCACCGGAATTCGAGTCTGGCATCCCAACTACCGTTTACGACATGAAGGATTTGGCTTTCATCTTGCAGTGTGACCAGTGAGAGTTTTTCAGACTACAGGTCTCTACTATAGTATAATATATCTCATGCCATAGCAGTGGGCTTTAGTTTTATTATGATTTCTTTTGACACTGTTTGCAACTTGCATAAAAAGGATTTCATCCATTTCTCCATCTGTCCTGCCATTAGTCATACAAACACTCAGCTGTCTTTGGCCATCTGCATACTCAAACATATGACACTGTTTAAATGATATTAATGCATCAAATTACAGTTATTTATTTTAAAGTAAAAGTTACTGTAGTGTCACTGCAAGTATTTCCAATTTTTCTCTCAAAACACAATGAGCTTCTTAAAGTGCTGGTTGGTTACTCAAAAAATAAAACAATCTCAGTTTCATTTTACAATAGTTGGTTACTTACCTCTATTTTCTAATAGAAACCAGTACAAAACCACTGACGAGATTTCTTTAAAAGCTTGGGTGTGTGTAATATCTTACCTAGCAGTTGAGCTATGGTTGACTATAGCAGTGGTTCCCAAACTTTTTTTTGCAGGCCCCGCTTTTTTACAAGAAAAATGTTCGCGCCCCCCCGCACAAACACATCCTCCAAACACACACACCCATATTTTGCTCCATTGCGGTTTATTTCACACCTCCAACATTTAGTAGACAATTAAGCAAATACAAGTAAACGGCAATAAATTACAGGCAGTAATAAAATATACTACTAAGTCTTTTACGCTACGTCCACACCTACACGGGTATTTTTGAAAACGCAGCTGTTTCTATGCGTTTGGGCTTTTCGTCAACACGTAAACGGCGTTGCGATTCACCGAAAACGGAGAATATTTAAAACTCCTTTTTTGCGTTTACGTGTGGACGAGGATTACAGAGTTCGTCACGCAACGACAAAGGTGCCTCTTTTCACGTCACGCTGTGCGCCACGTTATTGTTTACATGAGATGGATTGCAGAATGGCAGATAGAGACAAAATACTGTTACTGTTAATCTGACTATCTTCAGGTTTTACACGCTTACATATACACACGCAGTTACTGTCCCTCCATTTAGAAAGGCAGAGGCGTCACGGTGTAATTATTTTACGTGTAGTTGTTTTTTTTTTTTTCTGTGTAATAATATTCAACATTGCTGTCAAGACATTTTTCAAAAAATGCCTCTCTGTGCAAAATGGGTTCAAAAACAAAAACAGCTGCGGGATACTGTTTGTCCGTGATTTGAACCGGGGGAACAAATTACGGCAGGATCAGCCTGATATTATTTGTATCCCACTGTAACTTTACTGCATAAAGAGCTAACATGTCCAAAATGTCAGGAGTAGTTATTACAAGAAGTGTTTGTGAACTAAAAATCAACATTGTTGGATCCTGTTTGTCCGTGATTTGGAGAGCACAGCGCTGCTCCCGACGCAGGGAAACTAATTATGCAGGGGAGACCTACCTTGGCACTTGTGCAGGTGAAGCCAAAGGGAAGATATGCTTCACCATATTTTCCTGTCTTTGGCTTGGAAGGAAGTTGGTTTGGAAACACATTCAGCGATGCTTCATCTCCTGGTTTGCGTTTGTGTGGGAGCCCCGTCAAAAAACCTGTCCACAGTGTCCAAGCGCTTTTTTTTTTTTTTTTTTCTTTTCATCCCGCGCCCCCCCAGACTTTGGGAACCTCTGGACTATAGACAGAGGTGCAAGCAGACAAATTAGCTGACTGCAAGCTGGCTGAAATAGAGCATGACAGGTTGTGGTTGGCTGAGCCTAGATCAGGTGATGCAGAGCTGGTCTGGAGAGTTTGCAGGCTGGCTGGTGAGCAATGGTCCTAGAAAACAGAAATAAAGATTCTAAGTGAATACAAGAATTTCCACTGAAAGTAGGAGATATTGGCCCAAATTCCCTACGTGAACAGAGATGCTGCTAGATTTTTCAGTTCTGACCAACACTATCTACTGAGCACATCACAAATCACAGTGTCAAAAATGAAGACACCTGTTAAGAGAGCCAGTTCTGTACTAATAAAAATAATGGGTTTTACGGAAATCTTAATCTCTGAAAAACGCATTGCAATTCAGATCAATGGGAGGCAGCTGGAGAAGAATCAATATGTTAATTGATATAAGGTTGAGCAATTTCCATTAGAAAGTGGCAGAGATTGTTTGAGGACTTGGAGATTGAGGCAGCTGTTCTCTGCATAAATCTGAACACACTATTTATGCAGAGAAGGTCTGATTTACAACAAACACATGGGATATAAACCTGCAAAATTTATGGACAAGTGACGAAAAAGAGCAATCTAGATTTTAATGAAGGCACTGTAACCGTTTCCTGTGTGCTAATGTGTCCATCTGTATTGTTTTTGTTTGCGTGCCATGTGAGACTACATTTCTGCAAAATCCCAAAGCACTTTCACTAACCTGTAGACTTTCATAATACAGACTTATCATAGCATAAAAACACAGATGCAGCCAGGTGCGATCCAACTTGAGATCCAATTGATTTCATGAGCATTTCAGATCTGTTTGTCATGATATGGCTGTGTGCAGACAGGAAAAGGACCCAAATAGAGACTCACGGAGACGAAGAGTAAACTACAAAAAAAAACCCACAGCTTTATTTGCTGGCTGGAAAAAGCAATACAAAAACCTAAACTGGGAAATCTAAACATACGGAGAAACACAGGGAGAGACACACAACTGTGAGGGAGATCATAACAAGGAAATGAGAACACACGAGGAAACACAGCTGACACGAATAACCATAACGAGACAGGGGAAGCAAAACTGAACAGAATGAACATGGAAACATGAGACCTTCACAATAAAACAGGAAACAGAGGAACATGATGCAGGAGTAGAGGAGAGGCAGACGACAGGGCGCGAGAGAACAGGAGGGAGAGAGCAGACATGACGAGCTGGGGAAGCATAAATGAATAAAACACAAGGAGGGGAAAAAAGACACAAGAACTCACACAACTATATAAACACAGACACAGAGGGCAAAGACACAAGAGGAGATCTAATAAATAATCAAGGAACTAAACAGGGACCATCAGAAAAATACTTAAGACTAGCAAAGAGATCTTATTCATAGATCATAATACAAATGGACAAAAACACAGGAAAATGCTGGGTCCAGTGACCCAGGATCATGACACTGTTCATCTTAAAGCCCTGCCTCTTATCTTGGAAATGCCAAAAAAAAAAAAAAAAAAAAAAACCAAAGGTATTAGGTCATGATTAGAATCACGAGTAAACAAAATTAAGCTGCAAAGAAAGGTTATTGTGTGTTAAGTTACTTCCCACAGTGATTCTAGGTGAACACAAGTCACTTTGCCACCTTTAAAAGTTGTTTTTAATAACCCGGCAGCATTCGATATGCATGGCAAAAACAGCAAAACACATACTCAGACACCAAGATCAGAGAAAAGAATCTGGGTTACAGAGTGTGGAGTGTTTGGGTGCGGCTGTGTCCCCTTTTAAAGCAGTTCTTAACAACTAAGTTCAGCGTTGTTTCAATTATTCATTGTCTGTACTGATTCCTGTCTATTTTTTAACTCTATTTGGAGTATTCTCTCCTTCCCCCTCTCTCTCCGTTTTTTCAAAAGTTATCAGAACATCGCGTCCTCTCTGCGTCTCCACCACCTCCTTCTCTCTCTCCTGCTCTGTCGTGTTCTGATTGACAAGTGTGATGGTGTTTGCCTCCCCTTTTCCTGACCTTCAACTCTCAGGAACACACACAAATATACACACTGAGTGCACAGCAAGACTGCTAATGGCTTCTACCTTTGCAGACTGTCAATAGGGAATTATAGTCCTTATACACCAAAATGGAAACCCGCAGAGAGAAAGCATTCAATATTCATATCACTGAAGCAAAGAGAGAAATGGTCCTGACTCAGACAGGAAGATGGGTAGAAACAATTATGTTACTGTCATCAAATATTGAATATCTTGATCATCATTTTTAAGACTTAATCTTTCTCTATAGCCATTGGTGTTTTGATAGCTATGGCATGCAACAGTGGGGGGGACATAATCATCAGAATTTTTCTGACTGCAATAATCTTACTTAAAAAGAGGACACTAATTTCACATGTGGTGCAATGTTGCACAGAAATGTTTATTTGTTATGAAATGATTAATACAAATGTGGCTGTTTGTGGATGTGGAATATTTTAATGATGCGGAGGGAGGTGGGCCTTCGTTCTCTTTCAAAGTAAAGACACTCAGATTTCATAAAAGAAAAAAGGGGCTGTGTGTCCCTGGATTGTAGTCTCACTAGTCAGTGTATCCTCTAAATCCTTTCTTCTCTCCAATGTCTTTCATCCAACCCTCCTCTCGTTCTCTCTTCTCTGCTGCTCTCCTTTCCTCTGTCTTCTTTCATTTTTAAGTGTGTTTTGTTATGATGCACAAAGGTGCTTACTGGCATGCCAAAATATTCTTGCAGGGACCAAAATCCCACACTTGCCAGCAATGCAGACATCAGGGGATTTTAGCTAAAACCCCAATAATAAAAATGACTTTTCTTTGCTCTCGCTTTCTTCCACTAAGTCTTTTATGAATGTCTTTTTTTTGATTTGACTCTACCCCCTCTGCTTTATCCCTCCATCCCTCCCACTGCTGTATTCTCTCTCTCTCTCTCATCATCATCTTTCCTTAGGCCTCTGTCACAGTAGAGAAAAAAAAGATGGCAACCTCTGTCCAAGTATGAAGAAAAAGCAATTGCATTGAATTTGTTTGTTGACAGGGACTGCTTTACAAGTGGTTGTGTTGACCAGCTGGTCGCCCAGAGGTTGAGGATGCAGTACATTCAACCTCTGGGCGATCACTTTCAACCATAAGCCAGTTGTACAGGTCATCTGGTGAGTCGGCCTCTTTCAAAATCAGCTCAGTTGGACTGGGATTGAATGCAATCAATTTCAGATTTGTTAATAACTGCCATTAAATTTATAAAATTAAGCAGATTTCCAACACATTGCAATCAGACTCACCAGTGTCAAGAGACAAAAACTCCTCATAATGTATGGACGCTTCAACTTGAAGCCCAACACCCTGAACCTCTACAAGTGACAGAAAGATTAGTCACATTAGTTAATTAGTGTAAGAGCAACAATCTATGGAGGAAAGCATCCACAGATTAGGAAGATGCCTCCCAGAGACGGGCTTGGAGTGGCTGTAGGTCAGAAGGTAGAGCAGGTCATCTACTAATTGGAATGTTGATGCTCGAGTCTGCTGCTATCCTAGGACTGCACTCTTCTGGACAGAGATCTCTGATGTTGTTCCTGGGATCTGCTGGAGCCACTTGCCTAGTTTGGGGGTCACCGCACCTAGTGCTCTGATTACCACTGGGACCACTGTTACCTATACCCTCTACATTTGCTCTTCTCTGAGCCTTTGATATTTCTCAAGCTCCTGATGTTACTGTCATTCGGAACTGCTACATCCATTCCAGGGCTACTTGCGTAGTATCATTTGAACAACACCCTATTTTCGTTTCTTGCCCACCGATGCCTGCTTGTTCCAGTAGCCCACTTCTCATCAGGGTGCCCTGGTTCTCATATATCCATGCTACAAATACCAAATAGAACAGGAGAAGGGGAAAGAATAAAATTTGGTATATTCAGACTCAATGGCTACATCAACAAAGTTTCAGACCAGGAACAGTATTCGAGGTGCAACAATACGACCAGTGGTCAAACCAACCTGTTTTGTTTACAGACTCTTATGAACACGCGCAAAAATAAACAGTTCCAAGTACTAAAGCCTAAACTGCCATCTGTCCTTCTCGACTGACAGAAACACAGAGAAAAAAGAACATGTTGTAATAGAAACACTGGAAGGTAAAATAAATCAGTGAGTCCTACTATGATATGAATTTAAATAGACTCCTTTAGAGCTACATTCCTTGAGGATTTGAGAAAAGTGAAAAGAAAGGAAACCAGAAAATAAAGAGTGCAAAATCACCTCTGCCAGATCATGCTAAAACAGCATGTCTAGAACAAAATTTCCACTCTAGCACAGCATGAAAGTGTTTTTTTTTTTTTCATTTAAAACAGCAACTTCAAAAACAAACACTACACGGCAGCTAAAGGGCACATGAAATAAAATGAAACAGAAGTTTGAAAAACTAGAACATTAAAAATTCATATTAAATAGTAAGAAGAAAATACTTGGATATTACTTATAAAAACAGCTTTTCTGGTGTTATCTTAAAATGGTACATACTTGGTAACAGAAAAACCACCATGAAACAATTTCTGTAACAATGTGTCTGAGATTGCCTTTGATGACAAGCAGGTAATATTCAACATACTGTAGAAGATCTTTCCTTTATGCCCAGCAGTATTAACAAACATTGTCATCAATGTATTAATTGGGCCGGGGCACGTTGGGTCCCACATGTCATTAGGATTAGCTTTCAGTTTAATTATGCATACTGCATATATGCTATTTTTTCCACTAATAGTCATTATTACTACTGTGATTAGTGTTTTTTGTTTTGTTTTGTTTTTTTAAGTATATCCTGCGACAACTGACAGAAACACTCTCAAGCCTCTTTAGATAGAACTTAAACTAAATTGTAATCATGCCTGTTGACAGGAATAATAATAAACAGTGACTGCATTTTAAATATAGCATGAAGGTTTTCTTAACTTCTTGCACCTATTTATTACTTATATTGATAACTTCAATTCAACTCTTTGAAGGTCTATGAAAGGATGTAGGCTGCATGTATTTATAAAATATAACCAAAGCAGCTTATTTGTTTAATCAGCTAGTTTACATTTCTTTTTTTTTCTTCCTTTTCATTATTTTCTTAAACAAAGACACTGAGACACGTTTTAGTTTTTTTTTTTTTCATAAACCAGTTATCAAATCAACAAAGGTAGTTTCAGACACTTAAAAAGCTTTTTTTTGTCCCCCAATCAGCTTTGCAGATTACTGCTGTGCAAAAACAATTTAACTTTTAACAGCACAAACCCAATTTTACTAACACATCATGCCACTGGAATGTAGTTTCTGTGAATGGGCCTTTATACACTAGATATTCAGGAAGAAAGATGCCCCAGTAAAGCATGGCTTAGTAAATGGTGGAGAAACCCTTATTGCCAAAATCAGTCGTAAGATGTTCTTGTAACTGGTCACCAAACAACCCAGGAGAGATTTTTTTTCCCGCTCCTTTTAACAGAAACTCTAAATCCTTTAGATTTCTTGGCTGTTGCTTGGCAACTTGTAGCTTAATCGTTCTCTACAGATTTTCTACAGGATTGAGATCTGGAGACTGGCTAGGCCGCTCCATGATCTTACTATGGTTCTTCTTCGCCACTGCTTTGTTGCCTTGATGGCATGTTTTGGGTCAGTGTCATGCAGATCTATCCACATCCCATCTTCAGTGTTCTGACTGAGGGAAGGAGATTGCCACCCAAGATTTTATGGTACATGGCCAGAGGGATCAATGTACGGGCCTGTCCATGGCAGCCTCAAAATAATGTGCTTGGCTGTGGGGATAGTGTTGTTTGGGCCAAAAGAGCTGGGTTCAGATTTTGGTTCCATCTAAGCACTGCACATTTTCCCAAGCCTTGTCTGAATCATTTAGATCTTCACTGGCAAACTTCAGATGGGCCTGATGTGCCTTCTTGAACAGGGGAGCCTTGTGGGTACTGAAATATTTCAATCCATTACAGCATAGGGTGTTGCTAGTGGTCTTCTTGGTGACTGTGTATCCAAATGTCTTCAGACCATTACAAGCTGCTTCCGTGTACTTCTGGACTGATCCACTACATTTTTCGCACTAACTTTCACCCATGAGGCAAGATCTTGAACGGAGCTTCAGACCAAGGGTGACGGATGGTCATTTTTTATTCTTCTTTTATTTCTTACTTCTGAATCACAAACGCAAGTCCTGATCATACCCTCAGTTGTCAGCTTCTCACCAAGCTCATTGCTAATGGTCTTTTAGCCAGTTACAGCCTTCAGGAGGTCTACAGTCTTTTGCCCGATGTCTTTGACAGATCTTTGGTCGTGTCCAGGGTGGCTGAGGTTGATTCTGCAAACGGGTGTGCTTTACACATAAGTTAAGACCAGAAGTATCAGTAATCGACTGATTGATTGTAACCTATGTGTCAGGCTCACAGTCAATTTGTGGTTATTATATACTTGACATGATGACATACAAATCCTATTCTAACTTTTATACAATGTTTTTTTCCCAGGATTATTCTGTCTGTTAAAATGAAACAACCATGCAATTAGAGACATTTATTCCCTTTGTAAGTAAGCAAACTTACAAATTCAGCAGGGGATTGAATAATTTATATCCCTTACTGTAGATGCACTATTGCTTAAACACAAATATGTTAAACCTTTAGAATCCTAAGTGTGAGTTAGTGTAAAATATTTTTACAGACACAGAAAATATTAATAACTAATTTTTTATACCTACAGTTCAGATCTATGCAGTTTATTGAATAATCATAGACTGTACAAAGAAGGGAAAGACATAATGGCTTGAGAATTCACCTGAATATATGTAGACTTTTCATGGTCAAATAATTGAGGATCGTGTCTTTGATATGAGGTACAAAGCAGGCAGGTTTAAAATGGCTTCCAGCAATTCTACTTCAAACACTTAAACACTGGGGACTGCAAACAACAGAGAAGATGGAGGGTAGCTTTAGATATGCACAACCACATGTGATTCTGTCTGTGCGAGACTGCCTGTGTGTCGCCAGTGTGTATAACTGTGAGGAGAGGACTAAAGAAGATTCTACTTTGGTAGAATGGTGTTGCATAAGACGTGCCTTGAGATACCTGATATGTTGTGTGAGAATGTTTCTCACATGGTAAAAAGGCACATTTTAATGAGGCTTATGTCATGGTCAGACAGTCTCATCTTTTCTCTACCTTTCCTTGTCATTAATCTTTTTTCATTAACTCCGGTTATCAAAGCAACTTGTGTCAATTCATTCGGCATTTATTTGGTAATAAAATCCACCTCCCGCTATACATTCAGATTGTTTATCATGTCCCAAGCACATAACTTCCATACGGCTTACTGCTGGCACAATGTTACTTCCATATGTATATATAAATGTCTTTTTATTAAACTCAGGTGTCATAGGTACAAAGCTTCCTGAATCTGAAAGAAAGATTTACTCTGCAGTGTTACGCTTACTACATTATGCTGATGAATTCAAGCAAAAATAAATATAACCAGACTAAGAACACAGGAATCTATATAACTATACTTGGTTCTTTTTTCATCATGATTCTAAACTTTCTTTCACTTCTAAGGTTTTCCAAACCACTACATAATAAAAAAATGATCAATTCCTTACCAAGTCTACAGAAGCAGTGTGTGTACAACCACTTTTAGCAGCAATAACTTGAAGTAATGGTTCTCTGTATGATTTTATCAGTTTCACATCATTATGGAGGAAATTTGGCCCACTCTTCTTTCCAGTATTGCTTCAGTTTGTGTGCTATTGTTTATACAGTAAGAGCAACAGCATTTTTATTTGGGCTGAGGTTTGGACTTTGACCAGGTATTGCAGTCTTTTCTTTTTTTCAGCTATTCTGTTGAAGATTTAGTGATGTGTTTGGGATCATTGTCCTGTTGCATGACCCAATTTTGGCCTACCTTGAGCTGTTGGATATAAAGCCCCACACTTTACTCTAGGGCTCTAGATGGGTGGGATTGATTAGTTTTATGACTTCTTGCTCATTAAAAGAGGAATAACTGTTTTTATAACACAATGGCAGTTGGATCAAACAAAGACAAAAGAGATATATACTTTTTGTAAATGGCTCCTATTCCTCATGAGCCAAAACTCGGTTACCTTCCCCTTCCAAGCAGCAACATGCCGTCTCACTCCTTTATATCTTTTGGCATAGTTTTCAGATCTGCAATAAATGTTATTTAATATTAAGAATATGTCAGTCAGAAACATTGTGTTTGCAAAGTGTTACCGACCCCAAAGCCAAGAATTTATGATTGGTTTGTCTTTGTGTGTCTCTTTATGGTCATCTCCATATAATGCAAATAAATAAAATGAAATCACCTGTTTTTCTGAACAAGGACATCTGTAACAAATGGAATCTTTTCCTTTTCGGATTAAAATTTGGTATATTTACCCCAACATATCCCATTTTTTATGGCTACAAGTATTTTTGCTTCTTCACAACCCTCCTCCTCCACCCCACAATGCTCCCAGCTAACTATAATTGAGCAGTTCTGCTACGTGTGAAGCCACACTCTACATACTGAGACAAAAGTGGAGCACCTGGACTGTCAAGATGAGGAGCTATATGGTCTCTTTATGAGCTTAAAGAAACCCCCAGAGCTTATAAAAATTTCTAAAATAGTTCCAAGTTCGGAGGGACATTACATGGTGGAGTTTGATTTTCACCCTGTGCCTTCAAAGTGCTCTCTCCATGTACTTGGCTTCTTTCCTCCAAGAAATTCATGTTATGTGTTAGCCCTGCAGTAGACTGGTGCCCAATCCAGGGGGTACCCTGCCTTCCACCCTATGATGACTGGCAAAGGCACCAGCCCCCAAATGATTTAAAAAAAAATAAATTAATTTTAAAAAAAATTACGTTCTTGGAAAGTCGAGTATTACTGGGTTAGAGTTAGTATTTCATGTTTACAGTTTCCCATTCTGTCACATACACAAGGTAGTTTGTCAGCTTGATGTATGTGACAGAAGCAGAAAAAGAGATCTAGAGTTGGAAGGAGACGTAGTTATGATTTGTATTTTGTTTCCCCCTTTGTTGTCTCTTCTGATAGTCATAGACTGTATGTTTATAAAGTTTCTGTATATTTTTGTGTGTGGGGATGGATTCCCGGAGATAATGCGTTGTGAAGTAATTTGACAGCGTAACACAGTGAGAATGAATAAGCTGCAACAGAACAGAGCAACACACATCAGCTGCTCTGGACAGATAATCTAGTTAGGCTGCGGGTACACAACACCACTGAACAGGCTGAGGAGAGATTTAAGATTACAACCCAGAAGATGGATATCTGCTCATTCTGCTCACATTCTCTTGCAGAGCATGATTGTCAGTTAGTTTAGCTGGCAAACACTGACTTCTGGAGCAGAAGTTGTAGATTAATGGAACAATCAAGATCAAAACTTTCATTTACAGAACCCATGGTAAGCTTCCAGATTTTTCTTAGGCAAATATTTTTCTTAACAGTCTAAAGACTTATTCTTATTGAGTTTGTCACTTTAAACATTAGTTTTCTAATCCGTTTTTGAGCCTGCAGAAATATTCCACAGTTTGTATGCCCATGTCAATAGCAGTAGGTAAAAGGCATTGCTTTCTTCAAAATATAGTGACCCAGGAATACAATTAAGACCTTTACTGTACATAGCAGACATGGGATTTTGTTTTACTATTTTGTGCTTTAAAAATATTTTTAAGATAAGACTATTTGTAATGCAGCCATTAACACAGACTGTGTGTTAATGGCTGCAAAATTCCAGTTTTTGAGCTGGAAATAAACAGATCCGACCAATCAGACCCACATGGTTAAAAAACCAAAAATTGCTGTGGTCGTTTCAAATAATCAAAATAGTGTAAGCAAAGGTTTTTCTCTCTGATGTGTTTCTTTCTGAAAACAGCACGGCAGCTCAGACAAAAAAGAAGAGCTTGAAAGAAAATCAATATGTTTTAATATAAAAGAAAATTTTTCTGATCCAAATGAATGGATACTTTGTGTGAGCCTGTGCACTAAAATTCAGGTGAAACTCAAAACGTATTACAAGCTATTCCACTGTTTAAATATGTGAAGACCTTTCTTGCAAACGTAATGCATACTTGAATCACATGGTGTGTATATATCATTTATACCAATCACAAGAAAAACACAAAAGGGCAACTTTTAGTACCTCACAGGCAGATAAATAAATATTTTAATACAGAGTAAATACTAAACAATTAGTACTTCATTTTTTAAATTTTTGTTACCATATAAGGATCAAAGGACATTTTTTATGTGAAGTGCACATTTATTTAAATGCAAATCATTATAACTTTTTGACAATTTTCGACCATATTGACTAACTCTTTACATTTGACTGTGATTTCAAACAGATAATTTTTATTCAAAGCTTAATTGTACAAATTCCAAAGTATGTTAAAATATTTATACAACAGCAGTGGTTCCTTGCGTTCCCTTAAGAGGGTGGACAACAAAGCTGTAATTTACTATCTTTCAATCAGGATATTTATTTTTTAGTTTTGTGTGCAAACCATTATTTTGACTGCCTGAGTGCAGCATACTAATAATAAAAAAAGTAGGGGTGAATATTGTTTAAGCATTTTTTAATCTCACTTATTTTTCATCTTACTTATTTGCAAGGCTGGATTTTGACTGAGAATGGAAGTGGAACAGATTTGTAGAATATTCAAATACTAATCTAATCTAATCCTAATCCTTGTAATACCTAATCTCAAAAAGTACTAAACCTAAAGTGGGACTGCATCGAAAATTATGAATAAAAATATAAAATATTCACAGGTGCAAATGCAAACATTATTGTTCATAAGTGGTGCATACTGAAACACACACACACACACAGAGAAACAAATATTAGTCAAAGTAAAGAGTGGGCAGCTGTAGACTGACTTTATGGAAGACAGACCAGGTGTGACAACACTTTGAGAGAAGGGAGGTAAAGACGAGAACTGGGAAAGGAAGAGAGACAAACAGAGAAGAAGAAAATAGAAGTGATAGCAACTGAGGAATTGAGTGTTGTTTATATGGCATATTAGATGCATCCCTCCATGCTGGGCTGAATACAGCAGCTGTGTCTCTCTCTCTCTCTCTCTCACTCTCACACACACACACACACACACACACACACACACACACACACACACAAGCAAAACTGTGACTTAAAAAGCAATGGAGAGAGGCAGAGTAAATTTAGGCCACGGGTTTGGAAAGCGATTGCTTGTATTTGTCTGCATGCGAGACTACAGAGATCGCATCTCTTTACTGTACAAACAGTGGGCAAGGACTAAATTCTGGCTCTCATCATGCAGACAGTATTTTACTTTATGCTTTTAAAAAAAGACAGTGAGAAATCCAAAAGTACACGTGGTGGCACAAATTGAATTTAACATGAGAGTCTTTTATAATCCAATACAATATTTGCCAGAAGAATTTTGTTTTAAAGGGAGATTTGAATAAAATGTCGAAATATATTACAATACATTATGTGAAATATATAATTTTGGTACAAATAAAAAACTTTATGGCAAGTATTATTTTTTAATACTATATATATATATTAAAATGTTATTTATATTATACTTATTATTATAAAGGTTGACTACGCTGTAAAGTGGCCAAAACTAACACTACTGTATACGTATTGCTTATATACCTCACTTTCACTGTGCTAGTCCGTTTGCTATTGAAGATGAAATTTGCCAGAAAAACTAGACTATGAATCTTTTTTTTTTTTTTTTTGCTCTGTTTTGGCAGGATGGAAACTTTAAAACTAGCACATAACATATGATTCATATATGCTTGTTACGACACAGGATTTAATGGTTCAGTATGGTTCAAATTAAAATGGGTGGGTGCACATTACACCCGTTAAACTGATTGTTGATAGAATTTACTTCACCTTCTCCAAAAATATATATTTAAAATTTGGCTGTGTGTGTTTGAACCAAAATGGATGGAATCTATCCATCACTTACCTTATGGCTATAATCCTACACTTTAAACAGTTTTTACTGAAATGGTCTTAAACTCTTGGACCCCCCCTGCCAAAAAAATAAATAAATAAACAAATGAAAACATAACAAAAGAAAACTCAATGACACTGCAAAACAATTTACCACAGTTGGAAATGGACAGGCTGGTGGGGGTGAGTATTTGCAGGAGGTGGTGAGACAGAGCTTTGCACAGGGGAAATGCTGCAATTTAGGGACCAAAAATGTGAATTAGTTTTTGTTTTGATGCATTCTCCACAGTTTGTTTACAACTGGCATGGCTATGAAACTGATCAAATAGAAGAACACTGAAGTGTTGAGAGCAAAGATAAAACGGGAGCTTGGTGTGGGTGATGGTGGCATTGCAATGATCTAATCATCCCATAGTCTAAAAAACGGATTCCTTCATTGATGTTGTTTTCATCTTTACATACAAATTCACCCCCCATCTGTGACCCTCTAGCTTTCCCACCCCTTTGTCTTTGCCCTCTTTCTGGAATGCAATCAATGCAAATCAAGGACAACACATTACAATTTTTTAGTTTATTTCTATTTAGTAGTCACACTATAATGTATATGTTGTATATTATTGTGTGTATTACTGCTAAAACTGTTTGCCTAATTATATTGATTTTAGCTGTCGGAGTGGGAGTGATGAATTTATTTGAGGACTGACAGGTATAGGCATGGGCAGATCCACATAAGACTAAAAGATATTAAATGGCTGTGTAAATGAATAGATTAATACCTACGTATACAGAAAACTAGACTGACTGATGATTATTTTGAGGAATTGATGGACTGATATTCTATATAAGTGTAAACACCTTAATGTATGGCGTGATCATTAGGAGAATGGATGGCTGGCCGATTGCGTAGGTAAATGGCATATGTTATCTGGTCTAAAGGTAATACACTAAACAGTGGCTGGACGGATGAATACGTTTGAAAATGTGTGACTGAATGTGTATAACAGTAAATACGTGAAAGCTATGCATGTTGGAATCTCCCCCTTAATATATATCATATTTCTGTTTAAATTACATAAATCGATTGATATGTCCTTATTTTTGTGTGTGTGAAAATGAAAGAGTATACTTCGGATTGAAGCTGATCCAACAAAAAAAAGATCTGAAAATTTGAATCCAGCTATAGTTGCTGATACAGGAGCTGAGAGACGTGCATAATGGCAAAATGCATTTAAGTAGCACAGATTTGAGTGAATTTGAGTAATTCCTCTCAAGCTTCCAGGAGGAGAGGAACCTGGAACTGTGCAGAACTGTGGGCATTCTGACAAATTAACCTGAATCTAAAGCACATAAAGAGTCCTGTTGATGTGTTTTGTGTTCAGCCAGGGACTTGAATCATTTCTTTGTGATTGCCAAGAGGAGCTCAACCTGCAGTTCAGATTTTATTTTGTATTTTATGGAGCATGCATACATACATATAGGCCTTATTATGGAGCAAAGCAGCTCCTGTTTAGAAGACCTCAGCCATTTTTGTTCAAGACAGTGGAGGCCAATACCCAAATACTTTTACCCCAGGATATCTACAGGTACAAACTGTCTGAAATTTAAATTATTGTATAAACTGAAAACGTCTAATAACTTTTTTTAACCAATGAACTTATGATGAAAAAAGGGGGAAGCTTCCCATGCGGATTTAGAGGTCTACTGAAAATGTATTTTCCTTGAGTTTAGATGAAGGTATTATGATATTCAACATTTGTAGCAGAAGCTATATTTCAACAGAAAGTAACAAGACAAATCAGGTCACATACTTTTGACTGCTTCTTATTACTGACCAGTTTTCTGTTTGACATATTTTTATGCATGCAAAATGTGCTGTTTCAATTTTAGTAATACTGTAGCGGTACCAGTAATATATGCATTCATTTTCTTTGCATACTTGCTATGTTGGATTAGTGTTAAGTGAGGAGGTGGGAATTAGTAATAAATCACAAGGGTATAATGCATTCATCGCTATTAGAAATAACCGGACTGTGGTTAAAATTTACACAATGCTTATTTTAAAAAAAGAAAGAAAGTCTGACAAAACTACTTGAATAATACACATGAGGATAAAGTCCACATTAATAACAATGATTTCCTTTAAACAAAAAATATGGAGGAAGTTTACAACTACCCTGCAAGTACTTGTCTCTATAAATCACTGTGCTTAGATTTTTTTTTTCTTTAAAACTGCTTTTTGTAAGCTGCATTAGTCAAATAAAACTGTTGGCTTTTACCCATTTAATGTTTGTTTTTTTATTAAATGTCAGTACCGTCAGTCAAAGCAGAACTAGAACATAAAAAAAGAGGAATTTAATCTTTTTTCTTTTGAAAAGACCAACTGTTAATAGTGAAATTTTATTTCACCAACAGTGTGGTGAGTCTCCTCCTCAGTTTAAAGAGTAATCAAGCACCATAGCTACATCTACTGTTTATAGAACCTGGGATATATGTGATATGAAGAGGAAATATTGCATAAAATCAGTTGGCTCTCCATGAAATAAAAAAAAAAAAAATTCTGTTCAGTTACACAGATAGGAATGTAATACACCTATGACAAATATACCTGGTTTTGTCCAAATACCCCAACCACAGCTAGGAAACTCAGATCTAACATATCAATACCAGATAAACTGGAGTCCATGGAGTTTAAATGTTGCTTTTCAGGAACAACGATGTATCTGAATTGAGGGAGGTCGGTCTCCACAATTAGTCTCCCGGGGACACTGAAAGTCATCTTTGATTGGGTACTTTTGCATGTATTGTCAGTAGTCTCCTGTCAACCAGCAGCAACACAGGGGAGTGTGTGCCAGCCATGTCTATACCATCATTCATAGATTTCTCATCCTTCAACTACACACAAGGTGGATAGAACTTGTCGACCTTTATGGGCACCAAGTGTGGCGGCATACATATATATAGGCTTTACACTGGACCTTGTAATTCTTTCTGTAGTGTATAATACTTATTTGTCCTAAAACTGCTGGAGGAAATACAACTCAAATACAGTTTTTTTGTAAGTTCTCAGTCTCTATTAAGTGCTAGTAATATTTGGGTTAGTCACAGATTTCTCTGTCCCTACTCTTTTGATGATTGCTGTCACTGTGTTGATAACCTACTTATGCTTCTCACTGCTGAGAGTTCTCCAACAGGAAAAAAATCCCCTAAGGCTAAGAGGTAGCCATAGTTATATTCTGGTAATGGTGGATTTCAACTGTCTTTGAGCTTTACAGCAGAGAATTAAAATCTTAAGACTTTTTATAATGTCATTATTGGACAGGACCCAGGTACCTTGAGTGACCACCAACAAAACAATTCAAATACACAAGCACAAAATTATAATATGCCTTTGACAGTCATGCTCTCTCCATCCTGAATCAACAAAGCCTTCAGCACTGTGACCACTGGTCATGAGGATACATCAGTGGAGAAGATTTCTAGGATTTTTGAATAGAGTGAAGCAGCGTGGAATGAAAAGCAGTAAGGGACATGGAGTCACAGGGACATCAGAAAATTCTCTCAGAAATAAATGCCAACCTGCATCGCTTGAAAACTGGTTGAAAATTCAGCAAGTTATGATGATTTTTCTTGTGGACAGACTTCATAACCATGCATTAGGAGAAGTGGCTGCCCAGTAATGCACATACTGAAGCACATTCAGCCATGAGGTTTTGCAGTAACTGATTTATTTATACACTTTTTTACAAATTTTGGTGGTCAGTACACTCATTTCAAGCACTGACCAGATGGGAGTTGTGTCCCAAGCACAGGATAAACAGTTAAAATGAATCTTATCTGGCAGAGATCCTGCAGAATATTTTTGGAAAAATAACAATTTATGTGCTTCTGCTCCTTATCTCCTCCTTGACAGCCCGAATACCTGTTAAACAAACAGAAAGTAAGACATCAGCAGCAATGATTGAAGCCCACATAGAGGCCGTCTCGCTGCCTGTTCGCATTTGTTTGAGACTACTGCTGATTAGTGCTCGGAGGGTTTAGATGTCAGCAAGGATTCACATGATTTATCTCCAATTCTCCTGAAAATCCGCTTCAAACACACCTGAGGTGGCGCAAGATATTTATACACACCGACAAGTGTGCCCACGTGTACAGATATGCATGCTCAACAAATAAAGACATGCACAGCCCACGCAAGTCAAAACAATTACATATACAATATGTGCTTCCACATTAATATAACATCTGAATTCAGTAAAGCATATTTAACTTCCAAACATTTCCTGAAAACCTATTAGTCTTTTGGTTAGATTGCTGTTAAGAGGTTGGGTGTTTTGCAAGACTGCCAATAGCCTGACCAGTCATTTAACATAAAAATCCATACTGTTACACAAGTTGGTTTGCATGGTTTCACACATGCCACCAACCTATGTGAGGTTTGTCACATGTGCTCAGTAGCCTCCAAAAAGTTAAACGGTCCTTCACATATAAGTCTTGTGGGGTTTTCCTCAAGAAAAGTCTATGTCAAAATCAAGACTGGGGAAGGGAACAGAACGGTATGAATTACTCGCACTTAATAGCCCCATTTTTTCCTCCATGCTTCCAGTCCTCCATTTTTTTAACCAGCTTTACATTTTTTCCTCCAAATTGCCCTATATTTTTACCAAATATAACAGAAAAAAAAGACAAGATGAAAGAAGGAGATGGAAATGAGATGAAAGGATTGTAAATGTTGGTAGTGACTAGGAGTCCTACTTACTTTTATGTGTTTGCACTTCAAAAACAAATGCACACAGAAAACAATAACCTGAAGGGTAAAATGCCCATTTTTATTTTCATTAAACAAGCTTAGCATTGTTTCATCTTTACTTATTTGGTTGATAGTAGCAGAGATTTTCTCTAATCTTTCATCTATTTTGGTCCCCGTTTTTCAGTTGAGCAGCTTTTACATTCAGTAATGGTCTTGAGGTTTTGGTCTTCTGTTTGTCATTGAATCTAAGAAACCACTTGAAACTGAAAAAAATAATTTCCTTTGTTGTGAAAGCAGCCTAAACTCAGAGGCATGTCAATATGTAATTATTAGTTAGACATTTGGATTTAATTCAATGCAGAGCAATCTCCTAAGTGCTGTGGGCAAGTGAGACTCTCGTACAGAAAATGATTTATCCCGAAACAAAATGAAGTTTCTTACAACTGTGCCCAGTATTTCTTTCAGCTCAGGATTGAAATGTTAACATTTGGGGTTTCTTTAGGACAATAAGAAAAAGAAAAGGATGGCTTATTTCAACCATGTATCAGATGGTTTATTTGTGAAGTATTGGTGTGGTTCTCTTGGGATTCTTTTTTGAGTTTATGTTTTAATGCAATTCAAGTGGTGCAAAAGATGACTCTCAACAGAGTAAAGTTTAAAGTAGCAATTTGAGTTCTGAGCTCACAGGCACACGTAGACATGCACAATGTTTTAAATACACACACAAACATCTTCCTCCACTATACCTATTTAACAAAGTTAAACATACCATTTGTGCTGCCTGTTTGCACTCCTGGCTGAAGAATTGTAATTTTTTTTTTTTTACTTCTATCATTAAATAAATAACTAGCGTGTTACAAAAAGATTATTTACTAATACCTGAAAATGACAAGTGCTGTAGGAAATTTTCAAACCATCCCTTTAAAAAAAAAGCAATGAAACAGAATGAAAACATCTCAGTATACATAAAGCTAATATTGAATAATTGTGCATAAAATATTAAATGTAAAAATAATTAATCTGCAAAAAAGTTTCCCTATCCATATCAAATGAATTAATATTGTTGCTGCATATCTTTAAAATTAGCTTATTTTAAATACTTTTTATTGTATTTGATGTCCAGCATCAATATTCTATAAAGCATATGTTTGCTGTCCTGTCACAGATTTCCTTGCTAATGTACTAAAGAAGTTATTAACTACCTTTTCAAACTCCATCCTCTTTACATCACACATGTTGACCAAGGTTAGCAAAAGGAAACTCATCTGTCACGATGCGAAATCACTGTTTACTTGCTAATGCTAGCTCAGCTAGTAACTGAGCAGTGAAAGGTGATCCAGTAGCAGCTTTCCTTGCATGTTGCTCTTCCGTCACTTTACAGTCACACACCAGTGGGTTATCCACAATGCACATGCGCAAACCATTAGCAGGACGCTGCTTTCCCAGCTCCGCTCATTGTAAATGTGAGACAGACGCACCCTCAGAAACAGAGAAGACTATATTTGGATATGTGATTGAAATGAGCCCTTTCAGTGACAATAACCAACTGTGGCCACAAGATTGCAGCTATGCTAAGGAGGGATTTCGCTTTGCTTGATGTGTTTCTATTTTTTTATAGTCTTGATGGAACTCCACTGTTATAAAGTGAGTCTAAAAAAGAAAATGTTTTCTTAAAATCAACACTGGTAAAATTAGTTGAATTTGAACCAAAGCACTCAAGTTTTAGGCTGTAAAGCCTACACAGAACACTCCACTGAAAGTTAACACAATGTTCCATAAGTTTTTGGACAGTTGGTTATCTTTTTTTTTACTTTGTAACACCATGTGTGTCATATTTGACACATTTTTGTGAGTTTTGTATCATCAGTGTAATTGTTATCAAGAAAAACCTGAATTAATTGCACGGTAAAGTTGTAATCGAGAAACTGCACAGAAATGCCAGATGTAGCAGAAATTATACAAGTTTAAACTAACTTATGCAAATTGATATTTATTTTCTTTTTGTTTTAATTTACAGAAGATTCAATAAACAGTTCAGAAAATACAATGTTCTGCATCAAAATATTTTGCAAGAAAATCATATAAGGAGATTTACTGTAAGACTTTATCAGTTGTTCCCTTCTCGCAGACAAACAGAAGAAGAATGGAGTTTGTGTTTCACAGGTAGAGAGCCAAGATGTCTTGCTAATTTGCAACTAAATGAAAGGTGTGTGTAATCATGCTATTAAAGGAGTCAAAACTTTAAGATAAAGTTGAAAAAGACTGAAAATGTGTAAAACAGATTTATGCAAATTTGTTCCATTGTTATTTTTTTTTTTTTTTTTTTTTTTAGAGGTGTCAAATATTCTTCTTTCTATTGGGCATGACAACAGAAACTTAGAGACACTAGGCTGAGAGTTGTTAAAAGCAAGCAGTACAGGTAATGGTAGTACTTTGATGGGCAAATAATATATTGTGTGACCACTCTTTAAATTTTTGTAGTACAATGTAAGAGTAGGTTGTTTCAAACAGGGTTAGGGCTTTACAAACCCGACATGTAAAATTAGTGCAAATTGTTCTGATTCATCTATTCGTTCACATCTGACCCATCAGACCACTGCAACAAGTGTGCTGTAGCTCAAAATGCACATTAGTGCTGAATATACAAATATTAAAATAACACTATTTTACCTCAGACAAACTGGGAGAAGCTGCTGCAGTTAAATAAGGTCAATTATTAATCTGCCCCCTCAGATGTCGTCCCAACTCTGCCAACAAGGAGGTCAAACTACCACAATGACATTGTGAAATACATACAAAAGCATACAATTAAGTTTAGGGGAGAATTTGTACACATGGATTTGGAAATATAGTGACATTCAGAAATCATACTAAACCGTTCATCTGTCCAGATGAACAGAATCAACTTTCTTGGATTTCCTTTCCTGGAGTATAGCAATCTACTTCTAAAACTACAATACAATACATAAATTTTATGGCGTAAAGTATAAAACAAGTGTGTGATGCTAATTGTGAGGTAGTTGTGAAATATAAAATATTGAGGTATATTTGTATTAAAGATTATTAATTCCAACAGTTGCTGCTATATTATTGGCTGATTAGATATTTGTGTTAACAAGCAGTTGAACTGTGACGCTTTACAGACTTTTTCCCCCCAAGATGCAATGATCCATTCCACGTCCTATTTTCCATCAGTGTTGTTACCAAAGGTGAGACAATTTTTCACTCAAAAAAGCAACCTATTTTTGTGTGCATGCATGTGTAAATTGTCAGCAAAAACAGGATTTGATTGCTCTGTGAGCAAACATAAAGAAATAAAATGATTTTCTGAGAATAAGTAAATAGAAACTGGGTAAGGGTAAAACAAAGTTAGTGGTGTTTCAGTTTCAAACAAAGCTGAATAACAAAAGCAGATTCACCAAAAAGGGAAAGAAATGTAGTAGAAATAGTTTAAGCATGTGATGGAAACCATTACTGACATTTTTCCCTCAATATTGGCATTGTTAAAAGGTACATTACTGATATGCATCTTATATTTGGCTACATGGTTCTTTTTATAGGACCTTCTCATCAGCACAGAAAAGAACAACAGAAATGACATTAATTCAGACACAATAAGAAAGGAGGAGCAGGTGTGGAAACAGGTAGGAAAGCAGCTTGCAGGAAATGTAAGCACCTTATGCCAAAAAGTTACATGGATGGATATCAGTTGAGCTTGAACCTATGAATTAAATTTGATTGCAGCAGAAGGTGTGGTTACCTAAGTATTAATCTCTCAGTCTAGCCATGTTTTGGCGTAACTGTGTGTGTGTATGCAATGAGTATGTGGTTAGGCAGAGAAATCTATTACATTGGGTTTTCTTTTGTAAAACCAGTACCTAAGATGTTGCTAAAGGAGCTTCTCAAGCTTTTTGAGAGCTTCCTTTAGGGGGGTGGAAGGTGTTGTCCAAGATTAGTCACAGCTTGGCTTATAGTTTCTCCCATATGTCCCCCCCTTATTCCAAGAGGCAGCACTGGCATTCATGATCAGTTTAGACTTCTGTGTGACCCCTCCTTTACAGCAAACAAAGACGCTTGAGCACTTTCTATAAGTACTTGGTAAGTATCACTACAATTCCCATGAAAATGGAAGAACCCTAAAGGGAGTCAGTAATTGCATTTAAAATGATTGATCATTTAAAAAAAATCCAGCACAGCCTAGCTCAATAGTAAGAGTAATCTACAGCAAATGTACACAGTCAACATAGTGCACGTGTTTCAAATGTCTTGAGCTTGTGGGTGATGAGAACTTGCCAATGCATTCAAATAAACATTTGCCCCAGATGGTGAACTGTGTAGACGGCCCAGCTCAACGCCTCAATGCACCACCCTCAACTAATGACCTCATTAATGTGGAAACAAAACCAAACCAGGAGTAGGTGTTGTGTCTCTAGTAAATGGCTTGACCTATTTATTGTGGGTCTACAGGTTTGCGGTTTATTATTTTGTTTTCTCTGACCTCGGTGGGAGACCAAGCTAATGTGGTGAGAAATGTGGGCTGACCGCAGGTCTGTGTTGCTGTTAAAGGGTGAGTTATACGATTCACAGGTTGGAACTACCAATGCAAATAAAAGGAGACAAAGTTGACCAAAACCAGCAAATTTCTTTAAAATGAGACTGTCTCTAGTCCTGTACAGCATATCAAAAGTGTGGTAACATGCAGCATATTAACAGTTCTTTCTCTCTCAAACATAACCACACACTCACAATCACTGCATGTTGGGAAGAAGACACCAGCGTCTTCTTCTCATTTTATCAAAACGTCACACAAGTCTGCAAGTAAAAACACATGCAGGAATATATGAACACTATGAATATGTGCACCCACATGAACAGACAAATACATAGGTTTTCCAAATTTATTCAATCTGCTGCCAATTGCGTAACTCAGTTGTGATTAACAGGACCCAGGTAGGAGTGACATCTTTGTCCCAGTGTTTTGCAAACCAAAGCAACTGCAAAACCCTGGAGCATCAGTTACCAAAACTAAATGTGGTGTTTTGCTGAAGTGTTGTTTCACTTTACATGCCAGAGGTGAAGAGATGCAACTAGTAAACAATAACATCATTTTTATTGTTAATTATATCAGTGGGTGTAATTGTTAAATAGCTACTTTGTCACTGTTTCAGGAGTGTTTAGTGAATACATGATATGTGAATGCATGACTGCAGCAAGTGCGACTTGTAGCTGTACTGAATATGACAGTTCTCTGTTCATCTAACTGTCTCCCACTAATGTTAATGCCAATATAACCAATCTCACAATGCAGCTGTTCTCATTAACCTGCAGTCAGTGTAGTGACAATAACTGAATGATCTGTACTACCTCCTGTAAGAGTGCTGCTTATTAATGAGCAGTGATCATATTTCTCGCCGGGTCAAACTGATAATCACTAAAAGAGAAAAAATGTAAATGAAAACATGTTTGCAATAAATTCCACACAATTGAATCAGTACAGTTGATCTCAGAGAGGAAAATAGGCCTATCCTTTTTTTAAAAATTCTTTTTAACTCTTTGCTTTTAATTGAGTAAAAATAGTGACAACTTGGGTTTCACATGTTTCCCTTTTAATTTTGGTTAGAGTGGATCTATGAGATCTGTAGCTTTGTACTTATCTTCTTTACTTTAGCGATAGAGGTAAATGAGCAAGCTGCACAAAGCTAAGTGTAAGGGATGGCTGGCTCTGCAGCTTCTTGAAAAGAAAGATATATATGAATCATTTTAAACACTCTCTTAACTGAATTTGGAGAAACTCAGCAGCTAAATTCAGTTACCCTAGAGACAGCTGCAAGTCATGTCTGTTTGATGGGATATTTTGATGGCACACTTGGACAGTGTCCTTGGACTTAGAAATGTGTGCATGAATGGGCGTAAGCTGTGAAACTGAAACTAATGAATTTATGTCACTGACATAACATCAACATTGGTATTATTATGAAGCAGAAAAGACCGAGACACAATGCAAATATAAAAAAATATACAAGCAAAAAATGTATAAATAAAAAAATGTAATGTCAAGATTTTTCCACCTTTTTCTTTTAGAGATGTCTCTGCTTCTAAACTGTTTTATGATTGCCTGAGTAAATAATGCTAATACTTTATTTAATGTTTAAGTATAGGATAAAGACCCGGAGGAGGCTGTTACTGTTCGTTTTAGGGTTTTAACTGAATTTCAGTAAGGCATTAAAACATAAAAGTCATTGAGTTATAAATCTGAGAGTCACATTCCCTGAAATCACCGATATTGCAAAACCTCCAGTTGCAGCAACACCAAAGGTTGCTTGTCCTTTCTGCTCTTACACTATACTAAAAGTAATTTAAACTAAAACTCATTTATAATAAATAAATAAATAAATAAATAAAATGTTTCCACCACCCACAAAGCTAATCAAAAAACGGTACCATATATTAAAGGGAACTCAGGATCATGTTGCTTTATAAATCAATAATTTGTTTGCAGTGGTTCTATACTGGCTTGTTTAAAATGTCAAAAGAATGGAGAGATAATGGAAAGCCTGCCTCGATTTTCCAATTCATTACTCAGCTACGTTGCTAATGTTTTGATCAATAGCAAGAGGCACACAGGGCAAGCATGTCTGGTTTCAGCTCTCACCAGCCACACCTGCAATAATGAAATTGTTAAGTAATGTATGATATTCCCTTATCTTAAACAGCTATGCCAATATTTGCATTTTATTCCCTTCATATTTATGCTTCAGCTATAGTGTGTGTGTGTGTGTGTGTGTGTGTGTGTGTGTGTGTGTGTGTGTGTGTGTGTGTGTGTGTGTGTGTGTGTGTGTGTGTGTGTGTGTGTGTGTGTGTGCGCGCGCGCGCACCAGGCCTTTAAATAAGCTCCAGCAGCAAAATGAAGGACACAACACAAGACTGTCTTAAATAAGCAAGGAATTCTACTTAATGGAAAACTACTCCAACTGACTACTTCAGAAAGGCCATTAGGGTGTCAAAATCATGTATCATAATCTATCAGTCAAATCATAATAAATGCATTGCGATCATCAAGAAAAACAATAGATCTAAAATGTGAAACCTATTATCGAGTACTCAGGTAGGGTCAATACCGCTATATAGGTAATCGTCCATTTATCAAAGTTAAATATGAGATAAAACAAAGACACGTTTTATATTCATGTTTGCTAATTATCTATGCACTGAACTGAAATAATAATACCACTCTGTGATTTTTAAAACCTACTCAGCCTTCACATTTGAAAAATATTTTACAGTAATAGGCTGGAAGTGATACTGTCCTTCAGAAAGTATTGATTTTGACTTTAGTCATGGTGTGGCCCATTATCTATGGTTGTGATGTGTTTGTGTGTCGCCTTATTAAAAAGAGACAACATCGCCTTTCAATGGTATAAATTATTAAACCTCATTATTACTTGCTTGAGAAACACAGGACACAGCACAGAAGACGCCGCCAGAAAGAAGACAGAGATGGGAACAAAGCACCACTGATAGGTGTGAGAAACAGTGAGTCAGAGATATCCTGCCCACACACCCCGGGAGGCTGCTCAACATAACCAGATCATCATCATCAACATGGAATGTGGAAGCGAGCAAACAAAAGAAATCTTTATAATAAATAAATAAATAATAATAAACATTGTAAAAACAATAGTTAGATATCAAACTCCAGCGAGCCTTACCATCACAAAATGTCTTCACATAATTCAAAACTGTACTTTTTTGATGCTAGCATATTTTAAACACATTTTCACTTACACTCTCTGTTTTTATATTACATTATTATAATATTATTGTATTATTACATTGTAATAATGAAGCATTTGTAGGACAGACTCGTAACACGAGGTAATAACATGCATTAAGGCCATTGCTTTTAGGGATGTACTGTGGACATGATGGTTCTGCTTTCCGTTTTCTGCAATGCCAACTATAAAAGCTAACTAGCTATTTATTTTCCTTTTTTATACATTTAGTTAAAGCATAGTACTGAAGTCCCTTTTGACCTATCAGAGTTAACCTGACTGTTCTTTGGTCCCCTCCACAAGAGGCCAGCCAAGGTATTACCAGCATCCATGAACAATGGCCTCAGGAACCAATTTATCTGGAGTGATGTGGATACCCATTTTAACTTTGTGGCAGGGCACCTTTGGGTTCCACAGTAGTCTCTGAAAAGCTGTATATGTCAAGAAGAAGCACTGGCTATCCTCTATAAGCCAGCACCATGCAGCAATTTGCCGGAGCAATGTGACACAAAATCCCATTTCCCACTCCACAGTGTTTAACAGGATGGAAGGCGCTCCTTCTATCTCTCCCTCGCTTTTCCTCTGTCTACCTTGCTTTCCTACTCTGTCTTTCTCTGACTCTCTAACTTTTGCTTTGAAGTGCTTTCAACTCCTAAAGTCTATGTGCTCTCTCCCTTACATTCTTTCTTTCTCTTCTGTTCTTCTCCCACTCTCCTGCTTCCTCATGTCCCCCCTCTCAGTCAAGCTTTCAAATGCATCCTTATTCTCACGCTAATCCTCTTCCTCCCTGCTCAATCTTCTTTGTCCTCCTGCATGTGCCCTTTTTTGTCCTCTCTTTACCTCACTCCCATATGACCCCTCAAAGCCAGTTAAATCTGTAAATACTGTTTGTGCATGAATGATGAGTCTACAAGCAGTAGCAGGTACTTTTGCAGAAGTCTTCCTCTACACTAAAACAGGAGGGAAGTCTGATCCACATCTTTTGGTAGGCAGACAAAAATTGTGGAACATCTCAGAGTTTCATGATGTTGGGTTTCTATAATGTCATTTCCTGTTTTAGTTTGTCATTCTTAGTCTGTTTACGCTGTTGTTAGTTTTACTTCCTGCCTTTGTTAGTTTTTGTGATTAGTTTGTGTTTTTGATATCGGTTGCTTTATTACTACATTTTGGAGAAACCTGTCCAGTCACCTTATATACTTTATTTCCATGTATGTTGTATGCACATGTTTCAGTATTCCCCTTTGAAGGGTGTATTGTTTTGCCTACATTTGAAGGATTTGTTTGTTTCACCTCCTTGTCTGCCTGTCTTCATATGTATGACTATTGCCTCTTATTGGATTAAAGACCTGGATTGTTAGACTATTTATTCTGCCACCTGATGTCCTGCATTTGGGTCCTCTCATGGTTTTTGCTACACACAGAGACACTGGTTTGTCCATTTGATAGTTACAATTGATACCATTACTATTTAACAATGCACAATGTTTTTTTGATGATGCATGTTTATTGCTTATATCTTTAGTAATTGCACCATCTATATTACCTTCTCTTCCCACATGCAAAAACAAGCACAATTCAACAAGTCACATTTTCAGAACTGTGGCCCCACCTGGCATTATCCTCAGTTCTCATGACAGTTTCCATACCGCAAGTAGTATTATACTGTCACATGACACAGTCCAAATTCATACAGTTTGATGATACATCTGTATTGTCATCAGTTATGACAAAGAAAATAAGTGATTAGAGTTCCATTCAATTCAAGAGCTTTCAAGAAACTCAAAGCAAATAATCAGATCTATGCTCCAGAGCTCTGAGTTGGAGAAATGAATGTCATATTTGCTTGAACTTGCTCAGTCTTATGTTATGTTGAAGTAATTCAAAAGGATGCTTGCAAGATTTTTACTATGTCAAAAAAGAGTGAATACATTAATCCCAGTCCTTCCTGCACTTTTCCCACGATGATCAGACCCTTCTGTATATCCTAGTTTTACTTGGTCAGGATGTTCCTTAAAGCCCAAATTCTCAAAAAAGAATGGAATAATTTTTCTTTCTTTTTTTTCAACCAAACATTGTTTTCTGTTTGATTTCTTTTTTGGTTTTTTTTTATCTCAGTTCTATGGAGACAGTCAAACCCTCCATCATGGGAGGCTATTCGAGGTGCCATAGGGCAAGGGTTGCCAGCCTGTGGCAGGCCTAACCTAACATTACTGGTAATTTTTTTCACATTACACAAATAGTTTTAGCTATAAAAGTATTTTTGTAACAACGTCACCTTTTTTAACTTTGCCGCTTCACAGCTTAGATTATTTATATCGTCATTTTCTAAAAGTCTTTTTATTCTTGTCCATTAAAATATGTGTTTCTGATCAGTGTGCATGCAGTAAACACACCATCTCCTTTACTTCAATTCTATTCTTCCATCTGTTCCTTACACAGAAATACCAAAATCTCACCAGTACGCTGCTGAACAATATTTTACTATCACAGCTTTTCTCTGTGGAGGGTGTATAAGGATGTGAGACAGGTCTATATGGAATCAAAGCCCTTTTAGATAGCCTCTTCGGATAGGTGTGTGCGTGTGCGTGTGTGTTTCTGTGAGAACACTGAGAGTCTTTCATGAGATTTGTAGGTTGGCTTGTGCTGTTAAGACAGATTCTTGGATGCTCACATTTACACACACCAAGCTCTGTGGAGTGCACATAAAAGACCACAACTGTTTTCAGAAACTTCATGAAAATGTGAGAATAGATTGATTTTCCCTTTTGAAAGTATCGTATGTTTTTTGGCACACTGAGTCAAAGGTAATTGCATTAATAAGGTGATATCTTTAATGTGTCTCTGAATCTTAATGATTCATGCACCAGTTTTTGAGGCACTTTGCTATGAATTTCATTTGCAAAAGGAAGGATAGTGAAATATTAGACCTTAAGGCAATTTTGACCAAGACTACATTTTTTAATGAAGGTAAGTAGAATAAGTTATTAAATTTCACTGTTATGCATGTTATATTTCTCACCTTTTTCAGGTTTTATGTGGTATTTGAAGCCCATTAAAAATAAAGTTATATCCAAAAAGGTATCAAGCTTCTGCTACAAAACATTACATTAAAACATTACATTCCCTTACATTATTAGGGGAAATGAACAAAGGTGCTTTCCAAATTATCTCCCACTGAGCATGAATGTAGTTTTCCGACATCAGAAGATAACGTCTTCCTAAGGTTTAAATGTTTGTAGTATGGCTTGACAAAGTGAACAGCATTTCACTTATTTTACAAGTATGCATGTGTTTTCTGCAGATTTACAGAGTTAGAAAAGTTGTGCTGTTGATATACCAGCAGATAATAATCTGCTTAATTTTCTCAGGACTGTGCGGAGGCAGATCTCAGCGTTGTAGAACTCTTATCCCTGGGATTGTTTAGAAACATTTTAAGAAATAAATAACTTCAGTATAATATACATATGTAATATATCATACTAATATAAAAACTTAAGCTATAGCCCACTAATGAATTTCTGCCATGTTTACATATGCTATGAATGTCATAACTTAAAGACCTATCCTTAATTTAATTTTCAGCACAATATATTCTCTCTTTATTGATCCATAGATGTATTTACTTGACACTCAACACCACCTAGTAGACATCTGATACCCTCTTGAACTTCCACACATCATTTCCTATCACTTAGCATTCTAAGCGGCAATATCCACACTTCCCTTGTGGACAAAATCTTCAGCTCTTTCATGTACATATCAAGGCATTCACAAGCTGAGACAGAACCTCATATCCTGGCTCTGCCCTTCTCCCCTGCTGGCCGGACATGCCTGAAACACCTAATCTAGGAGATGCACACAAGGCATCACAATCAGGATCATAAGCAGCAGAACTGGCTCACTTCAGTGTGAAGGCAAAGTGTTCCCGATCAGGTGTAAAGTTTTTAGAACATTTACTGGTAAACAAAGACAAAAGTGCCCCGTCCAAACCATTCAAACTCAACGGTGAAACAAAGGATGTCATCTCCTGTTCTGAGTAATTTAGTTTAAAACTTAAAAACTGTAATTTGACATTTTAAGTCACTTTTGGCAATTAAATATGAAGATTCTTCTGATTTCTATGTTTTTGATTTTTGGCATTTCTACTCAAGGGCATATCGAGCATAGATTAATGCATCTGCTCATATGACACATAACTCCATAACACTCTTAACTTACTGCTTATGGCATGTAGTGTTTCTGTGCTGCTGACGTTTATTGTGTGACTGTTTATCTCTGTCGTCGTTCCCCTCCTGTGTTTAATATTTTAAAATCAAAAGGGTTACAGGCACACACTGTTTGATTGGAAAAAGCACAAGACGGTGAGAAAGGTACTATGAAAAGTATATGGATAAACAGGAGAAGCAGGGATGATGAAGTGTCTGAGATAGAAGAGGAGTAAACGAAAGAAGGTTAACGATAGGAAGTAAAAGCTGTACATTGAGGAAGGTGCAAAGAATGTGTAAGCAATAGAGCTGAGAGCTGGTAGTGATCAAGAGTTCAAGCTAATGAGTGATATGAAAATGGAAAAAGAGACAGCTGAGAAAGCGAGTGAGTGGGAGGATCATGGCTGAGTTGGAGACTGAAGAGTGGGTTTAAAATGCCAGGAGACAGTGTGTGGTAAATAAAAAGCTCTTTATGGCCGGCTGGGCGATTTAGTGGATTATCCCTTTACAAAGGTCAATGCTGGTTTGGAGCACGACCAAAACAACAACAGAATGAAAGAAGAACAAAAAACAAATCTCAAACAAAACCTTCTGACTCTGACTGAAGCTGTAAATGGCACCAGCAGTAAGCAAATATGACAACAATAACAGGAGCTTAACAGACAGCTTAACATCGTGAACAGAAAAATACACTCAAAGCAGAGAAAATGGGCTGCTTAAAATTAAAAATAAAATGCATAAAACATAAAAGTCCCAAAAGGCAATCGTCTGCTGCAGTTACAAATGAACATTAATGGAGCAACAAAAGAACATACACAGGGCTTATTACAGTTTGTGCTTAATGTATTAGAACACATGAAGAATACATGCTTGATAGAAATGAACCAGAATGCGAGGAACAGCTTTGCTTTCAAAATCTGGTAAAAATGTTATAATAAAAAACTTTTTAAACACTTTTCTAACATGTTATACAGCAAAACAGCTTGTAATTTTAATAACTGTAGTGATCGCATAGGTATTTCATTTTCTATTTGTTTTTATTTTTTTCTTTATGGTCACAGCATGAGATGAAGTATCCAGATCAAAATGTCCACTGAAACATAAAAGGCGAGTTTTCTTCTAAGCAAATATTAAATGCACTTAAATGCTAAAGTGCACCAAAGCTCTAGTAGCAGTTGTAATTGCCAGTTTACCTTTAACTAGCTTTCAGAAAAAAGAATAATGAACCGAGTTTGCACCAAGTGAAACTTGAGACTTGAACTTTATTAATATTGAAGTTTTTTAGATACATTTATTGTCTTTTTTTTCCTGATTAGTATGCTGTAACAAACTAGGTCACATTGCCATGAAAAAAAAGGGTGATGCAGACAATCATGATTCAAATGTATTTATTTGCAGTTTATTTTAAATTTTAAAAAAAGAACTTAAACTACCCATGTCGTGCGGTTGCATGACATTGTGTGTGTTCATACCCACTCCTTCTCATTATCTCTTTCTTATTGTACTTTCTTTCTCCTCCACTTCTTCTTCATGTGCCTCCTCGACCACTGCTGTCTCATCCCTCCTCTCCACCTGATCTCCTTCCTGCTAACCTGAAATCTCATCTCCTGAACTGAAGTCAGGAGTCTAACACACAAACCATGCATAAACATGTACATTCTAGATGTTGTCATGATTTTTCTGATTTTCAGCAGATCCCGTCTCCAGACAGCTGACAAAAAACAGCTGTAAAAAGCTGGTTATAAGCTAACAATATACCAGCTAATGATAGGCCCAAATGTCCCAAATCCAACTGTCCTACTTTATTCGCTAAGTGTCACAGTCTGTGAGTATTAGATGCACGCTTAAAGAACGTTTCAGTAACGCTGGCTAACAGCAGCAAAAACAGCAGTGCTGACCAATGGAACCATTCTGAAAATCCTTAACAGCTCAGCTCAGTATTACTGTCAAATGGTAAATGGCCTGTATTTATATAGCGCTTTACTAGTCCCTAAGGACCCCAAAGCGCTTTACATATCCAGATATCCACCCATTCACACACACATTCACACACTGGTGATGGCAAGCTACATAGTAGCCACAGCCACCCTGGGGCGCACTGACAGAGGCGAGGCTGCCGGACACTGGCGCCACCGGGCCCTCTGACCACCACCAGTAGGCAACGGGTGAAGTGTCTTGCCCAAGGACACAACGACCGAGACTATCCAAGCTGGGGCTCGAACCGGCAACCTTCCGATTACAAGGCGAACTCCCAACTCTTGAGCCATGATCGCCGCTGTCATCCGACTAAAGGCACCTTCACTAACTCATTGACCCATATCAGACTCCTTCCACACGGTTTTACAGCCTTCTCCAGAGTAGATAGTTGGGGATGGTCCACACCTGGCATTATGAGGTGAACAGCAGGCAGCCTGCACTCTCTTTATGAACACTGGCCAGAGCATTTGAGGTGACTCGGGGGTAAAATATTGCAAAATATTTGTCAAATATCCTTTTTTTGTTGATATTATTTAAAAATGTTAAAATATAGTGTGTACAAAAAGGTTTTTATACACAAACAGTAGTAGAAACATGCCAGCCGGCCACACCCATTATGTAGTACAGATGGTTAAGAAGGGGGCCAGGGGATGTGCTCCAATTATAGGGCTATCACACTACTGTACTGGAGAGGAGAGTCCATCTGTTAGTCAAGCCAT
Source organism: Oreochromis aureus (assembly GCF_013358895.1). NCBI lineage: Eukaryota > Metazoa > Chordata > Actinopteri > Cichliformes > Cichlidae > Oreochromis > Oreochromis aureus. The sequence goes on from NC_052960.1 coordinate 5,587,265, forward strand.
GGATGCAGTAGGAACAATGTGGCTTTTGTCCTGGTTGTGGAATGCTGGACCAGCTCCTTATTCTCTTGAGGATATGTCACGGTGATTTGGGAGTTTGCCCAATCAGTCTACATGTGTTTTGTGGACTGAGGGAAATCATTTGACTGAACGCTATTGACACCATCTTCTCAACGAGAAGTCTGGGCTCGGGAGAGCCGAGTGCCCTGGAGGACTTTCCTGCGGATACACGATGGACGGGTGGCAGAACTGGAGGGTCGTGTGCCTGGCGGGACTGTCGATCGAGGACGCTGAAGATATCTACCTATTCGGAACCATGGTAACAGGGTTCTTGCTGATCGAGCTGGCTTGGCCCTGGCTTATCGGAAAATTGAGAGGCGGAGCCGGCTGTCCAAATCCCCACAAGGCTGCCTGCTGGGATTGAAACGATTGGACGAGGTGCGAGTTCTCAGAAAGGGCTCACTGAAAGCAGCAGCATGGTTAAGAGCTTGGGCGCTTACGACTGCAGTGAATGCTCAAACTAACACCTCTGAGCGTATGTTGGATTACATCAGGAAGCGAATCCACCCGAAACAACAACTCAGGGAGGAAGCTGGACTACATCTCGGATCAGTTGGCTGCGGTCGTGAGGTCTCAGGATCTGCTTTGTGAGCAACAGAGTGACAAGATCTCGGGATCGATGGCTAATAACATCTTGGAGAAACTCGAAGCTATAAAAAGGAGATTGAGAGACCTGTGTCGAGTGCTAAAAACAGCCTGAAATTCTTATGAGTTGTTTGCAAAAGAAAAATCACCATCATTATACGGCTACCCCTTGAGGCGCCAGCTGCGGGCTCAAGGCTGGAGTCGATCAAAAACAATCCCTGATAACGACTATGCTGTGACTGTTCCTTCCCATCCCATGCAAGGCCACCTGGGTTGGCTGGTAGACTGTTTACTTAGCCTGGCAGGGCGAAGGACACTGTCTCCGCTGAACTATGGACACGCATACACATACACTTACACTGATAAGCAAACACTGATCCCTCTCCCTTTCCAAACGCCTTGATGCTTGTTTCCTCTCGGGGGAACACGGCGGGTCTATGTGCCGCGCTGGAATGATAGCGCTGTGCAGGGGCGGCTGCTGTGTTAAACGGATAACTCCTCACCCCACCCATCCCGTGGCTTGTCATGTCCTTCATAATGTTGTGCTGTGGACATTCATGTGCTTTTTGTGCAGAGGAGTTTTTTGTTTCCTGTTCTCATGCTGTCCTACCATGGAAGCACAGCATGAGTAGGGGTCTCTTTTTTCCTCTTGTACTTTCCCATTGTAATGTACATTTCAATGTTTTCTCTAATGCTACCAATCTCCGACCGGTATCCCCATGTAATGTCTGTGTTGTATGTGTAAGGTCGGGGGTCCCATTTCACTGCAGGGCAACCTGCATGTGACGAATAAAGCTTTGATTGATTGATTGATTGATTGATTGATTGATTGATTGATTGATTGACTGCAGCCCTCGGGGGATCTAGTGGAAGGTGCTTCAGGAGTATGAGGGTTTTGGCCTGTTGCTATTGTCATTCGGTTCATAAACAACCATAATGAGAGTTTGGGACTTGTTGCCAATGGATGTTGGACTTTGCCAGGAAAGCCCTTTATCACTGATTCTGTTTATAATTTTTGAGGAAAGAAAGGAGCCAAGTGGCAGATGGCTTTGGTGGCCCAGTATCATGTGTCTGCATTTTGTAGAGGATGGAATGCTGTTCTCTTCATCAGAGGGTTGCCTACGGCTTGCACTGGAATGATTTGCAGCCAACTGTAAAGCAGCATGAATGAAATTTAGTGCCTCCAAGTCTGAGACTATGGAATGAGAAAATTAAGCATCTTGGATCTTCTTCACAAATGGAGAGTGGAGCGGGAGGTTGTCAAATGGACTGGGGTACTTGTCTTTTGTGGTGAAGAGAGAGCTGACCGTAAAAGTGATGTTATCAGTTTACCCGTCTATCTACCATCACCCTCACCTATGGTCATGAGTCTGACCAGTGACCAAAAGAATGAGATCATATATACAAGTAATGGAAATGAGCTTTTCTCAAAGGGTGGTTTGCCTCTCCCTTAGAGACAGAGTGAGAAGTTCAGTCATTCTGGAAGGACTCAAAGCAGTCCCTGCTCTTTCAAATCAAAAGGAGGTGGTTCAGTCATCTGCCTAGGATGCCTCCTGGGCACCTCCTGGCTGAGGTGTTATGGGCATGTCCTACTGGGAGGAGGCCCCAGGGTAGACCCAGGACATGCTGGAAAAATAATATCTTTCGGCTGGCCTAGGAACGCCTCATGTGGAAGTGGCTAGTGAGGGAGAAATCTGGCTTTCTCTGCGTAGGCTGCTTCCCCCATGATCTAGATGGACGGGCAGATTCTTTACTCACCTTCAGAAATTTAAACCCTACTAAAACTATCGTTTAAACATTAATACACTGAAATGCTCAGTTGTAATTCATTGTATTTTCTGTGTCCTGAAGAAGGAGCTGCAAAACTGATAAGTCTGTTAACTTATACAGTATGAATTTTTGCCGAATTCTTACCTGGCTTCAGGTAAGCTAAAAACTTTGTCAATATAGTAATTATTTTCCAATCTTTTTGACCAAAGTGCATAAAGCTGATACTTACAGCACCATCTCTTTCACGTTAACATGTAAGGAAAGTCTTGGGTTTACTTTGATTTGATAACCAGCTTTTCGCAATTGCTAAGTCTGATTATCTGGTTTCACCCAAACATTGACAAGAGAAAGATAACTTGTGTTTGCTAAACTCAAACGGTGTAACAGGGCCTTGGTCTCTGTTCTGCAAAAATAAATAAATATATAAAATTGTATCAGTAAAGAAAACTAAAGTCTGGGTGCTATGTCAACTCTCTAATTGAGCTTTGGTAGAATTTTGGATGTTGCTTTGAATGTTTTGAGGGACAGCAGGGCTTGAAAGAATAAATTATCTGAGATAAGGTAGTGTAGAGATGAAGAAAGGGAAAAAGAGGGTAGGAATAGGGGTAGAGGAGGATCAGTGAACACATTTTAATCAGAGCTAAATGAGAGGGAATAAGTAGGCAATAAGGGAGGAAACAAAATGGGATTAAAGCAGAGAGAGTGACAGCATGAGAAGAGAGACAGAGGCGGGTCATTAAGAAGTCTCTAGTGGAATAAAATGAGGCCTTATCATCTTAATACAAGAGTTAATATCACTGCTTGTAGAATATGGGATACACACACACACACAGGCTACACTTCTCCTTACCCACTCAGTCATTACCTTTATGTTTGTGTTTCTGTCCTGCCTCCTTTTTAGTGCCATTTTTTTTTATCTAATTGTTTTTTATAAGGCTTTTTTAAACAAGGTTACTCTCACTGACATTACATATGCTGTCCTTTAAAGGAGATCTGGCCAACAGCCCAATCTAAATTTTTATTATAATTATTATTCTACTGAATAAAATATAGCAATGTAAGGTTAGAAAGTTACATAAAAATATGTAAAAATGTGTTTCAGACTACCAGGTAAAAGGATAAAAATAAGAATATGGTCTAGTTTGTTTATGTGGTTATTTGTTTTAAACTACAAAGTATACAATTACACCACAGGCACACAGGAGCTTTGAGCTAATTATTTACCTGTCTCGGTTTAGCATGGCCATGCTAACATTTTTTGTTTTGCACTAAACAAACACAAAGGGCTCATACAATGGTCAGTAATTATAGGTATATATTGTTTTTAATATGCAAATATATGTTTTTAAAGTCAAGTTGAGTGATCACCATGCTCAATAGGATTAACTCTATGGGAACCAAGAATGCATCTACTACTATCTTCAATAAATGAAATATTTATCAGGATGGATTCAACTTTTGACATGCTATTGAAGCAAACCGTGAACAGTGGTCCATGTGTGTTTATATAGTGGGAAACTCACTAACTTGAAGGACTTATTTCAGGGCTGTTTTGAGGAAGAAAGAAGTGCCTGTTCAAGGCCAGGTACTTCTGAGCTAGTAAAAATGAGTGGGTGGTGCTCAAGGCTCATTAAGTTGATCAAATTTAGAGACTAGAAACACTAGAAACCAACTACCAATCAGAAGGAACATTAAACAGCAGAACAAATGAAAAATGAAAGTTAGAAATGGTTAAGGGTTTTTGAAATACCCCACAGATTAAATTCATAGAGAGTTTTTCTTCAAAAAGAGAGAGAGAGAGAGAGAGAGAGAGAGAGAGAGAGAGAGAGAGAGAGAGAGAGAGTGAGTGAGTGAGTGAGTGAGTGTGTGTGTGTGTGTGTGTGTGTGTGTGTGTGTGTGTGTGTGTGTGTGTGTGTGTGTGTGTGTGTGTGTGAAATAGAAAAGCCAAAAAGTAGAAGGAAAGAAGGAAAAACAGAACGTGCATCAGCAGCAGTAGTCAGTCAAACAGGATGATGTGGTGTTAATAAAAACAAATCAGTGAATCAGAGAAATAATTATGCCAAAGCTTTAATACACTTGGACAAACATCCACACAGACCTAAAGGAATGTAATGCTTCTAAGAGCAGGTTTCATCCTATCAGCTATTACTGTATTCTATGTGTACCGGCCATCAAACAGACCTGCAAATCTGATAAAGACAGAAAAAAAAAAGAAGAAGCGGACACAGCTGAGATGTAACCTGGTCACTGCAATTTTATAAAAGCCCAAGTGTAAAACAGCTGCTGCTACCTCAGCAATGTCAGCTGGAATCTGTGATGTTGGAAACATTGCTGCCATGATGTACGTCTGGAATGTCTATTTTGTCTACTTATTCCAAAACCTGATCCCTGCAGAAAATAGATGTAGTCATGGGAAAAGAAACCTTTTACCAGACTCCAATTAATGATACCCTTTTTGAAATGAAAAGGATATGAAACACCAAGGTGCGGCTAACCAAATGCACTTGATTAATTGATTGATTGAAGTGCGAGGTCAGGTGCATGTCAGACGTTGACAAACCGGGACCTACTGATAAGGCCAAGACCAAGGTAGAATAGAGGGAAGTTAGATATCCAAAGCACAGAAAGGTGTGATGAAGAAAGTAGTACAACAAGCTGTTCAAACCCGAGGCCTCTGAGGTATGGACTCTTGTTGGGGTTGTTTTCCTAAGAACAGACCACAACGACCTCACTGAACAGGATCCAGTAATCACCACAGCGCAGATGTCCAATAAAGAGTCTCAGATATGAAGAGTTTGACAGCACCAGGCCCTAACATTATTTAGAAGCTAACATTGCAGACACTGAGGACAGCTATAAGTACCTTGGAATACCACATGCAAATGGGAACTACAAAGAGGCTACTGCCAAATACCTGCAGAGAATAAGGCAAGTACTGAGTAGTCAGCAGAATGGGAAGAAGATGGTCCAGACAATCAATACCTACATCCATTCATCGGATGCACCGATGGGATAATCAGATGTCTAAAGGAGACATCAAGAAAAGAAAGCTCCTTACCAAACATGAAGGTTTTCACCCCAAATCCAGCACTCTGAGATTAAACGCTGAGTAGAATGAAGGAGGCTGTGGACTAGTGAGAGTTAGAACCACTTTCCAAGATGAACCATCAAAGATCCATCAGTACATCATATTGAGATGCTGTGGCAGGACTTTAAGACGCTGTGCATAAGAAAAATTGCCTGCAAAATAAACTGAAATGAAGCAATGTTTGTTTTTTGCTGGACTGCATTCTGTGGAAACCTTCTTTTACCATGGCAGCAGATGGAAAGAGATATTTTAATAAATCAGAAATCAATTATTATTGATTTAAACTGTGAACATATACATAATGTATTTACAAATTAACACGCACCTGCAACCTATAACAGAAACATGTTTTGTGTAGGTGTTCTGATTTCCAGTCAAGCACTCCAATGACTGCTTATTGGTCTTAAGGGCAGTAATACATTAAATTAAATCTGACAATGCATTAACATTTGTGGACTATGTGACATTTAAAGTGAGTCACACACACATATACATACATTTTATGGAAGTGACACAGGCCTAAGGGCAAACTGTGCATACTAACAAATATACTAAATAAAGGTTGTTTTCATGCACAATATGCACTATAATTTGGAGTAAATGATTTAACGTAGAACAATTCTGTTCTTGTTGTAGATTAAATTAAATATACTCTGTACCTAATCCATCCCTGGAGCCATTTGATCACTCAAAAGGTAAGACAGAATATCTCTCAGAAAACTAAGGTTACTACCAGCCCCACCTGCTCCCCATAAGAATCCTGTCAACAGCTGAATCAAAGCCAGAACTGATCTTTTATTGATTTGCCTGCAGGTTTTCAGGTGATGTAGGCTCTGTCTCGCTCTTTTCCCAGTGCTATAACCCCATTCACTCCACCTCCACTGGTGTGCTGACAAAGAAAGAATTGGACTGTGATCGATGCTGACTTGCAGCATACTCCAAACTCTGTATGATTAAAGCTGTTCAGTGAAGACATGAAGGAATAATCTCATACATTAGAATTCTCTGTTGATTATTTTATATCAAAATATCCTTTGTTATAAACAATCAAAACCACTCACTTACAGTGATGTGCAACCAAAGTATGTCCCCTTTGTGTAAAATACTGTCCCCTTCTGCAGATTTGAAGAGACACTGTGAAGTTTGGATTCAAAGTTACAAAAGATTCCACTTGTGACCAGTTTCACAGCAGGAGAAAACTATCAAAACACTCCATATTTCTCAAATCTATTCTGCAGTATAATCCACATCTCTGCTGTCAACAGTGTTGAATGCAGTTCAAGGTTGTGCTGAAAATGCTCACCCGGATTATTTGAGGAAATTACTTTAGTATTGAAGAGGCGCACAATATGTCTGAGCAGAAAGCAGAGTGACCATGACTGACTGCTATTCATAGCATTATCAGTGTAGTCCTTTAACTGTACACAGAGTTGCCTATAAAGGTTCATGCTGCTTTAAGTTGAGTAAATCAGTGAACCATCATCTAGAGATTAACCTAAAAGGGGTGTCACATTATTATGAGAGTAACAAACACATTTTCTGAATACAAACTATAATGAAAGAATAACTTTAAAGAAATTTACAAAAGTTAAGAGGAAGAATGAAGAAAATAACAGCACACACAAACCAGGAAAGACATACATACATTTCCAGTTATGTGCTCTCCAATACAGCTATTTGACATATTTTTCCCCCCAATGTGTAACATTGGTTCTTTGTTACAACTCCACTCTGACTGGTCATTTGTTATGGACATAATCCATAGCAATAATAATAACAATAATAATAACAATAACAATAATAATAATAATAATAATGTTATGGACGTAAAGGTTTTTACATTGACTTTTATAGTTTACTTCTTAAAATCAGCAATCACATCCTGCCTCATATCTCCTCTACACAAGCTTCTATAGCTAGTGAAAAAAAGTTTGGCTTGTCATTCACACATGAAGTGGTTGCTGAGAAAGGCATGCATTCTGTAATCACACTGCATTCCACTTAAGTACGGGTGGGTGAGTAATTGCAGGTAATATATAGGTAACAAATATTTGCGTGGGTGGTGATGGGGTTCTCTGACATTAATTTATCAATGGTAAACTATCAGCAAGACATACATAGTGTAAAATATGTCTATTATGTTTGCAATCATAGCATTGCTCTTGGCTCTTGGCTTCTGCTTGGGGCCAAAAGGCTGTTATTACTGTGTGGGAGAAAACAGGAACATGCAAAGAAACACATAGGATGAGATATAGAGTACAGAATTGTTCGGTTCAGCAGGACCTAGGCTGCTGTAATGGAGTCGTGAGATGTAGGAACCAATCGAAATATGAGACCAATAGATCCTGACAAGATCTACACATTACAGTGCATTGTTTAGTACTTACATATGGTGCTATACTTTATCCTCTGGATAATCATGGACACCAATTAATAAGTTGTTGACATATGTGATGTGTGCTCAGCCATCCAAGTAAGGAAATCCCAGAAAGTTTATTTTCTTCATCCTGATATTGGATTTTCAATGGGAGAGTGGCAAGTGACTTCTTCAGTCTCAGCAGGTTGAAATTCTAAATTGACTAGTCCTTATATAGCGCTTTTCTATTCTACTCACACCAATGAGTCCCACAGTCATACAGTCACACTCCAATAAATGCATCAAAAGAACAACTTGGGCTTCAGTATCTTGCCCAGGCATACTTTGGCATGGAGACTGGAGCAGCCAGGGATCAAACCGCCAACCTTCCAATTACCAGATGACCTGCTCCAACTCCTGAGCTACAGCCACCCTCAGAGATCAGTTTCATGATCATTAATATGCAAATTGTCATGGCCATTGATCAATGGCCATGAGCACCATTCAGGGTGGGCAATGGCTGTAATCACACCACTGTAAGATGGTCAAAGATGTACCCATAGGCCCCTCCTAAGGGGATAGTAGTCTGTAAGATGGCTTTAAAATACAATATAAAGGATATGGGAAAGAGCTGTTGAAGCTACATTAGCAAGAGAGCAAACAGGAGTTTGGTTTCATACTGAGAAACAGCACCACAGATGCAATGTTTGTTTTGAGAGTGTTAATAAGGAAGAATACTGAAGGTCCTAAGGAACTGCACTGTGTCTAGAGAAAGCACTGATCTGTGCAGATGACACTGTGATCTCCAGTGAGAGTAGGGAGCAGGTGGAAGAGAGTCTGCAGAGCTGGAGGTCTGCATTGGAAAGAAGAAGATTGAAAGTAAGGAGAAGCAAGACAGAATGCATTTGTGTGTGAGGGAAACAGGTGTAACAGTGAACCTACAAAGAGTAAAGGGAATGAAAATTATTTTTAATACCTAGGGGTCAACTATCCAAAGCAATGGACAGTCTAAAAGAGAGGGGAAGAACAGAACAGAGTGCAGGCAGGGTGGAGTGGGTGGAGATGAGTTTCTGGGGTGATTTGGGACAGAAGGATGGTGGCATGAAGGAAAGGGAGGTTTACAAAATGGCAGCAAGACCTCCTATGCTATGTGTGATTTGGAATGATGGCACTGAAAAAAAGACAGGAGGAAGAGCAGAAGGTGGCAGAGTTGAAGATGTTACTATTTTCATTGGGAGTGACCAGGAGAAACAGGACTAGAAATGTTTAGAAATGAGGTGCATCTATTACTATGGCTGTCTTTCTCTGCTTGTCCACCACTACTATCTCTGGTTGTTAGCTATCACCAGTTTGTCTGTTTTTATCTTGAAGTCCCACAGGATCTTAGCTTGCTCATTCTCAACCACCCTAGGGCGCATATCCCATTTTGACCTCGGGACCACCAGATCATACTCGGCACAGATGTTCCAGTATACTGTGCCAACCACTTGGTTATGGCGTACCATGTATGCCCTGCCTGCTAGCATCTAGCACCCTGCTGGATAGTCTCAGGGGCCTCTTTACACAGCATTAACATGGAGTCTTGACTACTGTGGTAAACCCCTGCCTCTATTGATCTTTTGCTTAGAGGTTGTTTCTGTGCTGCCATTATTCATGCCTCTGTGCTGTCTTTCAGTCCAGCTTTGTCCAGCCATTGGTAGGATTTCTCAATATCAGCCATTTCTTCTATTTCTGTGGTGGCTTCTGCTTTCTACTGATGATATTATGTAGAATGAGCTGAAGAGTACTCCTGGGATATGGCAGGGAATCAATATCTGGTTCAAGGACAGAAGACTGACAACAGTAGTGTAAGATTGATTTCCATGTTCATTGGATCAACACAAATATTTTAAGATTACAGTTTTGTTTCTAAAATCTTTGAACCTCAGTAAAGAGCTTTGCTGAACTTACAATAACAGTGGAAGTAGAATGAAAGGTCATGATGACATAGCTTGCTTAACATTGACAGTTTAATTCATTTCTGCCAAAAAGAACCCAGCTTGATGGAAATGCATCAGGGCAGGAAAAGCATATTCAGAAAAATGATGTCTCCCCTTCAATACATATTTTTTTTTATTATAAACTTCACAGACAAATGCAAATGACTTGGATGACAATGCTGCTGAATACATAATTCCTCTCAAAGCACTTGTGCTTGTTGAAACACTGACTGCTGTTGTTCAGTGAGATTTTTACTTGTGCTATACTTTTTGACAAATACACTAATCGTTTTCCTTTTGCTTTTACTTATTTCTGTTATAAAGCAAGTGAAAGAACAAAATGGTGTGATGGACACGGGAGAAACATATTTGCAACAAAGTAGATTAATTGGCAACAAGTGGATAATTAGGTATTAGGTGTTTCTCAGAAGTACAGATGGACAAAGATTCGCCAAACTGCAGAAATCTGGCGACTTTGGGATTCTAGTGTTCCTGTACACCCGTGTTTCCCAACCACTGAGCCGTGGCACATAGGTGTGCTGTGAGAAATGATCAGGTGTGCCATGGAAGATCATCTGGTTCCACCTGATTAGTACTCTAAGCGACTGGTGTGAGTAACCGGAGAATAATTACATTCTCTTCCACTAGAAGGCAGTACAACTACCTGCTCCAATTAAATGGGTTGCCAACTGCCAGTAAAACAGAACAAGACGAAGAAGAAATTACATAATAGTCATGCTGCGAGTGAGACAATGCAGCGTGTAATAGCAACAGATAAAAATTTGAAAAGAAAAAGTAGTCATCTGACCTGGGTGCTGGAGAAAACTCAGACCCAGATGAAGGCCATATCATGAGTAGTAGTAAGAAGAAAGCAAAAAAGATATACTGGGGACAAACCGAGCCAATTCCGCTATGCCCCTATGATTTTTCTAATGTGAAATATGTGCTGTGGGTCCAAAAGGCTGAGAAACACTGCCATACACTATCCCAGCCACTTGGTTGTGTCTATCAATATATGCTATTCCAGCTTGGATCTTACATCCTGCTGCCATATGCTGGATATTCTCTTGGACATCCAAAAAGTTGATTCTGTTCATCTGGACATAGAATTTTCAGTGAGAGAAACGTTTTGTCACTCATCCAAGTGACTTCTTCAGTGTCTAGGACATATTTGTACAGTCTGCACACAGCAAACAGTTTTTCAGGAGTTTTTCCTCGTCACATCAGCTGGATCTATCTCCTCTGGTGGCCAGTGTATCGTTCCAGTTGGGTATCTGATGGCCAGTAGGACGTATGTATTGATGGCTTGGATCAGTCAGCTGGCTTCTCAGTACCTGTCATACTATTGATATTTGGCTGTGGCTGAACTGTCTGTATCCTTATAATGGTTCCTGTTGAGCAATTGGATACTCAGGTACTTGTAGCTGTCCTGCACAGCTGTGGTTAGAAGTTTTCATACATATCATTGTGGGTGTGAATGTCATGGAAGGGTTTTTAATGATCATTGAACTCTCCTTAAGGTTCTACGGTGTATTCTAACTTGACAAGGCCAAGGCCAATTAACTTCTCGTTAGTGATCATGATTAACTGTAGGCGGTCGTTTCTCTTTGCCAGCATAAAAAGAATTTTTTTGACAGCACTCATTGGATTGACAAATATGCAAAACAATAGGAAAATCCAAGGTACTTAGTGAAGATCTAAGAAGGAAAATAGATTTACAGATTAAAAATGCCCCCCTATGACTGTATAATTTTGCAGCTCTGCAAACACCTGCTTCTGTGAGACTGATGAAATAGGGAATTTAGCAGGTATTCTAGTTTTGTGAAGCATTTTAACTTTTGCATGATTATGTTTTGGTATGTAATTTAGAATTAATGGAAGTTGTTTGTTTATTCCTCAAGCTGAACAAGGTTTTAGTGATGAATGATTAGTTTTCATGTGTGCAATGTATTTTATTCATCTCAGCAATCATTTGTCCATTATTTTTAACAAATAAGGAAAATGATAAAAAATTTGCACCTCTAAATGTTAAACTGCAAAGTTCTGTCAAATCAGTGTCAGCAGGGAATAGCCTCACCTGCTCACACTTTTACTGAACTCTCAAGATCGAACAGATCACTGACCTGTTTTCTGTGGAATGTAAATGATAATTGAAAGTTTCATGTGCTTGGCAAGACAAACAATTCCTTCATTTTTTTTCCTTATGTGCGTATGCTCTCTTTGTTCAGTTTATAAACCTATTAAATACACTTAGTTGTAACTCAGTGGACATACTTTGAAGTACAGGAATAGAACTCTGAGGTTTCACAATGTAGCTAAAATACTATTTTTATAAAGCTTTGTACAGTTGGAAGAGTTGGTGATGATTACTTTAAATAATTTATTTTTGTTTTTTTAATCCCTTTTGAAATATTATTTTGCCACTCCTGTGAAATGTTTTAGTAAATTGCAGCATTTTTCCTTTTAATTTCCATGCTTATATATAATAGCACACTGTCTTCAAAAATACTGGATCTAAATACTGGAAAAGAAACGGCAAAAAAACCTTTTTTGTCTCCCATTATTAAAACATTTTTGAAAACAAAAGCAACAGAAAAACAACCCTAAAATAAATCAGTGAAGACAAAGAATCCATTTAAATTGGAAAACACACATTATTGATGGAAAAGTGTAGGCTAAATCTTGAAAGATGAAATGGTGTTTAGTTGATCAGCCAAGCATAATTTTTATCCAATGAAAACATGTCAAACGAGACACAACACACTGTGTCCAAATGTCTCTCCAAATAAGTGAGATGCACAGAAGAGTTTTGCCACGGGTGTGTAACTGTGTGTCAGATAAATAAGAGGCAAATTGTGAAGAGCTTTGTACAAAATTGTTATAATAACAAAGTAATACATTGTTTATCTTCTGATAGTTGTGTATGGGTTATTTGCCAGAGTTATTTAGAGAATAGTGTAGAATAGTGTCCTGTTTATTATTGTAGTGACTGCTCTTCTGGTCTGTGAGAGATTATCCTGTAGCTGTAAAATACAGCTAGAAGAAGACGTGAACAGTCACCTACTACATACCATATGAAGGTGAACGAATAAATTCATGGGCAAACGGTTGAAAAACTAGAGACCCCGGAACCATAAAAGAGGCTAAAAAAATGATACACAGGTTCAAAAGAAGCCACTGAAATTAGTGACTGAGAATTTCATTTATCTATGAGCGAGCTACAAAGTCTCAGTATTAACACACTGAGGTGCTGATTCTATAAAATCTATTCACATTTGACATTTGCTGCAAATTGAACTTGGAGCTTCTGAAAAAAAAGAAGTCACACTCATGATATACGCAATAAACAAACACTCCAGATTTTTTATATCTTGTCTCAGTTTAATAGAGCAGGATCACATTTCACACATGAGCACTCATTTTGAAAGCACCCATTGAATTAAAGTAATTCCAAATCAGATAACACTTCATATTAACTGCACACTCTTAAGTATTAGTAAGATATTAGTAAATACATAACACTACCATAAAACATTAGGAAAGAAACAGTAACCTAATAAATGTAACAGTATTACAGCATTTATTGCACAAAGAATTCTGGCTCTTTGTATTAGTTGTGACTTCTTTGTGGCTTTAATTTAATCAGCAAATCAAACAACAAATGCACATGTGCAGTTGTCATATTAAATGTGTTACGTATTATTAAATATAAAACTGAATTTGCATTGCAAGGCAGCTGCTGCAGCTGTACATAGTGTAAGACTAACAGAGGACAAACATTACCTAGAATTTAAATGAAAAAAAAAAAAAAAAAAAGAAGTCATGTTTATGTCCATGTGTCTTTTGCCCCGTCTCAGCAGATGACTGCCCTCCCTGAGCCTAGTTGCCATTGTTGGAATTTTCTTTCTATTATTGTAGGGTCTTTACCTAACAATGTAAAGTGCCTTGAGGCAACTGTTGTTGTGACTTGGCACTATATAAATAAACTCAATTGAACTGAATTGAATTGGATTGCATGCCAGGATTAACTGTGCTGGAAGCGTCTTGCAGAACTTACACCATCCTCTTTTCATTGTTAGTATTTTTTAGAGTAGTTGGTTATCTTCACACAACGCATTTAAATAACCCTACTATAGTTGTGTTTTTGATTAGTTGACCTAATTTTGTGTTGGACCCTGCTTAGTAGCTAAAAAAAAACTTGCCATGTTGTCTGCTGAAGAGTTACCATCCCAACTTCTATTTTACTTTAATACATCACTTTGAGTGCTATTATGATTTGTATTTGATGTTTAGTACATATTCCTTATATAATAAATATAATAAAGTTATATATGAACGTATTAATCAAGAATAAAGCATTTACATCTGTATTTATAAATGACATACCAACCGCTACTAAGGAATATTTTATAAATGATTATTTAATGTTTACTAATACCAAACTAATGCTTAACAGTGTGTAGTTGTTATAAAGTGTTGCCAGGAATAATATCAGTGTGAGAAAGATTTTAAGGAACTTCATTTGGACTAGAACTCTTTTTATTAGCCATCATACTTGCATGCATACCATACAAATTTTTGTGGAAATCAATTTCCATTTCTATTACACCAAAATGTGCTTTTAGTAAGACAACGTGACAACTCATCCTGCATATTTTGACCCATGCTGGCCTCAGTTGTCTGATTAGCCACTGTGGGACTTCTTCAGAGCCTGAATATTGATTGTAGATCAATTTAAAGAAGGTGACATTTAAACTCACCAGTACAGGACGTGTCACGTACCCTGAGTGGGGGAGGGGTGTGAAAGGGAAGTAAGTGATGGATCTGATTACCTGACTGATTTTTCCTGTATCCTAGTTTGGGCATAGGTTTAAAGATATACCTTGGATATGAGTGAGAGACAAATCCTACCAGTGGCTGGACAAAGCTGGACTGAAAGACAGCACAGAGGCACTAATCATGGCAGCACAAGAACAAGCTCTGAGTACAAGATCCATAGAGGCTGGGGTCTATCACACCAGGCAAGACCCCAGGTGCAGGCTGTGTAAAGATGCCCCAGAGACAATCCAGCACATAACAGCAGGGTGCAAGATGCTAGCAGGCAAGGCATACATGGAACGCCATAACCAAGTGGCCGGCATAGTGTACAGGAACATCTGTGCCGAGTATAACCTGGAAGTCCCAAGGTCAAAATGGGAGATGCCCCCAAGGGTGATGGAGAATGACCGAGCTAAGATCCTGTGGGACTTCCAGATGCAGACGGACAAAATGGTGGTGGCTAACCAACCGGACATAGTGGTGGTAGACAAACAGAAGAAGACGGCTGTAGTGATCGATGTAGCGGTTCCAAATGACAGCAATATCAGGAAGAAGGAACACGAGAAGCTGGAGAAATACCAAGGGCTCAGAGAAGAGCTCGAGAGGATGTGGAGGGTGAAGGTAACTGTGGTCCCGTGGTAATCGGAGCACTAGGTGCGGTGACTCCCAAGCTAGGCGAGTGGCTCCAGCAGATCCCGGGAACAACATCGGAGATCTCTGTCCAGAAGAGCGCAGTCCTGGGAACAGCTAAGATACTGCATGAGGACCCTCAAGCTCCCAGGCCTCTGGTAGAGGACCCGAGCTTGAAGGATAAACCGCCCATGAGGCGTGCTGGTGTTTTTTTTAATACACACACACACACACACACATGTATACATATATATATATATATATATATATATATATATATATATATATATATATATATATATATATATATATATATATATATATATATATATATATATACATATATATATATATATATATACACACATATATATATATATATATATATATATATATATATATATATATATATATATACATATACATATACATATATATATATATATATATATATATATATATATACATATATATATATATATATATATATATATATATATATATATATATATATATATATATATATATATATATATATATATATATATATATACATATATATATATATATATATATATATATATATATATATATATATACATATATATATATATATATATATATATATATATATATATATATATATATATATATATATATATATATATATATATATATATATATATATATATATATATATATATATATACACACATATATATATATATATATATATATATATATATATATATATATATATATGCACACACACACACATATATACACACACACACACACATATATACACACACACACATATATATATACACATATATATACATACATATATACATACATACACACACAGTTTTGCATCCATCCAGTCTCCTCTGCTTATCCTTTTCAAGGTTGAGGGGTGACTGAAGCCTATCTAAGCTGTCCTGGACAGCCTTTCATAGGTCAGTATACATACTATATGCATTAAGTACACATGATATCACAACATTTATACAACATTATATAAACTTTAAATGAATCACTGTAATCACCAAATCTATAATTTGGTGTTATATAAAAAAAATAATCACATCTTGATTTGTCCAGAGTAACTCAAACTGAAAAATATTTTGGTGTGGCCAAAAAAAAAAAATCCATCTTTTCACTGTGCTCTGAACTGGCACAAGATGGCACACTGGCACGCACCCTCGGAGTGTTTCCTTTCAGTGTTCTCTCAGGAACCTCAGCATGTTACAGCAGAAGTGATTATCGATGTTCTCACTCTGGGGGATGAAGTCACAATTCACAACCCAATGATACTGGAAAACTATGAACATTCTCCTGGTATCACTTTTCATCTGACACACTACTTTAATGTTTGGAGACTGGAAACTATCATGGTGAAATCAGAGAGTGGACTGTGAAATCATAGGTATGGATCTAAAAATAGCAGTTGCATTAAAAGCTAACTGGCAATGTGTGATGTTTAAATAAGTCAGTGTCTTAAATTTTTATGGACCTGTTGTAATAATTTCTATTCACATCTTGTGGAATGCATACATAGTCACCTGCTTTCCAAGTGACAAATTTACTGTGGTTTTTATGCATATTTCATTTAAGCATTTTAAACCGGCACATGCCTTTGTGTAAAATTTTGTTGGAAAAAAAATGTTATGAGCCCAAACCACTAAACCAGCTGCATGCACTGATTTGTGTATTCATCCTTCAGTCAACAGGCTGTGTCTTTAATTTATTCAGTTCATTGAATTTTTAACTTTAGCATCTGAGTTCAGTAAGAGGGCGTGAACTTTGTAAAAAGCAGATTTTTCTCGAATGATATTTATTTATGTGTCTGTGTTAATGTGTGTGCTTCTGACCCACTGACAAGACTGAACATTATTTTATATTTTTTCAGTAGTTTTTAATTATTACTGTTACCATCTACCAAATTGTATTAGACAGTAGTAGGACCCAGACTGCAAGTGCAACAGATTTTACAACCGCAATCTTTTTGCAATCTTTCTTTTTTATCGCCTTCTTTGCCAAACTGATTAATCTGACAGTGCCAAATATGTTTATTGCTGATAAGATAACCTGGTAATTGAACAGCCTAGCTTTTAATTAACATCTTAATTTGACTTTGGAGCTTAGGTAAAAGGGCCTTTATTAAGCAGCAAGTTGGTCCAAACAACCTGATGGGCACTTGATGTGACAGACTGATGTCCCTTTATGAGCCAAGTGTGGTAACCAAACGCCATGCTTATAAAGATGCCCACTGATAGTCTATATGACATTAAGCACGCCCAGTACTGTTAAACTGTCAGTATGAATATGATATTGTAAAAATAATATTTCTGCATGTCTTTACTGGTAGACTTGTTAATAAAGCTGTGTTCAGTGTGCAACAACATACTTCAAGAACAAGTAGGGAAAGAAGTCTAACTCCATATGTAAATGTTACTGCAGCATGTGTCGCCCAATGCATTTATAGCACACATGATAATGTAAGACACCAGCTCTGCTAAAGAACTTTATTATGATGCATTAAGCTTTGCTGAGTAATTTTAAAAATCACTTTAATATAATCCATGCTTTACATGCAAATTTTATTCCCATACTAATACAAAATATATATATTTTTATTGCTGGTAATGATGTTGCAGAGTGCACTTGAAGAAGAACTACAATTGCGCGATTGTTTACTCATTAAAATCATGATGCATTAAAATTTTTCACATACCAGCTTTTTCAAATACAATCAAAGCATGATGAATTGATTTTCTTAATTGTACTAAATAAATGGCTGCCACACTTACTCCCCTAAAAGTGGCATCTGCTTAAATAGAGAACATAAACACTGTGACATTTTTGCTAACGAGGCCCGCAGTAATATGCAGTAATACACACCAAACACAATCTTAAAAGACATGAAGTGATTTACTGATGTTTGACTAATAAAGAATGGAAATGAGGCAAAGCAAAAGATGACTCATGTACTATAGATGTTTTACTTGCCTAAAGCAAATTTTTAGATGAGGCCATGGACAAAATGGAATGCACGCCTTTGTTTAGCTTCTGTGCAGTTTTGAATCAATTTTTAATTATTGTGATTATTTTCATAGTTATGTTTCATTTCTTAGTAGTTTTGCAACTATTTCTTGTCATTCTGCATCTCTGTGTAGTTCCTTTTCTTTCAAATCATCTGTAGTTGGAGTCATAAGTATTTGGATATTGACACGTTTTTGGTAATTCTGACTTTATTCGTTACAATAGTGGATTTTAAAGGAAAGAATCAAAATGTGATTAAAGGGACGTTGAGCTTTAATTCAAGGGGTTTTATTCATAAAAAGCATATTCATAAAGGACCTTCGGACAGTGTGTCAACCTTACATGGTTCCTCCTTTGTCTAATAAATTGGGGATAATTCAAGTTTAAGTTTGATTTTCAAACACATTTCACATGTCTTTTGTATTTGTATTGATCATTTTTAAATTGTAAATGCTATAAATTTAATTCTTATTTGCATTTTATAGAATGATAGGCAGAAACTAAATGATGATGATTAAATGATGTGATAGAAAAGACTAATATGTTGTTATTGTACGAAGTTGTGAGTATTGGTTTTAATGACATTCATCCGAATACACCTTGTTTGCGAAAGAAACATTGAGACAGAGCGAGTTGGGATGTTTTTGAAACAGAGAATAAGAATGTTGTTAAAGAAGAGGACTCAAAATGACTCTAAAGCTCAATACATCATTTGTCAGAATTACAAGAAAAGCTGCATTGCACAGTCCCCTGGTGTCCAGATAGGTGCTTGACCATACTGGCTGCTACAGAGTTATGTGTATGGGTGTACAGTAGTAATTTACATGCTTTCGTCGTGTAATGCCTTTAAAGTATATTGGCTTACTTGTATAGTGCTTACATGATCCTTAAAAAAACTGACTCTTGTTACCCAAGAACACAAAATGACAGCTTTCCAAAAACTGCTGTAAAAATATTATAGTGTATATTTTTTTCCATTTCAAACTTCTACTAATCCTTTCAAAACTACTTCAGCCTGAACTATAAATATCAAATATTAATGGTATTTTTTGGATTTTAACAGTTTAAAGGCCAGTTTGTTTACAAACAACAGTAACAAATTTAGAATTTAGTTTTGTTTCTTGATGCTGATGATGATATCTTTGAAGCTCTGAAAGGTTACTCATAGTTTATTATTGCTGAATTATTTTAGAACACAGAGCATGACCTTCTAAGACCTGAAGGTGAAGACACACACACACACACACACACACACACACACACACACACACACACACTCGTACATCATTATCCAACATCAATAGAGGCACGCACTTACCATTTCAGTAGCAAGGCACTCTTGCAGAAAACAGAAAAAGTTTGAAATTTTGCTGCATTTGAATGATAAAAAGTAGAGCCAACTGCTGGACAAATATAAAAATAAGAAATTGAAGGTGAGTAATCCAAAATAACATTAAAGAATGCATTAGTTTATGTCAAGATATATGTGAGATCAAAAATATTTATAATGCTGCATTTTTTGGCCTGAGGATGAAATGTAGCTTAGCTATTTGAAGCTAATTTAAAAGAACTGAGACAACAATTCTGAAATAAAATAAAATAAATATTATCCTCTGACAAATATGAGCTATATTTATTCAGCACAGCCAACATATCATGAAAATAAAAAATGAAATGGCACAAAATGTCCCCAAGATCACACTATACTATCCTTTAGATGTTTTTGCATATGCTTATATTTAATATCCAATATATAATATGTGGCTGATGTATGCCACTTTGTCATTCAGCAGCACAGTGCTGCTAAAAAGTTTCACAAAGTCTCCCAAGCTCATTAAAATATATTACTGTTGTAATCATTTGGGAAACTCAGTTGAGTCCACGGCCCATTATACATTCTAACCCAAAGTGTAATGAGTTTAGAGCTTAAAATACATGGAAAACGTTACATGCTTGAGCCACTTCACATCGATATTTCAGAGGATCACTTTCCACTTAGACAACTGTATAACTTAAAATCCTAGATCCCAGGTAGAGGCTACTCGGGAGCTACATTTGTGACCCAGAATACAGAAAATCACACTTTCTTTGACTGCAGTAAATTACTACACTTGCACTTGCAGACATCTTTTGTGGGTACTTCAAAGTCATCAGTGGAAAGTAATAACAGAAAAAACATACCCAAAATGAGTTCGGTTTAGCAAGCTATCACTGTATCCACAGTATCTGTAATTTTATCTGAAATAAAAATCTAGTGGCTGTATTATATTGCACATGCTTTGATTGCCCCACTTACATCAGTGCATTGCATTTTTCAGTTGTATTCTTATCTCTATTAGACTTTTTTTTTTTCATCGCCTGCTGTCCCCTGGGCAATTTCGAAACATTCAAAAAATCTTATCAGAAGAGAAACAATGAAATAGACTTTATACAATTGCATAGCCTGGTTTAAATATAATAAGATGTTATCTGTTATCTTCCAAATTTTAGACAGCAGTAATATCTTTAAAGTTTTATTCATGTTGTCAAAGCAGTGTAAAATGTACACCAGTGGATATCTTAACAAGTCCAAACAATGTTTTAATCCTTACACACTGTTTGGGTCAAATTAGAACAACTTTGACATTTGAAAAAAGTAAAAACACATTAAAAATTTTATTCTTTTACCTTGTTGGGTTAGGGTTAGGCTTAGGGTTAGTTTACATCGAGGCTGTTTGGTGTCAAATTTGACCTATATCCATCCAGATTGTGGATCAACTAGTAAGGGTCAATTTAAGTAAAACGGTGGGTTTTGGAGAATCTTGAAACTTTAAAACTATACATGTCATGTCTGTGTGTATTTTTATGGGATAGTGGTGACAGAAGTCAAGGGGGACCTTGACACTGTTTCGAGAACTCTCTATTTCCACCACATTTGCTCAGCTTCCCACAGAGAGGAATGTTAAAACAATGAATGATAACTTGACTCAGATATGAGATCTGAAACAGGGCAGCATGGCAGTGCAGTTTTAGCACTGTCACCTTATACCAAGACGTTTCTTGGTTCAAGTCCAAGGTGGGGCCTTCCTGTATGGAGTTTGAGAAACAACTGAGCTGCCATTTCAGTTCATTTATTAAGGATTACTATCCATTATTGTCAGATATTAATTTCAGATAGGCTACTTATACATTCTAAATTGATCTGCAGTTTAAAATTCAGTACAGACACTTATTATAAGGGTTAGGGGTCCGGATCAAAATTGTGTTGTTTTTATCAGTGATTACTGTGATAAAAAGTCTGTTCATATTCAATTATTTCTTTGTTCCGTGAGCCTCCTTCAGTCCACTCTTTCTCAAAACACTGAAAAAACAACTTTTTCTTGTTTCATACTCTGCAAATGCATTAAAATTCATAAAAATAAATAAATAAGAAAAAACTCCCTTTTCTAAGGTTTCACTATTTACTTTCCATCTGAACATCTTAGTAACAAACAGAGGGTTTGACCAGCATATTTTTAAAATTGAGCCTAACTCAAAATAGCGTTTTCACCATCGGAGGCATTCTGCTGTCCGTGTGCCCCACCTTTGGCCCCCGACAAAGTGTTTGACAACCAGAGCAGAGTCAGTGGGGTAGTGCTTAGCAGTCAAAAGAATAAGTGTGTGCCTAGTAGGGTGTGTGATGCTGTCAGCTTCTAAAGCTTTCGCCTGTGTTCACACAGCGAAGCACAGTGAGACAGAGAAATTGTGTGGGAATGTGTATATCTGTCAGTGTGCTTTATGTTAGTTTTGCTCTACTGAGCACCGCTCTAGTTTCATATAAGTCTGTCATTCTCTCAGTTTCAGTTGTCTTCTAATTCCCATGGCTTTTCTCTGTTTTGTTCTCGAACGCTTTTGTTTGTCTTTGACCTTGTTCCCTTCTCATCCTCTTTCGGTCCTGTTTTAGTAAACCAAATACTGTAGGTCAGGTCACCATGTGCAAAGCAGGTCAACTATCTTTGCTGTTGAGGAAAATACTCAGAAGCAAATGTCAGGATCTGTTGAGTTTAAGGTGCGACTAAGGCAGAAGCTATGCTATGACATTATGGCTTTTGTGAAGCAGGGTTGTCACTTCCAACTTGGCATTTTTTAATGTGCAGGCTACTGTTGTGAAGGAGTGTATTTTTTACCACAAACCATTTCTTGGTTCAAGTCCAAGGTGGGGCCTTCCTGTATGGAGTTTGAGAAGTAGTTTTCAGTGGCTCAACCTAAACAGACACAAACTACACAAACTACTATCTCCTGGCTGCAACTTATGCCCCCCAATGCCCTTCAGCCTTCGAATGCAGTCTACAGGTCCCTTAACAGGTCAACGACCTCTTGGCAGCCAATATTGGCATGGTCATGGCATTATGGGACCAAAACCAAAGGACACCCTTGTGAGTAACACGATTAATATACATGTAGGGCAAAGGATGTGTTGAAAGAACTGCTTAGATGGCTAGTTACTGTGCCAAGATCCTTCGACCACTAAAGACAAGTTTACATAACTTGCACTTATATCAAATGCTCCCCTGTTTGGGTTTTCATTTTATTTAATAAACAGTACCGTGTGATGAATAGCACATGCTGATGAATACAAAAAATAAAGAGCAGTCTCACTAACCAAAACCCATCTGATGGACAAAGCATTAATGTGCGAGTTAAGTATATCTTGAAAAGGGCCTAACATTTGTGAATATTATCAAGTCATGACAGCCTTGTCGGGGCACGGTGGTGTTGTGTGGTGGTTAGCACTGTCACCTCAAAACAAGATGTCCTGGTTGTGAATCCAGGCTGGTTGGTTAGGCCCTTTCTGTGTAAGAACATGTGTTTGCTAGCAGGTCTAGACTGGTCTAAAAAATAAGCCCTGACAGTTTTGGTTCAGGTGGTCCACTGTGATTGGTCAACATAGCGCAAATGGTCCAGTTAAATATTTGCTCATATTTGTGCAAATATGCGTGTGTCAGTTTTTTTATCTGCTTAGTACAGTTGTTGTTGGGCTGGGACATTTGAGTTGGTACCAGCTAAACATATAGTGTAGCTTTTAATTGTCACATACGAAAGACACTGCAAGTAATTGGATATTTAGGCTGTTCACAAATTAATTAAACTAATATATGTTTCTATTTACTTCAATTTGTTTAATTATTGATATTCAAGCAGTTTTTATTTCTTTTTATAAGATCGGTAGAGTTGTTAGGTTGGGACTTCTTGGTTGCATTGCTTTGCAACAGGTTACAGTAAAACGCTTTACTTTTGCACTTTAGCTTTTAACAGTCACGATTAAAGTAGCCATCCATTTTACGTGAATCCTTGAATCTCTCCCTTCTTAATTACGTCACTTGATCTATTTTCTGACTATTTCACCTTCCTCCATCTTCTGCTCACTTTGTTGTTGGCACAGCTATCCCTCTTCCTGCACTTCTCCATGGCTGATCCTAGTAACAGCAGGGAATCCTCCCACATTCCAAGGATATGCATGTTTTGCAAAAGGTCTGATTGTGAATTGGTGCCTGTTTCCCTGAATTCTAGTGCGAGTTCTAGTCTAGTTCTACCACAAGATTCTACAGTTCCTATACCAATTAAGGGAATGGTGACCCATCATGGGGGTACCTATTCAAAAGCTTGAATAGATAGATATAAGAAATAAAACATTTGCACCTTTTGTGAAACATTAAAGAAGTATGCAGCCCCACAGGTTGGAGAGGAGACACCCTTTTTGGTGTTACTGTGACGTAATTACTAGGTTTCAAACACTAAATAATAAAAATAAATATAAAAGAATAAATAAAATGGAAACAAGTGATGAAAGTAATCTGGAAAGTAACAAAATACATGTTTTTCTCATAAAGACGTGATCAACAAGAGCCCCAGTGGTGGTTCAAGGAGCCAGGGTAACCAGGTGTCTTTTTCTGTGTGAATATCTTCTCTTCATTATCACAGTCATCTCTGTCTCTTAGGTTTGACCTGTTTATACTTAAAAAGAAAGACAGTGAATGGCAATGCGTTGACATCCCTCAAGGAAGCCAGGACCTCTTGTGGATTGTAATGTTGTTGGTTTGACCTTTTCTGTAGCTTCACTCATATGTTTTCATGTAATTGCTGACATTTGGTTCCCAGGGTGTACACACTGCAGCTCCTCAGTGGACTGATGGCTCTTTGATTGGAACGTTTGGTCCTGCTGAGAGGTTAAAGAGCCTTCCTTAGACATCCTGGTGCTGTATGGCTGGAGGCTATAGCGCTCTCTGTGGATGCTACATGCCAACATTTATTATCCGCTGAGTTCTAGTCTTGCTGCAAGCTTCTGCATTTTTTATACCAAAGGGTGTCAGTTTTTAACACTATATATTTGAGGGAATGAAACATACTGAAATGAAAACTCAATTGATGATGTAATTAACTGAGTAGAAGAATTGACAATTTCTTTTTCCTGTGATGTGCTTTATGCTTTTCAAATCACAAAGAAAACAATGGGGGTTAAAACACTTACCCCTTTCCAGCCTCAAGATACAAGGAGCAAGTTGTAAGTCTTCTTAGATTCAACCCATTATGAAAAGTACCTGATGGTGTTATTTAATAGTGTTCACAGTATTGATTTGCTTTCTTTAAGAACACACAATGGCCAAATGTTGGTGACAAGGACACCGTTGTCATTCTACTTCAGTGACTCTCCCAAAATAATCACCTCCACGTTAGTTCATATGTTCTGGAATAATCCGCCTTTCCGTCTTTTTCAGTGAACCCCTCCCCTGTGACGCTCACTCCTCATATAGCTCTGTTCATTAAGACACTACAGCATGACTTACAAATAGTGGCTGTTAGTAGGTCTGCTCCATGAACAGCTTGTGAGTTAATCCAAGGCTATAAGCAGTATTTATTCTACAGTGCATACCTGTGCTTATAGGCTATGTAAAGGTATGGTCACATTTGAATTTGATGTGAAGACATGTATTTACAGCACACAAACAGGTGGTGATAGATCATTTTTAATGCATCGTTGCTGAGCAGCAACAGATAAGCTTCCAGGAAGCTATAAGATTAACATAGTTGAATAAAACAAGACAAAAGCATTTGTCACTGTCAAGTCCTGCTAAAGAACCAAACGTGCAAGCTTGTTTTAAAGCATTTTCTAGTTTAGTAGCACACCAAGTATTATTCAGAATACAATGACTAGTCAATGGCGGCGTGACAAAGTCTGAGCTCCTGACTTTGACCCTGAAGTGACTGAAAAGAGCAATGATTAAGTTGCAAGGAGTTGGGGACAGTTGAATCCTGATTTTATGTGTATGGGTTATGTGTATGCTGCTTAAATCAAGTCCAAGTTCAAAGACCTACAAGAGTGGAGACAGAAGTAAAAAAAACGTCATGCATAAGTCCGGACCAAATCCAAAAAGGAGTAAATGTCAAGTCAAGGATATGATCAAGAGCTTGAGCCCGAGTCAAAAATCAGTCAATAATTATTCCAAACTGAGATTTTAAACTTCCCAGACAGTTGCCAATTATTTTTGATGAGTCAGGGTCTAGTTTGTCAAGCAGAAGACTGTGGTTCAAGGTTGTATGATATAATTACAGTTTTGGGAGCTTTGTGTATCGCTTTGCTTGAACTTAACCTAACCTGTAATTGAAGGCAAGAAGCACGTTAAGGTAGTAAAAGCTATATTACAATAAAAAATATCAGTATAAACTTACAGCATGAACCTAGTACTGTAAGTAGTCCTTACTTACAATATTCATGAAGTAGACTACATCTTGGATGAGATAATTAACTTCTGGAGGTTAAAACTGACCCCACCCCATCCACACCACCTCATTACTTTCCTTAAAAAAAAAGCCTTATTCGTTAAACCTTATTTTTTTTGCTCAAGCATTATGTAAGAACCAGTTTATGCCAGGTACCATCCAGAAGTTATGGATGAATTTTTCCTCAACTCACTAACTGTATTCATTTGCATGCTTTGAAATGGATTTTGAAGACCTCGGTGGTGTCTGAGCTCTCACCCTCATTGCCTTAAATCCACATTCATCACAAGTTAAATTAACTGCAGTGGATACATCTTCTCCATTTAGATTGTTTAGTTGTAATGACAGTGTATTAACAGATGCTCTAGCAGAGAAGAGGAAAAGAGAGGAGAAGATAGTTTCCAAAGAGCCCTGTTTTATTAATGTTAACACGGTGACTGGGCAGAGTGATCAGTCTCCTTCAAGCATACATAATTAGAGTGGTTTCCAGAGAAAGAGGGAGATAAAGAGCGGAGAAGGAGAGGGGGAAAGGTCCAGACAGGTGCAGCGAGGTGAACAGCCCTGGGGAAATGAGGCTCCATTAAGTTTGTCATCAGCAATACACCACCCGGGGTCACTGGAGAAGATGACAATCTCTTTTTGCTTCCCTCTTTTTCCCTCTTCACGTGCCTCTCTAGCCTAATTGTTTGCATCTTTCCATCTCATATTCCAGTCCTGTTTGAGCCTCCCATCATTTCAGTGTTTAAAAGCCTCTCTGTCCATGAAGGCGATTAAAGTGGAATGGAGCGTGTACTCAGTCATCTCTCTTCCCCAATTCTTCCCCTCCCCGTCTCTGTATTTAATATGCATGGCTCTTACCATTAAGGTGAATTGAGCACTGTACTCTGGTGAACCTCAGTCCATCTCACTCGCCATTACGCCCACACAATAAGGAATAATTTAAATCAAAACCTGGCTTAGGGAGAGAGGGCTCAATATTCAGTTTATCTGATAAGGTAAAGGAAGTGAATTTCTTATATAAAGTCATAAAGACAACAGCGAGAGTCAAATACCACACTAGAAATTGAAATGGTCTAGTATTACTCTGATGTGGTGGATAAGGTTTAGGTGTATTAAAATTGGAGCAAGGAGGATGACAAATTTTGTGTTATCGATTAATGTAAAGGGACAGTTTACTCTTTCTTAGAATGTATGCCATTAACTGGACAGGAAGAAGAATAAAACACACGGTTATAGGCAGTAAAATTAATTAATGTTACGTCATCTGCATGAATAATAAAATACATAGAAGGTAACAAAATGAACATTTTTCATTGTATTCATTTGTAGAATTGGACAGTTTTCATTATTTGGCTAAACTAATTTTGTTCCATTGATTATTTACTGTGCAAGAATCTTTTTCCTTCCTGAAATACCTAGATATCTAGCTGGTCTTTTTTTGGTGGAAAAAATAATAAGGTTTACATGGACATTTATTTGAATCTTTACTTGAACTGTACAATAACTTCAAAGCAAACTGATATAATATGATACTACTTTGGCAGTACTTATTACAGGTTTTAAAAAAAGAAAAAAAAAAAAGCTCTTAAAAGCCCACAATGTGCCTCTTAAAAAAAGATTTTACTTCCTACAATTTCACAAAACCTTTAACATCTAAATAGAACATTCACAAGGACTATTTGTTGTGAAGCATGTACATTAAAAGGATTTTCAACAAGATACACTTATAAAACTATGTATATCTGAATAATTGAATCCTGAAAACATGTATTTGATTTTTTCAGTTCAGCTTTATTTTTTATTTGCATAGTGCCAAAAAATAGCACCGATGTACACTGTATAATGCATACTATCATTTAACAAATGAAACCATTACTTATTTAGCCTTATATTTCATCTTTTCATCTTTTTTCTTTATATGTTTTTTTTTTTTTTTATTTGTAAGTGCGTTTTATAATCATCCTAATTTAGCTTGCACAGGAGAAACTGTGTACAATGCATTATTTCATTGAACATTACAAACAAAAGACAGATGTCTATTTGAGCAGTGTAAATAAGGGCATCAATATAGGAATTTAATTAACTTATACTGTTCTTACATCAATTTACTTTACACAGCTACCTTGATTTGTTTAAAATGTACTGTAATGTAATTTGTGTCTGTATAAATATAGGAAGTCTTCATAGAAGCATCATTGCACTAAACCAGTCTTCCACTCAACAGAAATATAACCAGTGATGGGAATAACGGCATTACAAGTAACGGCGTTACTAACAGCGTTACTTTTTTCAGTAACGAGTAATCTAACTAATTACTATTTCTATCATTACAACGCCGTTACCGTTACTAACAAGAAAATGCAGTGCGGTCGCGTTACTATTTTTCAACAAACAGACGGTTGAAGCTGTGTTCAGCTTACCGCATCTTATATCAGTTGCACGGAAGTAGCTGTAAGTAATCTGGGCGCTACAGCTTTAAGCAGCTGTGCGCTGCCGCGGACAGCAACTACGATCACTTTTTGGCACAACACCTGGAGCTGGGGGGGGGGAACAATTGCATGAGTGCTGCTGTTTGACTGAGGAAGAATAAAGTAGCCGTGGTAAGTCAGTCACACGACCACTTTAAGATGACAAAGCAACAAGGTGCCAGTTTTTAAATTGTGTTGATAGGCCACGTAAAACCCAGAGTCATGATAAACAATATATACGCGTGTTTTTCCTGAATAGTTTCGTCACGTTTACAGTCTAAGGACAGCACTAGTAAGCACTCTCTGCTTATGACCAAAAAATTAAAAAAACAAAAAAAAAAAACAAAAAAACAGCCCGTTCGTGTTGGTGGAGAAATGTACCATGTCTACCAATCAAAAAAATGATATGGCAACATGACATTTGCAAAACTTGTGCATAGGATTTTAAAATTGACAATTTATATTTGCATTTAAAGTTATGGAATATGATTCAAGACACATGTTTGTGGTTGTTACAATGAAAAATATAACTTTTTCTACTCGGATTTTATGTTTTTTGTCTGATTTTAGATCAATTGTGTTAATACAGTATGTCAAAATGAAAACATAACTGTAAATTCAGACACGTGAGGTTGTGCTGAAAAGAATGATACCAAACAAGGCAAAGTAAATAGTTTTTAAAGGTGAAATGTAGAGGGAAAATCAAAAGTTGTGAAAAATGGCCAATTATACCCTGGACCACAGAGGGTTAGACATTTTTTTAAAGTAACGCAATAGTTACTTTTCAAGTAATTAATTACTTTTAGAATATTGTAACTCAGTTACTAACTCAGTTGCTTTTTTGAAGAAGTAACTAGAGAAAAGGTCATCAGAAAAAAAAAAATCAAAAAGCAGTGAGCAGAGATGTAATTGGCCAGTGATGATGACAGACCATAGAGGGGATGGGAAAGAACAGTAAGGGTGGCAGAGACATGAATAGACAGGCATGTTGGTCCAAAGAGCGAAAAAGTAAGAGAGCGAGTTATAATAAATGACAGTAAATGATTTTTTATTACTGTGCAGAGTGCAGCACTCAGCATTCTGTAAACTGATGAGCCATGGAAGGGGGTGTGTGATCCTCAGAGAGAAGGCAGTGCACACATTTATTCTTCAGCCCCTCAAGATTTTTGTGCTGCCTGCTACAATTACTTTGTCTTTTTGTTTCATGTAGACACATTTCTGAGATAGTGTGTGTGTGTGTGTGTGTGTGTGTGTGTGTGTGTGTGCATGTGAGACAAAGAGAGTGAGAGGACACTGTTTATTTGAGCTTGTCTCTGCAAAGTGTATTCAAATTGTGACATTTCTCAAGCATTTTTGTATGTTGGGCAATAAGTGCAAAGTGTCAACTTATTATTTGCTCAGTGTTTTTTTTTTTTTTTTGCTTGTTTGCACATTTAAGTCAGCAGTGGCAAACAAAAAAACAAAAACAAAAAAAACATATTGCTGTCACCACATAAATTATCATCCTTTTGTTTTGTTTTATTTTTAATTTCAAAGATCTCCAGTGAATTTGAAGACTTTGGGTTTTGAGAACTTTGAACAGTTCAAAATTGCAATCTGTGTTTGTTGTCAAATAAAGAAAATTGCAGCTAGTTATGGGAGATGGTGCTTAGCATTGTTGTCTTGTAGCAAGAAGGTCCTGGGTTCAAATCCACTCCACTCTGCATTTTATGTAGAGTTTCGATGGTCTTGGGGTCTCTCTGGTACACCAGCTTCCTCCCACACTCAAAGAATCAGTTACTAGTATTATGTTAACTGGTGATTCTAAATTGGCCCTCGCTGTGAGTTGTTGTCTGTTCTCAGCGTTAGCCCAGTGACAGTTTGGCAGCCTGTCCAGGGTGTACCTTACCTCTCGGCCTACGGCACCCCCCATGGCCCTGAATTAAACAGCAGATGAGAATGGATGGATGGACAGCAGCTACTTCCAACAACTTATGGCGAACCTGTTATGCTCATTTCCAGGACTCTATTTTTAATGTAGACATCTGCTAGAATATCTTAGCATGATTCGTAGTTCAAAATAATTCTTCATTGTTTGATACTAAGAATTGGTGTTGTTTCCTTTTAAAAATTGAAAAAAAAAAAAGCATGCTTAACTTTACTCCAAGTATGGCTGTGATTGTTGAAATGCATGAAATGGACGCATGCAGAACCTACTGTTACCAGCAGGGGGAGATATTTAAAGCCAAGATGTTATTAGTTAAGAAAAAAAAATAATAATAATAATAATAATAAAAAAACAGGTCCTTAATCGCCAGAAACTGTTAAGCTAGGTGGCTAATGTGTATTTACATGTAAATGAGTTAATAATATCTGTTTAAATGCTTTCTCGTGGTTATTTTCATGTTGGCTTGAAATAAATGATCTCCCTCTGCTCTTACAACTTCTGCATGCCAGTACATTTCACACTTTGGAAAGACAAAGTGTGAAATGGACATAGAGTTGTTTCCACTTTGATTTCAAATACTTGTAGCCTCATTCATTCACACATGTGGCACAGCAGCGGTGGCCCTTCCTTAACATTGGAACAGCCAGCATTTGTGGAAATTATACTTTGCGTTGTTCTTCTAGACAGGTTAACAGTTAAAAACTAATTGTAGATTTATACAGCTTTTATTGTAATAAAGCAGGTCTTCTCTGGATAAACGCTGCACCCCAGATGCAGATTTATCACAAAAACAACTGCATCCACATCCAAGACCCTGTTCCCACAGTTCCCATCAATTTTTCTAATGAAAGAAGAATTTGCTCTTGTATGAGAACATATACATTTTGGCAGTGGCAATGCATTGTTAAAGTGTAATAAAGAACACAGATAAAACACACATATAATTAAATTTCTGCTCATCATTAGCAGAGTTAGTAAGAAAGCTACAATGCTGCTATTTTCTGGCATGGCAGCTGCTCACCGCTTGCTGAAGAAGCTAGTTGATCATTAGCATGATCCTTAGAGAGTTAGCTATCTCCAAAAGTGGTGGGAACAGTGGGGTTTAGTCTGTTTGGATTAACTAAAATAAAGTTCACACTGGATTCCACCTGGCAGTGAAGTCTCTTCACAAATCTAAACCTTAAATGAAATTTCAAGTTGTACAATCACATTAATAACTTCATTTTTCATCTTTCCACAGTGTAGCAAAACTTTAGCAATGGATGTGATTCTACTGAACGATCTTCTACCTAAAAACTGCGACTGTGACTTGACAGTGAATGAAGAGTGGCTCTGTGGACACTGTGACAGGACTCAGGATGCTTTTTACAGGATTATCTAACTTCTGTGACAGTTGTGACACTTTCCTAAACTTATGACAACATTTGTGAACAGGAAAAACTACCTGGGAGCATGAAAAAAAAAAGAGTAGTGTAATGGAGGATCAAATCTACTTTATGTTTCATTTAAAAAAAAATATGATAGACGTAGACTGAAAAACAAAATGGCTTAGTGAAGAAATAACAGAAAGAAGAAAATAAACAATGGGCTATTACATAATCAATACATTAGCAAATAAGTATCAGCTTTTGTTATGCTGAGCTGTCTAAATACCAGCTAAAGTGAAAAGCTTCATCAGAACTTATTAAATTAATTAGCTGAACGTACTTCACCCTACAAAATAATCTGACATGTTCCTCTTCTATCCTCTGTTCATAGACTATCATTATCAAATGACAAGGTCAACTGCAACTACTGTATACCTACAGAAATCTGTGTTCGTGTCTGATTCTGTGTTTGTATCGATCGATTCTTAAACGCATGGATTATCTCCAATTTCATACTTATAAAGTCAGACAAAAACTGAGGTTATTGAATTCAGCCCTAAATATCTAAGAAACATGGGGTCTAACCATGGGGCCTTGACCTCCAGTAACACTGAGATTTCTGGAGTCCAGCATATGTCATTTAGTGTGCATAATAAACAGATACATATGAACCTTCACTCATATGCACAATATCTTTAAAATGATAAATATCCTGTCTCTGAGTGATGCTGAATAAAACAATTCATGCATGGCTTTCATGCCTGGACCACTGCAATTTATTATTATCAGCATGTCCTAAAAACTCAGTGAAAAGCCTTCAGTTGATCCAAAACACAGCAGTGAGAGCAGTGACAGGGACTAAAAAGAGATCATATTTCATCCATACTGGCTTTTCTTCACTGGCTCCCTGTTAAATCCAGAATTAAATTCAAAATCATTCTCCTTACATAGAAATTGTGAATAATCACTCACGTTTTTTAGCAATAAATCTGTTTTGGATTTTTATATTCTCTTTTCCCAAGTTCTACATTAGGGTTCATCTTTTCCTGCCACACAGGTGTACCTGACAGCATGAAATTGGTGATGTAATAACAATGGTATCTACTGATCTATTGCTGCTGCACACTATGTCAAACCACCAAAATGTTGCAAGCATCTGTGAGACAAATGTAGCTGTTTTCAAACTGAATATATCAGGTATTTTATTACACCTAACACACCATGTTCCGCAACACTGTAATACAGTAGCATATGCAATTTCATGGTAAGAATAATTTTTTTTCCACGGGGAATTAGACATTTTAAAAGACAGGAGCCCACAAGGAGGACCTTATTTAGCTGGAAGTTTATACATGTGAAAAATTGAATTAAAAGAAAGGTGCCAGAAACTTGTGAGATATTAACAACTTAACAATATTTCATTTTACAATGCTATGGATGGAGTTTTAAGATAAGACAGTATTTGGACATTATTTTTCATTTTGGGTACGTGTTTGTGGTTATTCTGTGAGTTAAGCAGCAACAGTTTTACAGAGACATTCTATTCTGACCTTGCATTCACCCATGGGTGCTACAGTTTGCTCCCTTTAAGCCCACAGAGTTGTTTACCACTTCGAAACGCCACTCAGTCTGAGAACAGTAAGCATAACCCCACCACCCTGTGCCTGCCGAGAGACTACCAAGTTTATCCTCCAACACAAACACAAACACGCACACACACACGCACACACAGTGAGGTGTCTTAAAATCCTGAGACAAGGCGGTTTAGACAGAGTTGACCCTTTAAGGAGCTGAGGAATGTAAAGAACAGACACACATAGACACAAACAGTATGAGACCAGTCCCCTGACATGGGGCACCACATGTCCTCACTATAACTTGTAATACTTTTAAGTCCTCCTGGATGAAGCTTTCTCAGTTGATTCAACCAAGGTCAAATCTAAATAGCAACAGGTTCCACCCACCTGATACTTCGTGTGTGTGTGTGTGTGTGTGTGTGTGTGTGTGTGTGTGTGTGTGTGTGTGTGTGTGTGTGTGTGTGTGTGTGTGTGTGTGTGTGAGTAGTATATTAAATATTACACTTCTATACACTGTGCGGCATAATAAATTCTCACTTCTGCACATTTGTTTCATCTTTCCAAAAAACCTCTTAACTGAGCCATTGTCATTGTCTTTTTCAGAATCACTAATACCTATAAAATCATTGAAAAGTGCAGAGATTTTTTTGTGGTGTTTTGTGGTGGGTTATTGTGCTATTTTGTTAAGTGCTGATAAAAACGTCCTTTTTCTTCCCAGTACCAGTCTTTATACTAAGCTAATTCTGCATTCCAGAAATTTAAGAACTCTGTTGATAAATAAACACTTATTTTTCTCCTGGTCTAACTGACCAATCAAAGCACTTGATGTCAGATACCATAAATCCTTGCTTAGGGTCAACCAAGGTTGACCTTGTTGTCTTCTTTTCTTTGACAGAAAGAAGACTCATTTATGCATTCTTACATGAGCCTGATGTTTCTACAAAGTCCACTGATGGACGACAATGTACTTTGAATAATACTACAAATCCTAAATAAACAATACAAGAGGAACATGACTTGAACTAATAAGTAAAACTCAGTTCCAGTGTAAGATAACTCTGATTTAACATTATTTAAATTCACCTTTTTCTTGTTTTTCTTATTATTATCATTGAATTCTCTGAGAAATCCCCCCCCCCCCCAAAGGGAGGGAGTATGTAATTCGGATCTGTTTGGTTTTTTTCTGTTTGTCCATTTGTTAGCACTCTAACATTCAGTTTTTCAAGATATCCTTTTCAAATTTTGTCTGTTGGTGTTAAGGAATAACAGCTGGCTTTGATTGATTTAATTTTTGGTGGAAATTGGGTTAAAGTCATGGTCTAACCAAATGCAAAAATGAGTAAAAACGTAATACCCATAATTTTCTTATGGATCTTCAAACTTTACAATACACTAGGCCTTGGGGTATACGATTGCCTAGCTTGTGCCTGAGTATTTGACCGTGACCTTCACTTGTAGTGCCCAGGGTCAAAGTCGACCTTGACAAAAAAAACCTCAAGAAACCATATTGATATGATGTTCAACAACATCACAGTGATACCATAACAGGCTAATGTCATCATATTCTAATTAAAAACATCATGAAACAACAGGTTTTGTCATAGTCCTTGTCCATCTGGGGTAATTGCACTCAGCATGCTATTGTTATATTTACTACCCTTGATTCCAAAGACAGCGAGTTTTTCTGTATACACACACACACACACACACACACACACACACACACATACACACATAAATATATGAGCAAGAACAGAGACAAAGTGAGAGAGGCCCGTGAGAGAAGTTAATAGAGTTAATTTATTTTCTAACCTCAGTAACCCTACAATCCGCCTTTACAGAATTAACCTCATGTATCCTTGTTCAATCACACCATCACATGTAAACACACACACACACACACAGAGTAAAATAGCTAGTAGCTTTTTACAGTCAAGCTGCATGTACCTGGCAGCATATGGAATCTGCAATATATTTTACATTTTCTAGCTGACTGAAAGTTATGGTCATGAGAAGTTGTTGTTGCAATACCTTAAATAGTTTATGTTAAAGCTCATTTGATGTTATTCCTTTCACCTGTTCTGCAAACTTCAATCCCTAAGATCAACCTTTCAGGTTTAGCCAGAGAAAGTTCAGTTACTACACAGCCACACTGAGGTTAATAAGCCTGAAGGCGGGCTTAAAGATTAAAGGGATGAACTCACTTCAGCCTAGATGCCAGCAATGATAAAATAACCACCCAACACAGAGAATTAAAACAGTATTTGATTTTTTCCCCATTTTTCATCAATTTTACTGTAAAAGCAGTCTTCCCCACTCTGCTTGTGTGTATTTTTATTTCACTGATAACTTTCTGAAAGTGTGTCAAGCCCAAAGAGGCAGGGTAGGATTTACCCCATTAGTTGCAAGCCTGAAACATAATGTGGGGACAAAGTGTGCCTCTGTGTGTCTGTGTGTGCTTGTGCATGTGCACAAGAGAGGAAGAGACAGACTAACTTAACATACATTTCATTCCTCAGCTGCTCATCAACCATTCTATTTCTACAATAGTAAGTCATCTGCTCACTCACAGTTTCACAAATCTAGTTACACAGATATTTTCATATAATACATAAATTCATCTTGTGAAGTGAATTTGACATCAAAGTGAAATGCTTTGATGTCAAATTGGATTAAACTGTCTTGTTTAAGACTTAAACAGGAAGCAGGGGGTCTTCTTTTTAATGAAGGAATTTAGTAGTTAGCATTCACCGATTTAAGCTGTGGCGGCATTCGGGGAAATCAGAGTGACTGCCTGATGAGGATTCACTGCTACAAAGTTAAAATTGAGTTGTGGCAGCTAAATCCTGAGAGAGGGAAAGAAATCCTTTGCTTTTGTACTGCTTGCTTAACATATGATCCATAAATATAGTGTAACTACAACATTACAGAGAATACCATCCAGACCTGTTTAATAAGCTACAGTATTCGGACTGGTACTTCTGGTCATATTCTATTTTTAACCTAATTTTATGCACAAGTTATTATCTTATCTAATCTAGTCAACATGAATACATTTTGTTTTTTTAATATATATAGACAGAATCTACTTTTGTCCTACTACCATTTGGAGCCATGTTTCCATTACATTTAGCTATTTAACTATTTAAGTTTATATTTTCTAACATCAAAGTAAACTTATTTCCTACAATTAATGTTGTAGTCAAAACCAGCTTTTAATATTAGTCTCGGATGCCGCCTTGTTCTTAGGGGTTAACACAGTGGGTATTTCCACATATTTGATTTAGTAGATTTGTTTTTATACTAGATGTCCTTGCTTAAGCAGCCCGCAAGGGATTTGTGTCTCCCTGAATGAGCATAATGTTGACGGAAATAAGTAATGCATTCGAACCTGAGACCTGTAAAAATGACATTGGATGCAAAAACACAAAATGCTTACATTTGTTTGAGATTTGAGATTTGTGAGTGTGTTCATGTCCAGTTAACAAAAACAGGAGCAGTGCAGGCTGACAGCAGCTTATTCTGGATGTTTTCGTATACCAATTGTAAACCTGTGCTCCCTGACATATGTCACACTAACAGGAGACCATTATGCAATCAAGCAGCCGCTGCCCCGGCTCAGCATTCACTGTTCTCAGTTACGACTTTGCAAATGCTAGTGGAAACAGAGGCAGTAGCTGCAATTAAAGGAGCAAGTTACTGTTTTTTTCTTGTTACATAAATTGATTTTAATATACTTTCTTATTCAAGGTGTAGGCCTGTTTTTAGAGTGCTTTACAAGCTGTTTTCTGTCAGGACCACATATCAATAGAACAGTTCCCCTACAAAGATGACAAAAAAAAAGTATGAGTTCCAAATCAGTAGCACAAAACACCAAGGAGGCATGGATAGGATGTGTCATTTTAATCATTTTGTAGAGGGAAGGGGAAAAAATGTATGTACTCTTTGTGAGCAGCTCAGCAAACGTACAGGTCTGTTCACTCTGTAATTAAGGTATAGAAAGGATAGTTCTTTGTAATGTTCTGTTAGTTAAACTGAACGTATCATTGTGTTTGTGTAAAGCTGTAGTGAAGTCCTGCGAGTCAGTTTTGTAATAGATCAAGATAAGAAGTTGGTTCATCTCACCTTGTTAGTGGCATGGAGAAATTCAGGACCAAAAGCAGAAATAAGTCCTTCAGGCAGATGCTGCCACATGTGTAAAAATCACTGGTATAATGATGTTTGGTTTTTTTAAGCACCAGTGGCCAGTATTGGTGGTAATGGGCACAGTGCAGTGGACATGCAGGGAGTGTTGAACTTACAATAAGAAGCTTGTGTTGGGTGAACAGTATGAATGATGATAATAATTAGGAATTCATTTCTCTGGAGTTCAGTAACCATTAAGATTCTTGTTAATAAAATTGAGCAGAAAAAGTGCCATGGTAAACAAAAACTAGCTGATTTTATTATGATTACAAGTAAAACTGCAAATCTTGCTCCTTCCTAATTTTGTGAACAAAGGCCAGATTTACTTAAATATAAGAAATAAGTATCATCTTATACTGCATTGTGTGGCTGTACAGGGTTCCAATTATGTTGTGGGGGTAACAACAAGCTTTTCCTCCATTTTCATCTTAATATGTGTCCCACCTCTGACAGCAAGACATTGTCCCTGCCTTTGTAAAGGGGCCGTTCATTTTACATCCACTTACACAAATTTAAATAAATAAATAAATAAATAAATAAAATGGACTAATGCTTAGTAGTCTAGTTTTCACACAAACCCAAGTTTGTGTTGAGTCTAAGTCTGTTTGTCCAGTCGTTACATTTTATGTGATGCAGGTCAGGAAATCAAATCATTTCTGTATTTTGTCTTCTTTTTAACTTTAAAACATTTTTGCATCCCATTTTCCTCAACTATTTTCACACCTGTGGTGTTTAGTCTGTTCATTTGGTCACTGTTGTGAGGAGCAAAACACATAAGACACTTTGGAGGAGGTGTTCTCGGTGTGGTGTATGCTTTATGGGATGCTGGAACAGTCTGTACAGGCTAGCAACTAGCTGTAAAATAAACATGGTTTCTCCATGTTCTCCAATAGTCCAGAACACAGCACTTTCTTCCTGTATTGAGTTTTGTTGCTCTCATCCCAGACACATGTGGGCAATAAACGGACTGAACATTCTCACCTAATTTGTAGTGACGCATTTTGGTTCCCCTGGAGTTCACTCGGTCTTTTCGGTGTTAAAACAATACTTTAATTTTACAAAATCTTTTGATATATCACAGATCAAGGTTTTCAACTAAGAAACAAATGGAAATATTGAAAAGGACGTAAAAGTGAGTGATAACGTAGCTGAATCAATTGCAAAACACTCGGCTCCCAAACAGGAAACAAACCAAGTAAAACACATGACATATATGACACAGATCTCCAAATGGAGATCGGCACATGTTAAAATCTGTCGATTTTCATAGTAATTGCAATTTAGTTCTTGTGCAGTGTTCTCTCTTTTATTGTTTTCAGTGTGACTGTAAACATCTTTAACTCTGTATGCATTTGTCTTCTTAACTTTCATTTTTTAATTTTCAGTTTGATCTTAGTTCAGTTTATTTCTCCTTCTTAGTGCTGGAAGTGAGAAGGCAGACTTCTTTTTTTTTTTTCCTTTTTAAGCTCAACACTGGATCGATTTGGAGTTCCTGTACTCACTCTACAGCTGTCATGTTTTACAGTAGAGCAATCCAGAAGTCTGGCCAGATAATGACACTTGCATCTGTGCTTCCTGACAGGGGAGATGTGAAACTTTGATAGTCTCCACTCAGCCATTTTTAATGACAAATACCTCAGGGAGGTGTTGGATAGCAGAAGAGGGAAATGATCTTTACATAACCTGTGACTATTGGCTAATATTTATAAAAATTTAAAAATGACTCACAAAAAACCCCACTGAAAACTGACACTGTCAGAAAATATGAATTTCATGAATTTTAATTAACTTAAGGAAAGGGTTACATAGTGTTACATACTTTAGAGTTTTGTCTTGATTTATCCATTCTTGTAATTTATGGCATACACGTTGCAAAAAGAAACAGTTCTGAATTTTTCAGAGGATGTGTGGCGTGAAGTATATACACACCAAAATTATTGTGATTTTGCAGAAAGTTTGTCCTCAAAAAACACTTTGTGGAACAAATGAATTCATTATCTAGCAATGATGAGCTTGCACTGATTTTTCTTAACAAGAAAAGAAAGAAACTGATTCCAGGTTAATCTGATTTTCAAAAGAAGTTGGCAGGAGGAGGAATTTAATGGTTTTTAATGGAATTTAATGGCTTAAGTAACTTGTGAAAAGAATACTTTAAGTTTTAAGTCGCATTTGGCTAATGTTAATATCTCCAGTGTCATTAAATCCAGAAACTTTTGAAATTTGGTGTAGTAAAGTTTCAAGTTAAACAAGTTGAGAATTAAGCTACCTATCATTTTGGCAAACCTATAAACATTTTCCAGTAAAACCTTGTCTTTAAAAAACACGGACTCCTCTTCTCAAGTTCTTATTTAGTTATCTAAACTTACTCAGTCTACAGCTCTAGTAAAGTTATTCATAGAAATTTTAGCCTTCTTCCCTGCCTTGTAACAGGAAATTAAAGGGATTCACAAAAACAACTCAGAAGTGCTCATTTTCACAATGAAGGAAGAGGCAACGACAAAAATAGATGACATTTATAGTCAATAAAAACCTCTCATCAGGTGACAGTTCTTAAGTTCCCTGCTGTGGAGCAATTATATCTCTGCTACTCATGTTACCTTGACTACAGTATAATAGCTGTAGGCATGTATTGCACCCTATTACACTGTATTGCAACAGAATCCAGCCAAACCGTGAAAAGAATAAAAGTTATGCAGTGACTTGACTTTGGTGGACTCACAGCATGACAGTTCTGCTGTGTGACTGGGGTGTTTTATGAGGCCCTTGCTGAACTCGAACTATATGAATATGAGGAACGTGTCTGTTTCACATGAACACTATGATTGTTTATGGTAAGGTTATCTCATTGACATACAGTAATTTATTGTGGATGCTACAAAACAGCTTAAACACCTCCCATTTAAAATATGAAGCTTTGTCTGTTTGTATTTGTGTGTCACTATGTGTGAAACTGCAGAAGCCTCCTGATTGAAATACAACCATTCAAGCAGTATAATTATGTTGTGCCATTAACATTTGCCCACCACCCTGCCGAGAATATTTGAATCATGAAGCCACTATGTGTCTTAGCTTTAAAACACACTGATCACACCATTTGAGTGAACTATATTCTACATTCTACAGTACCTGACCTATTCCATATTTATTTATATTTTGCTTTTAAGGAGCCAGAGATTCTTGACATTTTTGCATGGGGCCTAAAACAGTAGTTCTCAATAGTTTTGGGGGGACATCAGCTGCTTTTTTCACTCATTTTCCGTCCAGTTCTTGAACCCTAGAGCTGGACTGTACCATTTGATCCACTCTACAATATAACCTGGAAAGCAACTGATTGACAAAAGCTTCATTTTTCAGGATGGCAATCATCACAAACACACTGCCAGTGCACCTCGACAGAAAAACACACAATGGAACACTCATTGATTGACCTCCCCATAGCCTGGACCTCAATGTTGCTGAAGCAGTGTGGGATCACCTTGAGACAGAACAAAAGGTGGTCGACATCAAAAGAACACCTTTGGACCCAACATCAACAGCTTTGTAATGTCCTTCAAGAAGTCTGGAGAACTATAACTGAAGAACACTGCAAGTAACTACAGCGAAGCTTGCTAAGAGAGTTCAGGCTGTGTACCTGTGTACCAAATGCTATCATTCTAGCTTCTTGCAATTGTTCAACCTCTGTTTTTGCATTATACACTATATTTCAACATATGTTTACACATCCTACTCCTTTTCCCATTTGCTTAGCAAAATAAAAAAAATTGAGGGGTGGCTTGAGACTTTTGCACTGTATTCAAAATGAGTTACAGTTGTATTGTTGTGTCAATATGAAATATATATATTTGACAACGGGGGACTGCAAGTCTAGAATATCTATAGAGACATGTTATCTATCTGCCATGACCACCAAATATATTGTGTGCAAAAGATAACTTATACATCCATATGTGGTATGATTCAATGACTACACAAGAAGGGAGAATATAACAATATAGCGTTTCATTCCACTGAGGTCAGCTCGACACAGACAGGTAGCAAAGTCTTAAAATTTTCCACTGCAGTATGTACGTTTGTGAAAAAGAGACCTGCAGAGTCTCAGCTCCACAAATTACATCTAATTTCTATCACACTGAGTTTGTGTTTGCAATAGTGCCGAGTGAGAACATTGTATATTTATAGTTTAAAATTATATTTCTTTTTGTATGGGTGATTGGCTGTAACATTTTTCCCCTTTTTGGAACATATTTAACATTCTTGAGACTGGCTGAGTGTCTGCCTTGGTAGGAGAAATATTTTTTTTTTTAGAAAGGCCGGACTTCATCTCAACAGCACTTCATCTCAGGGTGACTGCATAGTTTTTCTGTGGTTTTCCACAGCCATCCTGCAGTGGCTTTTTGCAGTTGGGCCTATTTCAAAGTTTTATTATAGATAACGCCAAGTGCACTTAGCTGAGAGATAGCTAAATAAAATCAGGGTTAATTTTGTTTTTGTTTTTTTCCTCAGCTTCTAAATAAAAGTTTTCACTTGGCCCGTTTTCCTTTGCCTACTTTACTCCAGTGCATGAATCCAATTACCTACCTAGAGTACATGTAACCCTTTATTTGACCACGCACCATATCACCACACATTTTCTCTTTGAATTCTAAGCATAACTTCAACCATCTCGTGCGAGAAAGGAAGCAACATAGCTAATGCGATCTTCTGATTGCGGATATCATTAAGCAAGCACCAATATCAAATTGTTGAACCTGATCTCTCTTTGAAGTGCCCCATAGCACATTGATTGCTACCAACGTGCTTCACTCGACGGATCATATTTTCTAGGTGATGAGC
The DNA here is from genome assembly GCF_013358895.1 of Oreochromis aureus. Taxonomy (NCBI): domain Eukaryota; kingdom Metazoa; phylum Chordata; class Actinopteri; order Cichliformes; family Cichlidae; genus Oreochromis; species Oreochromis aureus. The sequence goes on from NC_052960.1 coordinate 5,629,687, forward strand.
AGTGATTCGTGTGGGCTCAAATAGTGCTAGGAGTTTTGCCCTTGGTGTTCAATTTTTGTCTCATGAACTAAAAATGTAATTAAAAGGGCATTTTCTTTTATGACCTCATTCTCCTCATATGAGAAAGCCTTTTATTTGGAATGGCCTTTTTCCTTCAAGTCTTTTTCTACATTAGGTTTGCTGAGATGTTTGTCTCATCTCTACAGAGGACTTTTGAAGTTTTAGGGTTTCCTAACTTTTGATTATGAGTGAATTTGTTAACATTTCTTAAGCAAAAATTTCCACTGACAACTCCTTTTAGATTCCAGACATCGGGCATGAAAGAAGTCAAAAACCTGAAGGAGGAGAACTTGTCAGCGTCCAGAGGCAGCTTACAGGTAGACCAAGCGAGGTGCAGCTCTGGCTGTGGCTGATGGAAAAATACATGTGGATGGATGGTGTGAGAAGTGCAGTAAATACAACAGGTTTTGGTTTTATTCTCTCAGGACTGTTCCTTCTGTCATGAATAAGTTTGGTTGACAACTAGGACTGCTTACACAGATCTGAACCCTGTGACAGACTCTCGACCTATCCAGGGTGTACCTCGCCTCTCGCCCTATCGTAGCTGGGATAGGCTCCAGTGGAAGATAAGTGGAAGAAAATGGATGGATCCTAATCTGACCTCACCACACAGAAGTGCAGAACACATTGTTTAATACCTTGTGAAAGATTTCACATAAGTGCTTAAAAAATATGTTGAGAATCTCTTGGCCCAACATAGCATTCGGAAACAATCCAGCAATTGCATTACAGTTCACCGATGATGAATAATGGCTATGTTAAGTGTATCCCTGTTTTAATTCTTCTGATTCCTCCTACGGAAAATTCTCTGCTTTCTTTGCCACCACCATTTAACAACTGCCAAACACAGTTAAGCTTTCAAGAATTCATCCTATATGGCATTTTTCTGTTAATTTACAGGCTGCACAAAGTGTTGTTGAGTATAAAGTAGGACAACTTGTTCTTTCCTTTCTGGTTTGTTCCTATTTTAGAACAAAGTGGGAGGTAAAAGAGGGTTGTGAACTGTAGCCATCTGCTATTCAGTCATCAAGATGATGTACCTATGATTTGTCAGGATAACTAATCGCATAGAAACGCATGCCCATTGTCAAAGATATAGTATTTATTGAGCCTTAACAGAGGGCAAGGGCAGTATTTCTCTATGATTTTGTAATCCTAGCCTGGAAATGAATAACCCTGGTTGTTGAAGTTATTTCTACTCTTTAAACTTTTACCTATTAAGTAAAACCATATTTATGTCTGATCATTCCTAAATGAATTCATACGGGACTATCTTAACCCACCAGAAGAACAAGGACAGAAGAACAGACCTCACAGAGCCTCAATCCAACATCATCACACAAAGAGACAGAAGATACTTAAACAGCCAAGTGCTTTGGCTTAGTATCTAGTATTTCTGAGACAGTATTTTGCATTTCTAATATTGATAACTTTGGAATACGAATGATGTTAAACATGCTTTAATAAATTTAATTTTCAGTTTCACACTCACAATCTAATATTCAATTGCAGAAGCACTTAAGAATAAGTCAGCTTATGTATCTATGAATCGTCTTTGGTGCAACACTGAATACAAAGGAAATTAAATCAATAATAGATAATCAGGCAAATTATATACATTTTTTTAAATGTGAATATTTGTACGTATATATGTATATATCTGAATATGTGTGCTGAAAGAGCTTAACTTGCAGCACTCGTGTAACCCTGTGTTTATATCATGAAGCGGAAAATGGATTTTTGAAGACTAGCCTACAAATGAACAGGTTTGAGATTTGTTTTATCACACCATTTTGGTGATGTAATACTTTATTCTTCCAAATCAATAAAGATTCAAATCTTTATACTAGCAGTGGCATCAGTTTTTAAAACATTAGCTTTACTTGTATTGCCTACAACCTTTGCAGAGTACCGCAATGCATATGATTATATATAACGAGTACACAGGAACTTATCTGCATGTCTCAGGTTAATTCTATTTAATTATTTAACTGGATTGACTTTTGCTTGACATTTCCTCATTTCTAAATTTCATCATCTCAAGTCACTGCCAGGTACTATTTGAAGGGTGATGTAAGCATACAGTTAGGTCCACTGAAAACTTTTTTTTGTGGCATGCACCACCATAGTGGATTTTAAATTACACAATCAGATGTGATTGAAGTGCAGACTTTCAGCCTTAATTTAAGGGATTTTTCAAATATATTGCTGCTTCATGTGTGGGAATTACAGCCATCTTCAGAGGCTCAAAAGTAATTGGACAATGGACTGACTAGCAGCTTCATGGCCTGCTGTTCCTTCTGTAACTCATAGCAAACTGTCATTTACGCAGGTAAAAATATCACTTGACTGCTTTATGTCATTTTTACATTTTTCATTAATTTATGTGATGGAAATAATTGAAGTTATTAGTAATAGTTTTGACCAGACCTAAGACACATAACAGAAGAGCCCAACTACTTCACATGACAACAAGAGAAGATAGAAATGAGTCGACTCCATCTGAAGGTGTGAAGGACAAATGATGTGATGAGGCCACTGCTGAATTTAGCCACTTATACTATTCTGGATAAACTGTGTATTGCCGTTTCAGACATATTTCGTCATACTCTGTGCTTTGAATCTGTTAAAATTCCCCAAACATCTGTTGTCCAAAGGCATCGTCTCATTAGCCTGGATTTGTCTTTTTGTGTTTGGTTCATTTGGCCTGATTGGACTGTCTGGAATCCTTGCACAGGCCGAGCTGCCTGAAAGGGAGCAGCATGTCAGAGCTGTATGGATTACAGGAGGCACCTTGCCAACATCACCAACAGGACCATCAGACTCGATTTCTGGGTTCATTTCCTCCAACTGTGCCTGAACTGTCACATCCAACAATAAAAGCTTCCACTGTGCATCCAAAAAGTATTCCGCTCTGTAATGATAACAGGGAGCTCATTGTTCTTCTGCAAATTTTCATAGAACACAACTTAGTGTTTGAATTTCAGTCTATATAGGGTTCTCACAACTAAAAGAAGCAACTGTTAGTGGACCGGACTAACCTTCAAACCTTTTGTAGAACAGAGCACATGTGAAACACACTTGTTTTCCAACTGCTGTGTCTGTAATAAAACACACTCAAAAAGCAAATATCACCAAAAAATAAATTTAAAAAAGAAAGAAAGAGAAAAGCAAAAAAGCAACGCCCTCCAGAAGTCAGAGACAGGTCTGTCCAGAAACCCCCAGCAGTACTGAAGACCTGAGGTCACGCATCTTGATTAGATTGTACCCAACACAGGAGAGGGAAGAGGAAGGCCCAAGTGCCCACAGCCGTAGGGGAAGAGCCCCAGAGAACCAGAGGCCAGCCAGCCTCCCTGCCACGAGCCAAGAACAGGGGCTTTAGAACCGTACAAAGGCTCCACCATGTGCAAAAGAGCTCTAAGCCACCCAAGATAAAAAAAAAAAAACCCCAAAAGAGCAAATCAGCCACTGGAACCACCAAGTGCCCACATCTTCGTTGGTTAGTACGTTTGTAGTGGCCAAAAAACAATTCCCTGGAATAAGAAAGCAGCTAAGATGCTAGAATAGCTACAGTTTAACATTTAGAGTTTTAGCATTTGTTACTAACATATGAATGAAGGTGGCAACCGTGAATTAATATTGTCCCCAAAACTCTCAACTTTGTTACACTGATTAAAAATACAATTTTGTTTTCTCTTGATGGCATCACATAGCAGCCACCAAAGATAGCCTGAGGAGTTTCTGTGCTCAGCATATCATTAATATGCCACATAAATATATTTTTTGCACATTTAGCCAAATGATAGGATGTCAGTCACTGAATTTCCACAGTGCAGGCAAGCCCCCCATTTCCAGTCACTGCTTGAAGCTGAGAAAGTTATCCATAACTTCTTACATAACCACTAGCTAGGATTAAAATATATCACACCTCTTTAACTGTAAATGCTATAAATGTACCTTCTGTAAGCTAAGCTCCAAAACAGCTACACACTGCATTTTAGGTTTGCATTATTCTTCTTCAGAATGAATCCTCTTTATTGCCTCCCTTGGTCAAACTCTAAATTGTGCCTGACCACAGCTTTATGAGATCTATAAGAAGGCTTATAAAAATTTTCTGTATTTAAACAGCTGTGAACAACATTCAGCATATTGCCCTACTCCAGCTTGTGGTGTGTTCCTTTTTGTATTCTAGTGTATTCCAAGATTTAATCTCCTTTGGTCTTATACCTACCTACAAATTGTCAAAAGCAGTCATTAATAGCAGTAATGTCAGTGTTAATGGCAGATAGATAGATACAAAAGGGCTGAACATAAAAACACATAAAAATATGTAATCACACTCTGCTAGCCAAGAAAGGTAAGAGGGGGTCATTCTAAATATGGAAGTTTAGAAGAACAAAAGAAGTTGTGATGCAAGATGTGAAGATTTGGAGGGAGTGTTGAAATTTCAGGGAGATTAGGTATTCGTAATCACATAAATGCAGAGTATTTTTTGTACACATAACATGTCCCTCACTTTCTGTCACCAACACACACACTTTTTTTTTTTTGTATACAGGAGCATGTGTACCAATCCATCACAGCAAGCAAAAAAGCGGTGTTTGACCCATAAAATCTAAAGGGACATTAATTAAAATCAAATTGAAAGGGGATCTAAAACAGTGCCCTGTCAGAAAGCTTCTTACGTGTTGATATCCAGCCTTTAAAATACTGCCATCTTGTGGTCGCACTTGGCTATTGTCTCTGGAAGCAGACTCGACTCTTGAGTCCGATTCCACCAGAATCTAAATGGGGCAAGTTATCAATGGATACAGCTCAGTCAGTCTATATGAGAAGCAAGTAAAATCTTAAAATCAACTCTAGAAAAAATATTTTTCAGGCGTTTTTGATTTTTTTTTTTCTTCTTAAATTTGGTGAGAATCAAACATTCAAGCTATTAACTAGCTGTTGTTTTTGCCCCAACTGTCAATACAATGAATCACAATAGTCAAGAAATAACTTACATGCAGACCAGGTAGCACTTGATCTTTGACTGGACAACAATAGTTGCTTGTTTGTCGAGAAAGCGGGTTTGACAGTGAGCCGTGATTATTCTGCAGAGAAAATGTTCTCATAATAGAAAACTGTCCTCAATATAATGGTCAGTGGTCACACAGATACTGCTTTATCAGGTCTGCCTCTGGCAACAGTCACAAATGTTAGGTGAAAAACGAGCACATGGTGTTTCTCAGCTTTTATGTCACACATAAACACACACAACACAGCCTGGCCATCTGACAGGAAATGGGAATGAAGTGAACCGCTTGGTAAGGGATCTAAGGTAATCTTAGACAGCAAGTGATAATGGAGAGGGGTAGACAGGAAAAACGGATGACTAACATCTTGAACTGAATTGAATTGACACTCACTGAGTAATAGTGTAGGGGGAATAGGAGAGGAAGATAACAGGAGAGCAGTCAACAGGAAAGGTGAGTTGGGAACATCTGCCTTAGTAGCCCTCACTCTTCTTGACATTTCCTGGAAATTTGGTTGCTTGCGTTGTAATCTTAGCATTCAACTGCAGCCCCGTCATACTGAGTGAAAGCAGATGGCAATATTCGGAGGTAACAAAGTGTTTAAATAATATGAGCAAATACAGAAATACAGGTGTACAGAATCGCTTTGTTTTATTCATAAAAAGCGATGTGATTTCATGTAAGTCACATGTAAATCCTCCCTATAAAAAATAGAAATACTAGTCCAATTTCATTGACAAAGTCTCTACTCAATGACTAAATCATAACAATTTTGAGTAATAAGAAGCAACATAGAGATGCACAAAGCTGGATAAGGTTACAGCTACATTTCTCAACTGTTTATCCAGCATAAGACAAACTGTCTACCGTTAGGGTTATTTGGATAAAAGTTGCCATTGTTGTACTTAAATTTGTAAAACCTTGGCTTAAACTGCATGTTTAGATGTTTTTCTGTTCCTCCCCTACATCTAAGATGTGGGGGATGCAATGGCTGTAGTGTTTAACTCCAGGCACATTGCATGTAAGGTTCTGGATTTCCTTATTTGGTAAGGAATGTTTACTTCCTGCCATTTATGGGCTCACCTGTGCTTGTATATGGTGGATTGTTAAAGGGGTTAAACCATATACAGGGGTGGGGTGAGATGACCCTTTGTGATCAGTAGGAAGACACACACACACACACACACACACACACACACACACACACACACACACACACACACACACACAGTGCCTTAGTTTCATGACACACCACAGGGGTTTTACAATGGGGTTGTGTCATTTCAATAAAAGGCTGCAAGCGGAGGCCGAGGTTGGGGTTGTCTTGGATCGGGTGAGGAGCTTTCGGCTCTGAAAGCCTGATCTGATCGGCTGCCCTTGCAAGTTAAAATGGATCAAGCTCCGTCTTGCTTTGTTCACGGGAATACGTCTCTGAGTCAGCGAGGCCTGCAAGCACAGACCTAACATCCACAAATTCAGTGTACTATTCAGAAATTCCAAACTGTTGCTCTTGCTGCGATGGGGCATCCCACAAGGATCACACTGAGAGCAAATACTGTTCAAATATGAAACCACATAAAATCTTTATTCACGTGCTGCTAGAAATGAATAATGTCAATAAAGAATACTATGAACACTTTCTTTAAAAAAAAAAAAAGAAGAAGGAAAAATCACAAATATTCTAAGGCAAAGGTTGAAGTATTTTGGGAAAATGCAATAAAAAAAAGAAAAGAAAAAAAGCACTATATTTGGAAGAGAACAAGTGCCAACACACACACACATAAATCCCAACGGAGAAGCACAGAGCAGCAGTGTAGTGTGGGGGCACTTTTACACCTCAGAGCCTGTAGGTATGACGATTGTGGAGAGGCTGGATGATGGAACCAGACAATGACTCAAAGCACAGAAATAAGTCATTAGAGGAATGGTTGAAAAGTATAAAGGCTATCTCTCTTCAAGAGTCATATTCTGAAGAGAGCTGTTCCATAGATGTAGATGGGACTGTCCAAACTTTCTCCTTATCACTGTGCTAGTTTTATCAGTTGCTATAAGAAATTTAGCTAATTAATTAAAACTTTATTTCCCTTTTCCAGCCTGAACTATGAGTTACTCTGTATATCTAAAAAAGATAACTGTCAATGGTTTAGTCAGTCTTGGTTTGTGTTCTGAGAAGATCAGTGAAGATAAGATGTCGGTCTTCACGAGGTCCCAAACAGATCCACTCTGACGGTTGTTTGTAACCCTCAGTGCAGAACAACTTTTGTTCTCAATAATTTAGATTTCTACGTCGAACTTTTTCGTCCTACCTCAGTTGCCGTTGAAGATCTTCCTCGATGACAAATTTTTTGCACTGACTCAATCAACATCTTATAAATATTTAAAAGATCTCAACCATAAATAACTAACAAAAAGAAATACATAAAAAGGAATCTCAGCTTTAGTAGAAAGTTTGTTGAGATGGCTCAGCCTATACAGTTTAAGAAATTCCCGCACACTTTACTGATTTATTCTTTAGATTTTTCTTTTTTATATATTTTAAGTGGGTATCAGTCTGTTAATCAATATCCAAGTACCAATTATCAGTTCTGAATAACTTTTTAAAAGCAATGCTAACATAAATTAATTTTTTGACCGGACTGCACCCCCCTAAAAATTTATACCCAAGATGTTTAAAGGACATTACAGTAATTTAATTATTTAAAGTTAATTTTAAAATTTAATGTACAGTAGATATATACTACGATTGCTTATTTTCATAAGCAATCAATGAAACAGGCAGTGCAGTATTGTGATGAAAATACTTTACTTTAAGTCAAAAGTAAAGTAAATGATTGACCTGAGTTAATTTGGTAAATGCAATTCATTATTCCACTGTAGCCTGTTTATGCTGTTGCTTACTGCAGCACAATGAGGGAAAGGTAAACGAGCATGCTAAACAGAGTTCATATAGCAGATGAACAAACACGGCCCATTAGTTTTGTTGCTACTTTTCTGAGTGTGGCTTCATTCAGATTGTTCTGATTGTGATGTAACACTCACCTAATAAATAGAGAATTTTTATGCTTGTCCTCAATATCAAAGGAAATCTCGTGTGCTTAAATTTCATTCCTCCTTTCACTGTTCTCTCTGTTGTTTCATCTCTCCCTTGATCTCTTAATAGGAATTATCTATCACAATGAAGCGTGCACAGACTTTCACTTTTACGCTTCAATGCAAAGCAGCTCTCTCTGGTCACACAGCACAGTGTTAAAAGTTTGGCTCTGTAAGCCTCCTATTTTCCCTGGGTAGTGTCTGCAACATGTACAACATTACTGTGTTTTAGCAATGGTCTTAATTGCAGCTTCATTTACATCACATGTTAACAATGTTTGCAAATCTCAAACACACCAACACAAAGTACCAACACCCAAACATGGGTATGGTCATTAGAGGCCAACAAAACTAGTAGCGTGTGTTGGATTTTGTTTACTCTAATAAAACATAAGACTTGCTCCTTGTCTGCCTCACCGTCTCAAACTACTTTTAACTACACAAAGATATAATGGTGCATTAATCTGTTAAAAATAAATTAAAATCACAATTTAATGATTCTGTTGTAACATATTAAAACATCTCCATTACTAAATCAAGACTGATTGATACTAATTTATGCTTATGTTGTATAAAGTTTCTCCATGTGGTTAAAATGACATCACCACTAGAATTCTTTTTTTTTTAATTTTTCATTTCAAAGGTTTATTTTATTAGCATAAGATGTCCCCAAGTAAGTGTCCATTCCCAATTTCCACATTACATTTAGTTTCTTATTAGACCAACAGTGCACGTGTACAACTATTCTTTCAAAGTACAAAGTAAAATGAATTATGTATTTACCGAAGGATAGAACCCCTATAACTTTTTGCTGTTATTTGGGCGAGTGTGTTCATGCACGTAAGTTTCTGGATGGATGTGTGTGTCAGTAATTCTAATCTAAAACCTGTTTATAAAGAAGCCTCCGGCAAGTAATGTGCTCTAGAGGAGGAAAACAAAAACGGATACACACAAACACACATATGCAAGTGTCTATGTCTTAACTGTTGGGACAGACAGGATTTTTTTCTTAACATATCAAATAAGACATGTTTTCATATTAGGAGGCTGTGTAATTAAACCACACGATCATTCTGAGCTTGCTTTTCATATTCTTTAATTTTAGGTGTAAACAAACCTGCATAAGCAATCACAAAACAATCTCTGTTGTGCATCACTGTGAATGTTTTGGGTTACAAATGGTAACGTCATGATGATCACATTTATACCTCAATTTTGAAAAGAGTTAAAAGAGTAATTGCAGTAAATTACTGTATAGTATAGTATACTGTTATCCTGGCAGGTTAATTCTCAGCATGTCTCAGTATTTTAATTTGGAGACACAAACTACTCAAACCTTTACAAGTTATATTTTGAAAGGGCAAATCAGGCCTGAGGGAAATGAACAAAGAAATGAGGATACTTAGAAGTTAGAAGATAGTAAAGATGACCTGTTTGGTTCCTACTTGTCGGTTTACCACATTCATACAATTTATTCAGTGAACAAATTCATGGAACACAATTCAGGGTTCTGATTGCCTTATGTAGGTTAAAAATACATCAACACCAACTTTCTGCTTTGAGCTGTCAGCCTGTTGTGGCTGATATTCCCATTCCACAAGAATGCAGCTTTAGTTTTGTCAAGAAGAAAAGCTTAAAGGTCTCACCCCTTTGAACAACATGAGTTGCACTTTACAGCATTTGCAGCTTTAAAGACATTTGTTGATTTTGCTACAAAAGACAGGAAAATATCTGATGAAACACAAAGGTGAATTTTCTTTGTTTATCCCTTAGGGAACCAAATAATTTTAAACAATAAAAAGTCTTTTCTGGACCCTAACAGTTGTTTTCTGGAAATGTGATTCTTTGAAAAAGCATAATTTTTCTCTGTTGTCATTCTACTTTTTTAAGAAATCCTGAACAGATGTACAAAATCCTTCTCCCATCAAAACATACTCTTTTGAATCCCACCACTACAGCTAGCTTAATAATGCCAGTCTAACAACATGTACAGTGACACAAAAAAGATTTGTTAATCAAAGCAACTACTGCTTTGGCTAATGATCCTATTAGCATAAGCAATTATGTTAAATATATCATGGTGATATGATATTTTGGTAGGACAGTAAGCAGCTCAACTGCTGACTAATGACAACGTTAAAGTTCATGATTTACTTGACATAGCTGCAACAGTGATGTGGTTTCCACATAAGTGATGTAATGTTTTCAGCTGTGCATGATTCGTTTTCAGAAGAATTTACAATATTTATTGTTTGTTTATTTTTTCCTAAATTTGTGTTGATTATTTTACAGATGTCTTGCAATTCTAAAGCAACAGTGTTGCCCTAATGTCTATTTACACAAGATGCACATTAGTCAAGTATCTTGAATGATGTGTAACTCAAGATTCTACACACTTGCAAAGCAAAAGGAGTAGTTAATTTTATATAAATGTGATTTCACTCAGCTTTTAAAGTGCTGACTGTGGATCCCTGCTTAATCTTAGCCAGAAAAGTGTTTCCAAGAGGGAAGTATTCAAAATGCTTTTTAGAATTCCAAGAGCATTGTGGGGGTGTTGGAGTCCTGAAGGATAGAACAAAATGTAGAAAATGCACTTTTAGTTCTTTTCAGTATATGCTGTTGTAAGGCCAAGAAGTGTGTCATTGATGAAAATAAGCCACCCACATAATATTTCATTTCATTATAATGTTCACATTGTTAAAATGTTATTTTCTTTAGTTGTTGCAAAATAATGTGTGCCCCAGTCACCAGTGAGACATAATACTAGAAGAATGGTTATTGCTCTGTTTTGCATTGAAAGGGAGGTTCCCCTAAAATGAGCAGGTCTAGTGAGCATAAACAGGCCATGCTACTAGCAAAAGTCTGGAGACTATATACAAAATGTATAACAATGTGCTATGTATATACGCTAGTAAGCAGGTACCAAATGGTCATGAGCTGCCCATATGGAGCATAAAATTTAGGAACGTTGGCCGTTACTTATGTTAATGTGTATTTTTTGGTAGTGGTGTAGACAGAGAGATGTAGACAATTATACAAGTTATATAAGACAGTAATATTTTGTGTCTTCGTTCAAGTTAAAGAACAGCTACAACTTAAAGAAGTCTAGTTGTTTTTTTCCCCCAAGTTCCTTAGACAGAGGATAATAAATAAAACACCAACATATATTATCTTTTACCTTGATACAGTGAACGTGTTTGAATGTAGCAAATACACTTGTGCTTTGGTTCAGTCCAGTGTTCCTTTTTTATACTTAAAGTGAGGTTAATAGTCACTTTTCAAGTTTAGTAGTTCGTACTTTTAAATGGTATTTAATGTGACATCTTGTGGTTCAAAATAAGAGCAATTTGTGATTTGATTTGAGTATTTAAGTCACAATGTGGAGAGATCTCAATGGAGAGCACAATAGGGATGCCTTGTGACAATAACATGTTGATGGCCACCTATCCAAGCTAAAGGTTTAGGTGTTAACTGTGTGTGACTTTGACTGAGTGGGAGAGAGTGCAAGGTATGAAGTGAAATATAAATGCAGATTTAACAGCTTGGGAAGCAGAATGAAGGGAGAGAAGAAGAAAGAGAAACGTCTAGAGTGTGACAAAGAAAAGTTTTGTTGACGGATGGAAAGACAGGATAGGAAAATGAATGAAAACAGCAATGATGAGTGCAGGTAAAGATAATGAGGGAGAAGAAAGCCGACAGAAACACAGATATCCACTCACATATGCACAGTTAGGTATCAGACTCTGCTTGGTTACACACACAGAATTATTGGCAGCTGCACAGGTACACTAATTGATATGACAGTGATAGTCTCTTCGTCTCTCACACACACACACACACACACACACACACACACACACACACACACACACACACGTCTGGTTTGCTATCCTCGTGGGGACATCCCATTGACATAATGCTTTCCCTAGCCCCTTACCCTAACCATCAAAAATGAATGCCTAACCCTAACCCTTACCCTAAACCTAACCATAACCTAATTGTAACCCTGACACTAAAACCACATTTTGAGTGTGAAAATTGCTTTCAACCCCGAGGGGACCTGGATTTTGGTCCCCACTGTGCAGAAAGTCCCCACCAGTATAGTAAATGTCAGATTTTGGTCCCCACCAGGATAGTACGAACCCGTACACACACACACACACACACACACACACACACACACACACACACACACACACAGTGTGTTTTCTACCAATTAAATTAAACTGTGAAGTTTAATTGGTAACAAATGCCTGCAGTGAGTGACAGGTGATCTTTGTTAATGACAGATCTGGTAACTGAGGTACCCAAGGGGAGCAATGAACAACTACTTCATGACTGGTTAAGCTTCAGAGGTGTGCCATCAGTCAGACAGTCAGTATAGCTTTATTCACATAGGAAGGGCTTGTTATGGTCCATTCTTGAGTGATTTCTCACCAAGTCTGACCTATACCTTTGGTTATGAGTCAAAGATAATAGAATAATAGAAGCTGTTATGGTTACATTATAGGAAGCATTTTTTCTAGGATTTATGGGACTGTTCTTCTTATTAAATGTTAAAGTTGCTGGATTGCTGATTAAAATCTTTTTTTCTCATTCATTTTTTCTTTTTGACCAAAAGCAGCAGATAAGCAACACAGGTGGGCAGTGTTGTAGTCTGTTATCGCAAATACTCAGTTTGCAACAATTAGAATGAGTAGATGGTTAAGGAATGAGCTATTAAGCTGGGGACTGGCACCAGATTGGTTGCATCTGAGTGTGTCAAAATGAGCTGATGGCAGGTAGGAGGCCAGTGGCTAGTGTGGTGGCATGTCGTATTGAGGTAGTTGTAAGAGAGGCAGGCTAGAGAATTACATTTGATATTAACAGTGGATTAAATTGGAACATAACCAAAGTGAACAGACAGAGAAGATCACCCTCATCAAGTTTCTCCACTGACTCTAAAGAAATGTCCTCAAGCACCAATACTGTCTTAGTGATTATAGAAGCTCAACAGGACCACTTTTACTTGAAAAACATAAAGAAAGAAAGCAAATCTGCCTCAGAAATTTCTTGTGAATTTCTTCTTCTGTGCTATCAATGGTGTGTTGACAGTACATGTCAGCGACATTCACATGGGCATATAACAAACTCTGTATGAGCGTAATAAAAACCACTGAGAAAATCACTGGAGCACAGCTGCAAGACATCGATAACCCAGACTGCAATCAAAGTTGTCACCACCACATTGGAGATCAATCATAGTTAGTCCCTCATAGAGACAATATAAATAGAAAAATTCAGTCTGTCCAATGGTAAATATTTCTTTTTTATATAGATTTATTTTAAAACTTATATGCCTCATGCTTTTTTTAAAAAACTGATTAATGGTTGATTTTAACAATTACGTTGCAAGAAAAAAATGGAAACTGTCCAGAAGCCTTAGCACTACTTTAAAGTGTGACTGTAACCATGGCAGGAAAGTCTTGTGTGTCCTTCTCCACTGTGGCATCAGGATGGCCTGTACTTATCTGATAAAACAGGAGGTAACTCTAACAAAATGAGTGGTTCCTCTCATCTCCCACAGTCACCTTCAGGCAGGAGACAGTGGCACTGCATGTGTGTGTGCATGTGTGTGTTCAGCACAGGACACTAATAAGCACTACTTTGTCTCTGTATGTCCTTGTCCTAGTTAAACAGACACACACAGGAGTTACATGGAAGGAAAGGAGGAGGAGATAGGGAGAGCCTGGAAACATCATTATGACCTGCCACTGTACTATGGGAACACGATGTCTCTCTAGCAGTGTGACACACACACACACATTCATAGATTATTACTGTGGTGTCTACAATCAGTGTAGCACAGGGTCAAGTCAGTTAACGTCTACAACCTTCATCTTCTCAGCAGAGCTCCCCACAGGACTTGCGTTTTCAGAGATACTTCAACCCAGTTGGTCATGACAATTTGGAGCCCCACAGAAACGGTCAGCGCCATTTTACCTGCTTCTAAAACACTGACTACAGGAACTGACTTAATGACATCACTTAATGTCTAATATATCCAGCACATAAAAAAAATTCCTGATAAAAGGCAAAACTTGCAGTCTTATTATTTCCTATCTAATGAAAATATTTACTGGAATTCTTAATGCAGTCCTGCACACCAACTGTGTAATTTTACTGAACAAATTTGCGGCATTTATTTTCTTAAACCAAGCTCAATTTTTACCATCCAAATAACCAGATCTGACCAATCACAGCACTGCATTTAGAAACAAGTGCAGTTTAGGTCAAAATGCACATTGGTACTAAATATAGAATGATATGAAAATAGTAAAATGTGTACAATAACACAATGGTACAATCTTTGCTGGACCCAGCAAATAAATCCCATGGATAGGCTCCGCAACGGTCAGAAAAATTTTAAAGACCTCAGTTTGCATGTGTAATGTTAGTTAATGACAGTGCAATTACAAATAGAGTGAACAATTATGGTTTGGAAAGATTGTCAGGAGAAAGCCTATACTTTGTAAAACAAAACAAAAAAGAAAAATGCCAGCAGAGCTTACGTTTGCAAAGTTGCATATGAACAAACCACAAAACTTCTAGAACAATGTCCTTTGGGCTGGTGAGCCACAGTGGTGCAGGGATGTTAATTTGTAGCCACATCACCTCAGCAACTTGCAGTTATTGCTTTGATTAGGAGCTACCCTGTGCACTCTAGACCTCAAGCTTATGGCAGGCCTAAAGAGAGCTGCCTATAAATGAATGCCCACACAGCCTAATGAACTTGTGCAACACTGTAAAGAAAAGTGGGCCAAAATTTCTTCACTGGGATGTAAAGCTGATGAAGTCATACAGAAAACAATTATTTTAAGTCATTCTTGCTACAGGCAGATTTTCTTAATTTTTACACTTTTCACTGCAAAGAGTCCTATTAAAACTTTGTCATATGAATGCAGATGTGTTCAGGTAGAGACATTTGTGAAACATGAGAAAACTGGGGAAAATTGAACACTACATTTGAATTATACTTCAGTGGCATAATCAATCAATCTTTATTTATAAAGCACTTTTCATACAAAAAAAAAAAAACAAACTGTAGCACAAAGTGCTTTACATGGTTAAAAGCAGCCCACCCACCCACCCACCCCCCACTCATTCCCCACACTCTCATTAACAGAAAGGTCATGGATACACACATTTCTCCCCCCACACACACACACACACACTTAAAGAGTAAAATTGGGCTGGGTACACATTAGCCAAGTAAGGAAACACTATCACAGGGAGCTGTCTGCACCGGGAGCCGGTCACAGACCGCAGCCTCCAGGCTGGGCACGCAGCAGGAGGGAGGCAAAGAAGCCCCCCAGCCAGGCTGAGAGACATTGAACATTGCAAAATACTTCTTTGAAGTGTTTGCAACTTTGCATTACAAAGATATGTAGCTGAAACAGGCCAAATATGAAACTAACAAGAATTAGCCAGAACAGATTAACTGCAAGGAGGAGGAGGAGCAGTGGGTAGCCATGATATTGCCTTCATTAAGGGCAAAATGACAGGAACAATATTCAGTCATGTTTGTCAGTGTTATCCACTGATCCACATGACACATTAATAGGCCTTGCGAAAAACAGAACCCCAAGCTGCTCTTCTGCTGCAACTACTCGTCACAAACTGCTGTTAAGGGGTAAGAGCTGGTGGTTAGGAGCAACTCAGTTTGTGAAAGTGGATGCAAGTCAACAGGTATACCCCCAGCCAAGACTGTTAGAAGCTCAGTCATAAATATAGCATAAATAACTAACATAAATATAGCCTGTAGCAAGAACACAGTCTTATTCAATGTAACTTTAAAAATGCCAAAAGGAACAAAGCAGAAGCACACGGCTGACAAGTCACTTATTATTATTATGCATAGTATATTTTAATGACCTACTATTATAACAATTTTTTTTTTAAATTACAATGATGGTGATTATAATGACACATAATGAGTCTCAGAACATCTAATGAGACAAAGTGTGTTTAATGAAGGACACTGAAAATAAAGAGAAAAAGACAAAGACATAGGGTTAGGCATTAGTGGCAGTGCGTTTTATTGCTACCCTCCGGCATGCAGTGGGGCTTTTATGGAAGGTGTCAGACTTGAAGCGGACAGTTGAATGACGTGACACACGCAGACCGATGCATACACGCACACACACTCATTCATTCAGCTCACACATATGTCCACCTACACAAACCATCACGCCCAACCAGCTTAGCAGAGTTAGACTCTCTCTTAGTGCAGCCCAGGGTTCCTTTTTGTGCGTGCCCTGATGAATATATCATCGGTCCATTTTTGGCGAAAAAACATTTCAGTTCCCACACGCTATGCGGCTCCGCCCTATCACTTTCAGTTAGATGAACATGGGGTTACAGCAGGACTGGTGGAGAATTTAAATACAATGCATGAAATGGAAAACAGAGCGAGAGGCAGGGAGGGAACTCTAGAGTGATGGAGAGTGGGTGGTTAAAAGAAGAATAGAAGAGAAGAGAGGTGAGACAGATGGGGAGAAAAGGGGATGGGAAGTGCTATCTGTATCTGCCTGATCAGTTTCACTTAAGCTAAACAGGAGCTCGGTTGAATAGGGAATGGCTTGTGTAACAGAGCAAAGAAAGAACGAAGGAAAGACCACTATCTGATACAACTCATGGATGCCTTAGGATGAGCTTGACGTGACATGACAGTCATCACTCACCTCTCACTCCGACGTGACCCACGATTATGGACCAGAGGAAGATGGCCACTCACTCAGTGTCAGTCAGGCAAGAGTCTGCAAAGCAGAAATGAGTAGATGAGCCTTTGTTTTATGATTTTACAAGTTTCATTAGTTCTGTAAAAATAATTACAGGTTCTAAACTAATGAATATGTGTTAATCATGACAACTCAGTGAGTTATTTCCTTGTGCATCCTGTAAAACTGGACATCACCACACACACTGGGGGTCTTGTTTGTTATATGCTATTGTGTATCATCTTTGCCACCCGTGGGTAAAAAGAAGAAACTCACAGCTGATACTGATCAGTTGTGACCCTATTGGGAGTAACAATAGGAACACTAAAGGTGTCCCGTGGTATCCGGTACTAAGAGTAGCACAGCCTTGAAGTCTGGAAAGTTGCGAGGTTAAGCCTCATGGGAAGTAATTTGTTTTTGAAGCACATGGCACAGATGCCAAGAACAGGCAGAAAATAATCAAACAACTGAAAGAGGATCAGCAGTGTTATTCAATGCACCTGTCAAAGGTTTAAATATGTTGGCTGATTGGTGTATTTCTCTTTATGATGTTTAATACACCATCTGGCCCCTTTTAGAAATTTGATTGCATGTTGTCGTGACATATGAACTTTCTTTTTAGATAGTTGATTGCTTTTGAATAGGAGCAGTAAAATGTTAGGCACTGATTGTCATTATTAAGGACACACTCTGGTCCTGTGCTCCTCTCCTACCACCTGTGTACACAGCCTCTGCTGTTTGATAAAGATAACTACCCAAGCACTAGCATGCGACAGCTGTGAACCACAGGAGAGGGACGAAAACTTTCCTCTTAAGTGCCGATCATCCACAACGATCATCTGCACAAAGCACAGAGTCTAGCTGACATCTCTGCTGCACTGTACATTCATGCACTTCATTGTAACCTAGAACAAAAAGACTCTCTTTAAAAAACCATGAGGTGCACGCACACACCCCCCTACCTACCTGCACATCAGCATGCATTCACACAGTCACCATGCCCCAACACAGGTTTAATGGCTTTTCAGTGAACTAGATACAACTTGACATGTTAACAGCAGGCACACACACACCGACCCGCCATCTCACGGTCACCGCAGCTATTCTGTGGATTAACTGTATAGTCTTGACATACAGAAACACAGATTCACTGAAATATGAAAAAAATGCAGATTTGCTTCTGAATTCATGTGAACTGACAGGCCAACCGGTATGTGTTTATATGGCATGCTATGCTCACATACACACATGACCTGTAAGACATGTGCATATGAGTGCATGTATCATTTTAAGAAACAGTCACCATTAGAGCAGACTAACAGGTAAGATTTCTGAATTGCACTCAAACAAATTCTCATATGGCAACAATTAATGCAATCAACACACTCTGGAGGCCCGTGTGTGTTTTTGTGTGTGTATGGCCATCGAGGGATCACTCGAAATCTACCTTTCTTGCTGACACGGCTTTGTGTGTCTGCGTGAAAAGTAGGCCAGAGAATGACAACCTCCATTTTTCATTGTCGTTACTTTGGAGACGGAGCAGGAACAGATGCCACACTGGGACACAGAAACACACACGCACGCAGAGGCACACTCCAACATCCCGTGAAAACACAGATTAAAAGTGCCAACGTGCAGACCTGAGTTGACCTATTTCAGCTTCAATTAAAATCACTTTCTGTGTATTTGTATGACCTTTTGAAATTGCAACACCATGCAACTCTGCAAAAAACAAAAACAAAATCAGACCGCGTTTTATTGACTTTTTTGTCATCTTGTCCTATATAATATCCTTGAAATGATTACCATGTGAATTATTGTGTACTGTTATAATTGCAGTTCATGAGATTTTTTAAAGGTTAATACCAACTTATATAAATAAATATTACCTTTTTTTCCCCCAACTTTTAAATCCATAATGCAACCAAAACGCAGGAAATGAAGCCCAAAATTCAAAAGACTTTGTCTGACTCAAGCACAATAAGCATAATAAATGCAACGAATCATCTAATCTTTGTTCTTAAATAGCAATATGCTTCTAAAACCATCCCCATATATTTTTGTTTGCTTGTTTTGGCATGTCTGTGTTTTTTTCCCCAGTCTCATTAAGATAAATCTGTTCAATTAATGTTTGAGATCACAGTGTGATTGTAAGGACCGGAAAAGGAATAATCTCCAGATGGCTGATTTAGAAAATAGCACGATAAAAATGTTCAGGTCGCTTTGGCAATATTGGGAAAACAATCAGATCTAATCATGTTATGATCTCATGTAACATGACCACAAACACTTTGAATGGGTTCTGCAGTTGTATGTCATGCTCTTAAAACCCTGAGCACTGGAGGGGAAAGCTGCTGATGCCACAATATTAACACCAAAGAGCTATAACTAGCCTAAAACATCGTATAATATAAATCTGCACGTCTACTAGAAAAGGGAGGCTCTAACGGCAATGTCATGGTTAGAAATACAGCCCTATCTCAAACCCCGTTCTCCTTATTTCTTTGTCTTGGAGAAATGCTCCTGTGTTAAATACTTGGACATTCACAACCGAGTTGTGATTTGCCAGGGGACCCATCCGTTCAAACAAACAAAAACTGCTGTTTGAGTGTGAAATCTACCATTACTAACCTAAATAAAAAAGAGAAATGAACTGGATTCAAAGTCAAGAAAATTAAAAAAAAGAAATCCTGGAAAATTACCTACTATATGTCATGCCCGATCATTGACATCACAATTCCCTACACAGGTGAACAGTGCAGCTTATTCTTTCAACATTTTAACTTTCAGCTATGCACTGGGACTGCTGTTAGATAGTGTTGCTAGATTTTTGTACAAATAACACCCTATTTACATCAATTTGATCACCAGGCAGGGTCATTAATTCAATTAATTCAATAATCAAAAATTGCAACTTTCAGTAACTATAGAGTACATATCTTGGTAACAATTAGTCTCACTGAACCTGATGTGAATGTAAATGTACTGCATTAAAATGCTGTTATGCTTTAGTTCTAAGTCATTTTGAGTGCGAGGTATCCTCTTCCACAGATGTGCAATTCATGGTGAGCTAGTCCCAGTGCAGGGACCTCCAGGGTAGGCAAAACAAACTAAAAGAAGTAATTTCCCACAAAGAAAACACAACAAAACTTTGAGTATTACTTACTAGACTTGATTATAAATTATCTGTCAACTCTGCTTTCCAAAACTGGCTGATATTAATAGATTTTTCTGTTATTTTCTTTAGTTTCTGTTTCTGTTTTTCAGCACATTATTTATAATATTCTCCTTAGGCTTATCCAACACAGTAAGTCTAAACCGAAGTCTAAGATATTAAAAAAAATCAGCTGGTATTTTACACATTTGAAACTAATTTGAGATTTATGTTTTTGTTAATTTTACAGTGGACCTCCACCGAGCCTCAAATGCAGTCTCAATTCATTGACTAAGATGTCATGAACTTCTTTGCCTCTCCGATGTGTTTTCAGTCAGTGCAACAAAACCTCTTAACCCTAAACTCACGTTCAAATATCAAACCAGTGTTAATGCACAACAATCTCTAACTAGAAACTACTTTGACACAACACTTCTCCAGCACTGCCACCCAGAGCTGTTGTGTCAGACAGTGACTAAACAGAGTGAAGAGAAAATCACCTTCAAGTGACAAATTCTGTTCTTTTTGTTTTGTTAACATCTGCCAAGTTTACTTTATTTTAATTTTTTTGAACTATTTTGCACTTTCAGCCAAAATACTGCTTAACAATGTGATCTGTGGCCTGCTAACAATAAGCAAATAGCTGTTAGTGGTGTTGTTGTAGGTTTGTGTATGCTTCTTTGGTGGTAATACACCCGAAGCATTGCTGTAATTATTCAGATATGATCAAATCTGTGTTTTGTTCTCAGGAGACCAAGGTATTCTCATGTACTTTTAGCACTGTTGGCATATGGGCATAGCATAAGAATGGTAATTAACATTTATTACACATAGATACATACTTAAGAGACTTTAAAGAGAAATACAGTGCAGGTTATATGCAGTTGTTGCTTCTTATGGTCATGTGAGCCAGGAACTGCATATATTCTTACTTTTTGTGCAATAAGTACCACAATGCTAAAATTGTTACTAATTTGACTAGTGGTGCAAATACACACACACACACACACACACACACACACACACACACACACACACACACACACACACACACACACACACACACAGTCTTAACAGACATGTTGAGTAAAAATTTACCCCCCATGTTCCAGTGAACCATTCTTTTTTTCTGATTTCAATTTGTAGTTTAACCTCATCCAAGCTGGAGGTCTCCATGTTGTGCTGTTTCAGTTATTGTAATGGACCCTGGCATAACCTTTTTAAAATAAAGTTTTTAAAGGTGAAGTTAGAAAAAATAGTTCTGAGGATTTCAGCAGAGGGAGGCTTACCAGACAACAGACCGTAGATGTACAAAAGCAAAACTCAAATGAGTTCATTTCAGCTGCAAGATCAAAGTTTCCATCCAATAAATTATATTCCAAAGTCCTATTTGTGCGATTAAGCTATTTAAAAACTCTTATTCTAGCTTTCATGACTAGACAGACGGACAGAAAGACACACAGACAGGCTATATAGGTGGTCTTATCTGTCTATGTCACACTTTAAAAATTCGACAGCGATTTGTGACAGTGACAGATTTTTCATATCCTTAAGTTGTTTCTTGGACTTCAGTGAACCATTGCACTGTACTTAGATGAAAAATTTGTGCAAGATGTCACATTTTCACTTTATCTAATATAAACTGTAGATGAAAGAGTAAATTATAGCTTTGTGAATATTGAATTTGATCAACTGAACTGTCTTAAAATCTATTAAGTATTTTCCAACAGAATTAAATAACTCTCATAAAATGCCATTAGGCTATATTTCCACAATATGAGCAGCTCTGAGACAAGAAGACTTTTAGGGACTTTGTGAAGGTAATTGCTCAGTGAGGCGATCTTGTAAGAACTGCACGCCATTAATGTGTTTCTCATTTTTCATTCACAGAACAGAAACAATAACATCATGTAATAGCCAGCTAGGTTTCTATAGCAACAGCCACAATCACTGTGACAAGATGGAGGATGTCATAATCAGAACTGGGAGTTTGTTTGTGTCGTGGATTTCATGATGACAGTGGCGTTAGAAAGGCAGAGTATCACCCGAAAAAGGCGGCCTGTTTGGCAGCTTCAATCAGCAGGAGAAGCAGGAGAGGTGCAATTTTCTAGGTAGCACTATCCACCAACTGCAACACTATGTTGCCCCTAATATGATACATGCGATGGAGATTGAACACTGGAGCTGTGTCAGAGCGCTGTTTCACATTTAGAGTGGCTGTGTGATGATTCCACTGGTAGCGAGGGGAGAGGGAATTTCCTTCGTCTCTTCGGAACACAACAAGCATTTTTAATTTCTCACTAACCCACTCGTGACTTTCTCTTCAGCTGATTTTATGGTTAATGCTCTGCCTGGCTGTTCTTTGTATCAGACTGCACTTTCAGAGCTGTGTGTCTCTAATATCGAGGCACTTCCATGGCTAAAATCTCCAGTTATTTGTTCACTGACCCACTCCCAGTGGGTCAGCAGTGATTACTCTGAGCAGGTCCTCTTAGATGACGGGAATCCCTTTCTGCATGATTTCTCTGGCACTACTGACTAAACAACAGGGACTCCTGTCCCGGCCAGGCTTCAAAGAAATGTGGAATATTTCTAGACAACCAGCTGTTGTTGTGACGCTCATGCTGTAGCTAAATCCTGGTCCTGCAGATCTGCACTCCACAAAAGCTGTCAAATCAGATGCTTTCTCCCCACGAATGCTGCAGACTCAAGCTTGAGGGATGGGCTCATAGCTAAATAAATACCATTTCATTTGGTTGAAACTGTCAGCGCCACTTTTTGTGCATTAAAATCAAAAGGGGGCAGCTTGAAGGTAGGCATTCACCAACTTTAAAGGTATATCATGGACAGGCCACAAAAAGATGGCTGAACAGGCAACAGTTAAAGAAAATAGAGAAAGAAGTAGTGCAAAAGTGGTGTTTTGGTGGTTTGAGAATAGTCCATAAGTAGCCTACTGTTTGCTGAGTAAGATAAACTGAAACATAGCAGCTTTTCATTATCAGCACAAAATGAGGTTGAAACAGCACTTTTACTACTATAAAAGCAGAATAGGGGAATATGTGCCCTTAGACATTTCCCATCTGGTCTACTTAATTTCTCTCCCATATGCCTCGCACTTTACCATTGCCTGCATTTAGCTGGAAAGCCAGATATTTGCATATGAAGCTCAAAGTGATTTAATACATTTTTAAAGAAATCTATCCTTGAGGAAATAAATGGACACAGAACTGGGGAGCGTTTCAGTCATTTCACTACAATCTAATGATTTAAAGCACAGAATGGCCATCAGGCTTCCTGGATGTTTGGTACTAAAATCCTTGTGCGTATTTTCTGTTGGTTCAAGGTCCTTTAAATAAAATTTAAAAAAAAAACTGTCATGGCAATTGAATGCTGCTGTTTTTCTTTTACTTACTTGTTATGGTAAGCTGAGGTAATTTCCTACATGCTGCATCTCCACACTTAACACTCAGTTATGAGGCTGACAGAAGTGTGTTTCCAGAAAGGCAGACATTTAAGCAATTTTCAACTTAGTGGTAGCTAATTTGTATTTTGGTGCCCTGTAATTGTCAGACAGGCTGTTGAAACCTCTTCATCTGCATGGTATTCTTAGAGTAAGAGTCGTGTGTCTGTGGTTTTTTCTTTTAAAAACCAACACTTTATTTGAGCCACAGGATTTAGTTCACTGACTCAAGCACTTGGAGAAAAAAAATGAAACAGACTTTAAAGAGGGCTACATTTCTGAGCCCTACATGTTATGAATATGTAGTGTCATGAGGTGAAAGAGACACCTCTTAAACTGTAGTGTGTTTGACAAGCCGATCGTTTCATGAGGCTAAGTGTATGCATTTATACTGCACATGCACAAACTTGGCCATGCCTTTAACTGCAAGCAGTTTGATAAAGGACTGTCCATTGTAAAAGCAGGACCAAATGAATAAACTTTAAGGAAAGTTCATATAAAGAAACAAAACTAAACTGCAGCGGAATAAATTGAACAAAGTAGAAAATCTTAAAATATAACACTGAAACTCACAATCTGAACAACAGATTAATCCTCACAAAAACTTCAGCTTTTTGAAACATTATGTAGCGTTAAAGCAAAAATGCATTCTCATTTTGATGCTGCTGCTAATCTTTCCTCCACCCTGATATACACTTCAGTTTTTTGGATAATGACGTTTGTTTTTGCAAAATTTATTTATTCATTTATTTACTTATTTATTTCTGTTCATTATTTTCTCTCTGTGTGCCACCACAGTGGATGTTTATTCAAGTGACTGTAATGCTGAATTTTAGCTTTGGTGAAAGGGTTAAATAATAAATATCACATTAAGGAGTAACAACTATTTTTATACACCAAACAGTAACTATTGTTAAAGAAAAAAAAAAAAAGAGAAACACCCTGTGTCAGAAGAATTCATGCTGCCAAAAGCAAGAAAAAAAGGACTCATCATACTGACGTACATCAACACACCACCAATCTACAGGTCAGACTTTTCATGACTTTCCACTGTGTGCATCTACTCTGAGTGTGCAATGAATCCCGACTATTGTTACCCAACTTGAACATTTTCACCGAACACATGAAGACCAAGAGAAGTAAGCTAAGAGGAACTGTGTGAACTACTATCATATATGCAAGAATACCAGTGTAAATGTTATGTGATGTAAATTCATATTGCGATATCACTGCTATAGCAATGCAATGCCTTTAAGCTCCATAGTGTGCACATCAGTGAGACAAGCCAGGCATTTCTGAGAGCAATAGGCATGAGACAGCCTCCAGTGGCAATTTAGTACCTAAAAACAGAGCTACTCAACAACCTCCAACAAAGCACAGTACTTTGCAAAACATATATGGAAACTGTTCCAGGTAAAGGTGGAAACAAGAAATGAGTCTCAACACTTGAGGCAAAAAGACACCATTGTGTACAACTGGGCTATGAAGAAGAAGATACTTGTGATGTTCAACCCAAACGTAGACAAATGGCTCAGTCGAGTGTCACTGGCACAGTTGGGAGCTGCACTCCATGTGACAGTGGTGTATCGGTCTGGAACAAAATGGCTCTTCGAACCGGCTCTTTGAAGTGAACGATGGGATCGGGTTCCTGCCTGGGAGCCAAAGATGCTTTCCTTTCTTTATTTTCCTCTCTCCCTCTTTTTTTTTTTGTTTTATGTTGTGCATGAAGGGTCAACTACATGACTTGTGGTGACATCTGACTGTCCACACCAAACAACCATTGGTTCCTACTGAGCAGGAAGGGGAGGGACAGGGGTTACAGAGCCCGCACACACGAGCACAGCAAAGCTACCCGGACTTCCACCATTAACATTTAAACAAAAAAAGAATAAACAAAAAAAAAAAAAAAAAAGCAACAGTTTAACTTTGAGTATAAATTTTTCTATATCAGAAATTGTGTTTTTGCAATTAAAAAATAATTATTATTTTATTATAATATTATTAAATACTATATATTTGAGGGTATATACCCCACTCAGTGTAAAGTGAGGGAAAAATTATGAAAAACCATAGGCATTATGGTTAACAGGCAACTCTATTAGTTGATAAACTATACACTGAACAACAGCTGTTACAATATGGGACATGACTGCATAATAGTGCACTGGACAGGAAAGAAGAAGAAGAAAGAAACTCACTGCTCACTCTCTTTAGTAAACAAATTCTTTTTCCTGCTGAGTCTAAGCAGCCAACTAAGGTCTTGATTAAACTCCACTGCAGACATGCACAGAGAGCTGGAGATCCAAAAGCCGAGTAGTCATTTCTGTTATACTTTTTTGAAGTCCACCATTTGGTGAACATGTGCAATTGGCATATTGTAATATTAATTTTCCATGGACAAGTCTGCAAGGTCACAAAGACGGGCGCACACACGAACATCTGCACATACTCTTGCACTCCCTATCTGATGAAAACTTTCTGCCACTCAGACCCAAGTGAAGCCTAGCAAACTCACAAATACAAAAGTATAATCAAGGCTTACTGGAACAGTCTCCTACTTGTTTTTCACTTCTTTAACTTGTTTTCCACCTCAGTAGAAGCGCTGTGTATACCATGCCACAACAAATCCATGAGAATAGACAAGAGGGCATCTTTGTTAAATACACACCAGAAGTAATAAAATAACCTGCCAACAATCGCATACCTGATCTGACGACCCTCAGCTCTTTTATTTAGTATTTTCACACCTGTCTTCTTAACTGGAAGGACAGAAACAACCTTTCAGTATCTCAGTGGCAGCACTTACTATCCAAGACATTTGCCTTAGATAGGCACAATACAAAATCTTGTTAAT
Organism: Oreochromis aureus; assembly: GCF_013358895.1. Taxonomy (NCBI): domain Eukaryota; kingdom Metazoa; phylum Chordata; class Actinopteri; order Cichliformes; family Cichlidae; genus Oreochromis; species Oreochromis aureus. Next base: position 5,656,079 of record NC_052960.1, read on the forward strand.
ATCACCTGCCATTCTGTGTAATGTGCAAACAAAGCAAAAATATCTTACCCTTCCTAAGTGGTAACACCAGTTCCCCCCACTTCCTGTCCCTAATTGCAAGCATCACCCCTAACGCTGCCAGCACCCCATTATATTAATGGTAAATGGCCTGTATTTGTATAGTGCTTTACTTAGTCCCCAAGGACCCCAAAGCGCTTTACACTACATTCAGTCATTCACCCATTCACACACACATTCACACACTGGTGATGGCAGCTACATTGTAGCCACAGCTGCCCTGGGGCGCACTGACAGAGGCGAGGCTGCCGGACACTGGCGCCACCGGGCCCTCTGACCACCACCAACAGGCAAACATGTCTTCCCCAAGGATATTTGGCATGTAGACTGGAGGAGCCGGGGATTGAACCACCGACCTAAGGGTAAGGGTTCCTCTACTTCCTCTAGTTTCATATTTATCTTATACTATTTATATGTTTTTATTATTATTGTTGTTGTTTTGCCTTCATTTTCCTGTTTGTTGTATAATTGTTTGTTTGTGTTTATCAGTACTGTTTGCTTTGTTTTGCTTATACACCAGGAAGAAGTAATGGTAAAAAATTCCCTACTGGCTCAGAGCCCCATGTTGATGAATGTCCAGTGCAGTCCACTGTTGAAGCGACACACAAGAGCACGCATTCACATACACCACTGTTTAATCAGGTTGCCTCAATGTAAGCAAGGGACTTTTGTTCAGTAGTAAACACACAGACACAACCACACACAGATGGGCAAATACACTGGAATAACTATTATCCAAAAAACATGCATACATACTTGACACAAGCAAGAAGAAATGGAATTTTGATTGCATCATGTCTAAGTAACAAAGGGAAGTAAAAGAAGGATGAAGCCCCCTCATCTCAGCATAACCGTTGAAATGCTGTCTTTATAACAACTTTGGAAATGCCAGAAGGTTAAAAGATGTCACGTGGTTCAATTTAGTATGTATGATGTACTTATGGTCCATCTTGAGTAAGCAATTAACCTAAAATGTCATAGAAGCTGCTTTGTACAGATTAGCTGTGTCTGTGCACTTCACAGCTGTGTTGGTTGCTTGTAGAGGAGCTATGTGGTTTCAGTGTTTTGGCTGGTGGAAGTATGTTCCCTAATAACTCTATATTTGGCTGCCATGAATAAGTAAGGCTTCTTCTCCTCATGCAGTTCAGTTACACCACTTGAGCTTTCAGAAGCACATTATAAGGAAGCATTTGTGGTAAGTGTATCTACGAGGAAGATGAGAGCGTGTTTGTCTGAAGACATTTCTCATAATTATAATCTATTTTGAATTACCCACGAGACCCACAGAGTTGTTGGTTTCGTGCTTCCCGTTCTTTAGCTTTCTCTCTATCAAACTTTCTCAGCAGTACAACACCACACCTCCAAATCACTTTCTGTTATCATCACAGTCAGCACATGAACCCATAGCGTGCCCAAACCATTCTCATTCTCATGAACTCACTTCATTTTGCAGTCTGCTGTATTGTATACTGTGAGCTGGAAATCAATATTAATAATATACTGCTTCTTTTCAGAGAAAAACAGATTTACATTTTATTCAGAAGATTTAAGTGCACCTGATACCCATCATATATTTATATTTTGATACATTTAGATTCTGTTAAAGCAATCCATGCAAGTACGAGAAAGGTTTAGGCTTCAAGCTGCTGTAAATGCTCAGTTTCAGAAGCAAATATCATGTATTTGGTCTTCTCAGACACATAACTCTGGCTGGAAGCACAGACGCCCCCAGTTTATTTTCCTAAAATACAATAATTGTACTTTGCAGGTCGAATACAATTTAAAAGCAGGTAGACTGGGACCTGCATTGTCAATATACACCAAGTTATATACATATCAAGTTGTACTATGTATAAAGTATATATGACATAAGTTTTGATGAAATACTAGAGCCCCATAGGCATGAATATCAGGTTGTCACAGATCTGTGGAAAGCCTATCTATTCTTCACAGACAATCACTTTGAGCCAATTCCTGGTGGAGGAATTTAATGCCTTTCAGAGGTGTTCTATTATTACCTTTGGAAGGAAACATCAGACGAAACATTTTCTCTTCTGACAAGTTAGTTCAGACTGGGAATCATGCGAGTTTCACGCTCGACATCAGTCACTGTGGTAGTCCAGGCCAAACGTGCTCAACCGTGATTGATCCAGACTTCTTTATTCTGGTTTCAGCTTTGGCTGTGCTGCCAATCGAGCTGCCAACAGTCAACAGGCTTCTGTTTATGTTCAGCAGTGACTGAATAACTACATAGTAACCAACTGCCACTTTCACAGCAATGTTAAAAATTAGGGATATAATTGAATGGTAGAATTATTGTATTGCAGTGTTCACAGGTGAAGTCACTGAGGATATTGTTGAATGCCTTTATAGCAAATAGGGTTAATATATAATATCTAGAAGCTAAAGGGTTTTTTTTTTCCTAAATCAATTCAGGATTTAAATAAATGCTAATGCACTTTGTACACAAAGTACATTTGCATCCTCTTTAGATTCAAGCCCAGTATTACTGTTTACTATTTCCAAACAAATGCAAAATACAAGTTATGATGTATTATTTTGAAAGAAATAACAGGTGTCTTTTTTTCTTTTTTCTTTTTGTTAACTGTCACCAGAAAAAATTCCAATAAAGTTCTCAACTTTATCTCATGTCTCTTTTCTCTCCTTTTTTGCATGCCATATCCCCTTTTCCTATATGGTATATTTTTCTCATCTTCTTTACTGTAACACTCCAAGTCTCATTGTCTTTTTCTCATTCTGTTGAGCTCACACTTTTGAATAATTAACATGCAATAAATCCAACTGTCACATCAGTTTTTCAGACTCCATCCTGGGCCTGTAAATGTATGTGTGTGAGCACGTGTGTAGATTTGAATGTAGCTATGAGAGTGCAAGAGAGAAATACTGAGATGTTCCAAAGGGCAGCTTTAACATTGAAAGAAACCTTCATATAAAATCCCTGTTTTTATAGAAATACTGAGCTCCTATGACAAATAAAAATCCATGACATCCCACTTGAAGTGTAACCAGAATTCTTGCAAGCTGCAGAGTGCGAATGGCTGCTTGATGAAAGCTAAAAATTATTTAGTTCTGCTTTTCTTTGGCTGTTGTGGATGATTTTGTTTGGCCTACGTACAGTTTTTCTTCTACACTTGGGTGGATTCCTCCAAGGGCACACCTGAGTACACTGAATACACACACTCAAACCATTTGAGCCCATATGGCCACACATAAACATGTTGGCTGTGCGGAAAAAAAACACAAGACCAAAAAAAAAAACAACAACAAAAAAAAAAAAAAGAGCAGAAAACAGTCCAAACTCCAACGTGTAATTGCAAACGCACAAAGACACACACATTTATGGAGTGTCTGTCCTGGAAAGATAACCCAGAAAGGATTACCTATACGATGTTTAACTGAACAAAACATAGCTTGGCAGTGAAAAAGAGAAAACATGGGCCAGTGTACGTTGTGTCAGATATGCAGCATGCCATAAATTTCCTGATCAAATACGACAAGACGTCATTCTCACATGAATTATTTTGTCTGTAAAGCTGCAGTCACAGATTCCTAAAACTCAGTTAGCAACAGGAAACAATAGGAAAGAGCATTTTCTCAGTGACTGCATAACATTTCAATCATTTACCACATTCCAAAATGTGAAATGGTTTGTCAGGTTGGCAGAGCTCATAAAAAGCCACCCCAGTGCAAATCAATAGCAGACAAAGCCAAGAAAGGAGTAGGCAGGGTTCAGCCAAAACACAATCTCAAAGGCTTTCCTTTTTCTGCCAGTAAAGTTCAGCGGGGGTCCAGGCAGAGATAGTCAGATGAAAGCGGTTAATTACATACTATCGTACAGTGTGGTTCTTTTTGTCAAGGGTGAATGTGACTGCGTACGGTTTCGCTGATATTTTGGAATCACATTTGTTCATTTTATTGTTATCCTTCTCCAAAGAATTAATATCAATACAAAGAGTAAAGCAGCAGAAGTTGCTAAAATATTTCTGAACATTATTTTTATTGGTAGCAGTTGCTGCGCTTTTAATTTAAAATGGGCGGCTTTAACAAGTCAGTAATCGTTCCTCTCTGTACCAAAAGAACAGATCTGGCGAAAAATATAAACAGGATTGCAAAGATTAATAATGAACTTTTAATGGGAAATGTGTTTGGGTTTAATGATGGGGTTATATGGCTATTGATGGATAACAAATGAATGAGTACTATCAACATTAAATTTAGTTTTAAAGAGCTAAAGTCTCCTGCTGATTCATATTCACAGATCAGCTTCTTCAGTCTGAGCCAAAATTGCTGCATTGTGACTTGCATTAAGCAGCTTCTCTACTGGGATCATTTCTCGAGGAGGTGGTTGTTTGGAGACTACAGGTAAAAGCAGACGTTTTAATAATGATAGAAACTGAACTTTCTATCATTTCTACACTTCATTTCAACTTTTTCTATCTACACTGGGTTAAGAAAGCTGCGTTTGATGAATGGAAAATTCACAAAACTGACACACGCATCAAGATACAAGATGAGAAACGATCACGATGATGTCCCAGTGACTACATCTACCAACAACAGCAGAAAGGTTTCAAATTGCACAAGCTGTTTTTTCAATACAAGGGTAAGTAAAGCCTACAGCCTACTGCAGTTTATAGCTCAGCTTGTATCTAATGTTTGTACTTCTTTATGGAGTTTCTTTAGGTTTAAATACTTACCAATTAATGCTTATAATTTGTATTCATTTTTAGTCCTGCTCTGAAAATACTGGGTAAATGAATGTCAATATTCTTATTCTCAAGGAAATGCACTCAAAGTATCAAGTAAAAGAACTGGGTACAAAATAAAATTACCCTCTGTGACTGTTAACTGTTACATATTGTATCATTACTTGCTATTAGTCATTCAATAGGGTGAAAGTGTGATAGTTACTTGAGGCGAAGCTTATTTTGGACTATTTTTTCTTGAATAGGGTTAGAGTCTGCAGAGCAGAAAAACTAACAAAGTCATTGTGCTGCTTTTAGCTTTCTCTTCAAGTGATAATTGTGCAAAGCTTTTATGTTCAAATTATATTCATTGTGACTTTCTTTAAAAAAAAAAAAAATGTAAAAAAAATACACAAATCTTTTTCCCTTTCCAGCCGTTCTGTCTGTGCTGTAACACAACTAGACACATTTCCTTTAACATCTAGGGGGTTTATGGTTTTGTTTTTGGGATGACTATTTGTTATTTTCCAAGCCAGCAGCCAGGTTTGGGGATTGTGGATTGGTGGAAAATATGTGAACATAGATGTATTTGGGATGATATTACTCTTGCAGATTTGCAGATCCAGCAAAGCTTTCTAAAAAAAATTTCCCCATTGTCCCATGAGGTGCTCCAGGTTGTACTTCTGACAATGATGCAGTAAGGCAGTATGTTCTCAAATGTGACTCTGTAGCATGTAGACAGGGTGGCAGATGGGGCTCTAATGGCTCATCCATTTTTATAAGATGAGCTTACCACGCCCAACTAAAAATGGAGAACTTGGAGTATTATGTAAGTGGATTAGATATGAAGTTCAAAGGCATTAATAGAGAAGACGTAACAGGGTAGAGCACTCAGAGGCATTAGGTAACACATAAGAAACTATGATACTTATTCAAATGCTTTTGAATTATGTTTTCATTAAAGGCACTAAAGTAAATTAAAGTAAGTTAAATATTGCCATGTGTGGAGTGCATTGAATGCACCTGCAATTTTGAAAATGCAGACGTTCATGAATGTATAGATGGCTAAGAGCAATGAACACAAATATGACTGAATGGCTGATGGGATTCAAATATCCTCACCAGTTCAGACAGTTCCAACAGATAACATTACATCAGAGATATATAATGTTCAAATGCAAGAAGAGTTAAGATGGCTCAAACGTTTGATTAATTTACTCAAGACCATTTGATGGATCACAGCCTTATAATTGGATTTCTGCTTGTTGTTCAACTGGGTACGCTGAAAAGAGATATCAAGGTACAGTCAGGGTGACACCATTTTTAATCTAATTTCTTCAGCAAACTTTAGCAGCCTGATCTACTAAATATATTCCACAAATCTTTTGAATAAATCACACCAGAAATGAAATCCACTTGCCCTTGATTAATGTCATGTGTGAACAAGCTGTTTCCTGTTAGGGATGTTCTGGCAAACTGCAGTTTGTCAGGCTTAAACAAATACTATAATTTACTTAGTGAAAATCTGAAAAAAAGAAGAGAAACTGGCAGAAAGACTGATTCACCTGTACGCTGTACTAGAAAGTGCAGTGTGATGAGGTCAGCAGCTCTATCAGGTGAATATAGAGTGTATTAAAATCAGACGCCAGATCAGACGCCAACTCTCAACATCTCAAAATGTCGTTGTAGCATATAAAGGTCACCATTTTACTATCCTCTCTTTATTGTTTACTGTAAACATGGAAACATGAAGTGAAAACAAAAATGTATCTTTTTGTATTTTTCATGAGACTGATTCTTAGATTAAAAGACTGACTGAGAGCCGTATTTCTGCGGTCTGTTTCACACTGGGAATCCTATGACTTCAGCTCTCCAGGCTTCCAATTCATCAGTCCCATCCACTCATACTTTATAAGCTCTTTCATGATTAACTTATGGCTCTCATGTCCCACTGTGATTCCTATTCTAGTATTCCCACTTGCATTAAAAACACATTTTAGACACACTATTAGTTTTAATGGCATAATATGTCATTGCAAAAGGAGCTGATTGTATTAAAGATTGGTAGTTACAGGTTAAAATATTGAATAATAAATAAATGTTTTTACTACTCGGCCAAATATGTCATTTTTAAAGACCCGTTCATGTTAAAGTTCCTATGTTAAGAACTGTATATTTTGAATATACCACTTTTATTTTCAGTTTGTTTTACAACTACATTCTTCTTACTGCCAAGGAGAATAAAGATGAAATGATATATTGACTAGCAGTCACCTAAATCTCTTCTAACAAGGAGCTTTTATGCATAATATGTCAGCTCATCTACCAAGATGGGACAAACAACTCATGTCCGATAGTCTGATATTGGATTTAGAGACTCGTTTTGACTTTTCAAGTATGTCTATGTGCATACATAAACTTGGACTCTGCTGAATCAAGTCCAAGCTAAAAGTAGCACCAATGGCAGCGAGAGGCTGCTAATAGTACTGTCACTAATGCAGCCTGTAAAATTGCAGGTAGCCAACATCACTATGACATTAATTCTCTCAGGTCCACATAACACAGCAGCTCGCTGTCCTTACAGCTTACACATGGTCCCTCTCAGCAGGTGTATTTTATTACACTTTCTCATTGCTGCTGTTCAATGCACTGTCTGCAATATAAATGGGACCTTTTGCTCTTGCTGTTGTATGTCACTCACCAGTATCACTTTAGGCTTGTAGTTTAACTGGCCTGGCAAACTGCTATTAAAAGTGTAAATTGTGGCCAGTATTTGGCATCCGCAGCAACAACACTACAGAGTTTTGTATGCTCTGCTTACAAATCTATGTCACTTTAAATAACGCGATGTTGCTGGAAAGTTTCTACAATCCCCTTTACATACAGGCTTGATCCTATTGCAAGCATAATTTTGTCTCTGTGTTTGTACTGAAGTAAGGTTATACTACTAACAGTGTGAGCAGAGCAGGTCATATACATGGTTTTTGAGGGGTCTTCACAGCTAAATATCCCGTCTCTCTCCGAAAGGTCTTCCAGCTGCACAACAGTTTGCACACTAATTAGAAAAGGGTATGTTTAACATCATATGTGTATTTTTTCACAAAAGACTAGCATTGTTACCAAGAAGGAAAATGGTTATATCTTATATATCTAATATAAACTATAATTTATTGTTGATTTCTCCTTGGGAATTTCTTTCCTTTTCTTTTTCCCCCCAATACTACAATTACATTTGTCTCCTACACATAACATTAGATTTTGAAATGCTTGAAATCGTGACTATATTCACGTCAATCTACCTTCCTATACTTCATTGTAACCCTAACAAAGAGCAGACACAATATGCAAAATCTGAAAAAAATTAACTTATTCATAACATATTGCGATAGTTTATTGTGGGTTTTGAGAGTTTTTAAAAAAAAAGCAAATGCTAATTTGGGGTGAGAAGGTTTTCTGTCATTTTCAATACACAGGTTCCTATTCTGTTTGATGAATGCAGCACAGCCTTGTCGGTTTTCTCATATAAACTTTATGCTGCTGTCAAATCAACTCATGTTTTCTGTGCAGATGTGCTGTTCCTGGACCTTGATCTTGACCTAGGTGTCATCCACAAATGTAAATCACTGCTATGCACTTTAAAAATGTATGTATTTTGACAAACGCTGAGTAAAATCAGATGTGATGTGGAGATACTCATTTTCTTGCAATGGATTCATCTGTTTGCACTTTTGAGACTCAAACTTTTCATTGGATTTTTTTGATGCAGTGTTGAGAAGGGGTAATTACTACACTAAAATTTCACACATTTCAAGCTGGTGGTGGACTGCTTTTCTTGTATTACTATGGAAAAGAAACAATAGGTGGTGGTTACCTGAGTCAAGATGGGGGCTTTTGCTCATCTTCTGCTGTGATCTATGACCTTTTTTGTGTAGCTGTTGTGCTTTTGATATGTTATAGTACATCTCCTGTGTGTCTGTGAAGGTTCTCAGTCATCCAGGTCATCGTAGTCAAAGGAATTTGCAAAGAAAAGCGTCTGGACTTCTTTGAGTTGCTTGAAGACGTTTCACCTCTCATCCGAAAAGCTTCTTCAGTTCTAAGGTCAAATGGCCGAGAGTCCCAGTACACCCGCTTTCACACCTTGGCGCATGTGATTAGAGGATCACCAGGGGGTCCTTTGTCCCTCTTTGGGGGGATACTCCCACTGGGTTTAAATCTGGGACTCTCGGCCATTTGACCTTAGAACTAAAGAAGCTTCTCGGATGAGAGGTGAAACGTCTTCAAGCAACTTAAAGAAGTCCAGACGCTTTTCTTTGCAAATTCCTTTGACTACATCTCCTGTGCACTCTCAGTCTCCCAGCAGCACTGTGATATATCCACTCAAACAGTTTCCAGTTATTTCAGATGCTTACTCTCTTAGAAAGAACATTACTTATTAGCTCATCTGAATGTCTCAAAGACCCCCTACACACCTCTGTAGTGAATTGCTACAGATTGGGTCAGACATTTTTGGTGAAGTGAAAAAAAATGACTATTGCAAGAGACACTGGAAATATTTCATATTGTGTACAACAAGTGCAAGAAAAGGGTCTTTAAGGGTAGTTTGAATGTATCTAAAAAAAATCTACCAACCTTTCAATGTTAATGGATGAGACCATTTTAGGTCATTTTAACCTAAGATGATTTCCAATGAAAGCCACTTTTATGAATAAATTTCATTCAATTTTGAAATGTAGAAAGTATATGAAATTTCTATTTCTGCCTACTTAAAAATTGTAAGTCTGGAGAGCAAATAACTGACTTATAACAATAACTGTATTATTAACTAATGCCATTTAACCTGTTCTAAATATTCTCAGCTGCATTTGTTCAAAATGTGACACTTGAAAGTAAAACATGGGTCTAAAAAGGTAGTATTTTAACAAAAGAGAGGCCCTGGTCCTCTAATTTGATGGAAATGGTAAACATAGAAGCCTTATCAAGTCATGTGTTCTCACTAACTATCATGCGCTATTCAAATAACCAAATCGACCCATGTACTATATAGAAGGAGATTTTAGACAAGAGAATCATCCATTATTCTTTCATGCTTGAAAAAAACAAAACAAAAAAAACTATAAAGACATCTCTCTCTCTCTCTCTCTTTTCATGGCTCTATCTCCCTGTGGGCACAGAGGGAAGCTTGATGAAACTTCACCAGGCAAAGAGGCCAGTAATTGTTTATTGATCTGTATCAATAAGCACAAAGCTCATCTGCGATCAACAACTTATTCCAATAAAGCCAAACAAAGAAAACAGAAGCAATGTTGTTTATGTCTCCATTAGTGATGCAGCCCCACACTCAGATATCTTACTGGTATGCTTAAACAGAAATAAAAACAAAAAGCTCTCGAGGCTATTAAATGTTAGCCAAGCAAATAATATATTAATTATTCAAAAAAGGTTAATGATGCATAAACAATAAATATGAAATGTGCCCGTCATGTTTTGTTTTGGGAGTTTTTCTTGTAACAACAGCTTCTCTAATATAGCACTCACTCATAAACTAGCTAAAAAAATAAATAAATCAGATGCTGTTACCTAAATCCCAACTCAGGTGTGTCTGAATTGTATCTGATATATAGCGTCGAGTTAAGGAATAAGCCTCCCAAACTAATATAAGGTCGGGAATGTTGATCCTCTCTGTTTTTATTCTATTCTTATTGATACTTTGACATGAATTTAAAAGTGCAATGACATCAGTTAAACTTGCCTTGCAAGTTTAAAAAAAACAAAAAAAAAAACATGTAAAATTAATGGTGTCATTTCGGGCAAGTTGACACTGCCATTGAAGAGAAGATATAGGGGGAGGAAGTTACTATGGTAACACTCCTCATCTGCTATAACTGCTGCAGATGAAAAGGTCTTTATGGCTCACATACAAAAAAAGATGTGTGCTCTTGTAGTGTGTGTCAGTGGTGTAATGTCAGTGAAATAATCATGTCACACATTTTGTAACGTGCTGCATAATAATGCATTTACTGAGAGAGGGTACAGAGAAACAGCAAGCTTTGTGGCAACAGCCAGCTCTGTTCTAAGCTCAAGTTGTTGGTGTAGTGGAGCAGAATAGGGCAAACTATTTGGCACTATCATTGTATAAAATGTGGCAAAAGAAATTTAAAAAACCCGAGAAATACACAGAATTTTAGTCAAGATACCAAATTACAGAAACATTCACAGGAAAACAACTATTTGCTTAATGGGAATTAGTGCAGAAACTGCAATATAATATGATTGTATTAGCAATACTTGTTTTCCTCAATACTGTAGTAATATAGCTAATGCACATTAATGACAAGAACACATAAAAAAAAAAAATTCAGCCACAGGTGATACTGATGGGTTATGGGAAAATGGTAAAAATGTAATAGTTTCCATGTGTGTGACATTTTCATTGGTAAAATTAGAAGCGTAATTCACTTCCTTAATATTCAAATATAATAAAACTGCTGTGATTATTTTAACATTCAGACATTAAAGTCAGTCAAAAGGATCTGAAGCCATGACTTATCGAACTTCATAAATAATGAATGAAGTGCTATCTGTCCCAGACACTGTTTATCTCTTGGATTGTACATTGTGATGCACAGCAAGTCTTCTTTTTCATCATTTGCCTCTTATTTCGCAAACCCTTTCAAGCTTTGACAACAGCTTAACCCAAAGAGAAATTTGTGTGGCATCAGTGTCCACATTTGTTGTTGCTCACAAACCAAACCTAATGAGTTTCTTTAATTCATTAAGTCATTTCAACTGCTGCATTCTATAAATGTCCTTGACTTGGTCATGTCTCTTGACTTGTTCTTGTGGGTCTTTATGTCAAAAATTAAACGGTATTCTGACTAGCTGGTTAATATTTTTGGCAATTCACCAAAGCTAGTTTGTGTGTGCTTGTTTTTGTCTGCTTGATTTTTTTTTTTTTTTTTTTTTTTTTTTATATGGTACTGTTCTGGGCAGCAATCAAATCTCAAGTTAAAAAAATGTTTTACTTTCATCATAAATAAAAAATTATCAATACAAGCAAACATCAGAACAGAGAAATATTCTGCATACTACAATAAGTGTCATGGAAGGATTGTAGTGATAAAGTCTTTGTAGAACCATTAGTGTGCAGTTCCAGGGGTTTTTCTTTTTACATTCTTTTAGCTTCTTGTTTTGGTTTTACAGCCCAAATCTATTCCAATCTGATTTTTTCTAGCCTCCATCACAAGATAGAAGTCAAATGAGAATCAGAATGAAAAGGACAAGAAAGGCAAGTATCAAGACTTTGATTGTGACTGCAGTTGCCTCTGATGATGATGATGTGACTTTGGTTTTCCAAGTGATTAACCATGATTTGATAATGAGGAGCTAATAGCCTAACCAAAATTTAGCCAGTTGTCCAAAGGCTTTATCAATGAGAATATACATAAAGCAGAATGAACTAAAAGCTTTTCTTCCTACCGAGGTAAGAAAACAAATATTTAATGTATGAATTAACCTGGAGCTGAACTTAAAGACTGTCATTGTGATATCTTTAAGTTCAAGGAAACCTTATGACACCTTAAAAGATCTTCCATAATCTTTCCAAGCTGTACCTTCCAATTACACAACAAAGGGGAGCAACATCACTGGCTACAATGCCATTGTTTGTAGCTGCCTGTGGGGAACATCATGTGCACAGCTATAAAATCAACAAGACATCCTAAATCACTACATGGTCACTTCAGTGCTGTCCATATCAACACTTTCCTGGCCACTCTACTTGGTATCCTCATTCCAGCTGAGCAGATCGATGGCCACCAGCCCAGGTATGCCGTCATCTGAGACAATGTAACTTTTCATCGGCTTTGTCTACTAACTCAACCAACCCCATCGTAGGCTTCTTTGTCTGCGAGCATATACTCCATTTATCAACCCTACTGAGCTGTTTTGTACAGCTTGTTGTTTGAGGATATACAAAGCCCCAAGACCACATACCCCTCCAACAGACAACAGAGGAAGCATGCGGTGATACAACTACTGAAGCATATCAGGGGTGGATTTGTCTTGCCAGGCAATACTTCCCCTGCTGCTTGACCAGTGAGAACATTGTTTGTGATGTCATTTAGATCTCGTGGCCCAAAAGCAGGATGTTGCTTTTTTCCCTTGAAAGGATTTGCAAAAAGGATTTTTTAAGGATTAATATCTTGGTCATCTTGAACATGCATATCCTGCTGGTAACCAAGCACTTGAAGATGACCTCACTCCTCACCAAGGGTGATCTCTTATTTTTATTTCCTTTCAGAATACTTGAATCTTGTCTTTACTGAAGAGCATCTCAAGTCTGAAACAAGAGGAGGACTGTGTGTTTAATTAAACATAAACATATTCAGCAAGTGCATTAAGTCTGTACATGCAGCCATGTAACTTCCAAACACTGAAGATTTGTGCTTCTAATGAATCCGTTACAGTGTGACTTTCGTTTTCAAATGTTATTTGCTACATTTAGTGATTTTGGAAATGTCATTTTTGCAAATTCATTCAGGCAAACCACATCCTGAAAATCTGTACCCAATGGACTGTGCCCTCCAGTACAGTTAACCATCAGCGGTCCAGTCACTCTTTCCCTTTGTGTTGCTATGACAACACTATCAGTACTACAGGCGACCTCTGTAGTAATTATGTGTGCTTGTGCATGAAAGAGAGACAGATAAGAAAAGGAGAGAGAAAATCACCTGGTTGCACACACTGACACAAATGTATTGCCACAGGCTGCAATTAAACCTTGTCACCCTCTTCAATTCAGTGAAGTAAATTCAGTGTGCAATCAAAACTGTGGTGCCCCAGTGCATATAATCACTTTGTTAAAATCCCACACAACTCTTGCAAATGCTATTTAGGCTGCTAATTATGAACATTTTTCCATTATTTTAATATAAATATTAATCAGTATTTGCTACGTACACCATGTGCAGAGTCCTACTAAACTATAAGAACAACTTATAGAATTACAGAGACAATGGCAAGATCCCCAGTTACAAGAACCATAATGTAACATTACCAATTACAGATACTTAACAATGCAGACCAAGCACTGAACGTTCCCCTGCAAAAACTCAAAAAATTCATTTATTTTGGTAGAATTCAGTGGTATGAATAATTGTATTTAATCCCACAGATATGCCAGACTATTGTATTTTGCATTCTCTGACTAACATTCACAATGTACAATGGCACATAAGAACTTTAGCAATAAATCTTAGAGCTCCATGATCGACAGCACTAAGCATAGGTAAGCATTGTGCAAACGTAAGAATAAAACCACCATAATCTAGAACATACTAAAGATAGAAGCAATAAGCCTCTTTCTTGCCTCAAAGAACAAACAAGACTTAATTCTAAAGTAAAAACCCTGTTTCAGTTTAAATTCCTTCACCAGTTGAATATAATGTATGAGAGATAGATAGAAATGAATTTCAAAGAAATTAAAGGATTGTGAAAAAGTATAGAGCCATCTCCCATTTCTCACATTTTTTCTAATATTTTACTGGGAAAATTTGTTGAAAAGTATCCAAACAGATCAGAAAATACCAAACCTATCACAGATTAAATGCTTAAACATCTCAAAAACACATTTTTAATGGAAAGAAATTACAAAGGAAAACAAAACTCAGCATTCCACTGTTGTGTGCAAACCTAACAAAAGACTTGCCTGATGGGCAATCTGCTAGGTTTTTCAGAATCAGAACTATTTGTATTTGAAATGCCGATGTTTATTCTGTCCATCCACACTAAAACTAAGAGTGGACAGTTTTCTCACACCTTTCAATTCGATTTTGAAATTTAGTATATGGTCAGGCATACTATAAATTAGAAAATGCTAAAAGTTAACGATTCCCCATATGCAATGTATGGGTTACAGCTAGCTTGAAAATCAATAATCCATTATAATAATCCAAGTTCAAATAGCGCTTGAATATACTGAAAAAAATATTATAAATCAGATTAAAGGAGGATGCTTAACACATAACAATAGAATATGAATGATGCATATCATAATACTATAATCTAAATCATTAGAATGTAATTATATATTACGGTCTTTAAAATCTTTAAATTATCACCATCTTTTTACCACAGTGAAGGCAGGTGATGATAGTGCCCCGCTGTGCTACATAATGAGATTTTGTTCCCATAAAATGCCACACATTTTAAAGGACACAGTGTGTTGTAAGATGAAAGACAGATCTCTGTGTAGCAAAAAGGATACCTTATATTTTAAAGCAACATGTCTGTGTCTATAGGTCAAGCCCACCCTATAGATGGTGGGTGAGATCAGAAAATACCAATCCTATCACAGCTGCCTATTACTCTTCGTGAGCAAAGTTGAGCAAATTCTGTCCTTTAATTTTAAATTGACTGTTTTGTTTTTAATTGTTTAATTGTGGGTAAATGCCCATGGATGGTTGCATCAGCCAACATCTGCGTATTTGTTATCTGAAGGTGTACAATAATTACAAGTGCTTTTATATACGAAAATGCGAGAGTATGTGAGACTGAAAATTGTTTGTGGAACAAACACAGTGGATTAAATTGGTTTTCTTTTATTTTGAAAAAAAACCCCATCTGTGTAAACCATAGTATTGTATGTAAAGCAATATGACATGTCTACATACCTTTTTTTTTTTTCCATTCTGCCTGAAATGGAAACCCGGTAAATCAAATATATTTCACTTTCATTTTTCAACACTTTAGTAACAAGCAAGGGGAAAACAAAATGCTATTCATTACAAGCTTAGGAATGGGAGAAAAAACTCCCACCTGCTGCTTTGAACCCAGTACAAACTGGAAAATTTGAAGGGATCACAGAAGATGTGTTTACATCATTTAGTCTTGTTATGAAAACTGTGCAGCATTGATCAACCACAACAACAAAACCTCTGACAGGTGAAGTGAATAGCAGCGATTCTTTTGTTACACTGTTGCATAATTGTTACTGTATATTTGAACATTAATGCAAACAAATCAATGCTAGTATGCCTGACAGTAATGTTGTTTGACTCCCCACAAAATACGGAATGAAGAATCTGAGAAATTACTGCTGGTCTAGCATAATCCATCCATAGGGAAGCTGTTTGCCAGCTATAATAATGCTTTTACATTTAGTCTTTGTAGAAATAGAATATCTGCCTGAGATGAGAACAGAAACAGGAAGTTGGGTCTCCTCCACCTCTTTCCTGTTTAACTCTTCGCGCTTTCTGTATATAATTATTTATGCTCATCTGTGTCTTTAATCCAGTTATTCTCTACATTTTTATGCCTTTTTCCAATCTCTCTACAGAGTTTCTTATGCATGCATGCACACAGATTACCAGTCACAGGTAATCTGACCCTTTACATTTTTTTTTCTTTCACCGTGCCATTTCTGTCACAGTTTGATTGTAACAGCAAGAAGCAGAATACAGATGAGGAGGAGGACGAGTGACCTCACCCTACTGGAAGTGTTTCAGCCTACCAGCAGGTTAATTTGATGAACAATTTAACTAGTCTATTACAGGTTTAAGTTTGACTAGTTAGAATATTTTTTTCTCAGCAATAAGACAATTTTACACAGAAATGTGAGAAATCTACTATCTCTGCTAGAAGTAACTGCTGGGGGAAGCAACTCATGAAAATAGGATGACTTGCATTTTACTTTAATGCAACTGTAATAACTTTGAGATTCTTGTGCACACAGACAATGACACAGACACCAACAGCAGTGCAGACCATCTGTAAACACTAAATTATCTGATTAACAGATATTACAGTTCAGAGAACAAGAGCGCTAACAGAGGGCAGGGACGACAAGAAAAGAGGTGTGTGCAGGGAAACCCACATAAACACAGATCGGCATGTTGGTGGACACACTGCAGCTATTCTGACTGTACCTCTTTGCTGGATATTGCATATTCATCATGTAGTGGTTGTCAGGTTTAGTGCACAGAAACCACAAATGACATTGCACTACTGATTATTATTTTAACTGTGTGTCCAGTAAATAATACAATATGTGTGTATGACATTTGGGTATACATTTATGGTTTGCTGACTTTTTTACGTGTAACAATAAACCTGAGTTCAAAATGGACTCATACAGTTCCAGACAGTAAGCCCGTGTCTGTTTTTGGCAAACATAACTGGAAATTGGAACATTATATTATTTTAATAGCACCAATGGATGTCTTTAATTTGACTACAAAATTTACATCCTTCTGTAGGATAGTGTGAAATGATTTCTATTAAATAACAGAAATAATAGAAATAATAAAAACATTTCTAGCAGAATAACAGCTTTCTTATGTTTTTGTGTAAAACCGTCTTATTGCTGAGAACAAATATTCTCGGTAGACCTATACAATTTGTCAATTAACTTTCAAACTTGATAAGGACACCTTACCCTAGCATGTAGGTTAGTACTCCAACATCAAAAAGCATCTGTATATAACAAGCTGGGATAAAACCACACTCTAAAAGATTATTTTCATTTGTATACGTTATTAAAGAACTTAAATATCCATTCAGCCATTGCAAACCACAATGTGCTTTAACAGAACCCTGTCATGTTGTCCTTAATAGCAAAACACCTGATTTATTTTGACTGTGACTTTTATAAGTTTAGGGTAGATGAGTCATCATTTTTTGGAAGTAGCCCTCTAAAATCTAAAGAATCACAAAGTACATAAACCCTGATAAACACCCACCCCAAAAAAGAAAAAAGCATTTGATAGATAATACATGTACACGCACAGGACTCAGTGAGTGTTTCATAATGATAGCGATGATGAATGGACACATCACTATACCTATTATAAGTGGCATATTAACGCATGCATACAGTAAGCACAAACAAACAGAGCAGACTAGTGATGTGTCCATTTATCAGCCACCTAATTACTGAACTCATCAATCGTGTGTACGTGTTTAAGAAAAATACATTGTTTATTATAGCCATTATAGCTGCAGCCAATAGGATTGCATTGTTGACAGCTGGGAATGATGGAAAGGAGGCGAGGGTAGTGGAAGTTGGTGACACATCCATGAATCAGTTTCACATCTACTTCCGACTGGTGCATACACTAGCTTTAACATGCAGGTCTATTCATAGGAATGGGCGTCTGTAACAGTATATCCTTCAATCAGTTGATTTTGTTGTCATATACAAACACTTTAATAAAACAAAGCATTACGCTACATGCATAGCAAGAACTGTTCAAAAGTACAACTAGCTGTTTCCTGGAGAATTCCAACCTGGGCCAGTGCATTTCAGCCATAAGACATACGAGCACCTGCTCAGCCAGTAAGCTAAACTGGCACCTTCGTACTTAATCAAGGTATTATACTGTGTCATGATATCAATGATGTCAACCAGAGCAAAGGCCTGAGAAAGTTTGTATTAAAGGGCCAGCTCAGCCACAAATCAAAAAATTTGAAGTCACTTTCGAGTTTTTGTAAAGAAAACTTCATAAAGATACGACTTCATAAAGATAGCTGTAACTATTGAAAGAAGACTCAGACAAGCATATTTATGGCTGAATCTTACAGAATTCAAAGAGGTTTATATACACCACCACCATCGATTTTAAATCAGTTGACAATATGACTGTGCTAACTTTCATCTTTAATAAAAGGGTTTAACAAAATCATTGCCGTAACCGAAATTGCAGCCATTTTTATACATAGTCCCCATTTTTATGGGGCTATTTTGCCAGAATTTTAAATATAAGGAACATTTTTAATTCTTAGTATAAAGATTTTGGAGCTAATGACTGGCTGAATCTAGACGCGATGGACATCGCCAAATTTCACACCTTGAAATTGTCTTCAACTGTGGTGGTGTACAGAGGCAAAATTAGAAAACAAAAAAAAACAAACAATGTTATAAATACTGACCACCTTAAAGACCCACCTGTAAGTTCTGAATAGCCACCTGGATAGGTTCACATATATTAGTCAGATTAACCTCCTGTTCAGATTTCTGACTTAACACAACACAGCAAAATAAACACATTTTTCATTAAACACTTCATGTTTTTGTGTGTGTGTTCTGACAATTATTAATTATAATTATTTGCATGAAGTTTAATTTCAAAAGCGTCTCCAAAACAATGCTTTCCAAGAGCCTGTGTGATGCAAGTCTTGCTTCACTCTTCAACCACCTTTCTTTCTCCCATGATCACCTCCATCTCTTTCATTACATTGCCCTCTCATTCCCGCCCTACCGCTTTTCTTGCTGCAGGCATGAATGCTGTTATGGCAGATGTAGGTGGCGCACCTTTTTCCTGCTGACAGCAAAGATTGATAGACGAGGGGATGAAAAGAAAGAAAAGAAAGGAAGGTGGAACAGAAAAAAGGAAAGAATTGGAGGGCTGGGGCTTTTAAACTTGACCTTTTCTTGATGATAAACAAACTTGACTTTCACACTATGTGGTTATATAAGGTATGCAATGAGGGAAGGTGCATAAATAAAGGCACTGACAGTCCCTAGGTAAAGACAGCAATAAATCCTCACATGGGGACAAAGTCAAGTAGAGTGATGGCTGTCCTTAGTGTGTTTATAAGTCGATGATACGGTATTATAACATTGACAGTGTGCAGTATTTCATTGAGATTGTGACTTTGAGTGTTGGAAGAAGCTGGATACATTTGTTTGTACTCCTTTCCAGGTAGTTGTGTTTGTAAAAGGCTCCATCCAGAATTATTGAATATAATCAAAACCATTAGATTAGCCGTGATCTAATTAGAAAGTTTTTCCATTATCTTCCCAAAACATTACAGGATTAGAATACACTGTTCCAACAGCTGCCAAACTCTTGCAGCTATTATTAATTATTCTTTATGCAGCCACATTGTGTTCCGGACCTTTAGAGAATTGTAAACACTTACATTACATTTTTGTGTTCAGGATTTTTACTAAATAGTGAAAGACCCATCAGGAATCTGTTTATTGTCATGATGTTATTTAACCAGGAAAGGCCCACTGAGATTTAAAATCTCATGTACAAGGGTGACCTGTTGCTATTAGACTTTGTTAATTGCAAAAATTTTGACCTTTTTGACTTTTGTGGGTATCATTCCAGTTTCTATTGCATAGAAATAACTATGGCATTGACCTCTGTGTAAGTGTTCGTCTGACTAAAACATTTCAACCAAACTACACCACATTCTGATTTCATAACCGGTGATAATATGTTGTTCTTAATTAATGATAATTTTCCAGTACATTTAAGAACATTAGTCCACGAACTTGTTGGCAGTGATTTCATTTGACGTATGTGTCATAAGCACATTAAGGACTGATTTAGTCTTTTACACCGTTTTCCCACCATGCTGTGTCTGAAATTATGAAACACTGTTTTTGTGCAATCTTTTCCGACTCAAAATCATCAGCTGCATGTTTGCCCTTTCTTCAAATATTGACTTACTATGAGTAATTAGTTTAACAATGACGGATTTTCTTTGTCATTTTCATTTTGCTGACAGAAATGCCTTGCCGCACAAAATAAGGCTCATGTATAAATTTAATTACAATCTGTTCTCTCGTCTCTCGCTGCCTCAGTTCTTCAATGATACCTACCCTTACTGCTGCTCTTTGTCGCTTATCACTAGCGCTGTCACAATCACTTCATTCCCACTTTAGTGTCACTGTCTTATGTAATGAAATGTTCACATTCTCTTAGCCAATCAGCTCCTAATCCCCACTCTAAGTCTTTTTCTGTGTTATTGTAGAGTCTAAATGCCTTGAGAAGACTCTTGTTGTGATTTGGCACTATATAAATAAAACTGAATTGAATTAAATAAGTTGCAGTTGGCCTTAGTTATAAAATAAAAATCTGAGGTAAATTTTCAAATTAGCAGGATAGAATTTCAGTATGAAATACTGGTATTTTGACTTTTGAGCATGTAAATTATGTAGTATGTAGAGATATTGGCAACTTTATTTTTTTTTTTTTAACCTTGCTTTCTGTTAACAGTATATTTTGTATTTTGATTTGAGCAGCACAGCAGTGCAGTGGCTAGTGCTGCTGACTCACAGCAAGAAGGACCAGGGGTGGGGTTGGGTCAATTGGTGATTCTAAATTGCCCGTAGATGTGAATGGCTGTCTGTGTCTCTATTTGAGCCCTGAAACAGACTGTCAGGATGTACCCCTGGAATACACTCTGAATTGGAAAAGCAGAAAAAAACTGGATGATTGTATTTTGTTTTTATGTTATTTATATTAACATGATCAAAATAAAACAGCCAATCAGTCAGTCTTTTAGGGCAGTGAAATGTGTTGTCAAGCATGCCTCTGAATTTAATAAAATGCCAGTTTAAAAATAATTAAATTTAGTCTGGTTTAAAAATCATCTTCTCGTGGAAAACAACTTAGACAATTTTCATCTAACACAATTTCAACTGGAGCTCACCAACGGCAGTTTCCTTGGAGTTGGTGACTGAATGTAAAACTTATTTCTGGCCAGTAGCACACACTTTTGCTGCATGTGAAGACATTTATCACCACATGAGATGTTAATCAAGAAAGTGACAGTACATTTGTCATTTCAATCTGTTTACATGCACCATATCAAGAAACAGGGACACTGGCACATTTGGTGGGAAACAGAGGTAAGCAGAGAAATGGAGTGAATGAATAATTCACAGCGGAATAATTCACCAGGTATAATGACATTTCACTAAATGGACTACAGCGGAATGATGGCATGATGTAACACCTTGCTCATACAGCATTAAAGTGGGCGTCAGGATTTAAAACTAAGGTACTTGTTTAATTTATGCAAAATATACTACAGTATCAGCAGTGTGGCAGTTAAGCTTTGTTTTTGACTTATACAGAAGTCCACAACCATTTAAGTTAGCTTAGTAGTCTGCAGTTTGTTATGATGGCGAGACAAAAAATGGCAAGCTAGTTTTGTCTTGTAAATATTCGTAGTGTACTTCATAACATGTTAACACGGGCTGCCATTGATATGTGGACCACTCTTTCATGACCTTAACCGTAAAATATTTTAGTGGCACCTTAAACCAAATACCTTATTTATGTTGAGTATGGTTACATAACAAGTAATTAGTGGGAAAATTATTGTTAGTGTGTGTGAATCAAAGTAATATTTCTTTAAGTGATGGAAATAAAACTGTGTTGTACTTGCCTATACATATACCATCTCTGTATGGGCCAGAGACTTTTACAATTGATTGAAATACACTTGAAGATTTTACCGATCACTTTAAAGAACATCATGTTTTCCCAGATATATTGCTGAATTGCCATGAGACACTCAAACCCTCAGACAAGGCTCTGCTGTTCATGAGTGCTGGCTGAAGACTCCAGGTTAGTAGGTTTGCAGTCAGTGGCCTGCAGATCTGGGACTCCCTGCCTGGCAATTTGAAATATGATGGCTTCATTTAAATGATAATTCTAGCACACATTTTCACTGCCAACTTGTTAGTGGTATTTCTATGTTTTTGTTTTTTTAACCACTTAACTATTATATTATGGAGTTTTTTTAAACCCGAAATGTTCCTGAATTTCTGGTTAAACCATGCAAAGCAAAGTGGAACTTTATTTTGGAATATTATATATAAACAAACTTTAGCATAATGTTAGGGTTAAGATTTTATTTAGTTTACAGTGAGCAGCTAGGCAATGCATTACATGTCCTCACAAAGACAGCAATTGAGTTGTGTGTGTTTGTGTGAAGAAGATGGGGTAAATGAAAATAAGACAGCGGCTGCGAGGAGAAGCTCTCCTTGCATTTATTTTGTGTAAGTGTGTGCAGCAGCCAGAGAAAATAAGATTGGCGCATCCTGAGGAGAGGGCTTGTTTAGTAGCACCACCTGTGTGTGTGTGTGTGTGTGTGTGTGTGTGTGTGTGTGTGTGTGTGTGTGTGTGTGTGTGTGTGTGTGTGTGTGTGTGTGTGTGTGTGTGTGTGTGTGTGTGTGTGTGTGTACACACATTTGCTTTGATTCTGGACTTCTCCAAATGCTAAGATGTCCCCTCTGACTTAAGAGGTTTGGAGAGTAGCTGGTAACATTGAGGCTGATGCACACACTGTCAACTACACTGGGGGGTACCACTAAATAAGAGTGATTCATACACACACACACACACACACCATTAAGCTGTATCTTCTGCTCCCTGTGGTGTATTGCTCTGCTGAATACATATGTGTGTTTGTTTAGAGGGGGATCAATGGATGGTTTAGCTCTAATACAAAGAGGTCTGGAGGGAGGAAGACTAAGATGGAAGGACGAGGGGAGAGTGAAAAGGAGAAGGGGATAGAGGGATTTTAAAGTCCTGGCAGAGCTGAGATAAAAAAGAAAAAGTGTTCTTAGCTATGTCTTCCTTTTCTCTTCATTATTTGCATCCCCTTTTTCTTCTCGACCTTCTCGATTTATTTTTCTGTGGTTTTTCTCCCCCCCCAAATCTTGTTACATCCTAACTTTCCTTGAGTTACCCTGCTGAGCTTCCCACTCTGCTTATGCTTTTTGTTGTAATTTGTTCATGAAAAGCTACTTTGTTATCATGACAAATCTATCACCAAATACTGTACAAGAGGTGGAAAAAAGTGCCAGTTTCTCACCTAATGTACACTTGCTTTAACCTAGGTCATGTTCTGCTGAGGTGGGATGTAAGGCTGCTCGATTATGGCAAAAATGATAATCATGATTATTTTCACTGAAATTGAGATCTCGATTATTTGATGATATTTATTTAACAATAACAATGTATTGGATAATGGCTTTAAAGATTGTCAAAAAATAATATAAAATAGTGTGCAAATACTGATTACAGTGCAAATGTTTGCAATATAAAAAATAAATGAAAAATGTAAACATCTATGTTTAGTGAACTTCAAAATACTGCACAATATTTGATCCACGTCTGACTCCGCGAACCCATAATGTTTCCACCAATGTTCCCTCTAATTTTTCATGTGTCTGAGCGAACACACAAACTCCCTGAGCGTCCCTTGGACCACTGTGAGCGACATCAGACGTGTGCACTGTGGTCACGTCGGCATCTAATCCATCCAAGTTACATGGTTTATTAAAATAATCAAATTACAGCATTTACATTTATGTTAGACTACTTTTAATTAACTGCTTTAGCCCACTTACAATGAAAATTTAAAAAATCCTGTTCATGACCTGTGTAGTATGTTAACACTATTGGAAGTAAAAATAACTTGAACTCCAATTTTGAAAACACAACTTTCTTTCTTTTTATTTTTCATAAAGCTCTGACTTGTATTATGAGTATGAGTCTGTGGTCTGGGAGAGAGTCTGTAACTCTCTGTCTGCCAAATACAGTATATAATGACCAATGTTGGGCAATTAATTATATAGTTATTACTTCAAAAAAGTAACTCAGTTTGGCAAACAACAAAGATTTTTGCAGCTATTTATTTTTTTTAATGCAGCCAAGGCATTTTTAAATAAACATTTCAAACTATTTACAGAACAATCAGCTGTTCTGCATCAAATCTGATGCCACACAAATTATTTGTGCCACTCCAAAAAATCATTTCTGTCCACTATAAGATAAAGGAGAACAACAGCCTGATACTTGCAGGCCTGACAACAGGAGATGTATCACTGCTGTAACACCTGTAACATTCAGCAGTCGCCTCATTGTTCTGACACACACAACAAAACTATTGACTACACTACACACTAACTACACACTAACTACACAAGATTTGCGCTAAACGTCTCAAATCTCTCACATCTCAGAACACCGCCGTCACTCCTACAACTCCCCCGTTTCTTAACAACTAGATGCCACGTTGCCATATCATTTTTAATTGGTCGACACGGTACGTTTTTCGACCAATAGGAAAGGGTGGGGGTTTTTTGGTTTTGTTTTTGCTCACAGGCGGAGAGTGCTTTCGAGCGTTTTCCTTATAAAACGCCATTTTTACTGTTTCTTCCCGCAGTAAATATAAACAACGATAGTATTCAGGAAGAAAACCAAACATTGCATATATTTTTATCATAACTCTGGTTTTACGTGGCCTATCAACACAATTTAAAAACTGGTATAAAGTCCACACTTTTTCCGTCAATTGTTCCGTCTGTCCTGCTCACATCTCCAATGGTTGTACACGTTGTCATTATGTGGCTTCACTGCACATCAGCCACGACGCTTTGCTAGCTAAAACACCGGCGTCGGCACATAAGGACGCTGTCATAGCCTGTCAACGACGTTGATTGGCTGCGTATATACGAATGTGAATCGCATTATTGGCTGGACTATGGGATAAAGTGGCATCGTTCTAATCCCATACAGGAGCAGCCAGTCACTTACTGACTAACACTGCAAAACAGAATTGTTAAAGTTTTAATTTTAATTTCAATTCAGGTTAGATTTTTTTTGTGCGCAAGGCAGATTTTCTGTGCGCAGAGACCGTGCCAGCAGTGCGCAATTGCGCACGTGCGCAGCTTAGAGGGAACATTGGTTTCCACACCACTGAAGTCGTTTACCTCTCTTTTCAACCAACGGCATTCTTTCTTCAGCAGCCATTATCGTCTCCTCTCCAAATAACTTCTGCTTAGCTTTCCGAGCTTTCCGAGCTTCCCTCGGGTCCTCTTAATTGTTGTGACGCGTGTTCGAAACGCAGGAGGTGCGCTCGATTTGCCACACGGAGCAGCGCGAGAGTAAAGCACGAGGGAGGTGCTCAGTCATTTTTAACGATCGTTGAAAACCCAGATCGTAATCTAGATTAAAATTCGATTAATTGAGCAGCCCTAGTGGGATGTTAATCGTTAGAAACGATAGCTCTATTGAATGCCCTCTTTGCTCCTTTGCTTCTAGTCCTCTTTACATGGGTGATACACTTTCTGCATCCACTAGTATCAAAAAGTTTCCTTGGGCTCTGTGTGAACATCCACGTGCATTCCAATTATTGTGACCAAGCAGATTTGTGAGCAAGACACTACACTACAGTATCAACTATGCATGTGTCCTTCAGGGAGACTTGAAAAAGTGCAACAGAAATGACTACTTGTCCATATCGTCCATGCTGTTCTCTGTATAATCCCTACTTTATCCAGTACTCATGAGTCAAACCACACTCAACCTTGGATTTTACATTCATTTTAATCCGAACTACTCACCAAGTTTAGTGATACAATCCCTGCACAGAAAGACAAATGTATAAGACCACATTTTCCTATGATGACATGCAGACAGGCAGACAAATACATGAGGTTAAAAAAAAAAAAAAAAAAAAAAAAACACCAGCCAAGTTGCTGTAGTTGTAACATCCTTTCTATATGGAAAAAATCCCAAAAATCAAGATATTTTTCCACATTTCAACACCAATTTAGTAGCATTACAGCATGCACATAGACCTATCTTGTTCTAGAAAAAAACAAAACAAAAAATAAAACATTGTGAGGGATTTGATTCATGCCGTGTTATTATTGATCCTGATTGACTCATTTCTGAATTCATTGTGTAAAAATTGTGTTTTTATTTTAGCGATTATACAATTCACTTTTTTGTTTTTACTACTGTTGCTTATTGCCATGACTTAATTATTTCAGAAATCCCTGTGTAAACATTCAGTTTTTTTGCAACTGTGTCTACTTTGTCAAACTTTAATAAATGAAATGTAAAAAGCTGAAGCTTCACCAAAGTCTTAAATTAAATCCCCAGGATTATTTCTTCAAGAGGGAACACAAAAAGATGACAGAAATCCCTCAAAATTAGACTGAGTACTTATAGTGCTTGGAAAATTAATGCACATACTCCAATTCATGACTTTCACCATTACTCATTTTTATCAATAATTTTAGCACTCGTTATTCTTCTTTTCTCCTAGTTAAGGCTACAGGGGGAAACAGTGGTTGAATCTCATGGCACAACCAAAATTACTGGGTCTGAAACCAACTTGCCTTTAAAATGGTCACTTTGAAAATCAGAACCGCATCTGAGATTGCTCATAGTTCGGGGTCATCTTCAAACGTGTTTTGGTGCTACAAGACAGATATAGAACAGCAATGAAGCAAAGTCAGTCTGCTATTAGTTTTTGATTGAGTGGGGTCCAGTTGGCAATTCCATGCAATCTATTTGCAATATTACAACAATAAACTGAGATAGATAGCAAATATGTTTCCCACTGTTCAGCATCAAAAGGGTAGTGCTGTACTGCCAGAGGCAGACTGAGCAGAAACTACACATGAGGTGGAACTGGGACAAATTTATTATTCATTATCTTAGAAACAAACAGACACAGCTAGTTTATCTCATTGACCAGCATGACCAGCATCCTAACAAGAGCAGTGTTAACTTGTAGCTCAAATGTCAGGATATGAGTAATGTACTAAAATAATAAAGTGCAAGTTTTCTCTCTGAAAGTAGTGTGGCAGTTAAGATAAATGAGAGGAGGCTGAAGAAGAATCAATCTGTTCATGATCCACCGATGAACTCTTCTGTTAGAAATTTCTGGGGACTGTGTGTGGACCTGAGACTCAGGTGGAGTGCTGGATTTATCCAGAGATGAGGCGCTTCATTACAAACTATTCCTCAAAAAGGAGCTAACACATTGTTAGAAACCAGCTTGCTACCACACATCAAAGCAGACTGTTTTCTTATAAATCTACTGTAGTGTAATATTTATTGATGCTTTGTTTAAACTGGCAACAGTTTGTGTGGTTACATTATGACTCAATCCATTTATTCCATTACTGATACTTTTACATTACTGATACGGATGACTGAGAACCTTCACAGACATACTGATACTTTTGCTTATTTCTGATTTTCTTATTTAATATTGACATTTTTTTTTACTGTACTATACTGTTGAGTGACTTGTCTTCTGCTCGTCAAACACATTTCATGCAATGTTGACCCTGTGCTAACTTACATATGACAAACAAAAACTGAAACTAACTTTAGAATACAATTATCCATTTTTTTCCCCGCTTATCCAATTCAGAAGTCTTGTGCCTATGCCAGCTGTCATAGGATGAGAGGAATGGTTTGCTCTGAGCTCATTTAGTACTGGAACTTAAGCAAGGTCAAGCTTGATTAGTACTTGGATGGAAGACTAAACTTAGCATTCAGACATTAATCTGACACAGCCCCATTTTTAGCTGAATTTTGGCAAGAATTGGTCATTTATGTGTGAATTGCTGAGAAAAGACAGCCTTCGGTGCCAGAAGGCCCCCCCCCCCCAAACAAACAAAAAAAAAAACCCCAAGGCAAGTGATCGCCAACCACTGTTTTTTGCTGGTCACAAGGAGGTTGCAGTCCTTGAGTTGTGTACTAAATGTAGTATTGGAAGACTTATCACTGTACCTTATAGGCATCAGCCTTTTATGCAGATCGCAGATGG
Source organism: Oreochromis aureus (assembly GCF_013358895.1). Taxonomy (NCBI): domain Eukaryota; kingdom Metazoa; phylum Chordata; class Actinopteri; order Cichliformes; family Cichlidae; genus Oreochromis; species Oreochromis aureus. The sequence continues at coordinate 5,684,224 of NC_052960.1, forward strand.
AGTATTCATTTTTTCTTCATTTGATTTCAATCACAGCCAGTTTTTCTTCACCTCATCACCCTTTCCTTAATCTGCTGCTAAGCCTCTTTTTTCTCGTGTCCTTCGTCATCTCCATTCATTCACCCCCTTCACATCATCTCACCTTCCCCCTTTGATCTTCTCTATATTGTCCTCCTCTTTGCTTTCCATTTTACCTTACTAACCCCGGTTTCTCTTCACTTTTACTTGCCCTCGCTCCCTTTTTGGTCATTTCTTATCCATTTGTCTGAACTGACCCCTATCTGCTCTCTCCCTCCAATGCTTTGGTCTCATTTCTTTTATTCCTCCATCTGATGACCCTCATCTTTTCCTTCTCCTTATGTGTCTCTTATTTTCTGCCCCATTACCTATGTCTATTTATTTATTCATCCATCTATAGGCATTTATCTACCTTCAGTACTGCCATTTGACATTTAACCACTTGAATTTTTTAAATTCAATCGTTCGTTTGCTCTCCCTTACCCCTCTCTGTTGAGCTCTCCCTTACTTGCCTGTTATCTCTCCATCTACCACTTTATCTCATAGTACTCATCTGCCATCACTTTTACCATTCGACACCCTTTCACCTTGTCCTGATTCAATCTTCCTGCTCTGGCTTCACTCTCACTCTTTTTCTTTCCTCCCTCTTTTGCTATATCTCTCAATTTATCACCAGTGGTCTAATTTTTTTTAGAGTTGTCTGACTGCCATTAGAATAAAATCGATTTTTTTTTTGTTTGATTATATCTGATTTACTGTTTATGATATGTTTCCCTTGTCTAATATGTAAGAAGTCTCAACTGAGTCTAAATAAAAGCTATGTCACAGTTAGTGGCCCAAATAGTCCAAATGATAGGACAAGGTTGGATTAATGCGCAATTAATTAAGATTAAAAAAGAACAATTAAATAATAAAAACTAACTGGAAGGAATCTGATTGCAAGTTTCCATTTACTCTTAGCAACATAAAGTGCAAATTTAAACATGCTTATTACAATTATTATTCCAGTCTGGGGCCTTTCTTCATGGTCTTTGCATGTTCTTGTTGTGTCTGTGTGGGTTCTCTCAGTTCTCTGGGTTCTTCTCAGAAACCAAAAGCATGCATGGAGTTCAGTCAACTAGAGATTCCAAATTGGCTGTGAGAGTGAAAGGTTATTGATGATGACAGACATCAAGTGACCATTCAGCGTTTAGCATTTTCACTCTTTAAGCAAAGCAAATCTACTACTGCTCAACAGATAAAAACCACCTGAGTTACTTTTGATACTGAACAAAATCTATATGAGATCATTTATGTGCTCATTTATTGCAAGTCATCCAAACTGCAACATCTATGCAAAATCATAGAAATTATGATATTCTACTTCGTGAGTACTATTTTGCAAAGGTAGAAAGGATGGTGGAGTCATTTACCATATATTTGCATATGGAGTCACTGGCTATTCTTAAATTTACTGCTCTAGAGGCATTTCCATCTCATCTACACAGATGGCTCCTTGGAGCAGAGAGAGAGGGGGGAGCCTATTTTCTTCTCTCCATCTTTTTACCGTGTAATTGTCCTCCAGGATTTTGTCCTACACACACACACACACACACACACGAGGTATAATGTCATCACAGGCTATCATCTGTGGCCGGATCACTCTAATCTCTGTCCAACTTTATCAAGGACACTGAGGCACGCACACACACAAACACGTCTAAATACGTATACGTAATCATGCTTACAGCCATACGTAAGTGTAGTGTCTTATTCCTCAAGATACAAATTCAGACATATTGGGTATGACATTGTTTAGTCAAATTCTCACAGATGAATTTAACACAGGACCAGTGGCCTCTTTCTGACAACTCCATATGCACATTGCTCTCAGTGATGCTAACTTTATGCTCAGCCTTATGCTGGGTTCAGACTACATGATATTAGCTTGATATTAACGTTACTTAAACAAACAGCAGTTGGCATAACATAACAAGACTTCACACTGCTTTAAACTGCCAGATTGTTGCAGTTATACATACAGATCAGGTCCAATTGCATATGGCACTTCCCTCTTTTCTTACAGGGGCAACTCCAACAAATAAATCCAAAGCTGTTTACATACTAGCCAACATGAAAGTTCCCCATACAAGTAAAATGGTAAAAACATAGTCCACAATTCTCAAACTCAGTTGGACAGAGGTCCACAGTCTGCGGGCCACTTTTAAAAAGGCTCTGTCACCTTTAGTTCTCAGCCTTACATGATGGACAGCCCGCAGGCTCAAATCACATGACCTCAGGGACTAGCTTGCAATACATAGATGTAAAAAGTTCACTGATGAACATCAGGGCTTGTCCATACACAGCTCTAAAAGTCAAAACTACAATCTTAAAATGGACCTTGCAGCCAGTGCAACAGAATTAACAATGGTGTGAGTGCTTACAAAACCACACAGTGAAAAGGTCCTTAAGAAATGATTTTGAAAACAAAATTAATATTGTTATTGTAGCATGTACCCAGAATGAAAGAAATCCTAAAACAAATTGTGAAAAAGAAAAACACATAAAAATTGTGTCTTTCTCTGAATTTTTTGGTTTGTTTTTTGTTGTTGTTTTGTTTTTTTACAGCATTGCAATTTAAGACAGCTTCTTTATTAACAGCAGTGCCAACACTTACAGTACATGCAAAGTGGCACAAAGCCACACTTGCCTAAAGCTGGCTTGTATTATTTCTTACATGCACATGCACAAACATACACACACTGCCAACGGTATTGTGGAAAAGGATCAGCTGTTCTGACATCTGTGTTGCTCTCTATTAGATCAGCCTAACAATGTTCTGGGGGGTTGTTGCTCTCTATCTGACACACACACACACACACACACAAAATGGAGAAACAGTAAATAAAGGATGGCATCTGATGACAAAAGATGTGAAGAGAAAAATGACAAAATGACAATAAGAACATAAGAGCAGGTGTCTCTGCAGATGGTCATAGCAAAGATTGGGCATAAGCATGTGCACACACACATGCACAGACACACACTCACACGCTTGGCCTAATATTTTTTTCCTGTGACAGGTCAAAGAAAAGGGATGTCATCGGTCTCATGTTTGTGTTCTACATGCCTGTACGCTGGGGTTCATATTTTTGTGTGTGTGTGTGTGTGTGTGTGTGTGTGTGTGTGTGTGTGTGTGTGTGTGTGTGTGTGTGTGTGTGTGTGTGTGTGTATATATATATAAAAAAAAACACCCAGCACGCCCCTGCGGGCGGTCTATCCTTCAAGCTCGGGTCCTCTACCAGAGGCCTGGGAGCTTGAGGGTCCTGCGCAGTATCTTAGCTGTTCCCAGGACTGCGCTCTTCTGGACAGAGATGTCCAATGTTGTTCCCGGGATCTGCTGGAGCCACTCGCCTAGCTTGGGAGTCACCGCACCTAGTGCTCCGATTACCACGGGGACCACCGTCACCTTCACCCTCCACATCCTCTCGAGCTCTTCTCTGAGCCCTTGGTATTTCTCCAGCTTCTCGTGTTCCTTCTTCCTGATATTGCTGTCATTCGGAACCGCTGCATCGATCACTACAGCCGTCTTCTTCTGTTTGTCTACCAATCTATATCTATATATATCTCTATATCTATCGATCGATCGATCGATAGATATATAGAAATAGAAAATGCACTGTTGCACTGTAACAATAATGTGTGCAGAGATATATTATACATGTTCTCAATTAATAGAAACCCAGAGAGGCTGATAAAAGTACATTGTCTTTTTCACCATCTTTTGTATTGAGTCCAGATTCATCCCCCCTTTGTTTAAATCATGTCTACCTAATAATGGCCTTTTTGTTAACCATTCAAACATATTCACTCTTACATTTCTGTGGTATGGTGCTAAGATTCAGTTCTTACAATTTCAGTTTAAAATTTTCTTTAACATTACTGAATGATTCAGTTTGTTCAATTTCCCAACCCAAAGAGTTTTTCAGTGCAACAAAAAGGGATAATTTTTTATCCCTTTTTATCACTGATGTGAATCCAATCGAGTATCCTTTCTAGCTACTGAAGAACAAAACTGAGTGAACACAATTTTGAGATTCTTAGACCACAAACAAGCAGCAACATGGGCTGCCTGTCCTGACCTGCACAGGACAGGATGGGTAAAGTATGCGATCCAGGGAAACAAAGTCTTTGGGATGCAGACTTCAGGAATGGGGGAATGCCAATATTGTAAAAGCATACAATACCTGGACAGAAAAAAGGCCTCAGTTTAGTCATGTCCTGAGCCTCAACATTATTAAAACATTGTGGGATCATTTGACTGAGAGTGAAACAAAAGGTCAACAACATCCAAAGAAGAGCTTTGAATGTTGTTCAAAAACCCTGGAGAACTATTCCTGAAGACTACCTAAAGAAATTACAAGAAAACTGCCAAAGAAAGTTCTGATCCCACAGGATCTTAGCTTTTTGATGGTAGGATTTCCAGGCCATACTCAGCACAGATGTTCCCATATACTATGCAGCCACTTGGTTATGGCGTTCCACGTATATCCTGCCTGCTAGCATCTTGCACCCTGCTGTTATGTGCTGGATTCTCTCAGGGGCATCTTTGCACAGCCTGCACCTGGGGTCTTGCCTGGTGTGGTAGACCCCAGCCCCTATCGATCTTGTTGTTAGAGCTTATTTCTGTGCTGCCATGATTAGTGCCTCTGGGTTATCTTTCAGTCCAGCAACTTCTTCAATCTCCTGGTGGTGCATGCCATGCAAGGGCCTGTCCTTCCATGATGATTCTTGCTCCTCTCCTTTCTTGGGATACTGCTGCCAGAGGCATTCAGGACACAATCGGTTGTGGCCTATTATATAATTTCCTTTGTCCTGTTCATTGCAGCAGTGTTATTTGAGTGCAGTTTACTCAAGAAAGGCCCTGCTAGGTCCAGAGAATGTTAAAGAATATTAATGGCTAAAATCATAGGATTGCCACTGAAAGTCAGAGTCTCAGACAAAAAGTAAAGTGGCAAGAAAAGACCTCATCAAATGGCATGAGTCTTATTGACATTAAAATTTGCAGCCAGATAAAACATACAAAAAAATGCTGCGCTGACTGGAATGAAGTGCTAGTCCAATTTCACCTTGTAAACCAATATTTTTTTTTGCACGTAAGTATGGCCGCTACCCAGGGAGACTTTAAATGCTGCAAAGCCTCCAAGAGAGCCTTGGTTCTGTAGTGTAAAAAGCTCTCTGTATTCAGCTGGGCATATCAAGGACAGATGCAGTGAAAACATTTCCTTAAACCCCTGCCAATATGTGCATGCACACACAAACGCAAAGGCAGGCACACACGCTGATTCACAAAAGCATATGCACAGATACAAGGATAAAGACTGAGAAAAAAGTCATACATACCAAGGACATTACACGCACACACACAAAAATCAATGATAACACACACACACACGCAAACACTCATCCAAACAGCAGTAGCCTGTATCAAAATAGTTATAGATAAGCAGTGTTTTTTGTTCCCATGCTGGTCCTGTAATGTACTCCTCTTCTGCTCCTGCTGTACCACTCCACTGTCTCTGCCCCTCCCTTCCCTTCTTTTTCTGTCTGTCCATCTTGTGCTCTACTATCCTTCTTCTCCGTTCCGTCTCCCATCCTCCATCTTTACCTCATCCACACCTCTAGCTAGCTTCCTCCCATCACTTACCCCTCCCTTTCATCACCTTTGCTTATTTGCCTTTGCCTCTTCAATACCTCACTTTAGCTTCCCTTTCTCCCTCTGCCGCCCTCTCTGTCTACAGAGTGATACTGCCCCCTATTCGTCAGGGAAGGTATTTTTTCTCCTTTTTACTCAGTCTGTCTGCCAATTTGTCTCACTCTCTTTCATCATCGCTTTACTTCATGAGCCAGCACAGTCTCATCTCTCTCTCCTCCCATTTTGATCTCTCCATTCTCACTGTGTCATACTTGTCATTCCTTCATCTCTTACTGCTTATTCACTACCGACATTATTGCTCTTTCTTCTTCACATTTGGTTGTTTCTCATATATCCATTTACCCAGAGCAGCTCACAATAAGAATTTGATAACACACTCTCTTGCTTAGCCGTTTTCAGAATCAAATGTATAAATGGCCTGTTTTTGTATAACGCTTTACTTAGTCCCTATGGACCCCAAAGCGCTTTACACTACATTCAGTCATTCACCCATTCACACACACATTCACACACTGGTGATGGCAAGCTACATTGTAGCCACAGCTGCCCTGGGGCGCACTGACAAAGGCGAGACTGCCGGACACTGGCACCACCGGGCCCTCTGACCACCACCAGTAGGCAATGGGTGAAGTGCCTTGCCCAAGGACACAACGACCGAGACTGTCGGAGCCGGGGCTCGAACGGGCAACCTTCCAATTTCAAGACGAACTCAACTCTTGAGCCACGATCGCCCCAAAATATAAAATATATCGTGCAACGTAGATAGTTTGGGTTTCACAGTGAGTATTTAACGGAAGTTTGAAGTACATTTTTGCATCAGCAAAAATGCACTGTGACTACTTACTGTTTTTTGGTTCACTATTTGGCAACACACCATGAAGGAAGAATGCCAAAAGACAAAAATTATTGAAGGTGTTTAACCTGTTTGGGATTAGATAGGCTAAGGGTATTCTTGCTAATACAACACTGTGCAAATGGCACAGTCACAAATATAAAAACATGGCTTTTTGGACTATATATGTGTGCGTGTGCGATACTTTCTGTAAACAGTGTCAAGTGTCCTATTAGATACTGAGTAACAGTCTGTTCATAAACTGAAAACCACTCTGTTATATTCATGCAGATGCCACATCCTGGATTGTGAGACGCATCTCTGTTGTCGGCATAGAGCAGCGGGGTTCTGGCCAGTTAAAACTGTAGAAAATGCCAGACCTTTGTGCTGCTTTTGGATTTTATAATGAAAGAAATGTCAGTGGGGAATAACATTTCACAGTTCAGAGAGACCAGTGATAGATGACAGGTGAGAAATTAAAAGAAAAAAGAAAACAGCAGAAATTGTATTGGTAAGGTGTTAGGTTGATTCTGCAAGTTTCTGAATTTTGAGTGGAGGGATGGTACACCATTATTTCAAAATATATTTCCCATTTGGTGGTTTAATGTTGGTAGCGAACCATGTTGTGCAACAGATTTGATCAAATGGGTTGAAAGCTCTGAACTACAAAGGACATCGCATTATATTTGCATAATTTTCTTACTCACTGGCTATATATGGGGGTGTTGCCCAGAGAAAGAGACCACTTCCATCAGAATAGAAATATTCCCTTACAGGATAAAGGTGATTATAGTCCAAAGCTGCTCCAAAACGCTCACAGAACAGTCCCCTTGGATTGCCCATTTGTGGAGGTCAAGGGTTCACATTTTTTCTTTACACACAGATAGCTGCATTTAATTCATCACCTGAGGCTGATACAAGCTAAATTATTACAAAAAAAGAAATGGATTCTTAATCTCAATTCATTCCATACTGACACTTGATTAGGAACTCCTTCTTGTAATAATTAAATGCAAGTGGTACCCACACTCATTCAATTCAGAAAACCATGAATTCCTGTGAAAATCATGAAGAACATAGAAAAACAAAAATGTTGAAAGTAAGTAAACCATTTAAGATTAATATTTGCTCATTTTGAATTTGATGACAGCAACACATAAAAAAACCCCAAAACAAACAAAAAAAACATTCCTCTACCTAAAGACCAGTTGCTGGACTTTTTTTTTTGTTGATGTGTTGCTCATGAAAATGTGACAATGCTCAGGAGGAAGAGTCGAGTACAACTATGGACAGATTTCACATTTGACGCTTTTTAAACTGTGTGAACCAACTTTCACCAGTAACAACATGACAGACTTGTACACTTTAGTCAATCAACTTTAGATTTAGTCTACTATAATTCAATGATATTTCATTGATTAACTCGAACCATAATAAATAAAAGATTGCTGTCAAAACGCTGCACCAAAGCATCACCATACCATCAGAGATTCGGGCTTTTGAACTAAGGAGTGATAACAACACAGGTGTTCCCTCTCCTCTTTGGTCCAGACGATGTGGATCAAAAACAATTTCAAATTTCAACTCATCTGATCACAGAACAATTTTCCACTTTGCCTCAGTCCCTTTTAAATGAGCTTTGGCTCAAAGGAGATGTTGGCCTTTCTCGATCATGTTCACATTTGGCTGCCTCTTTTCAATTTGGTCCCAACTTTTTTCAGTTGGAACAGGGAAACAGAGCTGGAAAATTAGTTAATATTTTTCAGGAGCTATATTATTACATTATTTGACATATTTCTTTCATGGCAGCCTTCCAGTTGTTCCCATTTCTTGTAGTAATATGAAGCTCTGTCTGGTGAACCCATTCAATAAAAATAATAGTGCATTTTTTCGGTATACATAGCAATTTAAAAAGTTTACTAGCCAAGAAATCTCAGATACATTTGAGGATACCCTTTAGATGGGAAACATTCAAAACTTCCATCAGGACTCATGATCAACTCCATCAGTGATGTTGTATTACCTGGCCTCACACATCCAGCTGGCTTTCCCAAAAGTTTCTGCTCTAAAAACTGTTGCCAGTGCAGATGGACATTTATTTAAATGTGGTAAGGGAGGTGGATATGTGGATACTTAAATGTGTAATAATTATAGCGTGATTTATTTTCACTTTCTGACTTTAACAATATTATTATATTGAGAGTATTATATTAAGAGTCATCATTTGAACTGTAATGTTATTAAGTAGTCATACCGCGCCCCGGGGAACTGAGTTGGATTTGGGAAGCAATTTTTCTTACATTTTTCCTGAAACAGTTTTTGCAGTTACACAGAAAGTACCTCAAGTAAACACAGCAGAGGGGGAAACACAGTAAAGGGAGACACCAAAAGAAACAAAACTATTCAGATAAAGCTAAATTCCCCTTTTGAAAACAAATTTTGATTTTTCAATATAAATTGGGAAATTAGGAAAAAAAACAAAAACAAAAAAACAAAAAGCTTTCAGCAGACTGTCAACCTGTCCAGGACATACTGTACCTCTTTCCTAGTGTGACCTGGGATGGGCTCCAAGCACCAACCACACCCGATCCACCACCCTCACCCCACAAGCATGAATTGGACCAGCAGGAGACAAATTGACAGATGGGTGGACTTTCCAAAATAATGTAAATTGAGTGTGCTTGTGATCATAAATGATATCCAGTTTTTGTGTCATTACCACCACATTCAGTGGCTTAGTTTTAAATAACTGAGCCACTAAACATAGGGAACATCACCACACTAAAATTATTTGACTTATTTTCAGAATTATTTGTTTACATAATATATAGTGTTGATCTCTCTGTGTGCTCGAGGTAAACAGAAAGTCTGTATGCTTGTGAAGCAGAACACTTTTTAACAACATCCACAAATCTAACACGCTCTTTCAACATGATGTTCTGTTTCTCTTTATAAAGCTTCAGTCTCCAGACTGAGCACCTGGCAATAAAGCTATATGCATTGCATGACTTGTTAATGACACAGTAATCACTTCACTTAGTAACATGTTACTAAGTGAAGTGCTTCCAATGGGCTGATATTAAATACAATGCTTTCATACTACTGCTATTAAATGTATATCCTTTACTCAGTTCCCTAGTGGAGGTCTATGATTGAAGAGACAGTGGTTAAAAAAATGCACCACCTTCAGAATAAAATATTTTTAGTCTGAAACAAAATGACAGGCGGGTGGAGGGGATTTTTTCCCCTTACGACAGAGAAATGATCAGGGTCAAGAGACTTTCAGGGTGGCTCAGAGAAAAGATATGAAGTGATCCTAGAAGAAATGGGTTTTTCCACATAGGTTGTTGCATCTGTGTGAGGTGGGAATGTCATTTCACCACTGAGGTGTCTGAAGGGACAGGAGTACAGCTGAGACCAGAGTTATGGCCTATGGCTGCTAGAAGAGAAGAACTAAGCACATGTCTTGGAGCTATGCAGGGATGCACCTCACTTAGCAATTTGTACAACAGAAAAGGGGTTTGTGAATTTGATGTGAGCTGCTTCCTGTAGGTAAAGACAGAGTAAAAGTGACATGGGAGAAAAGTGACTATAAACTGCAGCACGAGATATCAGCTATAAAAGAAGACCAGGCTGAAAGGAAATATTATGTTTGACAGAGGATATAGGCAATATATGAGTTATGGAAAGATCAACAGGCAATTATAATGCAAGAATAACACCAGGCATCCTTGCTAGTATGGGGAGATATTCCTATGGTGCTGCCAGTCTTGACTGAGAAGTCTTGAAGTCATTTGTCAAGGAATAGCAATATTTCACTTTTCTCAGCGTCTAATCTGAGGTGGTGGGCAGTCATTTAGCTGAGAGTGCGCATGTGGAAAGCAAAGTGAAGCAAAAATATCTTGAATAAAACCATTTTGGTTTGTCGTAGGCAATGAACACGTTTCTGTCAGCCATTTTTGGTCCCAATAGAGAACAAATTATACAAATTTGGTAAATGTAGATCTATTGTTAAGTGCCCAAAACAGACTGTTGTAGGTCTTTTTTTATTTTACATAACTAATGCTTAATTAGGTCATGTGTAAATATCATAGAATATATTTAAGAACCTAAGTCTAATTCTTAAGTTCCAGTAGTTATTTAAGGCAGTGTTTCCCAACCTGTTGGAGCCACAGCACATATTTCACATTCGAAAAATCCCATGGCACACCACCAAACTAAAATGTCACAAAAAGCATATTGATAATTTCCCCCCGTGCACCAGGTATAGCAGAATTGGCTCTGTTTGTCCCCAGTATACCTTTTTTGCCTTCTTCTGACCATTACTCATGCTAGGGCCTTCATCTGGGTCGGAATTTTCTCCAGGACCCAGATTGGATTGACTACTTTCCTTTTCAAATATTTATGTTGCCATTACGCGCTGCGTCATCTCACAGCATGACTATTAAGTAATTTCTTCTTGTCTTCTTCTGTTTTACTGGCAGTTGGTAACCCATGTAATTAGAACAGGTAGTTGTACTGCCCTCTAGTGGAAAAGAATGTAATTGATCTGCCCGTTACTCATGCCAATCGCTTAGAGTACTAATCAGGTGGAACCAGATAATCTCCCACGGCACACCTGATCATTTCTCACAGCACACCTATGTGTGGTTGGGAAACACTGATTTAAGGTCAGGGTGTGTAAAACAGGAACTAAATTACATCTGCAAAATCAATATTGGATCAATTCAGTAGAGTGACAGGGCTCCTCACACTTTCCCAGGGTTTCTTTTTTTGAGCTGGTTTTGCTTCCATTAGAATGAGCTCTGAACTTTATATGAGCAGGAGATTTTCATAATGCATGTGACAAATCTTCAAAAGTAAACGATGCAATCAGACTAACATGGTCCAGAATCTTAAATCTAATCCAGGACACTGAGAATCGAGACTATTCTGTGACTAAAGGGGTTCCTACCCAGGTATTAGAATGATGCTCCTACAGTGATCTTTGAATTGACAAAAAAAAAAAAAAAATCCCCAAAGGAACTACAGGTCAATCTTTTGTTTTTTGTTCATTTTTGGCTGTTTAAAGCTGAGACATGAAACTGATAGGGTTTTACTGCTGTGGTGATGGTTGGGTGAGGGAGGCTGAATGCAAGATGACAGAATTTATCTCAGTAAGACTTACTGATACACAGCTCGCCACTATTTTCATGCTGCCATATAAATATGTTTACTTTAATCATTCCAAACAAGTGCACACAAAACAAAGGAGGTTGGGCAAATTCAAGGTAAAACAGCTGAATGAGCAGGTCTTCTCCCCCACACTCTCTACTTGCATTCCAAGACATATACTTTGTCATTTTTGCCAGAAGACAATTTAGAAGCATGTGTACATGTGACTCTGTGTTTGTGCACATGTCAAAATACATTAATTATCCATGTGTTTATGCTTGTGCCATATTAATACTCATAATATCCATAAAAAGCTCTGTAAGAGCTAAATAAAAACATAAGTGGGAAAAGATGAGGAAAAGTCGACATGCACACATACATGCATACACAAACACACACACATTCGCAGAGGGTAATGTCATGATGATCCATCTGTTTTTTTCATCCCTGGTTCCCTCCTCTCTTTCATCACACCTTGCCATCTATCACACATCCCTTCTGTTTCACTACATCTTTCCAACTCACTCTGTGTCGTTCAGTCTCTCAGGTTTTTTTCTTTTCTCCCAAGCTCTTGCTAACACTGTCCCTCTCTTTACCACCCTCCATTTATCACTCCCATCTCTTCTAATTCTGTAACCTAAGTCCCTTTTCTCAGGCTGAGCGAGGCAGCCTTCGCTGCAGCATTCACATTCTTTAACCTAGAAAGCCGTTGGGGGAAATCTGCCTACACCAAGCACTCTAGTAACTATTGTGATACTTCCAAGGAGGAAGTGGGGGCATTAGTTGCATTAGAAGCAACTAATGATTCTTTAGGGAACCTTAAATCTAATCAAACAAAATATGAGATCATGTTCTGTATAGCTTGATTAGGTTCTGTTACATCTCTTTAGGCAAATACCTTTATTTGATGAGGTTAAAATAAGCCATTTGTGCCTTTTTTTTAGCATTTCATCCGTGATTTCCAGCGCAGAAGTTATGATCACCAATCTAAGATGATGTAAAAATAAAAGTTCAGAAAGAATGACTACAAATTCCTATGTGCATTCTGCAGTTCAGTGTCAACAATTAAATTCCTTCAAGCATAAAGCCTCCGATAAATAACAGCCAAGTCTAGCAAAGTTGATGCCAAATTTGAAATAAAGAAAAGAAATGCTACATATTTGGTTAAAGTAATACCAGAGTCATTTGCTTGTTTTATTTTTTTGCTTCAAGATGTTTTTTCCTGCTTTGCTGCTTCCTTGATTATTAAAACAGAGTACAGCAAGTAAACACTTTGATCATATGTGCAATTAAGCAAGTAAGTTTAATTTCTAAATTTCTAAAGTCAGAAAGATAAAGTATTGGATCAATTCGCAGAACCACAGGTTACCTTGTGGTGGGGTTTTTTCTGCTGTTAAATATTTTTCTCTGCAAAAGTTCAGTGGAAAAAAAAAAAAATTCTAGGTCAGGTTAAATGCATGCTCGGATTTTTAAAAAAGCATTTGCTGTTCTACTCTAGCAAGATACCTGTGAGGAGAGGGGAGAATAAGCTGAGTTGTCATTAAAAAAATGGGCAAAACTTCTCGCAACACTCATTTTAAATGTGTGCCTGTGTGCAATTATACAGCTTTAACCACATTGAGGTCTAATTATAATCACCCCCTGTGGTGATACATTCACAGTTGTTATCACCTTGCAATCCCATTTTTTCTCCATGTCTCAGCCTCTCAAAACACTCTCTCTCTTCTCAAAACACACAAACACATGCAAACTCCAAAACACTTGCAAACTCCAAAACACTTGCAAACTCCACACACAAAACAAAACATGCAAACTCCAAAACACTTGCAAAACAAACACACACACACGCAAACTCCAAATCACAACAGGACACTAGGGGCAGTGTTGAGCATTTGCACACAAAATGTGTGCCATATTCACAGCAATGCCAGTGGATATGAGGCGTTAATGTATTCTCAGAAAATTAATTTGATAAGTATCTGAGGCTACACAGGACAGTAAAACAGATACCTGTGAGGAGTAAATAAAAAGCTATGGAAATAAAGAGAACAGAGTAAATATAAAAAGAGTTATTATATTAAAAGATACAGCAGAAAGATAAGGACAACAAGTGTGGCTAAAAAGGAAGAGCACTATATATACGCAAAAGGGCAGAATGTTTTGTTCTTGTCATTATACCAATGTGAGACTGGAAAATGAATGTTTCTCTGCTCAGTTTTGAAAATCATGAGAGCCTTTTTCCTGCAAATGCATTAAATTTTGCATATGATCAACTTACCTCAGAATATATAAAGCATATAAACTATTTCAATTGATCAACTTACCTCATAAATTCTCTAAAAGGATCCTTTAAAAAAAAAAAAAACAAGGCTTTGCTGAAAAGCCTCTTTTTGCTTGAAACGTTTCACCTCTCATCGGGCTTCTTTTCTTGGGGTCCCAGATTTAAACCCAGTATTTACAAGATCCTCTTCTGAAGGTTCTCACACCTGGATTGTGAAACCTGGCCCCACCTTGAGTTAATGGCCCAGGATTCTCTCTGACAGATCCTTTCAAATTGGATGAAAAGCATCTGTGAGCTGTCATCTTTTCAAACCATCTGTCCTCTCTTCCAAAATGTGAACATTGGTTGAAGTCTTGCTGCCTTTCATAGTGTGTAACTTGAAGGCCCTGAGTACTTTCTCCCACACTGAAAACACTGGGATGATAAAATTATTTGAACATTACCTAATAAGACTGATTCAGGACAGACAATTAGTTTGTAAACCTAGCAGTGCTACAAACAGGAACAGTTGTCTCCATCTGTCAGCTGCTTTGGGTCATTGTCAAGCTGAAAGGTGAACCATCACTGCAGCCTCAGGTCCCTACTGTGAACACTGGAGTAGGTTTGATTCAAGGACCTCTCTGTATTTGGCTCCATTCGTTCTTTTAATCTCCCAAGCCTGTTTTTATTGCCAGAGCACCAAACACTGCTATTTTATAATAGCTGCTGGCATCCTAGAAACACAATGTCCTGGTGTCACCGGGTCATGACCTCTTGGCATTAAATTTAAACATGCTGGACCCCCTTAAACATAACTTTTAAAGGGCTACCTTTATAATAGAAGAATATTTTGACCCAAATAACATCTTTCTTCAAAGCCTTACTTTTGCAGTAAAATCCAAAATAAAAAGCAAGTGAAAACAAAACTAATCAGACCTGGAGGATGGTCCCCAAAAGGACACAAATCATGGCCTCATCGATCGCATGCCTTTGACTTTGGCTACCATCCCGCTTTCTAATGTCTCAGGGGTTCTAGCATGGACGAGGACAATCAGAATTGTCCAGGCTACTACACATTGTCGCAGTCAGTCATTTTAAGGAACTGAATCTCCCAAAGGAGGTGTAACGTTGGCAGCTTCATCCTAGAAACACAATGTCCTGGTGTCACGGGTCATGACCTCTGGCATTAAATTTAAACATGCTGGACCCCTTAAACATAACTTTTAAAGGGCTACCTTTATAATAGAAGAATATTTTGACCCAAATAAAAAACTAATCAGACCTGGAGGATGGTCCCCAAAATGGCTTTGGTATTTGGCTCACTGGTCAGTGCTTAAGGAAGCAAGTGTTTGTCCCTATGTCCTGCTGCTGAGCTGCACAATCACATCATGAACCTTCCCCCAACACGTTTCATGGTCACTGTCATTTTGGCAGATAATGAGACATGGTACCTGACGGCCGGTCAAAATAATTAATTTTTTGTCACCAGACCACAGAATCTTTCCTGCACACTTTTTTTAAGAAATGTGTAGTCAACTCCAAGTGGGATGTCTTACCTTTTCATAACAGTATTCCTTTATGGCACGCAGCTATAAAACCTTTATTAATGGAGCGCTGCTGAGATGCTGCTGGGACTTCTAAGCTTCTAGGTTTTTGGCTACATCTCAGACAAAGACTGTCACACACTGTTACTCACTTTGGCCAAATAGTCACCTTCTAGAGTCACCCTGTAGATACCACACTTTTCTGCAGTTCTTGAAAAGCTTAAAGCTTTAGAAAACATTTTATAGCATTGCCCTAATCTGTGCTCTACCACAGTTTTAACGTCAAGAACTTAGAGTAACTGCATGGCATGGCTTTTTCCCCTGACATGCAGTTTGAATTGTGAGGCCTTGTTTACACAGCTGTGAGCATTTCTAAACTATGCCCAGTAAACTTAGTGGTTCCAGTCTAGCTCTCAATGTGACAGTTTACCAAAGAGGAGAGGAACCAAAGCAAGATGCCAGCAGCAAAAATGTTACCAGGCTAAAGATCATACGCCGACAATCAGAGAGGGAAACAACCTAAACCCAGAGTGGACGACAAGCTAAATCTAAAAACATACAAGAATAAAAAAAAACCACGAAGAAGAATTTACATTTAAAAACTGGAGCAAAAAACAAGAAAAGAAATAAGGATGCATGTTTCCACCCATGTTTCCACTTTGTCATGAGCACGTTTATGTGGGAAAATATCAAATTAGAGTAAAATCCTAAACATGATAATGTGATGAAAAAAAATGAAAAGATCTGAGTAGTGTACAAATGTTATCAAATCTAACAAATGTGCATTAGTGTGTGTGTGTGTGTGTGTGTGTGTGTGTGTGTGTGTGTGTGTGTGTGTGTGTGTGTGTGTGTGTCATTGCATTAAAATGTTTTGTTGGATAAAATTCTTCTTTCAACCTTTCAAGCAGCCAACGAGATCCTTATGCAAAACCTGACATTTAGAACAAAATGAATTAAATGGGAATTTGTCTGTATGTGTGTGATTTGTGCTCATGGCAATAAATACAGAAAGCAGAGGCACGTGCAGCAGAGGATGCTTAAATGAGCATGACCTCAAATAGATTACTTGATGTGAACACAAATTAAGGGAAAAATATGTTCCCCTTTCATAAATTGCACTGAATTGACATGACATTTAAACCCATTCATCATGACAGATTAACTTGAAATTACAGCTGAGATTTAATTATATGATGGAGCTTTCAACGCCTTTTTCTAAAGCCCCAATCCTTTTTAAAAAAAAAACATGTTTTCTGCTGTAATTTCAGAGAAACAACAACCAGTCAGCTCCACTTTTCATTAGATAAAGAAAAAGTTCAAGAATTATACAAAAAAAAAAAAAAACAACTTTTAAAAAATGTTTTTGTTGTCTCTTTTTTAAATTGCTTCTTTTGCGTGATATAAAACTATAGTCAAGTTCAATACAAATTAACCTGACAACATAATTGTCATAATTGTCTGATCTTATTTACTCACTATGGACATGTAGTAGTGATTACAATTATTGTCAATTAAAAGACAATAATTGTCTTTTAATTATATTGTTGATAATTGATAATTTACAAAAAGGTTGATAATTTACAAAACATGTTCACTGTTGTCTAAATTGTGTTGTAGAGGTGTTTTATAACTCAGAGTAAAGCACAGATTCTTCCCAGAAAGAGCTCCCAGAAGGCATTAAAATATTCAAATAAATATAAATATTTATGATCCGTAGAGATGAAATTAAAATCTTGGAAAATGCAAATGGGAGAACATAAGATCAACTATCAGCAACATGAAGCTATTGTATCTTTCAGAATTTCACGTACAATTGAAACGAGTGTTTCCTATAAACAAAATGATCTACTATGTATAGGAAAATTTGGCATTTTATGCTCCAGTTCATCTTTATCAAAATATCAGTGTCACAAAAGAACTTCAAAACTGGTTCTAGGTTGAACTAGAAAATACACACCAGGGTTAAAATGACTTTACTCTTCTCTGCAGCATACTGTTAGAGACAAATGAGAGAAGTTTTATTTGTTCTCAGAAAACCAACTACAGATGACCTGACCTAAAAGTTAATATTAGTTTTTCTCTATATAGAAATAGTAATTATTAATATTATTTTAAGCGAGTAAGTCCCATTAGAATGCCTAGTTAAATGGAATAAGAAAAATAATCCTAACACCGGTTAATTTAATTACCCTTAAAAATTATTTGAGTGTTTACTCAAATCATTTTATTTTATCTCTCATTATTTTTGCCAAGATTGTTTTTATCCCAGTCTTACCTTTGCTATCTTTTCTCAGTTCTGCTTTTATCCCGCCTCATAACAATTACGTTAAATCACCAAATGGTGATTTCTTCAGCTCTTGCCATCTTTTTCAGTACTGAACCTTAAGGTTATTTTACAATCGCCAGTCTCTTTTTCCTGAAAAACAATATATTTGGTTCTAAGTGTGTGTGTGTGTGTGTGTGTGTGTGTGTGTGTGTGTGTGTCAAAGAGAGAGAGGTCAGTGACAGATAAGTTCATCAGCAGGCTACTTGCCTGAAGCTAACCTCATACAGCTACTCACCTGTTGTTATCTCTACCACACACACATTTGCTCATTATTTCTCAATCCATTTCAGTCACACATACAAGCACTTTAGCAAATTGAGACTGAAAAAGTCCATGCCCTTGTGAGGAGGATGCTGTTGGCAATGTGTCCAAGAGGGTAAAATGCTTGTTACCCACTGGAACTGCTGGGGGACAGGGCTGCATTCTGGCAAAACAGTTTTTTCATAAAAATTAAATTTCACAAGGTAATGAGCGATTGAGTTTGAAAAATGTTTGCTTGAATGGGCTGAAGCTGGTCAGGCTGGGCTTTCCTTTCATTTGCTTGTAGCACATAGAGGAGTCACCTAGATTTATGGCTTTAGAGTGAAAAGCAAATGATAGACTGAAAGATTGAGAGAAAACAGATGAGATTTGGTTCAGGAGATGGTAGAGTTGGATGTCTTGAGACCGGTTTTGGTCTCGAGACACTTTTACGTGGTCTTGGTCTTGTCTTGGTCTTGGATCCCTCGGTCTTGTCTTGGTCTCGCTGTCTCGGTCTTGCTGTCTCAGATGCCATAGTGGCCGGGAGATTTGGAGTCAACAGTATCTATGACACACAACGTAACGTTCGATAATGTGTCATGCGCAAAAGCATCAGCTCTAAGAGCCGTGCTTAGAGAGTGCTTTGTAGTGAATCAGAAGAGTCAACTCCCATTGAGCGAGAGCCGGCTCCTCACTTAATTTCCTTTTGCTGCTCAGCTCTCACACAGTGGCTCAGCTATGCTCCAATCCCTCCATATTGTGGCCAATAACATGCAAGGATGTAGGATAATATCATTAGGTGAAAAACAGAGGGTGAGAGACGCGACAGTCAAGTGGAGCGTGCGTCTGTCCTCTCAGTAAGTGAGTGAGACAGTAGATAGTGGTGAGGAATGCTGTGCGAGTGCATCGCAAAAACATAAATATGCCTGACACACGTAAACGAAGCAGCATCTGGCTGCAGTTTAAAGACTTTTTTGTCTCGTCTCGACTTTGTCTTGGTCTTGTCTTGGTCTTGATACCCTCTGGTCTTGGTATTGTCTTGGTCTTGGTTTAGGCGGTCTTGACTACAAGTCTAGGAGATGCATTTCCACTATTTCAGGAGCATATATATAGAGTAGTTACTTGTCATGTTCAAGTGTGGTCCTCTTCTCTTAGACCTGAACTGCAGGTACATGATTAATGATGTAATTAATGATTCTCTAGAGAAAAATAATTTTGGTGGGGTTTGAGAGGATTTTTCTTTAGGACACCTTGCAATGTACTGCAAACCCTCCCAAAAGCAGTAATTTACACATTCAGTAAACAGTGAATATCAGTGTGCCCCCTTACACTCTGTCTTTTTCAGATAATGCTAAGAATGTCATATACTACATTTTTAGCTGTTATCATGATGCGTGATGTGAACAAAGGAGAATATCAGAGTTGTCTTTTTTCCCCCCATATCTATTGTTGTATTTGTTACCCATTTAATAACATAGGTATTGGAGCATTGGAGACCAGACACAGGAAATATGATTACCAAGGGGCATATGACATGCAGCAAAACTCCATCTTGTCAAAATTTGAACCGTAGACATTCCCGATTTATGTAATGCAGGCTACTGGATTATTGATGATAAACTCTTTGTGCAAAGAAAGGCCACTGGGACAGAACATGACTAGACTGTAATTTTGTCATAGAAACTAAACGGTAATACTAAATCTCCATTTTAATCATACAGTGCACACTGGCACATAAAGCACTTCTCTCCAATACAATAATTGGAAAAGAAGGAGGTGCAAAACAGAAATTTACACAAACCTAGTGAGATGTTTTATGATCTCATGTATCAGCTGTCTCAGCTGGGTATTTTAGGGAAGGGTGCTAATGTGTATCAGGTTGGCTGAACGAATAGCTAGCTTTAAATGTGTGCTCAAAAAGCATTTTTGGAGGTTAGCTTGAATGTATGCTTCTCAGTGTGGATATGTATATACACTAAAAGTGGTTTTTGCCTAATTTGTGAAGCACTTTGCATTAAAATTGGCTATAAAAAATTAATAATTATTTATTACATTCATAAACACAAGAAAAGCAGACCTTGAAATCAGATATAAAGTATGTGGGGCTTGTGTCAAAACTCCTGTATCTAACACAGCTCTGTAGATTCTGCCTGTTTTGTTTCATATAGTGCCGGCATATTCCAGCACACTTTCCTTCCCCACCAAGTGTGATAATATAAAACCGTATATCCAACTGAAATGGAAATACTCATATTTATACACAAGAGTAGATTTTTGAATAATACATGCACAGTTTATCACAGGCCAGTGCAAAAATGCAGCATGCATTGTATCTCTGTGGGGAAATCAAGCTGGTTTTATGGCTAAAACGTAATTCACTGAGAAAATATCTTGACAAAACATTCCAGTGAAGCAAAGAGATATAAGAATGAAAAGATTTTTCATAGATAAAAATATATCTGATACTCTTAAATATATCAATGCAGAATAATACATGGAAACTTTGCACTTGTGGATATAACTTTTTCTCTGTTTTGCTGCAGTTTTTCCTTTCTTTTTACCTGCTTGATGGTTCAGGATACAAAAGAGTAGCCTACCTAAAGTATTAGATACATGCCTGCATAATTTATGCCCACAGCTGCCATGCCACATATTTCTGCTTTTTTATGCAAGCATAAATGCTTGTGTCATGATACAGAGCTAGAAAGTAAGCGATATGAATAAACAAAAAGTATAAAAGAGAAGAGAGAATGATGAGGGATGCTTTCATGCTTATAGGATAAAAAACAACAAAATATTTGATTTTTTGAATAATTGATTTTGTTTTTTATATTCAAAAGGAAACTACGGTATGGGTGGGGATGCCCAGCTGTTTGCTTTGCTGGGAAACAGTTGCTAAATTAATTTTTCAAGAGTTTATAACTTTATTTGAGCTCATTAGCTTGAGCTAACTTAATAATCCTTTGTCTGCATTAGCACCATATGTTATGTATAGATGGGAGTTCAATTTATTCTTTTGAATCAGAAGTGAGTTACAAGTTCATGTGGTAGAACAATGTCTAGTTACACAGTCCAAACCCTTTTAGTATTATATATTTAAAGCTATGCTCGAATATACTTATATTATATTCTAATCTATTTATACTCTACTTGAGCATTCAAAGCACTTTTTACAACATGTCAGCAAGTACTTTTTTCTGTAGTGCTTTCTATCCAAATTTCACACTCCCACGAGAACAGCTTGGGGTTCAGGCATGGAGACTGAAGCAGCCAAGGATTGAACCACCAACCTTTCAATTAGTAGGTGGCTTGCTCAACTTCCAGCCACCCCACAAAAAGAAGTGTATCATTGCAAATAAACTTACAATAATGTCAACACTAACACTCTCACATCTCAACACTCTCAACACTCCAGTGGTGGACAGGGCACAATCCACCACTGCCACTGTCAGTTTTATGGAGACTTTGTCATTGCCAGGTCCCACTGGGCTTACGAATAGTGCTGGATGTAAATCCCCAAACAGCTGGGAAGTCAGGGAGGAAAAATTAGTAAGCTTCCCTTAAGATTAAGTATTGTGGTTCCATTGCCCAAGGCACCAAATAACAGCTGCTCACTGGAAGAAAGTAGAAAACTGTTTTAACTGGAAACCTTAGCAATGTCAGTAATAAAAGACATTAGTTACTTCAGCTTGTATAAAATCACAATATATGTGGACTGCATAAAGAAGTTGTATTTCAATGCTCTCTATCCAACTTTGAAAGGACTGTAAAAAATAAAAAAAGATGCTACAGGCAGTACAAAAATCCTCTAGAGGACATTTAATGATATATTTCTATTAAAAACAAAACTTGGCTAACGGCTCAACTATCAAAGCAGCATTAAAGTGAAGGATGTTATTCCATTATTCTGCCCCCCCAAAGGAGGAAGAAACACTGGTCTATCTGCAAATCAAGCACAGAGGCTGTCTGTTTGACTGACATTAAATTATCATCAAGTTTAGAAGTTTATGCATGTGGAAGAGGGGGTGTGGGGTGTGGTGGGAGGGTGGGTGGGATTTTAAAACTCCCACCAACATTAGAAAGAGATAAGAAGGTGTTAGGGATGACGGCACTGAGGTGGAGCGACAAATGCTCTATCTATGAAAAAAAAAGTAGATCTATGGAGATGGCTTCAGGTGAGTGATACTCCTTGGCAAAAGTTGGAAACAGCCTACACTAAGGTCTATGTTTATGTTCATAGCAGTCTTATTGAAAGTAAGTGGTGTGATATATACTTTAATTACATCTGCATCACAGGTCAAGTTTTTTGGGGTAAAATTTCAGTTTTTAAGGGTCAGTAACCCCTTATCATAATTGGTAATATATTTCAAAAACTGGTCAAACAATATTTGAGAGTGGCTCAGAGCGTTTGGATTTTTTTCTGTTCTAGATTCACAGATTATGTTTTTAACAGTGCCTTCATGATCACAATATGTTCTCACAGATCTCTGCATTATCAGAGGACTTTCATATCCTAAAATTAAAAGCACTTTCAATCTTTTGCAGGTTTCTTAGACATGAATCCTCTTAACTTTCTCTCATCGTGTAAAGTAATAAAAGAAAAAAAACACTCCAGGGTTGAAATTTCAGAATACCAATGAGTGCTCTGCACATGATCAAAAGCCACATGATTAATCTTGTAATTTTACTAGTTTGGGGACAACGGTGTAAGGGGCCCTTACCACCATGTTGCACCAGAGTAAACACAGCATCTCATATTCTTTCCCTTTTACTATCTGTGCATGTGCAGATGTCATAAAATAACAATAATCAATAATATCAATAACGTCATTCCAGCTTTTGTACATCAGCACCATGGACAACAACTGCATCAGAGGTTCTTAGAGATCACTCATTAACAATTATTTATAGTGGACAAGCTTCTAGGATAAATCACACACACGCGCATTATGCTATGAATACATATTTTTAACATACAAGTGGTAATAATGTTTCAATCCATTAAAAAAAACCAAGAAACTGCTGACCCATCGGAACTTCACTGACAGCACTGCTCAAATCCAAAGTCCTACCGGTACACTCATTCTGCTTTTTCTCCTTATGCTTTTGAGAGAATTTGTTTGACCGACAGGTGTAGTGGAGCAGGAATTAAGATACTCGCAAAAGAGTGGTCTGTCTCTCCCATTATAAATGTCAATGCCACAGTCAATTGTGGTGGCAGATTTCTTTTTTGTATTGATCACATATTTTAATCATATCACATTATTAATAGTAATGTCACTTTCTCACTTAGTTGTATGCATGCGCACTACAAATGAGCCTTGTGCTCTACACACACAGTGAGGCCATTGTAATGGGAGACGTTAAAGAGATAGTGAGACTCCTTCTGCTTATCAGCGATGTAAATCCTTAGGTGATGGCCAAGCAGAAAACAAGGTCATAATTCTCTCTGTGAGGGAGGAGGTTTTAAGTATGGGGCTGAGGGTATAGCCCCCCTGTGAGATGGGCCAACATGTAAGAGTTGTGGAATGTTCTTTGTTTGAGAAGGTATAAAATAGTTCAGGGCGGTGTCCTTCCTCAGGATACTGTTTGGTGTTTGATCTGAACATTTTCTCAACTGCAGTGTTTTTTTTCTTTTAATAAACCTCACTTCAAAAGACACGCTCACCTGGAAGTTGCAGATTTATTTAAGATTTTCCAAAACACAATGCTGTCATCAAAGCTAAAGAGGGTCCAACAACTTTTTAGTATGTGACTTTTTAGTTGGTGAAACCACAGAAACCTTCTTAAAATGCCACAAAAATGAATCTTTACCAGAAGTCTAGTATGTGAAGCATCCTTGATCTCACTCAGCTTGAGTCATAAGGCCTATTGTGAAAAATCAAAGGGTAAGGAAGTTGCATGCTTTCTCTGAAAGTGTCACAGTTTGTTGGTTTGTTAACTCTTAATGCCGTCAGTATTGCAAAGTGTTTACAACAACTATCTAAAGATCAGCAGCCTTGAAAGCGTAGTTTCTTAGCAACGGCTCCAGGACAGGGATTTACAGGCAACTCTGCTGCCATTCAGAACTGAAGAGGTTGAACCCCTTCTGAAGCTGTGCACTTCACACAACAGCCTGTTGAAAGTGATCTCTTCAAATTATACAACAGCAGATTTATTTCAGAACAATAACCTCGACTGCACTGCAACATCACCGCGTGTGCAAATGTTTTTCAGTGTTTTCCGTTTGTTTTGCAAGTAATACCAGCAAAACACACACACACACACACACACACACACACACACACACACACGCACTTACACCAAAACCCATGCACACAAAGGAAGCTTTTGGCAGTAGCAGGCTTTATGGAGCAAACAGCCTGATTCAAATGCCTGAACGCTCATTAAACCCCAGCTCAACCTTCCTCACACACACAATGAAAACTGCATGTAAAAAACACACGTATAAATCCGTTCGACACACCTGCTGACACGCACATGAACTTTATATTAAGCTGCTCTAGCACAGCTTAGCTTAGTGGCCTTTGAAGCTGAGTGCTAAAGCAGATATTGATCTGCTAGGCTGATCTCCCTTGCTCTATCCATCTCCCTCTTCCTCTAATATTACCTATACCCGCTTTTCTCTTTCTTTTCTTTATCATTTTCACAAACTCGCTCCCTCACCGGTTGTCTCCCCTTCCATATCTCGTCTCCTGCTCTTCTACACCTGTCTGTCAAATAAATTCTCTGCTAATGAAAATTTCATGGTTTTATGAACATCAGTGTTTTACTTTGAACTTCTGTTTTACATATTTATGGCACTAAAATCATTTTTATTTCATGCAAATTTACTAAGGAGCCACTATCCAGACTTGTGTTGGGTCTAAAAAGACATTTGCTTCACTGTCGTATGTCTTATGTTATATTAATTGCTTTATTATACATGTATGCAAACCTTTTTTTGCAGACATTAAACACCTTCAGAACACTTCAGTTTCTCACAAAAATATAAATTATTTGTACAACTGGAAATACATTTATCGCTAATGCGAAAGCTTTTGTCATTTCATTCATTAAGAAGTCTTAGTGGCAGTCATTTGAATCAATTTACACTACATTTTATTTTATATAATCTCAATTCAAAGGTACCTTTGCTTTCAGAAGCATTCTGAGGTGACCAGTTTGACCAGCTCTGATCTCTTTGTACAGTGATGCACTAAAAAGGTCACAACTAAGCCCAGACATGATGGGTTTAGTTGTGACCCTTTTAGGTTATTAGTTAACAGTTCATTGGTAGTCATTGGGGACTTTCTTGTGCATTTTGGGGGGGTTTGTCTTTGACTCTGCCCTTTACTCCTATTTTTTGGCCAAGACCCAAATGCAGTTTACCTTCAAAATTGATGCTGAAATATAAATTAAGTGTCACAGTTTGCACTGGCAGACCGTGTGGAGGGAGGAGGAGGACCCAAATGCAGACACTTGGAATGAAACTATAATTTAACAACAGGTGAGCCGTTTAAAAGGTACAAAACAAAAGGCAGATGCACACTGAGGCAAAACTAACAGGAGCTAAACTGGGAAAAACTAAATGCTAAGCACAAGAGACAAAGGAAAAACTCTGAACATGGAAACACCTGGAAACATGGAGGCATTGAAACATGATGAGAACTCAACAGACGAACTGACACTGAAGGAAGACAGAGGACTTAAATACACACAGGAGGTGGTCAGGGGAAGTGGAAACACTGACTGGAATGAACATAATGATGGCACAGGGAAGTGAAACTAAACACAATGAACATGGGACATCAGACCTCTTCAAAATAAAACAGGAAACATAACAGGATCCAGAAATGGCAAGCGAGCCTTAAGACATAAAACACGCAGACATGAAACACATGAAGGATGAGGAAAACTTAAACAAAGGGGATGAAGACACTAGTCTAATAAACAATCAAGGATAAAAGGGCAACCTAGCCCAAATAGAAATGAGCTTAGATTAGCTAATGAACTTAAACCTTGAAAAGCGCTATATAAATCCAATGCATTATTATTATTATTATTATTAAACATAAACAATTAATTTCAAAATATGAGAAAATTCTAAACACCGGGTCTAATGACCCAGGAGCGTGACATTATGTTTCTTCGGGGGGGTTTTCTATCAGTTCTTACTCTATATTACTCAGATACACCCAGTGTTAACACAAGCTATTACTTTGTTGTTATTTGGATGTGACTTTGGTATTTATGTGGAATTAATTTGATATTTCGATATTGTTACATGTCATTTCCACCTTATTACTACACTATTACCACCATTTTTGCCAAGCTTTAATAGAACGTGCCATCAGCATATCATACTTATTCAATTTGCTTTTAAACTGTCTTGTAAAAAACACACATGGGTAAAAGAAATATTGATTCCGAGACAAAAAACTAGAACTAAGAATAAAATATAGAAGAATATTTTTTGGTTATTTTGTAATCCTCTTCTAAAACTAAAATGCCAGAAAAACAAAACCACTGCCAGCTTATTGGTTGTGTTATGCCTTAATTTCACAAGGCGGGAGTCTTAATCAACAGATGGTGTTTTTATTTCTTTTTCTATCTGGTCTCAAGACGGAAATTACTAGCAGTATAGTGTGGAAAAGAGGCCACTAAAGGAATGCTAATTTGACTGTTTACCAACGTTTGATATATTCACCCCGGGCTGCTTTTGTCTGCAGTGATAGATTGTGTCTCTCAACGAAGCAATGTGTATTGGTGAGTTATTTTCTGCATTCTGAATAGGAAATGTGAGGCCATAGTGTCTGAAAGTAAAACATATAGGATATAAAACTGAAAGTCACCTGTGTTTGTGCAAAGTGACATGGGCTCAGTTATCACTTTTCCTTCTGCAAATATCTTTAATATGGAGTAAGAACATCGAGAAATAAAGACAACTTAAACATTGCCATGCCTTCATGTGTGAAAGATCTACATGCAAACTAGTTTAATTACAACCATGTGGCATTTGGATAACTAAGCTGCGTTCCAGCATTTGCTGTTGATATTGAAGTTGATATGGTCTCTGTTTACGCAGGACAGACAGCCTGTCGGCACAACAACAAAGACTGACAGAAGGGTGGAGAGGGAGAGCAGATGCAACAGTAACACTGTGTCAACTGTTTGTCCACAGTCCACTCATAAGCTGTTCAGTACGCTGTGAAGTCAGCATGGCAACTCTTCAAGGTTCCCACTTTATAGTGAGCCAGCTGCACTCCGAGTCCTCCTGCCTAGCTTTGAGTCTGCAGCAACAGATACTTACACTAAATGTCTACAACCCTGTTTCCAAAAGAGTAGGCAAGAAAGTGTAAACTGTATGAATGAATACAGGATGGAGCTATTTGCAAATCAAATTGTGTTTTGTCCGAGACAGTGCTACTTTTAGTTAAAAAATATAAAAAAGAAAATTCAGCTGCACCAAGGAAATGTAAATTTAAATTCAGTTAAAAAGCAAATATTTTCTGTTCCTTATAATTAAGTATACTTCTTTCAGTTTTAGTCACCAGCTCCAGTTCTGGCAATAGTGAAACAACAAATTAACTGTCTATGCTGTAACCACATTTGTCCAGTTAAGACTGAACATTAATGGAGCATAGGTCACAGGAAATTTGCTTGTTACAGAAAACAGGATGATTTGAAGTGACTAACTCACTGCCCTGTGGCGCTGTGCTGATAAAATAAGGCTATCAGACCGAGCATGGCCCTGTAAGCTACCCTGAGCTCAATAAGGGATGCTTTAAAGGTCAGGGTGCAGCAGTTAATCTGGAGAGCACTGAAACCGAGCCAGCAGGAAGGCCAAGGAGATCTGATAGTGCCTCCCTCTCCCATACACACACTCATTCCTTTCTTTGCCCTAAAAGAGATGCTGCATTGTGAGTAGTGTGTTTGCGGAAAGCCAAGGCCTGATTTAATCTGCACAGCTGAACTAGAGTATTGTCTCATTCACCAGACCTGCTGTAGATACTTTTTTCCCCCCTGAAACTGAAAGACAGATAGAAAAAAGGAACAAGAAGAAATGAAGTGAGCAGGATGGAGTGGGATTGGACTGTCACTGTCAAGACTAACTACGTGAAACATCACAGATAGGCTACACTCCACCTCCATCCCATCCAGCCTACACTAGAAAAGAATAGAATTACTGACGAGTGAAGAGAAATAATGGTGTCTGACTGCAAGGACGATGGAGGTTTAGTTACATTTTGTATTTATATATTCACTGGTCACTTTATTAAGTTAACCTGCTCAACTGCTCGTTAATGCAAATATCTAATCAACCATTTCCATTGTAGCAACATGGACAAGGAAACCTGAAGTTCAAAATGACATCAGAATAACGAAGGTTATTTATGTTAAGCAACTTTAAACATGGTTGTTGGTGCCAGGTGGACAGATATGATTAGTTCAGAAACTGCAGATCTACTAGGATTTCCCTTCATGATCATCTCTAGAGTTTATGGTCAGAGAAAATGGTCCAAGCAAGAAAAAAACAAACAAACAAACAAACATCCAACAAGCAGCAGTTGTCTGGATGAAACATGCTTTGTTGATATCAGAGGTCAGAGGAAAATGGCCAAACTTCTTCAAAAGTGGTAAGAGGACAACAGTAACTCAAATAACCATGCTATGCAACCAAGCCATGCAGAAGAGCATCTCTGAACACACAGCATGTCAAAAGTGGAAGCAGATGATGGGCTACACCAGCAGAAAACTACACCACGTGCCACTTCTGTCTGTAACAAACAGGAAGCTCAGGTTAAATTTCACATAAACACGCAAACATAAGAAACTGAATTTAAACGGAAATTTGGAAAAAAGCTGGCATAGCTGGATTTATTCAGCCTTGTATCAATCATTCAACATGATACCAGCTAGCTTCAAGCAATTCTGTTAAAATGTTTTTCAACATTAAGTATATGCAGTACATGCACAGCATTTGGGAGTAATTGTTATCTGAAAAGCAGCTTTGCTTTTCAGAAGATGCAACCGGGGTCAGCTGATTGTGAGCATCTCAGATGGTCGCTAAATTTGGATGTTTAATAATTGTGACTAAGGCTTTATTTTACAATAATCAAGCAAATTTACCTGCATCCGATGACTAAAATTATTAACCCTTTTAATCTGCAAAACATTTTGGTAATAACTGACGGCATAAACTTAAACTTAACTTTACATAATAATAAGTACAGATTCCATTTTGTTATCTGGAGTCAGGAAAACTGCAAAAAATATTCACTGTGAAGACCTTTAAGCTGATTAGTTTGAGCAGTAACAATGACAATGGAAACTATAAAATAGAGAATAAAATGGGCTAAGTGCGACAGCAGTTGTTACACTGATCACAAAGAAAGCGATTTTTTAAATCAGGCTTTTGAGCACCTGAGGTTCAGAAGTAAAATGTTTCATAAGTAGCAGCAAAAAAGAGTGCTTTTGTAAAGCTGTATATATCATCAACAGCTTCATTTTCTTCAAGTGCACTACTAAAAATTGATGAGCAACCTTCCTTGTTTCCTTCCTTCTTTACTTTTGGGACCATTTGAAATAAGATTCATTGCCACATATAGAGTCCACAGACTTCTCTGTGCAGTAAAACAGGAGGGCAGAGCCTAGACAGACTAAATGGCTAAGATAAACACAAGAGGACAGACAGAGACGGTGCCAAGAAAGAAAAGTAAAACAGTAAAGAGAGCTGAACACATGACTAAGGATTTTTTTATTGTGCTCTGAAAGCTGAAAGTGACTGAGTGACAGGAAGATGGAAAAAGGAAGTGAGAGAAGAACATTGTGGTCAGGATGCTAATATAAGTGGCAGTATTTTGCTCTGTCTGCAAACAGAGTTAGATTTCAACCCCGTTCAGTCTGTGCCCAGGGGAGGGAAATTAACAATCTGTCTGTTCGTTTAGTGACTTGTCATTCCCTGACGCCTCCTGGCACCTCCTAGGAATCTTAACAAGGACCAGAAATGGGAACGAGTGACAGGGAAGGACAGCAATGAAGGAAAAGTAAAAGAAAGGAAGGAAGCAATGTCAAAAGCGTTAATACCAGGGTGTGCTGTTTGTTCTCCTCGTTAAATTACAATCAAGGTTTTTATTGTTACTCTTCACTCTTTCCATAGACGTATCAGCTCATATCTAACAGGGGAGGGTATGAACCAAATAAACATAAACATATACGTTCTACACGTAGGATAAGAATATAAATAAAAGTAAACACCTTAAATAAATTACTTCAACCAAGTTGCAGCTGGAGCCACAGGATCTCACAACAAAAAATAAGCAGGTTAAACATATAATCATATCAATTTTCATTATATGGAACCCAATTTTTTACAGTGTAAAGTAATTTTATGAAAAGGGTTCACAAAAAAGAAGAAATGTGCATTGAAATATAAAAGAATTGTTCTGTTGTTGTGCAGAAGACATTAAATTATATATTTATAAGGAATTGCGTTGCCAGAGGCGCTTAAGCATTTGCAGTGACTGTTTTAATCCTTATTCTGCTCTGACCAAGTCTGTTCTTTGTGGTTTGTAGTTTCTGTGCATCTGCATACCCCATTGAGTATGTCACTAGGTCTCAGGTCTGTATCTGAATTGGTGTCTTCTACAGTATATGACTGTATTCATCCATGCATACATCCTGCTGGTGTGTCACAACATGTGTTTCAGCGTGCCTGAGTGTCTGTGGGTGTTTCCTGCATCCCGCCCGGGGTTTTAATTAGTTCTCCCTTAGTAATCATACTGTGCAGCTCTGATTAGTCTTGTTGTCATGGTAGCACTCTGAGGTATAAACATCCATGAGATGATGGCATTTTTATGAATGTCATATACAAGGCTAGAGGAAATTCAATTACATCAGGGATAAACATCCATTTGGAATTAGGGATAAATGGATCAGAATTTGATGGTCAAAGATCAGTGTGACCTCATGAAACACGTTTCACTCAATGTCATGTTTAATAGATTAAAATAATGAGGGGTTGACACATTATATGACAAAGGTCAAGATTGGAAAGACATGGCTGAAAACATAACCTAAGTGATGCATACATCAATAATCTAGTCAAAAACAAATTGGAAGATGTGTTAAAAAGGCCAGACTCTTGACTTAAGTCAATACAGTTTTCAGGGTTCAACAGTTGCCTGTTTAACCCAGCTTGTCTCTCTATATATAACCATGATAATAATAATAATAATAATAATAATAATAATAATAAATAACAGTGTTCTAAATAATCAAACTAGTAATTTACATTACACAATTACAATCCGTGATTTAGGAAGGTACATTTTGAATAAATTATTAAGTCCTTTTATTTAGATTGATATGTATACAGTTATAACAAGAGTACAAGTTATGATTATACATAAAGTGTATGTCTTACCAAATCATAATGTGGAATTAATGAGCTCCAGCACAATGTTAAATGTTGCCTTGCTTGCAGAAACACATGCAAAAGTAAGCATAACTAAATGATAGATTCGGCCTTTTTCCAGTTTAAGCCTCAGACTGAGAGACATAAATCGTGTTTCGTCATTGTTGTATTTCTGAGTCAAAAGAAAAGCTGCTGTTTTGTTTCTGTTGCAGACACGTCTAGCACCGAGCACTGCTCCTTATCGTTGCTTTTTGTAATTACGGAGAAGGCTGCACTTGTATGGCAAACTTTCAAAGTGGTACAAATGAGTGAAGTATCCCTCTGTGATTACACTGTAAAGCTTTGAATGCCACAATCAACACACAAAGGAGCATTGAGCAGTGTCTAAAAACTGACTGCTGCCCATGGACTTTTTGTGTGTCAGAAACTTCAGAGATTATTTTTATTCTATTTTTTTTTTAATGTTTACCTGTTTCAAGAATTCTATTAATCTACGTAAAAATAAAAGACATATTATGAGACTCTACTATGAATGCCAAGCAACTTCTGACAGCAATTTACAGTAATAACAGGTTTGTAATGACATTCTTTTAATTAATATCATTAATTTTTAATACTGTTACTTGTTATTTAATGGTAATAATTCAAAACTACTTCATTGATTTCAGAAGCAGGATTCTCTTTCCTGCTGAGTGATGGACAATTTAATAAAAGATATGTTTTTCTGCCAAAATAGAATTATTGTTATTATCTGTAAATTTTCACATTTACTATAGTAAAGCATGTGATTATTTTTCATTAAGATGTCAAATTACAGTAATTTACTTGCATTCCTTAATGCTAAAACAAAAATTGTTTTAGTGGTTGAATATTATGGTTGATTAATTTCCATTGTGCCAGCTCCAGTTTGGGTGAAATCAGTTCTGTGTATTCAGTAATTTTTAGTTTTAAAGAAGTTTTTGATACATTTCTAAAATATTTGTATTCTGATGTTTCTATAACAGCTCTAATCCACATATCATTGATTTTAGTATACTACTCCACCCAGCCATACTACAGTAACTACACATTACCGTATAGAAAATAATCGTTTCCTTGTAATCATACATTATAATGTTTTTTTTTTTTTTTTTTTTTTTTTTTTACAGTCAAGCTTCTTGTTGCAAAAACTCAAGATACTGTTGCTACACCCTCCCTAAAAACTTTTTGCTTCAAAAATAGACCCTGGTATCTAAAAGTTTTTTAATTAATAATCTGCAAGAACAAAACATAACAAGAGAATAAGAACATAAGAAGCCTAAGAGCTTTCAAATATTAAGCCCCTTCAAGATAATGTTTGTCCTCTAAAAATCTAACCAGTAGATTATTAAGCAACACGCCAGTCTTCCAACATGCAGTGCTGTTCTAAAAGGCTTTACAGCATCTTTTGGATCCATTTATTAGACCGAAAATTAGAATACTATAATTCTTCAACTCAGACAAAAATCTGAGGTAATGCATCATTCCAGACAGCATTACTTTGTCTTTCAAGGTCTCATGAACTGTCAGGAAAAGAAGCAGGAACAATGAGAGCAAGCATTGTGACAGAGATGATTAAATGCTCGGGACTCTAACTGGTGGTTGGGTGACAGCTCAGCATGGAAATAAGAACACTGGCACATACTCAACAGGATTAAAGGTGTGTGTGCACACACACATAGATTTAACAAAAGGACATGAAATTAGTAGATAGGTCAATGTCAGTATTTTTTAGTAATACGATTGTTTTCTTATGTAATTAACATAGCTACTGAAATCTTCACCCTAATAAATGCTAACAAAACAGAATAAATTAATAAAGTGGGATTACCAGTGTCAGTTTCCCCAAAGCATCAGGAGCATTCTTATGTAGTATATAGTGCTGCTTAAATAACTTGGGGCGATCGTGGCTCAAGAGTTGGGAGTTCGCCTTGTAATTGGAAGGTTACTGGTTCGAGCCCCGGCTCGGACAGTCTCGGTCGTTGTGTCCTTGGGCAAGACGCTTCACCCGTTGCCTACTGGTGGTGGTCAGAGGGCCCGGTGGCGCCAGTGTCCGGCAGCCTCGCCTCTGTCAGTGCACCCCAGGGTGGCTGTGGCTACAATGTAGCTTGCCATCACCAGTGTGTGAATGGGTGAATGACTGGATATGTAAAGCGCTTTGGGGTCCTTAGGGACTAGAAGGCGCTATATAAATACAGGCCATTTACCATAACTTACAAAGGACATCTAGCATTACGAAAAAAAAGAAGTTTTTTATCAAAACAAATTTTAAAAAATTCCTACATTTGGATTTAGTTTGTTTAGTTTCAGTTACTGTTAACTGGTAAGTGCAAAAAAATTATAATTTTAATGTGATTGAGAAAGTGAGAAACCTACAATATCATCCACATGTCTGTGAATAAGTCAATACTAATGTTCAATAATAATGAGTGGCTCACCCACAACAACTTGTGTTATCTCGTAGCCATCAACGAGGCATTATGTTACACATGGATGTCACAGCATCACATGATAATAACTTACTGAAATCTGCAGACAGTTTGATGACTTTGGTCAAGATTTAATTGTATTTATTCATTCAGCTTTTATTCAGTTCATACTGGATAGTAAGATCTGTCATTCTAGATCTGAATGTGCAGCACATGAGTCTTAATTTTGTATAGGAACTATGTTAAACTGCATCTTCCCCTTCCCACAATTATTACTAATATTTTAAATTGCGTACTCTGTATTAGGGCCTTTTTCAAATTTGCAAAGCAAAAGTGCATGTAAGTCAAATATGCAAGACACCAATATGAACACATTTTACTGCTAAAACACTAGTAGACCTTGAGTAACTATATTTGTCCAAACCTTTACATAGTACATTCATACATATATTAAGTAAATATTGTGCTGTTCCAGAATACATCTACAATTTATATCTGCATTAGATATGACATTTATCTTACTGAACACGTTGCTCAGTTCACTTCTGCAAAGCCTGACATTTTCACTGCAAACTTTTGTGAAGAAAAGAGAAGCTCTGAAGCACACTCTGACCCAGACATAAACCCCCACTCACTGTGATACCCACATATCTGACAGGAGTTCCTCACGAGCGTGAGGAAGGTGGGAATGTCGACATACTGTTGGTCTGCTGAAAAGAGAAACTACCTGTATTTGCTCTGTATATTTGAAACCTCTGACATTTAACGTTGTCTCAAAGTGCTTTCCAGGACAAATGATTCAGGCTTAATGTCAACATGTTATGAGGATCTACTCATCAACTCTGACTAATTTACCTGAGAGCAGTGAACTGATGCTAGCAGTACTGTCATGGCTGTGTGCAGGCAGGCACGGAGAAAGGACCCAAAATGCAGGACTCGGGGGCAGACGTGGACTCAAAAACACACAGCTTTATTGCTGGATAGCAACAGAACTAACCTAAACTGAGAAAATAGAAAATAAACTAAGCAGGCTGGCAGACAGAACACACAGTTAACATGAGGGTTGAAGAGACGTTAACGACGCGACAGAGAACAAAGGAAACACAGGGCTTATATACACATGGCAGTAATCAAGGGATGAGAGACAGGAGGGGAACACACCTGGGAGAAATCAGAGCTGACGGGACAGGGGAAACGTAAACTGAACACACTCACATGAGACGGGGACCTTCAGAATAAAACAGGAAGCACACGACAGACAGAGACACAGACGCAGACTCATAAGCAAGCACAATAACATCACGGACAAACAGAGAAGACCAAACACAGGCCACCTAAACTAAACATGAGGGCAAGCTAACAAAACCCAAACCAGAAATACTCATCATCATCGGCAAAGGAACAGAACACAATTACAATCAAAACAGCATCACCAGAGGATAAGAAATGATCCATAAAGGAAAAATAAACCAAAGCATAAGAAACCCAAAATGCTGGGTCGAACCGACCCAGGACCGTGACAAGTACAGCAAGGCTTCAATAAAAGACGACGCTCTAATAGCAAGATTTGTGAAAAATACAACTATTCTTCAAGAATGTTGCCAACAGCCTCAAAATAATCTTTAAAGGAGCTTTAAACATCATTATTTTTTGACAAAGGCTGAAATCTTCAGAGTTTAAATGAATAAAAGCTTTGCACTCTCTTGGCATTCTGCTAGCCGACTTCATTAGGTTGTCACCTTGAGGTGTCCCAGGGATTACCTAATATGCTAAGCTCTTGTTGGTTGCTTTTTTCTTTTCTTATAAAAGGTCAGATCATCTGATGTAACACTTAATCACTTTCCTCTGGCTCCTCTCACAGTACATACTGGACATGTCGCATAAATTTTACAACAACAAAAAAAACACAAAACAAAGAGCTGCACAATTAGTAGCTTCTTTCTGTCCCAGGCCTTCAAAGCAATTGCATGTGTGATACAGAAGGTTTTCTCTCTCCTCTCATGTGCTCAGGTTAAAGTCATTACCACAGGGATTAGAAATATTTACAGAATTAGCGTTTATAGCGCTACAAGTCTGACTGCTCATCACTGCCTTTATATTTTGTTTTAGCTGTGTGTCTCTCTTTGTTCTACAATCTTCTGCAATCTTGTTGGTGTCTTCTGCATTGGATTGTAGTCTGATTTGCTCAAAAACAGTGAAGATGAAAATGACCAAATTACGAAGTTCAAAAACAATGCCAGGATGTAATGGCATCCAGTTGCCAGTCAAAGCAGACACCCTGTTAGAAATCCTTAATGTTAAGCATGCATTAGCCATTTTTGTAACAGGCTATAAAGATACTTATTTGTGTCCATTTTAACTCTGAGATCTGCTTGGTACAAATACCTTTGTGCTCATGAGCTACTTCGGCTGGGTGGCCAAACTTTCTGGCCTTTAGTGTTTGTGCGTGATTAAAAACAGCATGTTTGACCACATTGTTCTAGATTGGAAATTTAATTAAAAATAGACCCATAATTTGTTATCATGAATATGGTCATGCTTGTCTAACATCTGAAAACAACAATAGGCTATAGTAAAACAGTTGATCAATGAAGTGTCACATCTCTCAAACTTGAATGATGTTAAGCAAGGACGTCCCTTTATGTCTATTGCCTCAGCTCCTCTCTCATGTTTTTCCCTCATATTTATGTGGTGAGAGGAACTAAGATGCAACAAGAGGAGACAAGGAGAGGAACTGAGCATGTACAAAGACAAATTAGCAATGTGGATTATCTTTTTTTATATATATATGATTGAACTTGACAATATGGTTACTCAAACACAGAAGAGGAGTTAAAGATGTAAATTGGTCTATTTTCTGAACAGGAAGTGAAAATTAAACTGGTGTATGCAAAGGTACAACATTTCTTTACCGGCCCCTCTCCAATTTTGTTTTACTGAAAGCATCTGGCCCAAGCGCTGTCATCTTCTTAAATTTTTGTAATACAAGCTGCCAGCATTGCTGCGATTTCCTTCTAGACCTTCTTTAGGGAGGTTTCAATTCTCCGACTGGGAGTGGAAAGCATTCTGACAAGAGCAAAGTGAAATATTACTTTAAACTTTAAAGAAAGAAAAAGTGACAAGCAAAAGTAGCACTGGGCCACTGCGTATACTGGTATCTATATAAGCAGTGGAAATAAAGAGTTCCCACATGCCTCAGCTAAAATCAGACACCAGTTGGTGAGGAGCCGCAAACGAAAATGACTATTTATTCACTTAATGTAAAAAAAAAAAAAAAAACAAAAGTGGAGAAGCACTTAAGCACACAAAGAAGGTCAGTATAGCAGCTAATCTGAAACAAAACCCTCTCAGCCTTTTCCTCAAAAAGGTAGGCATTTAAAAATTAATCAGCCTATTAACATTAACCACACATGCTTTTTTACTTGCTGATCAGCAGCGGTGCCCTAAGAGGCAAGTCCGTCACACTGGAGGGTGGTAGACATCTTTGAAACATAGCTATAGGTTAAGCTATTTGATAAGGTATTTGATGTGTTGTTTAAACAAACACAGGTCATATCAGAGCAAAGCTGTAATAACGGTGCAACATGACTACACACAAAAAACTTTGATCATTTCGCCATGTTCTTCTCTACTACACCAGCTCGCCTAGAGTCGGTAGAATAATGAATACATGCTGTTTAGGTGCCTTGTGTGTGTGTGTGTGCAGGGGATTGGGGGGGTGCAGTTCCCCCTGGTGCACTCAGAGGCTGGTAATTGGAGAGATACAAGCAAGATTGCTGACACATGACTTGTTCTAGCTGGGAGGGCTGGATCCTGCCTTTCTTCCATTCCTTCATTCCATTCATGTCCACTGGGCAGAGGAGCAGAGACCAGAGAACAAAGGCTGTTAAATCACATAGCCCCAATTTTAGCTGCTCCCTCTTAACCAGCCTTGGATTAAATTGGCTTTCAGTTCTCTCTGCACTGAAAGCTGGCTGAACCCACAATTCACATAATGATGGGGCCTTTATCCTTAGTCTTTTGGTAAAACTTTAGATTACAGTCTGCATCTATACAGTGTAATATTTTGTCCACCAGTACATTTACAGTATGTAGGTACTGGTAGACTTTAAGTTTTGTTATAAGGATAACAGTTTGTGGCCTTTGAGCAAACGTCTCATGTAGGTAATTTATAAAAACTCAGTAGCCAATCTACTCATGCCTTTTATAACTTTAATACTTTATATGTTGCTGTTTTATTCCCCATCACTAGGGGGGACTTAACAGCATTTTTGACAGTTACAGGGCACAATCTAACCCCCTCAAAAAAAAAAAAAAATAATAATGTT
This sequence comes from Oreochromis aureus, assembly GCF_013358895.1. NCBI lineage: Eukaryota > Metazoa > Chordata > Actinopteri > Cichliformes > Cichlidae > Oreochromis > Oreochromis aureus. The sequence continues at coordinate 5,722,467 of NC_052960.1, forward strand.
GGCATCTGAAAATGCTATCAGCTGTCCTTTACCCCACCTGCAAATTTCATCACTGCTCACTTACCCATGGCCTTGTGTGTGTCGAGTTTTTAAGCAAATTATTGATAACAGGCTCTTTCAGAGGAACAGGCTATATCACAATGCTCTATTGTTTAAATACTAGTGAGTACAGTTACACTTTCCCTTTATTTCCAACATCTGCGGCTTAATGCTCTGAGCATTTTCAGCAGTGCTAATATTTACTGTTTTGGGGTGTGGCCAAATACTTTATTTTTCCATTTCCATATGTTTGCCGAATAACTATAAATATCCAACTGTTGCCTGCTTACATACCCCACTATTGCACAGTTTGGTGGTTTGCATTTGCAGTGATTCTGGCAGCGTTTCTTGCCACCAGGCAAATGTTAAGTTCAATGTGCAATTTCTTTTAGCTGTTTTTGCTCTCTGCCAACTCCTGGGGGAAAGTTGCTGCTAAACGCTCAAACTTGTTTACCAACATGTTGAGGCTGAAAACAGCGCTGTGCAAAGCAAACCAAAACAGTAAATTAGTGTGCTGAAAAGTAAACTGACCCTGAATTGGATAAGCAGTTAAGTGGATTGGATGGAATTTTATTTCCATGCACTATTATCTCAAACAGAAATTGGTGGTTATAAATGGCTATCCAATGCAGAGTGTGGTAAATTCAATGAGTCTTTACAATTAGTGAAGTGAAATGTGTTTTCATTTATGAGACAACACGGAGCAGCAAAGCTTTTCTGAGTTTCAGAAGCTTAGACAATCATTTCATGGCAGAAAGTTTAAGGTGGAAGAGAGTTACAGATATTCTCTCTGTCACCGTCTCCGAATGACTCACCATCCAGGCTGCAACATGCAGCAGATGATATCCCACGCGTCCTGCCAGGAAACTCATTACAATGAGTTAAATGCATGTCTTCGCCTCCTCTCAGCTTCCACCCCTGCAGTACTTGACTCAGCCCCTGTCCCCCTCTTCTCTGCCCACCTTTTATATCTCTTTCCTGTTGTCTTCATTCATATTGTGATTTAATCTACTTTTTTGATCTTCCAGCCTGTTTCTTTCTGTCGGTTGCCATTTCATTTTGCATAGCTCATTTTCTCATTCACTGGAGTGGAAATGCATAAAAAAAGACAAATGCTCCAAATTCTGACAAATATTCAGTGTCGTAATTTGCAATTTTTTTTATTGTCCTTCAGCATTTCTACCCTCATTCTTTCACTCTTGTTTTGCTTCTCGTGCCCTCTCACAAACCCTTTCGTCTACCTCCGTCTGTGAGTCATTATATTTGTCTGCAACTTAAAGGCACTTCTCTGAGTCCTGTTATGCATTTTTCTTGCAGGAAGACAAAAGGCCAACAGCACCACTGACTCCCCGTAGGCCTGCACGTCTAAGCGTCTGTTCCTCCACTCACTGAGAAATAGTAAGGACATTAACAAAATCAATAACTACTGAACTGAGTTTATTTTATATTGCACTGATTCACAACAACAGTTGCCTGCAAGCTAAAGATCCTAAAACTTTAGAATAGTATTGACTGACATATTAATTGTTTCAGTTGGCCTGAAGTGATACAAACAATTTAAAAAACACTGTGTCAAACTATCAAACCACTGCATGAAGTCATGAGAAAACATGAGGTTTAACATTCTGACAAAATGTCATACATAAATATTTAAGTGAAAAATTTCATGTTTCTTTGATTTCTCTCCGTTTTGCAGGAAACTTTGAGTAATCAAATGCATCCCAATTGGGATCATTCTTTTCTCTGGACCCAAGCCTAGAAATGACATTTTAAAATATTATTCTGGTTGAATTGCACTCATGAGCAGTGCTAGAAAGACTGACCTGAAAAGAGAGCTCAAAAAACCAATATAGATGAGACTAATGACTGGGTCAATGGTGGACTGATACTTTATGAATATTGCAAATAATAAGGCATGCCGTCAATCTCTGTCCAGTGTCTGGCTGCTATGGAGTCCAGGCAGCTAACTGATATACATACAAGGACTTTGGTGTCAGGGTCATTTTACACAGGATTTACAGTATATTGACAGCACAGTTGGCCTCACTCCCATATTGTCACATATAGGTGCTTGTAAGGAACTACTTGGCATCGCATTTAAACACACTGAACTGTCGTTTTTCAGTGTGTAAAGTTAAAGTGAAGGACTATAAATGTAATCTCTTTTGCTAAATTTAACCAAGTAGCTTTTGGTGTCTATTCCTAGCCAGTGTGTGAGAACTCAGGTACAAAAATGAAGATTAAATTAATTAGCAAGTGAAATCAAACATTTTAGAGGTTCATGAGGGAGCTGGACCCTATACCAGCAAGAGTAGCTTTCTTCTACTAAAGTGTACTTACTCCATTAGATCTGAATATATTTAATCACACTTATTTTATGCATTTATGCGCATTGATTAAAATGGCAGTCCAAGGTCTGCTTGCATACGTAGTAACAACCATGCTAAATTATGACTAACTCATTATTAAAATATTTAAAAGACACAAGAAAAAAAAAAAAAAAAAAAAACTGTTAATCAAATTTCTTTAAATGCAAAGATGAACTCAGGGTGTACTATGCTTAACAAAAATGAAGGGTGCAGTAGCATGACATTAAAGATTTCAGTGTTTTCCCCCCAAATGCACCCTCATTCACCTCTAAGTTAACTCCTGAAAATACTTGCGGAATATCAAGGGTGAAAATTAAACAAATAAATGGGCTATTTCCTTTGCTTAATTATTTTAAAGCCAAAGGAGAATCTTTGTTTAAACAATAGGTGTTTTTCTGTTTACTACAACATAAATAAAGACAAATAAAATTCAAAGTTTTGGGAGGAAACAGCTTTTTAATACTTAAGAAACGCAGCAGGCATCCAATATTGATGATTAGGGTTATGACCTGAGTAATGAAATACACAGCTTTGCTCAAAAATACGTGCACAGTTTGTTCATGTGGGAGTAGGACAGTGATTAACAAAAGTGATTAACAAAACTATGTTTTCAGTCAAGTCTGAACTTTATGTTCAGAGTGACCATGTAACTATTAGGATAAACAGCTGAAACTTTTATCTTAGGTCAGCATAAAGATGAGCTGATGACACTTGAGAAAACAGTGAGTGCTGTCACCATGACAGGTTGAGAAAATGAAGAGGCAGAAGAGAATATTGCCTCTGTTACCAAAATTATCTCCAACTTTTACTTTTATTACTAACCATTTTTAATTGATGTAAAAAAAAAAAAAAAATCTTTGAAAAAGTATTTAGTTTCTCTCCTTCTAAAGTACACAGCCAACAAGCTGACAGCAAGTATTAGTCACACACGACACTCGGTGATGCAAGATTACTCATCATCCTCATTCATTGAAGGCACACACTCATTCACAACGTCACACACACACACACACACACACAACACACACACACACACACACAACACACACACACACACACACACACACACACACACACACACACACACACACACACACACACACACACACACACACACACACACACACACACACACACACACACACACACACACACACACACACACACACACACACACACACACACACACACAAATGCACACAGCAAGACACTGCATGGGACCAAATGTACTTTTAGTTTTATTTCACATCAACAAATAGAAAAGAAGTGCAGAGAACTGCTGTCCCCTTATAACTATGACAATCAAATAAAAACTGTGTGGAAGGAACACACAAGAACTGACCACAGTTCTTCATCCTCACATTATCCAGTTAGCTTCAGTGACTGCTTCGGTCTGACTTCAGTGCAACATGGACCTCAATGGCTGCAGTCCTATTGGACCCACTGTTAGAGAAAATCCATCAATGTTGTCTCTCCCCCCCCTCATTCAATCCTTTTTATGACCAAGACAGTCATGGAGCTCCTGAGTTTTTTGTCAAGATATACTAGATGAATATTTAGTCCTGTCAAAGCACATAGCCATGCCGTAGCTGACCTGCAAAGTTATTATCTAATCTCAGTCCTTTGGTAAAAGGCACCTGGCTCATGATCAACTAGGTCATGACCCAGCTGTTTATGTTCTTCAAAGTTTGCATTAGTCTTTAATATACTCGATACTAAAATCATTGGCAAAACGGTGCTTTCAACCACTTATGTCATCATATCCTGACCTCCACAGCACTGCAGGATGTTTAAAGACACTGTTTGGGGTCATAGTACATCTGATCTCAGTCAGTATTGATGATTCCCTGCCAAAAAACTGTAGACTGGCCTTTTGTGTTAGAGGTGGGCGGTTGCCCTTAGTGGATTCAAGTTCAACTATCCTGAGGGGAAAATGGAAAATAGGACCAACTTGTGAACTGATGTGGTATCAGCAGTGAAGAAGACAATATATTTGAAATACACTGTTGAACAAAAAGCAAAGATTGAGGGCATATTTCTCAAGTCTCATTGTAGCTATGATTATACACTTTGTATAATGAGCTTGTTGAAAATGTTGGGTGCCTTTTGCTTAAACCCAAGGTCCACTCACTGGATTTTTCTCCCAAGGAAACGAGAGTACATCGTTTTGTCAAGCAAAGTTTTCTGTATTTGTTGTGAATGACAGCCCTTAGAGAATAGTGTTGTCATCCAACTAGCTTTCAACCCCCAAAAAGACATGTAACAACTGTGGGGAGCACTTCACTGTGAAACAGCAAGGACTCTGGGAAAAAAAAGAGAAATATGACTGAACAGAAGAGACAACACCTGTTATCCCTGAACAATAAACTATACCTGTCACAGCAACTGCTGGGAAGAGGTCAAAGTGTCAGGAAAACCTGCGTGTGGCCTGAGGTACAAAAGAGTTTTTGTAGTTTGTGTGATTGCCTTTATTTCAATACACAAAAAAGTCATACAACACCATCTTTCATTTATGGCTGAAATAGTTAAAATTCGATCATGTTAGAGTATGACATGCTAAAAGGGCTTAGCAAATGAAGATCCCCATACAGTCATTGCATGGTCTCACATCCGGACCCCTGCTGTTTTCCTGTCACTGTCTGCCTCTGCTTTGTTTCCACTTGTCAGTTCTCAGGAGGAATCAGAGGGAAAGAGATTCAGGATGAAGGAGACAAGTGAAACGGAGTGCATTCTGTCCAAACTAAAGATATCTCTGAATCAGTCTCCTCCTCCCTTTCACTGTCACTTTCAATCTCTGTCCCTTTTACTTTGTCTCCCTTTGTGTCATACACTACCTAAAGTTTAGTTCAAGAAAAAGTTTTGTTGGAAACAAAAGTCAGACGATGCCTTTTGGTTAAAACTTTACACAGAAGACAAGGTTCACACATAAAACTGGATACGAAGCAGTGCTTTGTTATTTTAGGTTCCAGGTGATCATCAGTCTTGGGTGTAATGCATTCCAAAGTAAAGCACAACTATAATCACACTAGAATTTTCATTGAACCAGTGATGCAATGCTTTACTGTACTAAAGTCAGTAATGGCATTACAGTTGCAATTGTGTCATTACTTGCATTACAAAGGTTTCCTTTTGCACTGTAATCATCTGATTTTATGTCATGTGCAGGAAGCAGGCAATATGGACATTTATTTTAATTGCACAAAAGGATAAGAGAGTGAAGTTCATCTGCAAAATACCTAAAGGACAGAAAAAAAAAACTGCATTATACTGCAATTTGATACTACAACTTTGTCTCTTTCCTCTCTACACAGACAGCATGCTAACGCAAAGCTAGCCAAGAACCCAGAGTGACGTTAACAGATTGCATACTTGTCCTCATTAAGACAGGGATTTGTTTTGTTGTGCGGAGCTGCAGCCAAGGTTTACGTTGTTAACTGGTATTTTTGTGACTTTCTAAGAGTGAGGTGAAAGTAATGATACGAGTAGTTTAACAATGTACTTTCTCTTGTTACTATTTAAGTAATCTACTGCATTACTTTTAAGAACAGTAATTCCAATACTATGTGCATATTTTGTAATATTTTTAGTAGTAAATCTTTCTGTTAGAATTTTTACTGATTTATTTACTTTTGTTTGTTTTTGGGTTTGTTTGTTTGTATGCTTATTGGACCTCTGTCCGACTAGTTCAGACAAAAATATTTCAAAAATTATTTGCGTTATTTTTCTTAATCTAGCCACAATAATTCATTAACAAATACTGAACAGCCATAAAAATGGTGCCGCTTGCTTTCAATTCTTTATCATACAATTTTTATGCAAAATTTTCCCAAATTTTCAAAAATATTGCATTTTTTCTGAGCAAGTACCTAATGTGATGTCATATACGTACACATATATAATACATTATATTTAAAAAAAAATACATTTGGGATTAAAGCTACTATTAGGTACAATGGTACAAAACTGCTCTGTGAACCTAAAGCATTTCAATTATTTTCTCACCATTTTTCTATGCTTCAATTATAGAGACTTGCTTAATTCTATCAAAGTCTTTAAAGATGTATAAAAGAAAATTACATGCCTTTCTCTTACTTTTAACTCTGCATGCAAGACAAGCAGTCTTCGCAAACTCATTAGTGAAATCAACAGGTTGATAAAATGCCTGGAGACCCAACAGCTATAAAGCTGATTCCATACAAAGGGAAGCAAAGAATCATCCTCGTAACTGTGATGTGAGGCCAACATGCTTTTGATCTCCATGTGATGCTTTATTGTTCCTTTACTAACTGCAGGGAGAACTAGGACACTGTCCATCATTTTAAATGTGTAATATTCTGATTGTACTACTAAAATAGGACGTTTGTAAGTCTAATAAATGGTCTTGGTAATTTACTGCAAAATGATGAATATAATGAGGAATACACTAATATTCAACAGTGTTCACTGGTGTGTTCCATGTTAGGTCTTGCATATGTTATAGACCAGGGGTCCCCAATCCCAGTCCACGAGGGCCGGTGTCCCTGCAGGTTTTAGATGTGTCCTTGATCCATCACAGCTGATTTAAATGGATAAATTACCTTCTCAACATGTCTTGAAGTTCTCCAGAGGCCTGGTAATGAACTAATCATGTGATTCAGGTGTGTTGACCCAGGGTGAGATCTAAAACATGCAGGGACACCGGCCCTCGTGGACTGGGATTGGGGACCCCTGTTATAGACAGTCACATGTACATATAAGGGTTGGGAAGATTACCTTTGAAATGTGTAAGATGTATGCAATCTGCCTGCTTACAACTTTTACAGATTTCAAAGTTAGCTTTCCCAGTTTTTGATTAAGGTAACAAGATGCACATTTGTGTGAGCAGAGCACATCCCCACTCATCTCTGTGAAATTCCCTCACTCGTTTATTTGAAGGCTATTAATTAATATAAAGTTAAATGTATTTATTGTAAGAAAAAGAACCCGTCTTTATTGTCATTCCAGCACTACTCAGTGACTTGTGGCCATCTAGCCATTATTCAGACAAATGGTCTGGAGGCATCTGAAGTGCTTGCCTTGCATTAGGGTGGCAGCAGAGGAAGCTGAAAGTGAAAGAACTGGGATATAGATACATTTAGCTACATACTTCACTACAATATATTTCCCAATTTTTGTTTTCAGCCTCTGTGCTGCAGTAAATTTAAGTAAATCTAATGATCTCAACTATGTAAATGTATAATCTGAAATGGTGTGTATATGTGCACACCACCATGGAGCTTATCTAGTTAAATACACTGTGTCTTTAATAGATTACAATGTATGTAACTTATCTAAGAATGAAAACTTCTTGAGTGGCATAATGTTTGTGTTTGTGCTGATGTGGCTGTATAAGCAATTTAATATATAATCAATATATTAAGAGGGAAGTGTACACTGTAAGCCATGTGATGCATTTAGTATTAATTGTAGTAAATTGCAAAGCCGTGGTAACATGCTGATGCATGCAAACAGATTAAGCATTCTCCATGGGGACAAGTGTGAAGAGTTATCCAGTGTGGTTCTCAGACAGTCCTGATTCACTATTCTGTGTAAATCTTTGAACAAATTGTTATCAAGCAACAGCCTTGTTGAACTGAATGACTGCCAAGTACTAGTTATGGGATTTTCAGTCTACTGATATAAGTATTTTCACACTGCAGCAGCTAAAGGTCAAAACAATGTAAACGTGTGAGACACTCTGCTATGCTCTTCGTGTGATGGAAACAGATTGTGATCTGTGGAAATGCGAGCTTTATTTCCTAAGATTTTTTTAGTGTCTTAAAAGGCAAAGATAAGAAGGGATATTAAGCAGAAAAAAATACCAGGAAAGTGAGCACTGTCATAAAAGAAAAAATTTGAGTACAAACTTATTTTTCAATACATAACATGAATTAAAGGAAAGTAAATCCAACTGTATTCGCTTGCCTCTGGGGTTAAATTTAAGTATAAAGGACATGAAGTGTCCAGCGTGAATGGCAGGCATGGAAAGTCGCAATTCTGACACAAAACCTATATCACATCAAGTTTGAGTGAATCTTAATTACGTTTGGTTAAAAACATTTATTTTTCTATGAGACAAGTAACTTATTGCCATTTACTGTTTGTTTTACTATGGAGCTCACTTGACTTGCACTCTTTTGTAACACTCCTGGATGACATTGCTGATCACACGCCTAATTCCTGTTGAGGCTCATTAGCAGACATTTGACACCAAATTATTGAACTGCATATGGTATCTGAGCTCAGCTCTTCACCGTTGTGAGTTTTATGAAAGAGTGATTTCATTTTATTTTTTTGGACTTTGGTCTTTATGTTCTGATGCCCCTTACCTTGGGAGAAAGAGACTGTGTTTTGGAAAGATGTTGAAGAAAGTGTTGTTTGGCAGTAAAGATTGAGAGCTGTATTTTGGGAATGGACACAAAAGCCAGCTGGAGACCACATTGCCTACCTTGCTATACCCTTTCCTGGAAACTCATAATCATCCCAGTTTCATCGGTTATTCAATAAACTGCCTAAACTTTTACTCCTGCATCTGCGCTTGTGTCCAGGAACCTCTACAGTGTATAGCATTGACACCTGTATCAGCAGACACTAACACAAAATCTACACATTAGGCGAGTTCTGACGTCACACTGAGGCCTTGCACTAAGTAGAAATCCACCTTTAGTCTTTAGTCAACAGAATAAACTGCTCAAAGATCAGGGGTAATCCTGATATCAAGCTGTGTCTCAGTGGTTCAGCTTCTCACAAGGGTACCTTTCAGTTCCTTTCTAGTGAGATTACTTAATCATAAGCATCAACTGGAAGGAGATCAAAAGTTAAACCATTTAGCAGTTGGCTTAATTATAATTCACAGCTATAAAATCTAAGTCTATTTTCAATTCATTTATTCAGATATTTTTTTTAAACTTTATGCAGTGTTATACATGTAATATCGTGCAGTACACTCACCAAAACACAGCCAAAAGACTTGGAGGGTACTTATAGTCAGCAGCTAGAGGCAACTGTGGTTGGGACAGGCATGAATTGGAGCCAGGTACTGGGGACCTGCAGGGACAACTTGATCTGCTGTTCGAGCTCTGTTACAAAAGCAGTTAAAGGATGTGCTGTAACATCTTACTGCAACATCTGGACACTCTTCTTTGGTGGTTCTGAGATGTTTTGGCTCTGCCAAGACTACATGAACAAGTAGGGTTTAGCTGTATTATCTGAGCTTTCCAGTGTATGTTTTAGTCTAACAAAAATCCAAAATATAGAGTTTAAAATATGTTTGAATTTCAGCTGCACCTCTCTCTGTGGTTCCGCTCCTGTAAGTAGCTAGATAGTTATCATCAAGGATAAAATGAAAGACAAATACAACTCAAGAGTTGTTTCTGTCTCTGGTGTCCTGATAATGGGCTGTCCTAGATACAGACTGACAGAGCAGCTATCCCCTGAAACTAGCTGGCCCTGTATCAGTGAAGAGCATCACATACAGTATAACTGGGTGGTTAATAGCTGTCACAAAGCTGTTCACAGACTTATACAAATCTGCAGGGATTCTTTTTCAAACACACAACTCTTGCACTATATACCAAACTGTTCAACGTGATTGAATGTGGGCTATGCAAACAACACATTTCATTTACTTTTTTTCCACTTTGCTGCTTCTGGGCTACAATTCAAGGTTCTTCAGCAGAAAACACCTTACATCTACGCACCTAAAAATGAAGATGCAGTGGATGTAGTGTTGCTATCTACCTATACAAAAAAGATAAACACCCAAACTGGGAGAGTGACTCCAAGCAGATCCTAATAATGACAGCCGAGATCTCTGTCCAAAAGAGTCCACTCTTAGGAACAACATACAGCAGGTACTGTGCAGGACTGTGACAAAGTGGTTAGCCTTGAACTTATTTACCACATGTCCCTTAAACATATTAATCATTTACCCCATATTATTTTACACTTGGCCATAATGCTTTAGTTTAAACATTGCTGGTGTAACGTTGATCTACATACTATCCCAGGTTTGTTTGTGGTAGCATTATGTTACAGTTTACTTCCACACATATGCTTTTAAAGCAAATACTACTGAACCATCAGGTGATTTGGTTGGTCTGGTAAGTTGTGTTTGCTAATGTTGCTTTGGTCATACTCACCTTTGTTTGTTCCTCTGTTCAGGTCCTATATCCAAAACAGGAGTGTGGGAGGGGCTGACCCAGCACTTCCTGTTTATATAGGGTCATGATCTCATTGGCTGCATCACTGGGTACAACCAAATGAAGAGTTTCCTTTTGTATAGCATTGTTTATTTTCTTTAAAGTAACCTTTTTGAATTGTATTGTATGCATTGTTTTACTTTTTAAACCATTTAGCTGTGTAAATGAGTTTAACAAGTGGATGAATAATCTTATTCCTGTTTCTTTATATTGTATTGTTTGGTCTAACCTATTTCTTAATGGTAGAGACTGATGAAGTTCAAGTGTGTGTAAAATTCTGTATAAAACAAGTGAGATTTTTGACAACAGGGGTTGTTTCAGATTAGGGGTCTCAAACTCCAGTCCTCGAGGGCCAGTGTATTGAAACTTTTCCACTTGTGCCTGTTGCAACACAGCTGAATACAATTAGTAGGCCATTAGCAAGACTCCATAGAACTTGAATGCATGCTGAGGTGGCAATTCAGCTATCTGATTCATGTTCTTTTTTCTCCTCCAGTCCGACCTGAGGAAACTTCTTGCAGTAAATACTTGTGACGTAATATGAAAAACAAATCTTCAAGGTTTTTATAGCTTAGTAAAGTTACCTGTTAATTTGTGCATATATTGAACAGTATTTTTAAAAGCAGAACTGAAAAATAAGAATAACAAAGGTGGCTCACATAATATGTGGTAAGTAGCAGGTCGCAATTCAAAGAAATGACTACAGATTAAACCTAGTATTTAGTTATAAATACATCAGTTGAGACAGCCACTTCAAAATATACTTCATGCAGAATTAACATGAAAGCGTGATGTGAAGAATAAAATATTCAGTATGCTCCTCAATGATTGAACATAAGAATTTGCAGGAGATTCAGTTTCCCTCGACATCAAACTAACCCAGTGGAAGCTGTCTGCACGTCCATGGAGACAGCACAAACATGAAGAGCTAGTAGCTAATTTGGAATAATTTTAATGAGACAATATGCAAAAACAAATAGACTGTTGGATTATAAGTAAGTACAGGCATTATCTTTCTTCCTTTTTTTAAAACTCCCGAGGCCCTTTCTACCCTAATTACTTTACTTTCAAGACTTCAGATTGGTTCCAAAGTGGGACTAAGTTAAGCATATCACTTGATCAGTTGTCATGAAAAGCTTAGAAAAGAAGGTAAAGCATCTTCCCAAAATGCAAGGAAAATGTTCCTGACAGGATTGAACTTACAAAAGCAAGTTCATATAAAAACTGGTAATTGTGGCTGTAAATATTTTTAAGAGGATATGGAAAATTATCCAAATGTGCTACAGACTCGGGCAATGTTAAAATAACCGTCCCCTTACTTCTGAAATAACTTCAGTCCATAATCACGTCAGCTTTTATTGACAAACACATACACATAAAGAAACACACACAGAACATTCAAGAGAGTCCAGAGGAAGGGTTTTGATTTTCTAATTTAATAAATTTACATGTATAATATAATGTAAATAATATATTGATGATATATCTATATAACTGATTACATTTAATAAAATTACACTTGGAAGTTAGATCCAGGAATATAATGCAGATACTTTGGAGGAAGTAATCAGCTTAATTCAATTGCTGATTAAAGATGCAACAGCTCACAGCACGGTTAAGGTACTTTTGAGGGCTGCACTATGTACATTTTGTCAGGTACCTGATCAAAATCTATTTCTTGGCTTTGCTCAGCTGAACAGATATGTCGTTTCTGCACCAGCGCGCTGGCAGAGCAAGTAACTAACTGCAGTGACGGTTCAGTGCTAGTATTGCTGTAGTTCATCAGAACATGAAAGCATCTTTGCTGATGACCTGAACTCATTTTCCAAAACTTTATTTTCAAATTGCTTTCACTGAAAAAAAGAAGACATAACTGAGCTGCAACAAGACCGTAAACCCCAGGACCTTTTAATCCAGTTAGCAGCTGTCAGATTATTGCATGATCTAAAGACTGCCAAATTAGCTAGGATATAACAAGACATTTTAAGGTTGCAAACAAAACACCTGGAGCCATTTAAATGAGTGCTACTGAAAAGCAATGTAATACTTAATGACTTGCATGTAAAGATCCACTCTTTACAAAAAAAGCTTTGCCCTCAAGTGAAGGTTGTGTAGCCCCAGCACCACTTCCAGGACATTTACAGAAAAAAGGTTTGGTTAGAGAAGCAAAGCTCCATTAGAAACTGGTTTTCTCAAAACACCTAATATTTAACTCCCACCACCCAGACAGAGAAGCTCATACAGATGGAACTAACAAGGTGAATATACTGAAACACACATAATCACACTAATGAGAATTCATTTTAACTGAGGCAGGTAATTCATCAGAATTTGAATTTAAAAATCTGTTTGGACAGTTAAAATATGCACACATCACTCTCTCTTTTGCTCCGTTTCTTTTGACACAGACAGAAAATTCTGTCACTGTCCAAAAGGACCAAATATATTCCACCAGCCTAAAAAAAGCCACAGAGTTTAGCGGCTTTCCATCTGGACAGGCAAAACTAGCAGTGCTTGCCTAGTGAAACCTAAAAATACCCATCAAAATCAAAGTGAATGTTGTCCCAGTTCTGTTATCTTGTGGCCACAATTGGCTATTGTGACAAGATGTTGGGATTACATTGGGGGGAACTATGTCCAGTTATTAAGCGCTTGAGCTTGTCAAACTGAGAGGCCAGCAGCGGGAGACCGATTGGAGATTAGCATGCTGGATAATATTTATCACTGCAACTGATAGGTTTTCGCTTACTGACCAGCTTGGCCAAGATGTTTAATGCAGATGATGTAGAGTGCAGCGTGAAGAAATTTGACTTGACTGAATGAATGTACAACATTTAACCAGCCATTTTGCTAATATACCACCTTCATTTTCCATTTATATTTCAATCTCCCTCTTTAACTGAGCTCAGCAGTAATATTATTCCATATAAGACTGATGAGGATGATTTTTCTGCAGAATAATTAGTTTTACTTTACATATAAGAATAATTTTATGCTTAGTGAGTATTTTATTGCATCTTTTGAGCAACCAGAATCATTGCCAAGAGTAGCACTATAGACCCTCTATAGGCTCCTCTTGTAAGTATTTTTATTTTATTTTATTTTTCTGTTCTTTGTTATATAATATTTTATTTTATAATTCAGATTAGTATCTGTGTGGTTATACAGTGCCTGAGCTGATAGGGTTGAGGGCCATGTTAGCTTTTCCAAGACAATAAAGAGAGAAGAAGTTCTGTGTGAGAGAGCGTGAGTGTATCTATGTGTGCTTATCATGAAGCATACTTGATAATGAGACCCGGCCCCTCCACAGCCCTCCAAGAGTGCTGAGCAACCAAGGTCACACATCTGGATGACAACGGTGTGCTCACCCCTGCAGAAGCAAAAGGGAGGCCCCAGCTGGAGTGCCCACAGCCAAAGAGCAAGAGAACCAAAGGCAACGGGCAGCCGACCCCACCACACCATTCCTTTTGCTAAAGGAACAATTTTATAAAATTACTCCACCACAAATTATCAGTGTCAGAGATAATAGAAAATATTTAGTAATATAGTATATGCTATATAGTAGTAATTTTTGCAGTAAATACAATGTATTTGTATGTAATTATATATTTATAGATGTTATAATATTTTGCAATTGTTCAGCGAGGAATGAGTGCAGAAAGATGGAGACATCCACAAAGGCTGTCAGCACATTTAAAAGAATACAAAAACCAGGAAGCACAAAAACTTTCTTTTTTTTAATATGACCCAATTTCTCTTTAAACAAGGGACAGGGAGAGCGATATTGCTTGAAATATGGCCTTTCTAACTTTTCTAACTTTATTATACTTTCATCTGTCCTATATGAGTTTGTGGAATCCAAGGGCTAAAATTAAAATGCTCAATCAAAGACTTTTTTTTTAAACCTGTTACAATGGTATGAGTATGTTATGAGCTGAAATTTCTTAACAGCTAACAGAAGCATTGCCGTGAACAGCATTGCTCCTAGATGATAACAGCTCTGGCTTTGGTGATATCACTTTTTTAGTTGTTTTTCTGTGTTTTTAATCTGACTGAATTATCTCTCAATAGATAACAAATGGCATGTTTTGCCTGAATAGTCCATAAGTAAGTTTACAGTATAGGATACACTTTAACCCTCAGGATGGTCAAATATGTCCTGTGACTCAAGTGAGTATTGGGTATATAATGTGTTCTGTAATTACTGCAACTAGCCACTTGGATACTTCTGATGAAATATAAGCTGTGAAATCTGAACAGAATGTACTGAAGAAAAGTTTCAAGGTCAAACTCTAAAATGCAGTTGTATGCACTTCCTCTAACAGACTTATTTAGCTTCAGCGCCACTAAGTCAGATACAGGAAATCTTTCACACACATGGAATGACTGCATTGCATCCTATCTGTCAAGTAGACAGTTATTTGTTAGCAGTTTTTATCAACTCTGCACTTTCACAACACTTTAATGTGAAGATACTTAATTGTACTCTGCTGTCTGGATTTTATACTGTACCACTTACTGCCATCTAATTTTGTTCATGTGTTTCATTACTTATGTATATTCAGTAAGCCATTTTAAAGTGTTTTCCTTGTAATGAATTCTATTTTTACTTAACATTTTTATTTAAATTTATTCTTGTATTACCTTATTGTATTAATTATCATTTCAGCCAAGGTTTTGGCTAATAGCCCTTTGTTGGTCAAACTTGGCTATTTTCGTAGATTTAACTAAAAAAAAATGATTGAGAACAATTGTGATATATTTTTAACTGGCTGCTCAAAAAGTAAAGTAGATTTAAAACGGAATCTTTGCCAAGTTGTCCACCATGTGTAGACACAACACTGGATCATCACTTTTGGGTTTTTTAACATTAGTGTCATGGAAGTTTTAAAATAAACTGCAAACACCAGGTGAGCATGATTTTAAGTGGTTTAATGGCATGCTGCAACATGCAGAGAAACACTCTAGTCCAACATCAGAGCAGTCTCTGAAGAGGGGCACAGTTGCTCATGTCTTATATGCCTTGACTAAGCTCACAGACAAAGACAATTCCTCAACACATCACGTGAGTCTATACCTTCCCTCAAAACCTTACATGGGACCTCTGATTTTGCTATGCACTCAGCCACTACCTAAAGATTTACATCACAAATCTGCATCCCAAGATAAGAAGAGATACGACCCCTTCACATGCAGCCCCTGGATGTCTGGCCTCCTCACACAACGGCCCCTCTGTGAAGGTGTGCAGGTGTGATAGAGCATAAAGACACATTTGTGGTGCTACATGCATATAACTAAGTTAGAAAGTGATATTACTATTACTAAAGTGATCAATGCATAGAATACAGAAATTTCCACTACAGTAGACAATTATAAAATGCTTTACAAACCCGAACATTACAGCTAACAGGTAGATTTTCCCGTTTTAGTGCAGCTAGCCAAACAACGTAGTGCCACTTACTGCTAAAGAGACAGAGAGAGAATTTAACGAGCAGCATTTAGTGCATGTTTTTCTTGAAAGGTTTCATTAACTTTCTACAAAGCATATATGCTTTCACAGACACACTCGCATTTCATGCAACACTGCACAATGTTTCAGTGACAGAAAGGAACATTAAAGTGGCTACTGTAAGCCAAGATGTGGTCAACTGTCACATGAGTTGACTTAAACACACTTAAACAGTAAACAGTCACCGACAAAAAGTCAAAGATATGCATGTAGATCTAATGAGTGAGTTTACATGCTTGCTGTAATTGTGGCGATCTTCTAATTGCTTTCATAAGTGGTAATATTCAAAAAATGATCTTATTAGTCTGTCCTAAAACACATGCATTTGTAAATCACTCCTCACTGGCTTGGTGCATCACCTAGTGCAATGTCATAAATGTTCATATGACAGACACGAGTCCATTATTTTTCATTTTACATATTTTGTAATGCACAATTATTTATATTCATATTTATAATCAGCCAGGACTAGTTAACCTCCAATATTTCCCACATATTGGGAGGAACACAAAACATATCAGTCAGTGTTGGCGGAGGCTGCAAATGCACCACAGCTGGCATTTGCAGCAATTGATTTTGTGCTATCTGCATCTCTGTGTTTATGAGTTTACTTTAACAGAATTATAATATTAGACTGTCTCTCTCTCACACACACAAACACACCCGTGATATAGCTATTTGTCACTATAATGAACTAGAGAGTCAGAAAGTTTATCTGCCTGTTGCTGTGTTAACATTGCAAAATACACACTGATAACCAAAATACACACATATATAGGACACACTACCAAAAACATATGTCTCCCGAGTGCTGCAGAACTGTCTAACAACATTTATTGATAATGTCATTAGAGTCAGGAAGCGATGAAGGAGTGAGATTGAGAGTAAGAAAAATGAGAGAACGAGACAAAGAGCTGAGTAACTAAACCAAACTGACTAGGCAATCACATCCAGGCCCACACAGCCAGTTTGCCACACTTTGTATTCATATAATGCTTGGTAAGCGTTCTATTCATGTTTCAGTGACGTTTAAAAATCACACGTTATTTGTACCATACAAAGCAGAATTTTTACTGCCTTTGGTATTAATGTTATACTTAGATTTCAAATCTTATTAATCATTCCAGCAAAGATAACTGTAGTCTTCCATTGGATAGCCTTGTACAGTTTGGGCACATTATTTGGAATATGGCCTTTTTCCTTAAATTTGATTAAAATTCTGATTCATTTGCATGAATTACAACTAAAGTATGGGATGACTGTCCCACTGTCACAGGCCGTTTGGCTATGGTATATAATAATTATTAAAATAATTGTGAAGTCTAACCTGTTCTCTATGGAAGCTGGACTCCATTGGGGTTGCCATTTGTCATCAGTTCTATTCCAGCCTTTATGGAAAAGAATATCTAGTCACAGCCATGTCGGAGAGGGCTGTGGGGGGGACTTTGGGGGGCCTCAGAGTTTCATTGGTGCTCTGAGCAGATCATGTGGTTCTTTTGATTTTGGCCAGTGACCTCCAGCTTCCACAAAGGCAGCTTTCAGCATTGTGTGAAGAAACTACAAGACCCTGGACATCAGCACACCTGTACATCTCCTGGGTGAGGGGTTTCAGGCATGGGAGAGAGAAGTCTGGACATCTGTGTGACCCAGAGTTTTCACAGGCTTAAGTAATCTGTTTACTTGATACTATGTTTTAATTATTTAGTTTAAAATTTAATTAATTTTTTTTTAACCAATAAGAAATTAGAGAGAAAACAAAAACATGAAGAACTTCTTTGAGGTCAGATTTTAAAAGCAGTGAATGCTGTAATTTGGTGTTTTATAAACAGAATTCAATTCAATTCATCTGAAGTGTTGTGAGTCACGTACCTACGCCACATGGCAAATTGTGCACATCTCTCAGGGACCAAAGACAGAGAGTACAAATATCAAAATCACATTCTGAAGTTTGACCTAATCTGTCATAGTGTTTTCAATCAATACTAACAATAAACAATACTAACTTACTAACGGATGGAGGATATTTTTCCTCCTTTCACTGAAAGCAAATGTATTTGTTGTCATTATTTGTTATTTGTGTGTGTGAAGTTGGATACTGTAGGTTGATATAAACTCTGGATCTGCAGCAAAATATATAAAAGGTCAGTGATCTGAATTTTTATTTATTAACAGGCCTTTAATAACTATAGAGGAAGGAGAAAATCTGACACTGTGAAATACAAGAAGCATATATAAGGGCTAATGTAATTATAAGCTTTTTAACTTGACACCTTCTTTCCAGTAACAAGTTAATAATCTAACAAGAGAAAAGTCATACGGTCTTGATTACATCATTATTTTGTGCAGCAGCACAAGTTTAAAACTCTGTACAAAGTGTAAATCCATAATTTGCAGTATGAAACATGCTTAGCTCTGTCTCGTATTCTGCATTGTGCTGTTTTTTTCTCATTTGTTCAACAGAAAGTAAGATATCAACAAAATAAGGCCACAGTAAATTATTTGAAATGCTGTTCTTGCCAGACTGTGATTAGTTGATATGTTTTCTTTCAACCAAAGTCTGAGTCAGCAAAATGCAAAAAAGTCTGATTGATTTATACAACTGAGTCTTTGTAGAGCTATTATTCTCTTGTGTAGGAACCAGCTGAACACTCTTCTCTTTTGTTCTGCTTGGGGAGTTTGCAACCTTGTTGACTTTGATTTATGATCCGCTAAATATTCAGCACATTTATATAAACAAGCCCTATGCTAATACACCGAAGCATATATCGAAATGTATGCTTTTAGACACAGATTTTACAATCTATTATTCTCACAGCATCAAAGCTGACCCAAAACACACATAAGCTCAAATCTACACTTTCAAAGATCTTCAGTACACCTGCTCCATCAATACGCTTACCCTTTGCCTACAGGCACAGATTTATCACGAGTCAAAGATCATCAAGTTAATTTTTATATTAAAAGACAATTGGAAATAAACATTATGTCTTCCTGACACCATGTTTTGTCTTGTCTACTGTATTTTAACTGCAGGAACATCAGAAATAAACATTATGTCTTCCTGACACCATGTTTTGTCTTGTCTACTGTATTTTAACTGCAGGAACATCAGAACCTAGTTCAAAGTGGAAATCAGTCAAGTAGCAGCGTGAACAGTAAGAGTTTTAACAGAAAACCCCTGATTGACTATATTAATAAAGTCATAAAATCATGTAATACTAATTTGGTTCCAGATGTTTATATTTTGGTTTTGAATGGTTGAAAGGACCTTCTTCTCTATGCAGGTATTTTTCTTACAGCATATTAAACAACCTGGGCAAACTCCCAGCAAAAAAAAAAAAAGGGAACCACCGCCCACCCTCCATTTGATTAGATTATCAACTTTAATTTGATGCAGTATGAAAAAAAATGCACAGAAATAAATTATTTTCAAGAATAATTAAATAGATTCAACATCTTTCTTCAACAGAATTTGCAACACTAGTTACTATGCTTACTAGGGTATATTAGACATTTAACAGTTACTATATAATGATGGGCTATACATTTATATAGGATTAAAATTATGCATTAAGATTCAGATATTATTTTTTGTTTGATAACTGAAAGAAAAATGTCTTTGTGCCCCTTTTCCCTGTTAAAAATGTCTACCAGCCAAATGACACTAATAATATTAATAAATTCTAATAATATCAAAAAATGTCCAGTAGTGTCCAGTAGCAGATGCTAAAGCCAACCTAGCAAGCACCTGTCTGTCACTAAACGTGATGACGCTCCATATATCCTAACAGGTACGCTTTACAAACATTTTATATAACTTAATTTATTAATCTGGGATAACTTTCGGAAATATGCTGGTTTGCTAGCGAAAAAAAATTGTGAGGCAGAAGCTACGGTTAAACTCGCAAGTTTTGTGAGTGTTTTTTGATATTTAAAGCTGATCCTCGCCGATATGGTAATTTAAACCATATGCCCTGTTACTAATATCGGAGTCCATAACCCAACACTATTCTGAAAAAAATTGGGCTATGATTTAGTATTGTAATTATTTAGCTATTTTTGTTTGATTGAATGGATGTTAAATGACACTAATGACCTAAAAATTCATCCAGTAGCATGCTATTGCACCTGTCTGTTTTTGATTCTGAAAACATTTTTATAACTTAATTTATTAAAACTGTTAAATATGGATCAAAGTCATTCAGAATTGTGTTATAATGTTCAGTTTGATCTTCATGTTAAACCATATGCCCTTTACTCATGAGATTTTGAAAATGATAAGTATTGTGCTCTCTAGTTGGTTTATTGGGATTGCAGTAATAATGGATTGTTTTTTGTTATTCTGAAAATGTTTTTCACAGGTGCTTATTCAAAGGGAACAGTTGCAGTTTGACTTCATGCTACAATTACTTTCTCACAGATTTTGATGTGTAGTTGCCTGGGTCACAGGTTTAGTAGGGAACAGAATTGCCTTTGATATGGAAGGATTTGAAATAAACAGCTCTGAAAATGTTCACAAGAGGCTTTAGCTTGTTTAGAAAAATAACTCATTCACGTGAAAATTTCCAGGACTATGCTGGAAACAGGCTCCTGAATATATGGCAGTAATATACATCTAAATATGAACATATTTCCCTCAGGAGTTACTAAAGAACAAACCAGACCCTAATTTGGATGAAGAATAAATACTTCAAAAGAATACTACAGTTGCTCTATCTAGTGACTGTTTAAAATAGACAAGTGGTTTTTGTACATATAGACATAACATCAAATTACTGCATGATGCTAGCCCCAAAAGTCTTTAAAAGTAAGATTTGCTTACCAAACGCAACATAATGAATGAGCAATGTAATCTTTTATTGTGTGCACAAACATGACATCTACCAGTATGAACCACCATGTTGATATCTGAAGATGAACACTTACTGAAAGTGTTTGTGTGCCTTTTTTTTTTTGTGCAAACCTCAGACATATTTTATACCTAAATTACCTTCAAAACTTGAGGAATTTATCTAAATTGCACTAATGTAGTTTCCAACAAAGAGTGTTGTATATACCACAACTATTTCAATATGAAGTGGCTGAAGCAGTGTTGCAATATATGCCAGAAAGATAGCTGTAACTTTGTTTATTAAACCGTGCCGAAGGGACAAAACTGGAGATGTTATTTTGGAACAGAGAAGATGAAATCAGTGACCCAGGCTTTCCTGCTTTTGCTTTCAGTCTACTAGAATGTTCATACTGACCCAAATACATGCAAACGATTTAATGGAAGTGTTTGGGCGATGAATATATTACACAGCTACTGTAAGAGTTACTGCCAAGGGACTTTTCTGAGATATTGCCCTTCTTCTTTGCAAAATCTGCTGAATGCACAGAAAACTAAATTTCACAACTGACACAGCAGAACAGCCACTGATTGGCTATAAAAGGCTGGATGCAAATGAACTCCTTTTTGTCGTAACCAACAGGAAGAAGCATGAGCGCCCTCCATTTCATTCAGTTTTTCTGTTATGCAGCATTAAATTTTACATTGCAAAATCAGTTGTAACACTGACACTGAATATTCACAAAGTCAAAATAAATTATTTGGAAATACTGACCTAGCTGCCAATATGCTTTGAGCATTTGCAACATATGCTTGTGTTAATGCACAGATGTATGGACACATAGCACTTAGCATTTTTTGCTTTAACCTTTTATTACAAAATCTATTGTAAAGCCAAAAATGACACCAGCTGCATTTAGATTGGTTGCTCATTGTCAATGGCATAGAGAAATATATCAACAACTGCATAAACAAACTCAGAAGCAGAAAAGGAGCAGATATGTCAAGAAAAGACTGTGCACTTAACAGTGCATCTAGCTAGTGAGCAGTTATTCTGCGCTTATCGTTCTGTGCACACTATCAGTGTTGCTGGCTTATGAGTGAAGCAGGAAAGTCATGCAGTACTGCACAAGTGTCTTTGCAGCAGTGCCTGTTGTAATAGCGTTTTGAATCGATAGAGAGCCAAATGTTATCTGGAGTTGTTTTAAATATATGTATATGTATTTCACTAATCAGCCCGGTTTTTCAGTGGCATGGAGCACTGGCCCAGTACATAATTACATCCTGGAGAAGCTAATTTGTTTCTAATGCATCATTGTTGCGTTACTTATAAACGTGGCCTGTTGTCTGTTGACTGGGTTGTGTCAATGACTTGTTATCAGTTGTGGATATTTACTTTTGGTCTGCATCCTATTTGGAATTTGTCATCATCCTTTTGCCCTTTTGTGCAATTAAAAAAATAATACTGAAGTTAAAAAAAAAAGCTATGACCATCTCTTTTCCTTCCACCATTTCTCCCTCCCTAAATATGAACTGAATTAGGCTGGCTTAAAGTAAATCTTTCTAAATTTTAACTTCTCCTGGGAACCTGTACTGATACCCTTAGTTCCTGTAAATTAGTGACTTGACTCTCTACATATAGCTAGGAGGCAAGCTGGGAGATGAAGAATCCTTAAAATGCCCTTTTGATGGGTTTGTATTCAGAGCCCAAACATTTTGGGGTTTTCTTGTTTTGCTTTTCCTGACAGCTATTGTTGTTACAAAAGAGTTATTAGCTGCAATCCTTGTACTGCAGATGAGAAAGAGCTCAGCTGTTACTCAAGCCAGTCAGGAAACAGCAAGGAAGGATGACAGTAACACAAGATTGCTTGTTTTGTTGTGTTTAAGTCAAATAAACACAGATTCACACCTTGTGGATATTATCACCATTCAGTGTGTACCACTGGCAGAGTGCAAACATCTACTCCTGTGCCAAACCTGGATCAACTTTATCACTCATATTTGCTGAATCACTGTGCGCTGCTGACTGCTTTCACTGTCCAGCAAACAAACTACTTTCCAGTTTATATGTTATAATATTAATTCCTTATTTTCAAGCTTGTTTCACTACACTGTTCTTATTTCGTTTGCAGGGCTTTTCATCTTTCTTTAACAGAGCTTTCAAGCTATGGTTTTTCTATTGCAAGATGGCAGTTGCACCTTATCTTGATGCATGCTCAATCATCCAGGTAAATAAATCCTAAAAGGTTTATTCTGTTCATCTGGACTTAGAGTTTTCAGTGGGAGCAACGTTTCGTCACTCGAGTCGCTGACTGAAGAAGTCACTTGGATGAGTGACGAAACGTTTCCCCCACTGAAAATGCTTTGGGGGTAGTTAATTCCTTTTTCACAGAACATGTGACAGAACAGGTTTAAGTCTGTTATGTAATTCAAATCACATAAATTTAACTACAACTGACACAACATTCTTCATACAAGCAAACTTTGTCCTTCTGGACTCTGAATTTGTTTTCTCAACATTTCAGCCCATTTGTTTGTAAAAGAAAAGTGTGAAATTTCCATCCCGGTGGCACAGGAAAGTTCAGAGACACACCAGCTGTCGGATGATTGCTGTGCTGTTATTGCCGTCATGGTTGTGCTGCCAAAAGCTGAAAAGTGAACAATTTGATGATGAGAGTGCGTGAGAGGGATTCATCTATGCCAGCATTTATTACAGTGTAATGAAACATTAACTTAAAAACACAAAAATTTGTACTACCTGTTCTAGTCATCAGTTTGGACACTTTCACTCTTCAATTCCCAGCTGCAGCATAATTTACAAGAGAATGAACACACACACATATCATATTATTCATTCATCTGCAACATTTCAAGTCCCAATAAAGCAGCTTTGAACCCAAAATTAAATAAATTCTGAAGAAAGACAGGAAAGAGACTTCATCTGAAAAACTGAGTGTGAGAGTGGCATCATTTTCTAATCTGCACTAATGTGCATTTGTCCAACTATGTCCTTGAAAGTGTGCCCTGAAATGAGCACACACAAGCACCAATTCTCCCTTTCATACATGTTTGTGATTAATTAGGCAGCCCCCCCTCAGCTAATGCTTATCATTTTAGCTGCACACTCTCAATTAACTGTGGAGTAACTCAGATTACCTTCCAGGCAGGATTGAAGTGTTGTCAGAATTTAATGTCATTTTGTTACTTTTTGCTGTACTTAAATGTGACCAATGCAATACAAAATTTTGACTGCTCACTACAGGTTGTTAGGAAATGAGCAGAGTGGTGTACTGAGAATCTGAACAATGTTACACTAGTCTCTTTAACATGACACCAGACTAAAGTGTGCAATCTACAGTGTTTGGAGAATTCAAACAGCTCTTATAATGGCACTCAGTTGGGAACTTTTCTCACACAAGCAAACTGCATGTTTCCCGTGTGCAACAGTGCCACAGCTGAGTTGAATACTGATTGATAGAAATGTTGGCTTGAACAACAGAAATCACCATAAAGAGGGAAAGTGTAAAAAAAAAAAAAAAAAAAGAATAACGCAGTGCTGACAGCGCTTTTGTTTAAATATTTTGTTTCGTTCCATTACATGTTCCATCCATTTTCTTACACTTATCCAGTTCTGGCTGCTTGGGAGGCACCTATGGCCAATTTAGGATGATCAGTTAACCTAGCATGCATTTCTTTGGACTGTGGGAGGAGGCTGGAGTGCCTGGAGAGAACCAACACAGGGAGAACACACAAGCGTCACAACAAGATGGTTCAGATTAAAACCCAGGACCTTCTTGCTGTGAGGCAATGGTGGTAACCACCATTCAGTCCGACCCATATCATTGTTCTCTACTTACATCCTTCTGTAGACAGATAAATCTGTTTGTTCCATATTGAGGAAGGTCACCAGTGTTGTTTAATTAGTGATATACACAGAAAGACACATTTAACAGGAATCTACCAGCAAAAACCCTCTTGTTTTTTGTTTTTTTTTTTAAGTCTGATTTGTGTCTGAGTTAGTCACAATTTTTGATTTAGGCTGACAAGATAGCTATTTGAAGAGAAATCTGGCTTCATGTAGCTGTAGCGCCAAAAGGGGATCTCACGCCGTCATATTAGATGATATAAGAGATGCACGTTAGCAGCAGGAGGAGGTTAGGCTGGAAAGGAAGCTGGGTGGAGACGTGTGATTGATAGATGGACTGAGGGTAAATTCAGGTGAGATGAGGATACATGAGAGACGGAGGGAAAGACTGTGAGAGCTGGTAGCTAATGATGAGAAAACATTTTACCGGTTGCCAGCAGCAAAGTGCAGTCAAGTGGTGGAAGAAAAGGAGATTAATGATAAGGGAAGGCAGACCAAGAAACTTAAAGGAGCCCAGATATATTTTTTAACATGCTGTGGTTACTTAAAGGTAATTAAGGAGAAAACAACAGGTGAACAAAATGAGATGACAGGGACAGAGGGGGAGGAGGAAAGTGACAAGAGGGCAGTCATGCCGAGAAGGAGATTATCAGGCTGTGAAGAAGAAATGGCTACAGGGTGGTCGCGAAAAAGATTCAATGGTATGAGAAATGAAAAAGGTGAGGGAATGAAAAGGTAGGAGGATTAAGAGAAGATAACTGGAGGGACAGAGGTTCAGCTTAGAGGTAAGGGAGGGATTTTTTGGAAGATACATAAGATGAAGAATATGTTAAGGGGAGAGGGAACGACAAGATGATGAAGTGGCGAGGAGGATTTAATGAAAGAAAACAGAATCAGAAAATAAGAAGGGTGGATTAGCCAGTAAAGCAAGCACTGAGCTGGTTTCCAGCTGATGGATCTCGTCTATAGCTCCAACACCTACATGCATTTACACACACACGCACACGCACACACACACACACACACACACACACACACACACACACGTTCTCTCACATCACCTGAGGGGGAGGGGGGTAGAAGAGCGAAATTAAGCGGAGCTGTTTCTACCCAGAGGGCCCTTTTTTATCTTCTATGGAACATCAATTCAGACACAACAGGCCACAGGGAAGACATGTCTGTGAGCGAATGTATGCGTCTGAGAAAACCTGTGCATGCAGTGCTGTTTCTGAAGACAGGAGGGGGAGATGAGAAGATTCCTTACATAAAACTATGCATGACAAAAATGACTTATTTCTTTTTGATAACTTGATATTGCATTTATTTAAGATGTTTTCTTATTACAAAAAACAACAATTGAACACTGGCTCAATGGAGATGCTTTTGTTTGTGTAAATTGCTGTCTTTAATGTGTAAAGTGCATCACTGTACATGTATATAATATCAGCTCTGTAAAAACAGTAAATCCAATCTGTCTTATACAAAGCACAGATCTCCACCAATGTGACTGATGGCTTTTTTCACCCATCCAACCACACCCAAGTGGTCACAGACCTATGTGGAGGGGGAGTGAACAGACATGCTAAATGCTCTGGCTTCTTCACTGTTACACTAACGCCTAAGAGGAGAATAGTTTCACCCACACATTGTGGATACACACACACAGAATACATATTAAACCTGTCATGAAACACCATTTATTTCAATTAAATGTCCAGATTGTGAATTCACTCTTTCCCTCTCTCACACACATAAGCTCAGGCAATCAGGTGGTTATATTGGAGCTGATCTACTCCACCTGCCTCTTCACTGGACTTCTACTATAACCTTGTTAGTGCAGAAAATCTACCCAGTAAAAAAGGACATCTAATATCGCAAAAAAGAAATAAAACTATCAGTTGGGACAATATAAGCTTAGCTGAAACTAGTCTAGTCACTTGAAAAAGCATGCCTTTTTTAACTTCCATATCATGCTGGTATTCTGTCTCATGAAATTTGGCAGATTTTACTTGCTCTGTGATGCCAGGTGGACACTGTGAAGCTTCCAAAAAAAAAAAAGCTCTGCATTTCGTTCTCTTTGATCAAGGTTTTTGAAGTGTGTTGATTCAACAACAAACTCCGCCAAGGATGTTGAGTCACTTTTGCAGAAAGCTACTGATGTTAGGAGGATTTAAATTTACCAGGATGGACTGTCAACACTGATTATTCTACCTGTACGGTAGGCCAAAAATTAACTTTTAGTCTCTTGCACACTCTGCAAAGAGGATAAAAGTCTTTAACTCTGAAATTCTCCCGTTTGATGTTATTTGAGTCATCATGAGTTAAATCCACTTGACTATTTTTCGCCCTCTATTTCTTTTGCTGTTACTTTTTGCAGATGCTGATCTCTCCAGGTTGTATCCTACCTTAACTCTAAGACAGCCGGGATAAGCTTCAGCACCTCTTGCAACCTTGAACTAAATAACCCAAAGAGGATCGATGGATGTTATAGTTTGCATTTAAAAGGCTGGCACAGTGTTTCATAATACAGTCTTCAAACTAAACAAACCGTGTCAGCTTCAATCATTTATTTTGGTTTTGCAGTTAAATCTCAGAAATTTGTGGAGCTGGTGAACTATCTTTAATTTTTCTGGCAGGTGTTTCATTGCTCACAGCATCATCACTGAATCAAAGCCAAAAAACACAAAGAAAAAAAGAAAAAAACAGAACCATCTCTGTGTGATTCCAACCAGGTGTGAGAATCTTGCTCCTGCATGAAGGTCATAATCTATGAAACCCATGGATATAAAAAAAACTGCCTTCTACATGGCATTTCCATGTGATACTAAGATCTACACTATAGCCACATAAAGTAGCTTATTTTTTCTTGACTGTCATTTGCAGCAATGAAAACAGTGATTTTACATTACCAATAGCATTCAAACAAGGACTCTAAAGAACAGAGAAATATCTGCTGGTAATCAACCATCCATAATACTTTATAAGAGCTGGACATTCAGCTCAGTTGTTGCACAAAGGAGCTTGCTGGTTTTCATGAAACAAAGGTTAACTGCAAGCCTTTGACATTAAAGAGGAAATTCATGGTTTGTTGAGTAGGAGAATAATTATGAAGTTTCTAAGGAAAATGGCCAAGCTTAGAAAAACAGGATCAGGTTAAAGACAGGAAAATGCACTGCCCTCACCTGAAAGACATGATCAGTGCATCCACTCTAAGGTTCCAGATATACAGCTAGCAACTTGATGAAGTCAGTGCAGATTCTTTTGAGAAAGTGAATTCCTTGAAACACTCATTCTGCAGCAGCCACAGTGTCTCTTCCTGCAGAGGATTCTTTCAAAGATACCAAATAACAGTGCTCATTGCGAATGGGTAAGAGCGGCAGCGGCTGATATCGGCTCTGCTAAAGATGATCAGCTTGTAGAGATGATGTCAAACTCTACTGTGAGGCTGCCTGATATCATAAAACAGAGTCTGAATATTTTTCAGATATTATGCTAATATTGTGTAAATAAAAGTAATTTGGGACAATTTCACAAAACAGTTTTTGCTTTTCATGTAATTTTTCAAAATAAGGATCTTCATTTATGACCTGAGAGATATCTGACCCTTCAATTGATCCATCCTACTGTTCACCAAAAACTTACCAGAAATGATCTCAGTGAAAGGGTGGCTGTCAAGAAGCTCTTCTCAAACCAGGGAAACTGGGAGAAAAGGCGGAGGTATGCCAAATTTGACATTCTTGGCTGAAACTGTTGTCAGTATATAAGATGGAGGCCAACAGTGAGAGATGTAATAAAGTGGATATCTACACCCATCTGTGAAACACAGTGGAGGATCAGTCCCTCAGACTGTATTTCAGCCAGTGGTTTTAGTAATCTTGTCAAAATTGGTGAGCACAGAAACGCACTGTCAGATTTCTGCCCTACCGTGACCATAAGACCGTCTGGAAAATATGAGGATTACAGTTGCTTAATTTTTCAGTTTGGCAATTATCCCAAATATTCTTTTACTGCATTAGGAGTCTATCTAGGTAGGAAAAAAAGTAGAAAACCCCCACAGTGGATGACTATCAGTCATGCACTGACTTCTCCAGAGCCCACACCTAAACATTATTGAAGCATTGCTTTAACTTGACAGAGAATCAAAAAAAGAAAATGAACACTCAAGAGCTTTGGACTGTCCTTCATAAAGCCTGAGAACTATTCCTGAAAATGACTTAAAGAAATTTCAAACTTGGCCAAGAGAGCTCAGACTGAGTTAAAGAATTAATGTGGTCATACCAAAATGCTGACTTTTAACACAAATACAAACTCTGTTTTTGCCTTCTTATTGTATTTATCTTTGCATACTTTGTGATAAATGCCAGCACCTTTTTTCCTAAATAATAAAGAAATGAGGGCCTCTACACAGTACTGTAAAAAGCAGATATTACTGAGAAAGAAAGGTGAATGTAATGTTTTGTTTTGTTTTCATCTGTGAAAATGTTGCTTCTTCCTAGGAGGACAGAAATGTAAAGAAGCACCGTTAATGCAAGGTGAAAATGCCCTAAAACAAGCCGGGGTGAGAATGCGATCTTATCAGCCAGACAGAAACAGACACAGGTGTTTATAAAAAGGATGCATATGGATGTGGAGCCCCGATAATTAATTCATATATGGACTGCATGTTAACACCTGGTGTGTATTAAAAGTTAGTGCCACATAGTGAAGAGTAATGCATATCCCTGAATACAGGTACAATACTTTTTTTCGCTTTAAACAGACTTACTGCATGTAGGTTGTCAGGAGTGATTTAAACCAGACGTACAGTGTGTTCACACATCCTGATTAACCCACACAGCACAACATGCTGCTGAAATGATGAGCGATATTTTAAAACATATTGTTTCAGTTAAACAGAAATGCATAGTCTGTGCTGAATTTCACAGTTCCATTTGCTGCTCACACAAATACTGAAGTATTTTCTCCAGTGCATGTAATTTGGCAGAAATATTTTAAATTTAGTGGCTGAAACCAACAACTGGGATGAAAACTAATACACAGATGCTATTCTACTTTATTCGCTTCTGTATTTTGCCAAACATTGTTATGTTAATAAAGATGTCCCCAGAGTTAGCCCACATCAAAACCCTCTTACTATTACTGCGTGTACAAGTGGCACGAAACAGCACTGATGCTCACACTCAAAACAATACTCTTACTGAAGGAAATTATATCAGTCAACTTACAGCACTCACCAAATTTACGCTGAAGGACATTTCACCCCTCTGTCAATTTGTGGCAATTTTATCCTCACCACTCAGGGCCGTTCACACGAAACAGATAAGTACTTGCAGCTACATGCACTTTGAAACCACACAAGAATAATTGTATCATAAATTGTAACATGCTTTCGCTCAGATGAACCATAGAGAGCATTAATTTCCAAATAAATATGGAGGGACAGTAAAAAGGCCAAATGGTTGACTTTGTCAGTAAAACAACAACAAAAAAAATACAATTAATAATAATAAAAATAATGAATTAGTGTTAGTAGTAGTAGCAGCAGCACTTATAGGTAAAACTATGACAAAATGTGTACTTTCTTCTCCTTCAACTTAAGAATTAATTCCATAGAATACGTTTTGTCTATATTAATTCTTAACTTTCAATGTGAAAAAGCCACATTTCTTTGCCCTTGCTTTGTGTTAAAGCTTCTAACAAACTAATTAAACTAATGACCCGTCAATCACAGATCAAAGACAATGCCCAGGGTATAACAGTTTTCATATTTGCAGCTTTTATTCTCTCTGTGATGAAATAATGTGCAACTGAGACCCCTGCTCTCTATATATGGAGTACAAACTGAAATGCTGGAGTAACAAGTCCGCCTTACCACCTTAATTTATCATTAATACTTTTATTCCCTCCGTAGATACTGACAGTTAATCATGTCACTAAGGCCTTTTACTTTTGTGTAAAAAATATATTTTACATACTTTGTTAAATTAAGATATATTTCTGAGCGTATTAACAGTTTAGTCAGCGATGGACATGGTCCTCACAGCACAGCTGCACAATCAACACAAATATATGATTTTTATAGAATGATGCATATCTATGTATTGAACAGTATGTATTAAACTAACCTCTGTTTTAAGCAGTTGTAGCACCTTGACACAAATACTAATTCTCACACACACACACTTGTACAAATGATCACAGACTTCCAGACATTCACAGCCAACAATATGGAGCTACCACATCGCGTGCCCTTGCCATCCCTGCACCTTAAAACACTCAAAACACAAAAAACCTCAAATACAAATATACTCAACTCAGAATTCATGGACCATTTTGCAGTAGCTGATTTCCATCAGTGAGTGGTAAATATCAGAGAACATTAGTTGTCATGGCTGGTCAACTAATCTGGCCATCTGTCTCCCAGAAATAAATCAAATAAGGTTGGAAAGGAATAACAGTTGTAAGTAATGGGAAGATGATTTTAGATGATCTTGGGGAAAAAAATCGAAGGAAACCAGAGTACAGAGGGAACCTCGGTAAATAATTCAAGCCTTAGGCTGTGATAAGTGTACAATGCTGTCATACCATCAATTTAAACAATACAAAAGACAGAAAGACTTTTCAAATAGTGCTGACTATTAACTGCAGTAAATTCTTAGATTTGTTGAACCTGTTAATTTGCATAATAAACAGTAATAACTGCAATGTAGGTATAGGTTCATAACACTGCTCAGATGGTGTCAGCAGACTGGAAGTCTTGCAGTCAGGTCACAAATTTCAAAGTTCCACTGGAGAGGTGAGTGTGGGAACTGAGAAATATTTCAACCCTAGATGGGGTTCAGAATTTGGTGTGAACATGAAAGCACAGATCTATCCTCTCTTGTATCAGTGGTTCAGACTGGTAGAGATGGTGTAATGTTTTGGAGGAATTTTTTATGGGACATTTTGGGCCCTGTAATACTTATTGAGCATCTAAATGTCACAGCTTACTTGTATATTGTTGCTGTACGTGCCTCATGACCACAGTGTGCATTATCTTTCTGCTGCAACTGTGTGATGTCATCATGTCAACAGACACCAAAATCAGAGTAAAACACTTTGTCTTTAACACAGCTGCAGCTTGTGCTGAGCACGAATTACAAATAGGCCATTACAATCATTTAATTTATAAAAACTAAAGAGCAAATTGTCCATTTAAAGATCACTCTGGTGTTTTTTCACCTTTTATGAGGATTTTAATATCTTTGGCACACCATAAAACAAGCAAGTTAACTTAGAGGGCCTCTAAAACCTACGCCTCATATAATGCAGAAAGAGATCCACCCAAACCCCTTTATACCCGCTTCTCGACTGTTTTTTAATCAAAAGTTGTGTAATTTGTTTTATTGGCTCGGCTTATTGGTTGAAATTTCTGTCAAGACTCTAACAATGCTCCTGGCGTTTCATATAAATTCTCTTTGTTTTTGAAATGTTTTGTTTTTATACACAGTTTTTATCTTGCCTTTGCACCTTTTGCTGTGTTATATTGTGATAAGTTGTTTGCATTTAACCCTTTACTGCAACCTTGAAACTGTTATCAAGGTCTTATTGGCAAGACAGAGCACTAATCTCAGTGGGACTAGTGAAACAGGGTTATAGAAAGTAAACCAATATCCCTTCAGTTCTGCTTTGGGGTGGATTTCCCTTTTTATAGCCTGAGAGGTCCCAGGAGCTCCTTTGGAAACCCAGTTTATCACCCTTGCAGCAGTTACAGAGGTGCAACTGACTCCCTTGAGAGCTAATATAGAGTCAACACACCATTTCTGTGGAAAACACTATTCAATGGCTCAGATGCTACAGCTTTTATGCTCCTTACTTCAAAGTCATAGTGTCTAGAAAAGCAGTTCCTCCCCAGCTTATACCAGCTATTAGTTTTACTGTTCTATTATCAGTACTTTACAAAAGTGGGAGCAAAGTACTGAACAAAGCAATCAAAGCTGTGTTACTTTATTTAAAAAAGTTAAAAAGAATAAGAAATTCTGTCACATACACTGAGAAATGTGACCACGGGCATCAATGCTATTTTTCTTATAAAGAGTTACTAAAAGTTTAAAATGCTCCTTAACAACATTTCACTTCAAAAAATAAAATTATACTATTCTGTCGACTACAATTAAAAGTTAAAAGGTAGCATACAAGTGAAAACAAAAAAACTTGTATAATATAAGTACCTCAAAGTTCCACTCCTGCGGCATAATGTACAGTACTTGACCAGGCTTTTCTATATTTTAGCACCAGCATTTTTTTCAAGAACATCAAAAAGACCAAAAATAGGACAAGTTTGTACAGCCTTAAACAACAAACGCACACATGCTGACTGCTGACAACCAAACATAAATGCATACAAATTTACCTTAATTTTTGCCTTGTATTAAAAAAGATGTACAGCTATTTCCATATGAATATATATGTGGTTTCTATATGGTTTCTTAAAATGTTTTTTCAAGGTTAACTTTGACCTTGGGTGCTAACAGTGAAGATCAAGGTCAAATGCTTAGCCAATCTAGGTACTGATGTCCCCCAAGGTCCAGTATATTGCTGTGAGCTTGAAAATGATCCATAAAAAACTGTTTATTCAAATTTGATGTCACCTTGACCCGGTTTTCACCAAAATTAAATCAGCTTGAGCTGTTATTGGTATTAACTATCACAAGAATTTGAACATGATATCTTGAAAACTGTGGACACTGATAACAAACAGAAAGGCAGAAAAACAAACAAACACAAGTAGCCAATAACATACTCGTGCTCTGTAGCAGATTGGGATCATGCTGTTTTCACTTTTATTTTAATTTGCATTTATATGAAATCTGAATATGGATGCATTCCCATAACTTCACACTCTTGTTTTATCATTAAATAAATAACAAAGTAATAATAAAGTGGTTACAAAAAATATCAGCAAGTAGCCTAGTAACAATTTAAAAAACATGTCATTGTTGTAGTAAGACATGTTTACAATAAAAATTATGTCTTTGATTAGATTTGTTTTTTAATATGTTTTGGGACTTACCAGCTTTGTATTGAGGTAACACTAGCTGTATAGCTACATTCACACATTAAATAATTTCTAAACCATATGCACACTAACATGCTACAGACAGAGACAAAAGTCACTGAAAATTGTATGCCAGGTGGCTGACACACAAGTTCACAGAGTCCAGTCGACAAAGCTACAATAGAATGGAACCTAATAACATGAAAACATTTCTAATTTTCTGTATTTTCCTTTTCTTCCTTTTAATACTAGAACCACAAGAACTTAACCACCAGAAGGAGTAGGCTGCAGTAAAGGCAAAGATGTCATTTCTTGTAGAAGTTAAGTGTTAACTTTAATCAAGTTTGTCAGATCTTACTTAAATTGTGAAAAAGTAATATAATTTTCCATTTTATGGAACAAAAATTATACAACGGTTAACACATTTAAATTAGTTAACTATCACAGTAGAAGACCATCATGAAAAGTTATAGCAATTTTAATAACAGGTGCTATTAGTTACACTACAAATCAAAAAAGAAGGTTACCTGTTTTTCAAGTATCTTTATGGCTGCGATATTGCAGCTATACTCTGGGTTCTACATTATGATCAGTCCAGTCTTTTGTGGTGATTTAAAAGAAAAATCTTTATAGAACTGTTATGTTATTTTTGCAATTTCTGTTGCTCTTGGCCAGTGCCATTGAGTTTTGGCCTTGTGACAAAATGACTTGATATCATTCATGAGAGAAATGTTTGAAAAATTACATAAGAGAGTTACATAATTTTTAAAATGTCAAGGAGTCAAAATGACCCCCTGAATGGTTAAATTCTTAAAAATGGTTCCCATCCTCTACGGGGTAAATTTCAGCTTCTTTCCTCGGAGGACAGAGGTTTTTATTTCCAAGATGCAGGATGAAGCATTATAAAAACAGCTTTGTCCCTGTTGCTGTCACTGAATTAAATAAGAATTATTTTTGTTTTTTGATTTCTAGTATTAAGCCTATTCCAATTTACTGGCTACAGGATTGAGTGCGGTCAATAGAAAAAAGCTTGGGGCTTGGCAATTTGGAGTTAAGCCAATTAAAATGGGAAGCAGGCCAAAGGCAAGCAGCAAGTTCAGATCTGAGAAAGATCAACATGTCACACATCAGGATATTTAAGCAAATGGCTGAAAACCCATTTTCAAAATGAGCTTTCCACTATAACAAACTTCTTCATTGTACTTCTATTCCTGGAGCTCACTCCCTCGCCATCATCATGGAGGATATTTCAGTAGCATAAATACGCCTGGTATTGATGAGGAGCATGGAGAGTGTAAATTTTTGTTCTTTTTTTGTATTTCGTACAGAAAATGTCATGACATTTAAAAACTACACTGTGCTAAATAACTGAAGCTACACCTGACACTATGGCTCATCATCATCTTTTTCATCATGATTATCTTCTTCTTCATCATCATCTTCAACTGAACAAACACCAACACTTACAACCCCCTAAACTTTACTCCTGTGCACCGTTGCTTCTGTTTCTTAGTTTACGAATATTTCTAGTTGCTCTATATCTGCTACATTTTAATAAAACATGTTCTTTTTCCCTCTCTTGACATTTTTCACACTGGCCTGTATTATGTTTTCCTGCAAGCTGCATATTTGAGTTTAATCCTGCCTGACCTTGTCAGGCTTTGGTTGAAAGGACCCAAATGCAAACTCACAGGCAGGATAGAGAAAAAAATAACCTTTTATTCACGTTGAAGGAAGAAAACCTTAAAAACAAACAAACAAACAAACAACATCCCTTCAGAGGAAACAGAGAAGCAAAGGAAAATCCTGTGTAAACATGAAGGCAAACAATCAGAACAAACTAGTAAATAAAGAAACTGAGCCTATATATACACAGAAGCACACTAAGGATAATCAGGGAAAGGGAAAAACCCTGGGAAACAAACAACAGCTGAAACTAATCTCAGTTAACAAGACGGGGGAAGTAAAATTAAATACGAGACACAAGAAACAAAGGACACCATGATAAAACAGGAAGTCGCTTTCTAAATGTGGATACAGTTTTTACACTCTCTAAAATGACGTAAGAGAGGCAGAACTAAACAGAAGAAACCAGGAAAACATGTCCAACATTAACAGAAAACAAGGTAACAAGAACTGAAGGCTACAAATCTTAACAGTAAACAGAGAAATAATGAACTAAGAAACCCAACAATACTAGAGTAAATTAATCTAGAAACTATAAAACAATGACAGACCTACTCTTAATCCAGAAAATATAGTTTTCTCCCTGCTGTTTCTCCATTTTGTCTTGATTCAGTGCGCTTTTTCTAGTGTCTTCCTTTTGTCCTTGTGTCCCATTTAGTTAGTTTTTTTCATTTCCACTTTACTACAGTAAGTGCCAACTCCACCTTGTCATGTTTAATTGCCACCATAGCCAAAGTATTTCATTTCCCTGAATTCCCTGTATTTCATTTTCCTGAGCTTTCTTTACTTCTGATTTTAAACAAACAAATTAATCCATTTTCCTTCACCTTATTCTATAGACACCATGAAATAGTAATAAGAATTGCCTTCTTTTGATAACATAACTCAGCCTTTCCACTTTTATCTTCTCCATTACTTTCCCTAAATGAGAAGTTAAAAGCATTGGTTTGTAACTAGTGGTCTTACTTGGTTTAACTATTGTAATTATTATTGCCTCTTTCTAGCTGAGCAGTAGCCTACCTTCCTGTCATATTCTACTGTAGAAACCTAGAAAAGTATTCTTTCCTTTTCTGCCAAGCTGCTTTAGGATAGCGTAGCATGATCAGTCTTTCCCTGGGGAAGTCATCTGTATGCCTTTAAGTGTAGTTTTTAATTCTAAATCTGTTAACAGAACATAAAACTATCCTGTTCTCCAAAGGTTCCCTGATGTAACAGTTCAGTGTGATTTCTTTTAGTTCTTTTTCTCTCATGATTACCTTAATCAGTAAAGTTTTAATTTTAATTTTATTAAATTCTTTGGACAGCATTTCTACAGTCTGTAATCCCAATCTGTAATTGCTGTTGTTACTTGACCTACCAACACTGGATACTGGTATTGTTTCCTGACTCCATTCATTCTCTTAAGTCTGAATTGGTGTAATTCTGCCTAAAATGCTGCAACACTCCGGTCAGAAGGTCCTTTTAGCTTTCCTAACACTTTCACTCAGCACTGTGTGACCTTGTTAGGAATTTATTAGATTTTCCCCAATTAAGAGTTCTTTGAAGCTTCCTGAATGCTAGAGTTCTGTCTTCTATTAAAGCACCAACTTTCTCTTTCCTCTTCCTATACTTTTTCGCATTGCTTCCTCCTCTACATTTATCAGAAGTTCAGTGAACATTTTATTTATATGATCAATGTCTCCATCATTTCTAATATCATATAGCCCATGCCCAACTTTATGCTTAAATACACCCTGCTGAACCTTCTCAAATTTCCACCTTCCCTTCCCCCCCACTCGTTCAATTTTCATCTGTTAACCCTACTCTACAAATAGTAGCATAGTGGTCAATAGCTGATAGATGTCCCGATATATTTCCCAATTCCCAGCGATGTCTCTTGACACTAAAGTTAAATCCGGCACAGACTCTTTTCCTGAGGGGACATTAATCTTAGTTGCTTCCCCACCGTTCAATCATACAAATAGCTTTTTATCTATTAGCTCTTCTTTCACCCCACCATTTTCATCAGTTGTTTCTCCTCCTCGAAGTCTATGTGAGCATTGAAATAGTATTATTTTTTCACCATCTTGATGTTTCATGCTTTCCAAAAAATTAAGGTATTTTTCTATATGGATTGTTGAAGTTTATGATGCTGAGTGCCACCACATTTCTACTCCAAAGTTTTTTCTAGTCCATTTCCTGTACATAATTCCAAATAAATTATATTTTGCTTAATGAATATCACACACCCACCACCAGTAACACTATACCGGATATGTCTCACTTCCATGTACCCATGCATAACAAAATCAAATCTTGTCTTAAGCTGTATTTTTGTGTGTAAATTACATCAAGTTTGTATTTTCTTCCACTAATAAAATGCTTAAAGTCTTGCCCATCAGCAAGCAGACATCTATGATTATTATATACACATCTGACTTGGCTGTTCTGCCTGGGAAATCAGCTCTTTGCTCTCCTCTTCCCATGATGGAATTGTCATTCCCAGCTGGATGGCTACTGATTTCACTATCATCTTCGCTACACTTCACATGTTCACATGCATTGATCACACTAGCAATAAAGATCACCAGCTTCTCAGCATCTGTACATATTAATTTACATTCACTTTTTCCATCTTGTTTATCCTTAAAAGCATCTGAACTGTAAAATATAATTAGTTTCCAGAACTACTGGAAACTAATCATAATAAGCAAACTCGTTGCTTTAGAATAACTGAGCACAGCTTGGTTAAGACAACTAAGTTAGGGGAACTTCATTGTGAGTTGTCCTTGGTTGTTAATTTGTTTTCAGTTTTAATTTTCTGTATTTGAACTTCATATCTATACAGCCACCAAAAGCAACATTATGTTGGTCTCCACAGCTACAGCATTTAGGTCTAATCCACATTTCCCATAGTCATGCTGCATTCTGTTATGAAATCATCACTTTCACCTGCACAGCTCACAATTTCTTATAACTATATTTATTTATTCTCACAATGAAAAATGCCATTGGAAAATTAACATCAACTTAAACAATGGTGTGATTATTATCTCAGCTTCATTTAATTAACAGTTATTCCAGAAAAGTTAAAGCAAAACTGATGGTTAAAATAACATGTCTGACACCATATCAGGATATATTTGTTTTCTTTAAATTCCTAAGTTCTTTTTCTGTATATTTGTTTTATGAAAACCCTTTAGAATAGACACAAACAAAATTAAAAAAAAAAAAATACATCATTTATTCCAAACACTTTGCACACAGGGGGACACCGCACCTTACAAATTACTCTGTAGTAATAGAAAATGAAAATAGAAAATAAAGATTTGACTTCACAGTTGGCAGATATAAGTGAAGTGAAATTGACACCAATCTAACCAGTGGTGTTATTATTTATTTTTGCTTAAGTTAAAGAAAATCTATATATGAAGATACAGTTTTTCCTTTAAATTCTGAAGTTCTATTCATATATATTTATTATATAAAAGCCCCTATACACATATAGACAAAGACAAAATGCACAATACATCATTTATTTCCTACACCTAGCAAACAGTGGAACTCAGCACCTTGCTAAATGAACAGTTACACTGAAGTAACCAGTGAGGAATATATATATATATATATATATATATATATATATATATATATATATATATATATATATATATATATATATATATATATATATATATATATATATATATATATATATATATATATATGTATATATACAGTTAAGCCCAAAATTATTCATACCCCTGGCAAATTTTGACTTAAAGTTACTTTTATTCAACTAGCAAGTTATTTTTGACTGGAAATGACACAGGCGTCTCACAAAAGATAATAAGATGATGTACAAGACGCATCATTGTGGAAAAAAAAATATTTCTCAGCTTTTATTTACATTTGAGCAAAAAGTATCATGTCCAGAATTATTCATACCCTTTACAAACTGTCACAGTCTCTGGGAAAATCCAAAGTTCCATACCATTCCAAATAGTCAAAGCTGTTCTAAAGCATCCCAATTACCCTGATTAATTGGAAATAGCTGTTTTGATCAACTCAACAGGTGAAAAACAGCAGCTCTCTGCAGGTGGTCTGTGGACAGTCATGGCTAAGACAAAGGAACTCAGTGAGGACCTGCGGCTGTGCATTGTGGCTGCTCACAAGTGAGGAATGGGCTACAAGGCCATATCCAAATGTTTTCAAGTTCCAGTGGCCACAGTGCAAAGTATTATTAAAAAATACAAGATGTTCCGCACTGTGGAAAATCTCAGAGGACGTTGTCGGAAGCCAAAAGTGACGCCTGTGCTGGCCAGGAGAATAGTGAGAGAGGTGAAAAAGAATCCAAGGATCACCACCAAGGCCATTCTGGTGAATCTGGGCTCTGCTGGTGGCAATGTCTCAAGGCAGACAGTCCAACGGACACTGTTGGGTTCCACGGATGCAGACCAAGGAAAACGCCACTTCTCCAGGCACTTCTAAGGCATGCAAAAGCTCATTTGGTCTTTGCAAATGCTCATCTGGACAAAGAAGAAGGTTTCTGGTCTTCAGTGTTATGGTCAGATGAAACAAAAATTGAATTATTTGGTCACAATGATGTTGGCATCATTGTGATCATTTAACATAAAATGGAGAAGCCTTCAACCCAAAGAACACCATACCCACTGTCAAACATGGTGGTGGGAACCTAATGCTTTGGGGTGTTTTTTAGCCAATGGACCAGGGAACCTAATCACAGTAAACAGCACCATGAAAAAAGAGCAATACATGAAGATTCTCAACAACAACATCAGGCAGTCTGCAGAAAAACTTGGCCTTGGGAACCAGTGGACATTTTAGCACGACAATAACCCAAAACATACAGCAAACGTGGTGAAGAAATGGTTAGCAGACAACACCAGTAACGTCTTGCTTTGGCCTAGCCAGAGTCCTGACTTGAATCCAATTGAGAATCTGTGGAGGAGCTAAAGATCAGGGTGATGGCAAGAAGACCCTCCAACCTGAAAGATTTGGAGCTCATTGCTAAAGATGAATGGGCAAAAATGCCTGTGGAGACATGCAAAAAGCTGGTCTGCAATTATAGGAAGCGTTTGATTGCTGTAATAGCCAATAAAGGCTTTTTCTATTGATTATTGAGAAGGGTATGAATAATTCTGGACATGATACTTTTTGCTAAAATATAAATAAAAACTGAGAAATATTTTTTTTCCACAATGATGCCTCTTGTACATCGTCTTATTATCTTTTGGGAGACACCTGTGTCATTTCTGCTCAAAAAGAACTTGCATATTGAACAAAAGTAACTTTAAGTCAATATTTGGCAGGGGTATGAATAATTATGGGCTTAACTGTATATATATATATATATATATATATATATATATATATATATATATATATATATATATATATATATGATATAAATGTCATTAGGACTAGCAAACAAATTGTCGGAGGTATTGAAAAAAGTAGCTGAAGTTAATGTTGTCTATGTCATCACCTAATGTATTATAAGTGTCACCTCAAAAAACATATTACTTGGTTATTCAAACGTAACTTTCATCCATTCCCAAGGTTTGTAATAATGTAAATTATAATATATGTAGCTCATTAACAAGAAGTGGATATGCGACATAATTAGAAGTTTTAACATCTCTTTAGTTCTCTTCCGGTCTTTTTGAGAATATTTCTTCATCCTCGGTCTCTAATGACCAACACCACAGACTTATGATAAATGAAGTATGTCACTGCTGGTAGTTCTCTACATGCCCAATTTTTCTACCCTCAAACTTCTTCTCTCTCTCTCTCTCTCTCTCTCTCTCTCTCTCTCTCTCTCTCTCACACACACACACACACACACACACACACACACACACACACACACACACACACACACACACTCTTTCTGATGATGAGGGATGAAGTACACCAGTGTTTCTACCACTTTCTGGCTGTGTCACTCATTAGTATCCCCTCCCTACTTTGCGTCTGGATTTTTCTCACAATATGACAGATGGGTCAGACCAGAGCAGCTGTTTGCTAATCATTCTGCCTGTCAATATAATCCAAAATTGCTGCGAGGTGCATACAGCACTGCCTGTGTGTGATGACTGAGGACTTTAAAAATGAGAAATTGAGCATATTAACGTGTAAGATCTTAAAAGCCACATGGGTTTCTGGTGATATGAATGCAATTGACAGATTTTTGAACCCAACTATCCTAAAAACATTAATTCTGGTTTATTACAAACTAACATATATGCCCTTAATTTGACACTTCTGGCTCAAATGGTCATGCATTCTTCATCACCACTGTAGAAATACTGGGTAGCTTTCTGCAGCTGCAGGCTTCTTGCAGTTCTGAAATAAAAAAATTT
The DNA here is from genome assembly GCF_013358895.1 of Oreochromis aureus. NCBI lineage: Eukaryota > Metazoa > Chordata > Actinopteri > Cichliformes > Cichlidae > Oreochromis > Oreochromis aureus. The sequence goes on from NC_052960.1 coordinate 5,764,384, forward strand.
CAATATAACTACAAACAAGTCCTAAAAAACATGATGAGGATCTCTTAAGGTTGATGCTCATGTTGAATAGTAAGTGTTGCAGCATCACAGTGCTACTTTTTGTACAATGCATGGGTAAACCCCCTAAAGGATAGATTTATTTAGAGTCAATCACAGAGTCACACAAACTATTACAGCTAATATACTGTATTTGGTATGACTAGAAACAAAAAATATGCCAAGGCTGTTCTGCATAGATAGGTTGCTCACACGCTATACCCACTTTTAAGGTTTACATTTAGAGAAACTTAAAACATTTAAGAATCAGAGAGATTTTTTGTAACATAATTAGAATGATCTCCAAAGTCTTAATGTTTCTTCAAATTATTTTAAAAATTAGAAAGTATCTTCAAAGCTTCTAAAACCAGACCAGACTGTGATAAACGCACCACGAGGACATGTATTGATCTTGTAAAAATCCTTGTAGTGATATCGTTTTGATAAAAGCCAATCCTTTTCAGTAGAGGAGGAACATTTTCCTTTGACCCCACTGTATTTGCCTGATATCCAAAGTTACACTTTTCTGAATAAAGTTTTGCATAAAAATGATTGCCTGTCTGGAAGACTGAATGTTTTCATTGCAAAAATACACAGAGTTTGATCATGTTCTGCAGTCCTGTGTACTTTAATTCAAGGTAAGAAATGATGCAAAAGCCAAATATAAATCATTGAAGATTAATGAGTTTACCCACAATTTGTGAGTATACAGTAGACAATGCTGTACTGCCATAAATCTGCAAGACCTTCAAAAATCAGTCATCAGTCATCCTCAACAAAATGTTACAGGAATATGTGAATAACCATGGCTGTCAAGTGGGGCTCGAATCACAGAAGTTTGGATAAATTAAACCCTTAACACCTCCAAAGACTTAACAGTCATTTCTGACTCTATAAAAATAGCCACGTTAGAACCAGATTTACACAAATGACCCTCATTGTTCTAGATCGGGGTGGGGAACTCACGGCCTCAATGGCCGGTGTCCTGCATGTTTTCAATATCCCCCTCGTTCAACACACCTGTATTTCCTGAGTCCTTGAGCATCACAATAAAGTTTAGCCTGGTCTCTGAGTCCCGCATTTGGTGCCGCATTGATTAGTTCTTCACCAGGCCTCTGGAGAACTTCAAGACATGTTGGGGAGGTAATTTAGCCATTTAAATCAGCTGTGTTGGATCAAGCACACATCTAAAACCTGCAGGACACCGGCCCTTGAGGCCTGGAGTTCCCCACCCCTAGACCCACAATGATTTAGCTTAATGCCATGATCTTGGGTCCTTGTTTTCTGTAGTTGGCCTTTAGATTCTTGATGTTATATTGAGAATTTAACATTATATAACAGGTTTTGGTGCTTCCTTTAGTTGCTATTTTCCTGCGCTCGCTATATTATGCTCCTGGGTCACTGTTCTAGTGTTTTGTGTGTTTTGATTCTTGTTTATAGAGCATTCTGATGTTAAGTTTGTATTCCTGGTTTTGGTTTTACCTAGTTATTATTCCTTATTCTTTATCTTTGGAATTTCAGGTATTTTTATTTTCTTTATCTAGTTTTAAGATTCCTGTGTTCCTTACTGCAAATGTTACTCCTGCCTCCTCTGTGTCCCTGTGGGTTCTTGTGTACTCAGCCTTGTCTCTGTGTTTGTTTACTCTGTCTCAGTGTCAAGTCTGTGTTTCTGTTTTTCCTGGTTTTGAAAGTGCCAAGTTTCTTGTGTCCTATGTCTAGTCTCTCATTAGTTAGATTTGCTTTATCTGTGTTTCCCAGATGCCTCCACTCTGCCTTTAACTCTTGTGTGTATTTATGTCCTCAGCTTTCCTCTGAGCCAGGCTATGTGCTTGCTTGCATTAGGGTTTTCTAGTTCCATGTTCCTAGTTCAGCTCACAGCTGAGTTTTGCATTTCCTGACTCCTTCAGCATCACGATAAAGTTTAGCTTGGTCTCTGAATCCTGCATTTGGGTCATCACTGAGCAGTCACACAGCCCGTAAATGACACTTAACCTTGATTTCAGCTCTGTTTCCTAAATAAAGTGACCTTTGGAAAGTGGCTTCAGTGTTTACAAATTTGCAGGAAGCAGCCATTTTCTAAATCCCGACTGACTTTCAACAAAAGCAGACCTATGAGAAGGCTGAAAGTGTTGGTGGAAGATATTTAAGAGAACCTCCACCAAAGGTCAGAAACTGCACTTTGTCAGCAAGTCAGCCTTTTAACCCTCGAAAGAGTCAACATCAAACCTGCTGAAAGGCAACAGGAGGAACTTCTGCTGCTACAGCAAAATCCAGCTTGTTTGCCCCGAGGAGAGCTGGACCCCACTGGTTACCACACACTGGTCTACTAACCGGACTTTTTTTTTTTAAGGAAGCGTTTGTGCATCTATTTTATGTTTAACCTTTTACATGTATTTCTTGATTTTTCTTCTATGTGTTTTGATGTTGTATTTGTGTATCCTGACACACAAATAAAGGCCAATTAATAGTTTCATTAGCATTAGCAAAAGTCTGCATGCAAAAGTCTTGAGACTGCTCATAATGTCTACACTGTGCTTATCCCATTATAGAATTTTTGGACTTGCAGTTGCATTTATCCTTTTGATATTTATATTCAGATTTTTTCTGTTCTGCCCAGGCAAACTTTTTCTTTAACTGTCAAGAGTCATAATCATGTTTTCTAGTTTGTAGATATTGTTACTCATCATACTCCATTCTTTGTTGTTGCAAAGATGATGCAATTATCAAATATTATATGTAGTCATATTTATCTGGAGTGTAATAAGTATATTCTTATCATGTATCTTCTGTTTTCCTTAAATTTTCAGCTTTTTTAGTGGTGAAGGAGCCATTCTATATTTTGTTATTTAATAATTCAATCCCATTCACAACAACAGTTAGCTCAAGGTGGTTTATATTGTAATGTAAAAACCTCAACTATTATTTGACCACCTATGAGTGAGCGCTTTGGCAACAGTGGGCAGGAAAAACTCCCTTCCAACAGGAAATAACCTCCGGCAGAACCATGAGAGGGGTGACCATCTGCCGTGACCGATTGGGAGTGAGGGGAGGAAGACAGGATAAAGATACACTGTGGATACTAATGACGTAAGCTTCATGAACTTAATGGGAATGTGCCTTAAAGGGTATTGAGATTGGGCCAAAGTATGCATAACTGGGTTGCCACTGATGGGTCAAGATGGGTCAGTCAATAGACAGACCCCAGTCCCTTTAAGGTTTATTGTAGCAGACAGAAATGACAAAAATAACAGACTTTAATTTAACCAGCAGAAGACTTATCTGCAACAGAAGGGAAGAGTTAGGGACTCCAGAGAGTAGGTAGACAAGTATCCAGAGCAGGCAATCAAAGCCTGGCACACCAAGGAGGATTTCTAAGTAGGAGGAAAGCAAGGCTGGTAAGTACAACAATTAGTACAAACCTTAACTAGTTTAACTTTGACTATTTGGGGGGAGCCTAGGGATACTATTGCATTGACCATAGCAACAATCTGGCAATGAGTGGATGACTGAACCGGAGTTTTAAACTGCAGGTAAGTGGATGATGCATTAGCTGAGGATGAGAGCTCAGCAAAACAACCACACACCCCTGATATAACAACCATACCACACTTGCAGAGAGAGGAAGATAGGAAACATTTCTACTGACCATACTGAGAAAGATTTTTGGCCATGCACATAAAGCTGAACCATGCTAAAACATATAATACAGCACATGAAAGACTACAATTACAACAAACCTTTTGTCTTCAGTTCATGAAAACACATTTTCTTTCTCTGTATCCATCAAACAGTTAAATACATTGCAGTAATTAGTAAGTTGATATATTGCTTTAAAGAGAAGGAAATATAGTATAGTGATAAATGACGTAGAGTGAAAACAGGATAAAAGAAAACAAGGATAAAGGGTCATGTGACGAGTTTGATGGCACAGTGTCCTTCCTGATTTGACTTTTCACTGTAGCTTTCATGACCTCTTTTCCTGGAGATTTACAGGAGAGCTCTCCTGCATTCTTTCATTGTCATCATCTACTTTCTGAGTTATTGGCATAAATCAGATGATTGAATTACCTCTTCACCATGTCATCAAGTTTGCCAAAGGCCTGGTAACAAGCCATTCGTCTGATTCAGGTGTGTTGAACAAGGTTGCATCTAAAAGCTGCAGGACAGTAGCTCTCAAGAACTGAAGTTGGACACCCCTGTTCTAGACGAAGGTTTCTAGTCCAAGTGCAAAACAACATGGTTTAAAACTTGTTATTGTTTTGTTTTGTTCAGTATTTTGTATTATGCTTATCTACTGTCTGTGTTAGTACTGAAAATGTGCATGTGAAGACGGATGACTCACTACTGCAGACCAAATCTGCCTATGGGGACAAACAAAGAAACCTGAAATTAAACCTGATATTATTATTTTTGTATTTTTGATATTATTACATTTGCGGTAGTAATATTGATGCATATAAAACTGATGTTCTGTGTTTTCATCATGTGTTATTGTTTTTACTAAATGAATAATTCCTTCAGGACTTTATTTATTTATTTATTATCAGCTAATGGTAAAAATGTTGATAGCTAACTTTTGCCATTTTTCATTTATCAAATGAGTAGAAAAAAAAAATCACAGTCAAAATTATGAGCAGTGTACTTTTCCAAGTAATCTTGGGCTCTAACTTTGGAAGCACAAAATGCGTGACTAAGGCTACGTTCACACTGCAGGTCTTAATGCTCAATTCCGATTTTTTGATCAAATCCGATTTTTTTGTCTGCTTGTTCACACTACAAATAAAATGAGACAGCAAACGTGCTCTAGTGTGAACGCTCAAAGCGGCCCGCATGAGCAAAAGAAGACGTCACACACAACTCGCTCTGTTTAGACCCAGAGCAAACAATATTGTTTGACTGATGGCCCTTAATATAAAGACTTCGGACTTTACGTTTCCCAATTTTTGCTTTAAGTTATTTTGTTATTTATATAATAATGTAAATAACCTAATAATCATCCTTATTGCTGTTTTACAGAGGAGCGGTGCTTCAAAGGATAGTTGCAGATTTCTGTCAGAATCTGCAGATTATACAGTACAAATAAAATGTTCACGTTGTCTTCCCAACAGTTTCACTGACATCTACACTGGATGGCCAGGAAGCGTTCGCGATGTCTTCTCGGGCGCTTCTCCGGGGCTGATAATTGGTGTCTGTCTTGTGTCAGTGACGTAAAAGACGGATTTAATGCGACATGACCGTTCAAACAGCAGTCGCCTTCTAAAACATCAGATATGTATCGGATTCAGTACCACATATGAAAGTGACCCAGATCGGATTTGAAAATATCGGATTTGTGCCGTTCACACTGTCATACCATGATCGGATATGGGTCGCATAGGGTAAAAAAATCGGATTTGATGCGCTTTCGCCTGCAGTGTGAACGTAGCCTAATGCACACCATGTCGGCCTTTAGCTGGTGTTGGCATATGTAATAACATTTAGAAATGAATCTTTGCAGTAAAGGGTTAAATATTTGGCCTGATGATGTTTTAACTGGCAAGTCTATGTTTATTGTCTTTTCTTATGGTGTTTATAATCTTTTCATCCCTAAAGGTCAAACAGGAAAAGGGATTAGAAGAATGAGAAAAGATAATTAAAAAATAAGAAGTGAAAACAAGCAGAGTTGGGGAGGAGAAATAAAGTGAGTGAAAAAGCGAGAATCCAGGAAAGAGGCAGAAAGAGCCAAATTAAATGGATTAGACAGCTCATTCCCCCTTAATTCCCTTATCACCTCCTCCCACAGTGGATTGGGTTGCCACGGCAATGTTTACATGACCCCATATCCTGCTGAAGCCAAAACAGGCATGGCCCACATTATGCTAAATCTCCCGTTTACCTGGAATAATCCTGCCAGACAAACAGTCTGCAGCTTGCTACCTGGAAGTCAACAGGCTGATGGGAGGCCACTGGCTAATGGAGAGGAAGATCCCATCTTCTTTTGTATTACAAGAAAGAACTGGGGGGTGGTTGTCAACATAAGTTATGTCACTCAGTTTTGTGTCTTTGTTCCCAGACTGTCTCTTGCTATGAAAGCTGAATACAGGCTCTAAAAAGAGTGTTTCAAGTAATCCACCTGTTTTTGACCCTCTTCTCTGCTGCTTCTAACATTTCTCTCCTATTTTCATCTCTTTTTTTCACTCATCATCTCCCTCTTGATCTGAGGTGTATCAGGGTTAAGTAATATGTTGTCCTGCCCCAAAGCAGGCTTATGAAGGGATCTTTCTGTCCCTCTAAGACCAAACAACTCACCAATTCTCTGCTTCTTCGTTGAGTTTTCCTTTTGGGGTTGGTGCCTTGTTTTTTAGTGACTTTATTTACTAATTAAATTAAGTAAAGTAATTCATTTAGGGAGGGACATTCTGTGCCCTATGGCCCATTGTGTGGTTGGCTCAGAGTTCCCCGAAATTAAATTAAAAGCTTTTGTTGGTTACCTAATCTGGATGGTGCTATCCTCTGTATATATTGCTGTATTCTGTTTTTTTTTTTCTGTTATTTGTAGCTGTAACAACCCTCCAGCAAACATATCTAACTATCTAAAAACTAAAAAGTGACGTTTTAGCGTACACTGTTGTATTTGTCAAATCAAAATCAAAGTACATATCAATCATTTATACTTTAATTAAATAATAGTTACACTTAAAAAGCAATAAAGAGCTGACCTAGGTTAGTATAGGTGTCCAGTGACTTATTTCTAATTTCAATTAAGCATGAGGAGAATTTAAGGAATAGCTGGTGAGAGACACAGATGCTATTCATCCTTCAAAGAAGTCCTCCCTGTTTACTCAGTGATTGTAATTTTTAAAGGCCGTTTTGTGTCTTTGTTAGTAGGCCACAAGTGGTAATAACACTTCCTGACTTTGAGTCCAGTCTGCTTCTATTTTGCTTCTTTCAGTTGGGTAAATGTTGGTCATTTTTTCTTTGGGGTGCTGTAAATGCTCTGCCAATATTTATTTTATTTTTCGTTTTCTTTTTACTGGTAATTGCTCACACCTCCAGCTTTCTTTTTCATTTTACAGTTTGGCAACCAGTAACTCACTGCTTCCACCAAATGCTATAAAGTGTATAAATGGTATCATTAATTTTTATGGGAACCTTTAATCGCACCTTATTGCTTTGGGATACACATATGACCCTCAGTCTAATGACTAAACGGACAATCATCTTCAATTTTAGCACCTTAGAAATAATATATTATTAATAAACTGTTCTCGTTATTAATATTTAATGCTGTTAAGTGTTATGTCCCCTAGACACTAAATCAATTTAAAATGTCTTATTTGGACTACTGTGTGCCCAAAAGTACTGTAGTCATATATACTGTCAAGTCCACACAGTCTTGCTACAGTAAGTCTGCCAAGTCTGGACACAACATAGTCAAATAGTGCAGTAAATAAACTCTGATATTGTGTGTAAATCTTTAGGCACCCGATAGATGAATATAAGTTTTTCACCCTACATGAAAAGAATTGCAAAGAACCTGGAATCTGGTAAAAAAAAAAAAAAAAAAAAAAAAAAAAAAAAGCATCCTAAACTAGTTTTATTTTGGAAAATGCTCTGAAAAGGAGAGAGCACAGGGGTTGTAGTAATCAGTAACCTTCTTTGATATCTGCAGTCTTCACTGGACTTACTTTACTGACAGTACAGAGTGCAGAAGTGCAAGTATTAAGAAGAAAACCAAGCAACGAGTTTTCGGAAACAAGTAAACCAAAATTGTTTGTTGGCACTGAAAAGGCCAAAATCTTTTCAGATATTTCATAACAATATTCAGTGAAAGATTTTAATTAGCACTGCCCACAGTAACCTTGTATATTAGTATCCTTGAGTAACGGCAGGTGATCACAATTTTCTCATCTCTGAAGTTCTTAATTACTTTGAAATTATGCAACACCAGCTCATACCCTCAGGTCCAGTTTTCTCTCAAGCAAATAATCATCCTTGCTTTTGAATTTAACTGGCATACAGAAGAGATTATTTAGTGCTTTGTGCTTTGAGGGACTTCTTGTTCAGAGTAAGAGGTTTATTTAGCACAAACAATGTAGACAAATAGAAAGAGATGTAAAGGCGGAATTGCAGAGAACAGGGGATATATAGTACATAAAAGCTTTGACAAGCCAATTTAATAATCACAAAACACAACGTTTATTGAAGTACACATAATAACAGTTATACAGCAGCACTGAGGCTGTTGAAGCAATAAAAAGGATCACAAATAAATGACATTTTAAGTTCCCTCCAGGCATACGTGTATTAGTCCGTGGTGTTGCTGGGGTTTATGAGGAGACCACCATGCAAACTACGAACCAACAAAAGGATGCTGGGAAATCTGCCACAGTAAGTCTGATCTGCAGCAGCTTCAACTTGTAACCTAACCTCTACTAATTTTTTGGTGCCATATCCCCAAAGGGACTTTTAGCATTAAGATGAGTAGCACTCATCTTATCGGTGTGGTGGTGACAGTAGGCAGATATTCCGCTTGGTTTTTAGACCTTATCGTACCAAATGTTGAAATGAAAAGATAATGGCAGCATTACTCAGCATGACTCCTTCTCATTTTCTTTTACTTCTCAGAATAAACAAATTGACCTACAGCATGGCTGTCAAACTCCAGTCCTCGAGGGTTGGTGTCCTGAAACTTTTACATGCGTCCCTGCTACAACACACCTAAAATTAGTAGGTCATTAGCAAGACTGTATAGAGCAGGGGTCGGCAACCTGCGGCTCCTTAGTCCTTAAAGTGCGGCTCCGCCTGGTTTGGGCAAATAAATTAGAAGCATTTAGCTGAAGTGTATTTTTTTTATGTTAGTTCTTTTTAACTCGGAGTTCTAAATTGGAAGATTATTGTGATATTGAAATATAAAAATAAAATTATATTCTATTATTTTTTCATCGCTCAAAATAAGAGTCACACTCGCGGAAGCCGGTGTACCCGCCAAAACGCCGTGCATTTATTGAGACTTTCAACCCCAGGTAGGCCAATTATGGATCTTCGGATCCACATTATGTCAGCAGCTGTTCTCCACCGTGAACTATGTTAAAGACAAACACCGTTCACGCCTGACAGATGACAGCTTACAGTCCTGCGTAAACTGACTTCGTACAGCCCCGATTTGCGGACTCTGTGCGCAGAGGTTCAGGAGCAGAAGTCCCATTGTAAACAAATCACGGCAGACCCGACGATGTTTCCATGAACATGCTTTTGAGCATCTCTTTATTGGGCACTTTTCTTTTCACACACGGTTGCTGTACGCATACAGCCGGCTGTAGCTTTTCAGCTCACAGCCCGACATACACCACCAACACAGCACAGATAGCGCAGACGTAAAGGCAGCGAGGCGTGATTGCGGGTGTCGCTCAGGTGCGTCCGCCTCCCCTGCAGCGGCGCCGCAAACCACGCCCCGCCGCACGCATTAACCAGGTAAAATACATAATTAGGCAGAATTTTGCAAATATCTATTTTTCATCTTTCAGCAGCATAGTGCTTTTTTCCAATTATTTTTTAAGAGTCAGGTCAAGGCTCCAACAGCCCAAAGGCGATATAAGGGTGGCGGCTCACAACAGTTTTTGTTTGCTACATGGATCATTTTAGTTCAGCTGGGTGTCTTTCCTTTTGTTATATTTCTTTAAGAGTTCAAAATGTGTTGATTACATAAATATAATTTAATTTTCTCTGTAGCGCTTCATGGATTTCATAAGCAGCACACCTTAGTTGTTCACACAAAGCATAAAGATAAAAAACAATATATACAGTGTTATCTTCATTTTAGATGTCAAAAAGTATTTGCGGCTCCCAGTGTTTTCTTTTGCGTGGAAACCGGGTCCAAGTGGCTCTTTGGGTGTAAAAGGTTGCAGACCCCTGGTATAGAGCTTGACTGCATGCTGTGGTGGCAACCCCGACCCCAGTCAAGTAAATTTAAATAAATGCAAGTAAATGTAAGTGTTTGGAAAAATGCACTTCTAAAGGTACTTTTATTGCACCATGTTAATTCACTCATGAGCTACTGTAACATTAATCAAATGGCTGAATTGGCACCTCAGCATAAGGTCAAGTTCTATAGAGTCTTGCTAATGACCTACTAATTTTAGGTGCGTTGTAGCAGGGACAAATTTAAAAGTTTCAGGACACCAGCCTTCGAGGCCTGGAGTTTGGCACACCTGACCTACAGCATAACCATAAAGTAACTGACATATTGGGAACATCATTTAGGGTTAGTGTTTGGAATTTACTCTGATTTCTTAAAAGGATCAGAATAATATTTGTCCCTAATGAATCTAAAATGAAAAATTGAAGTTAAAATTAAAATAACCAATTCTATACTTATCTCTTGGTGCAGGGATGGGGGAACTCCAGGCCTCAAGGGCCAGTGTCCTGCAGGTTTTAGATGTGTTCTTGATCCAACACAGCTGATTGAAATGGCTACATGACCTCCTCAACATGTCTTGAAGTTTTCCAGAACTAATCATTTGATTCAGGTGTGTTGACCCAGGGTGATATCTAAAACCTGCAGGACACCGGTGCTTGAGGCCTGGAGTTCCCCACCCTTGTCTTGGTAGCTGATGTTGTCATAGCTGGCATGTCATGGGTCTGATGCCACATGTTGTTTTGTCACTGGCCCCAAAAGGATGACAAAATTGTATTATGTGGAAAAACATGTTGGATCTGGAGAAATGCACAAACCTAACCATTTCTCAGATGCTCTCACACACTTGTCTGGTTATGATTCAAAAGATGTTGAATTTGAGAACTGACTGTCAATGCCTTTCAGTTCTTAGATGCTGCCGCTACAGAATAAGTTTATGAAATGAAAATAGTCAGTGCAAGTCAAACAACTTGTTGCCAGATCCATCCATATTGGATATTTCATGTTAAGAGTATACTATGAAAGGTGCTTACACATACACAGAGGTGCCTTTCATAAAAATCTACAATAAATACCCATATCCATGACATTTCTTTTGCCAGGGAAATACAGACCAAGGTCTGACCAGAACAATTATAGAAAGAGAGTTAGAAAAAGCAAAGCAGATGATGTGATCTAGAAGTGTTTAGAAAATTTATATTCCATGAATCTCTGGAAAATCTTTTAGGAGTTTACCAATTTAACTGTAGTTTTGTTTGCAGAGAATTTTTATAATTCAGTGAATTATTTCAGTTTTGCTATTTCCAAGAGGTTAGAGTTCAAACTGGCTCATGATGTCATCGGGGAGCACGAGGGAGGATGCGAGTGAGTGGAGACTAATGTAAACAGTGTGAGAAGAGAGAGCATAGGTTAGCCATGGCATGCTATGCTTCATGTAAACTCGAAAACTGAAATGAGGGGAAATACAGTTGCCAAAAGGAGAATGGAGTCATGTCTGTCTAAGGATGCAACACAGAAGGAGAAGTGAAAGAGCAACTGGCGTGATGAGAATATTAATTGCACAGCGCTGTGTTTCTTAAAGTCCATTACTGCTGGAGAGCTGTCACAAAACTATTAATGAGAGCATGATGGAGAGAGAGGCTTAGAAAAGGAAAGAAAACTGCACATGCTGAGCAAGGGAATGGGGGGAGGAAGGGGTCATGTTCCGGATTTGCTGCAGTAATATGATCTCGAGGTGGGCATCAAAGAAGGAATCAGACAGCAATTAAAACTAGATTAACAAAGCGCTAGAGAGAGTGGGGGAGAGACCAAGAGACAGAGAGCGACAGTCGAGCATGTTTTGGATTTTTAAAAAGAAAACTACAAACCTTTTGCTCAGTGACAGAAAACTAATGTATGGATCCTTAATGCAAATTTGAGCGAATGTGCATGCTGTTTAATGCTAATATATTTGTGCTGGGAGCTTATGTTCAGTAGGTACAAGGTGGTGAGGGACTGCTTATTCCAAAGAACAGGTATAGTAAATAGTTGCTCAAGTAATGTTTATTGCTTGTGATTAAAAAGGCATAACTGTAGACTGCAGCTCAAAAAGAGGACCCAAGCACAGCTATTTTAATAAAAGCAGGAGGAACAGGGATGGGAGCGGGGGGGCTTTATACAAACCAATTAGCCAATATTTTAGCAATAATTTCCTTGATAACTTTGGGTCTTAGCATTTATGTTAAGCATTTATGCTTTCATTCATATCACCCAACTAAACACTACACTCCCTGGTGGCGATTTCAATTCCTGACATTGACAATCTCCCCTAGTCGCAGAAATAATTGCTGCCATGTGCAAAAACCACTCAAGAAAGGTTTTAGTAACACAGTGAACCCCACGCTTTCAAATGCCCAATCTACAGAGACGTAACGTCATAACCTATAAGACCCAAAGGATCTGCTGCCAACTTCCCAGTGCATAAAGTGACCTACGCAATATTATATCATTGTGGCTAGCTACTGTATAATGCAAGAAGGAAACAAGAAAATGAGACAGAGGCTGAAACAATGTTAGCGAAGCAGATAATCACAATGTTGGGATAATGAAGAATGCTAAACAAAAGCAAAAAAATGACAGAACTAATAACTTTTAAGGCCAACGAAGTATGTGCAGACTTAATATTAAGGAAAATATACAATATAAAGAGTTGTAATGCTTTATTTGCAAATATTTGGCAACCCATTTATTTTCTCTTTGAGCAGCAGGTACATTGACTTCAGGAGTATCAGCACAACACACTTAGTTCTAATTATCTAACAGCAGGTAGAGACAGCTGAACTGATTTCATACATAGACATCCACTGCTGCAGAGGCATTAACACCTCATCACTGTCGACTACAACAATTTATTCACAGGCAAGGAGTTGGAGTAACCAAAATACTTGCTTTAAGTGTGCATCGACGTACAAACTACGTGAAAGATGCCGGAGCAACTGCAAATTACTTGCAGTTCAGAGAAGCATAATTTCAGCTTGATATACAAGTCAACAGGAGTTAAACACACAAAAAAGTCTGGCATTATGAGAGGTTATCTTATTAACCTTTATTTAACCAGGAAAATTACTCTTCAGATTTAAAAATGTCTTAGGTAAGGTTGGCCCAGCCACAAAAGGTAGTGATTCAATCAGTAGTGGTTCCATATACAAGTGACATTGTATGTATTACACAATATAGAGAGTACACAAAATAAGTATGCCCATATAGAGTAAATCAGAGGAAGACTAACAGGCATAAGTCTTGGGAACAAAAACAAAAACGTCTCATATTTTTCTGATACATGAAGATTGGTAAGTAAGATGGAGCAGAACATGAAAAAGCTTTGTAAAGAAAATACCAATGGTAGATTCAACAATTTAATGAAGACTATCCAAACCTGAGTGAGATAAGGGCATTAAGGGTTGAGTCTCTCAGTGCTCAACGATAATCAGTATCCAGTCCATATGAATATCACCATATACCAACCCAGACATATAAGTGGTAGCAATAAGTCTCCTCCTTGCCTCAATAGAATGGCAATATTGGACCTAGAAAATAAAGACCCATTGTATATTAAACACTGAATGCAGCTGACCCAAGCAATGCCAATGACAAAACAGAAAAAAATTAAAGCACAACACCTGAAAAACAATGGAAAAACAACAGAAACAAAACAGCATGACATCCCTCAGAGCAGTAGCAGCTTTAATATTTGAAAAAATTACAAATTGCATTTAATAGAATGCCAATTTAAATTCAAAGCCAAATGCAGAGGAAAGGGCAGCTTAGACGTACCAGGCCTGCTGAGCTACTACACCTAGACAGGAGAGGAGTGCTTCCCGACCCAGCAGCAACAGGTGACACAACATGTCAGTAATTTCTACCATGCAAATGGCTCAAGTGAGAATAGTTTAGATCCAAAACCTACCAACACTGAGAACAGCGCATACCTGAGAGACATCCACAGCTTCTGTGCAACAGGTAGAATGTATAAATCATGTCAGTGGACCTTTATACTTGCAGCCGACCAGGCAGCGAGCGACAAAAGAGACCAGGAAATGCAACCATAAGTGAGCATAAAGAGACAGGTGACAGAGCCTCCTTATATACTGCGCCCCGCTGGCAATAGGTCAGCAGATTCAAAATGGGCAAGATTAGATATAGAGAGCAGCCTTAAATCTTCCTGCTACATTTGCATCCCTCCTATTCATCATTTTCCTGTCTCTGAGACAGGATTGCACTCGCTGCATGTCAAAGCCTTGCTTTCTACTAAGAAGAGAACTATGTTTGTCCAAAAGACATTTTATCAGATAAGTGTTTCCTTCAAAGGTCAGAAACACTGGACATGCCAGTATGTGAAGACTCGGAGCTACGCAAGATTGATTTTAGGAATCACTGCATTGTGTGGTGTCACTTGAAAACTCAATGCAGCGTCACTACAGTCAGTCAGTGTAGCAGAAAACAACAAGAGAAAGCTGATCGCTTGCACTTGGCTCCACTTCCTCTCAAACTCGTCACCATACACACACATCTCACGCTGAACTTCACTCTCTTCTGGGAGTGATTTTGTTCACTACTGTGGTCATCAAAACAGCAACGTTATCTACCTAATATCACACAACTGAGGACCAGGACTTATCAGCTCAAGCAGTGCACAAAGGATGCACAAAGCTCATGTTCCCTGGGATTGTGCAGCTAAGCCAATTTATTGCTGTTTGTTTGCATATTCCTCACAAAAGACATTATCTTCAAAAATTCTGCTCTCACTCATTGCAATTGTTTTCAAAACATCCTCAGTTCTAAATAGCCTGGATTTCACCCAATGCGAGAAACATTCATGTGAGAATTGAGTCAGTGTTGACATGATTGGACCATTATGTAGTTTCTGCACATTTGTCAGCTGCACATCCAGCAGCCAAATTCACATTCTACCACATCCCAAACTTATTATGTCAAATTCATATCTGGGGACCGGGAAGGCTACTGAAGTTTGAAATTAAATTAGTTTTGTAACACAGTGGTCCACTGTGGTCATCCTGGTGGAAGTAGCCATTAGAGGCATATTTTTGCACCATAAAGGGGTGCACATGATCACCAAAAGTATTCAGACAGGCTGGGGCATCCAGTTCTTGCATTAAAGGGCATTAAGTATTCCAAAATGCTCAAAGATGGTGCAGTCTGTAGGCAGTCCAGGTTATAGTTGGATGTCTTAAGCATAAAAAAACCTAGAGAAGTTTAAAAAGCTCCCAGTCTGATCAGAAAATCAATGAAATCACATCCCACACTTCTCCATTTTGATGATTTATGAGAATATTCAGTATAGTTTCTGGTCGGTAATCGCAGGATCATGTGCATACATTAGGCTCTCCTGTTAAATGACTGGCTGGGTAATTGCAAGTATAAGCAGGTGTTTGAAAAAAGTGCTCATTAAGTGTGTGCTTCTCATTCAAAAACGGCCACTTCACCTTTGTACTCCTGGAGAATCTCTGTTCGTGTAACTAGCTATCAGAATCAGTAAGCAGGACTTTCATGTATCATTTAATTTAGCGTAACTTCAGGGAATGGTAAATACTCAGTGATGCACATCATTCAGCACACCATTGTGAGAATCAGAGTTCAACTAAACACACATTTTCTTAAATTGTATACCATTTTTTAAAATACTATAAAACTGTGCTGAAAATATAACTTTGTTCAGAAGACAAAGTCATGCAAATGCATCTTCTTAGTACAGCGCAAGGAAAACAATGGTGATGTGTGTGTGTGTGTGTGTGTGTGTGTGTGTGTGTGTGTGTGTGTGTGTGTGTGTGTGTGTGTGTGTGTGTGTGTGTGTGTGTGTCCTGGTCTCTACAGTCACTTCTAAAGATTTTGTCTTTGTATGACTAGCACCTCCCCCCCTCTTTACAATGGGAAGGACACAGTGATGACAGACCTAAGCAATAACTCTACTTTGGAATTCAAAGTGCAGACACTCAGCACTGAAATTATTTCAGTTTAGCAGAGGATTGCGTTCTTCAAATGCTTATTCACCGGCTTCATTGCAGCAGCGCTTATATCAATTGTCTGATGAAGTGCTTTAAGCAGAAAAAAAGACAGTAGGTGGGAGCAGGGTCTGATTTGACTAGCAGTATCATTTAAAATCCCATCCTTCCTGCTGTATTACTATCCTTCACTTGTACATGCATTAATGCTTCCAATGAAGAAATCTTTAACAGTGTCTGCCATTGAGGTTGTCACCCTTAAAAAATACAGCCATTTCTCATTCTTGACCAAACTTAACCTTGTTTTAAATATTAGCAAAACCCCTCGCTGTCTATTGCCATCCTTTCACTAGTGTTTTTCCACTGTTTTCACCTCAGATTTCACCTCTCACCATGAAATTCAGTCTAATAACAGCACATGCTCTCTTCTTAAGCAGCAGGTCTTCTGAACCTGTAAGATTCCCACTAGAAATCCCTTTGTTTTTTAAATAATAGAGAAATTTTGGGGGGGTTCTTTTCTCATAACAAATTTACTGTGCATATTAGAGACTTTAAAACAATCTGTTTCCTGTAATTTGTTCTATGTGTTCATGTTTAGCATCATTTTTAAAAAATCCCATACATTCATCATCATGAAATAGCTGACTGAATGGACCAAATCTAAGCTATTTTTTAACTTTCCACAAAGACTGCTTACCTGGATTCATTCCACATGTTCACTGTTCCATCTGAAACATGCAGGTGTTCTTCTGAGAATAATATACATTAGATTAAATATTATGACAGAGTGGACACATAAAATCTATCTGCAATCTATCAATGATAAGGCTGCAAATCTGTCTACCAACTGTTAAGAGCACATCTGCCCTGCCCAGAGGGACGTAACATGCCCTCTAACCATTCCAAATTCATGTTTGAATTCATGTTCATGAATTAATAATATTCTTAAAATATTTCAAAGTTGAAACCATTTGAAACCATGCATGTCTGCTTCTCCACCTCAACTGGGGAAAAATGCTGTTCAAGTCACAGAGGCTGTTGTAGTCAAATAGTTTATGTGCTGTTGAAGTGTGCTCAGTTGTTTTGAGGGTAATTTCATCATTCAGATTGAGTTTTGTTTTGGGGTTTTTTTTGCATTACCAGACAGACAGTCTTGTCTACCACTGACATAATATGTAAATGTAAATGTGATGTGTGGTTATGTGCTTTGGCAGAGCGGACAACTTTGTCTGGCTGGGAAAATGAGAGTAAAAGTTCAGGCTGTGCTGCAGAGTAGATACATGCAGTGGAGACTCAAACACGGAGCTGTATTTATGAGGGAACAGATTTATGTAGCACAACCTGCAAGGTGAATATGAATTTGCCTTTAATTCGGGAAATAAAACATGCTGCTCAGGCAAGACATTGTTACCTCCACTGAGGTAACAATTTAAATCAAAAATGTAATTCTGTCTCAGTGCAAGATGCAAGAAGAGAGACTCTGCTATTTTAAATTTCAGTTCCTTGCTAAAACGATTAAAGGGGAGGCAGTTTTCCAGTTTGGAGTGTTTTGAATTACAGCATGTATCTTTAGTGTAATTGTGTCCTTAAATTATTACTCCTAACTGTATCTGCAGTTATTCTGTCTTTTCATTCCATAAATCGGAGATATACAAAACCTTGAACTGCCATTTGATTAGGTTTTTGCCAGGTATTTGAGGCATATGGTAGAATTTTCTTTTTGATCTAGGCATATAAAACATCCCTGCTATGTGAGCTTAATGCCACGTAATGTAGCAACTATATTTAATGAGAAGTTTCACCCATTAGGCTTTGGCACAAGGTTTTGCCTCATTTTTTTACTGTTTTGCAAATCAGAACATTTAACATATTCCAAGTCTCAAGTATTTGGCCACAATTCCAATTCAAGTCTCGATCCCCATATGGTTGTAAAGAGTATCTATCATCTGCCATTCGTTCTGCTTGGAAGACTCAACTCCTCCATCTGAGGCATTCGAAGCATGTGGTGCATTGTCATCTTTTGTCTACTGGCATACATTACCATGAACATTGCATTTTAAATCAAACAGTAAAAATATGTATAATGTGCAAACTTTTGGTTTTAATTCAAGTAATGCATTAACTTTAGAAATCATTAAATACTCACAGATCTACCTGATCGATCAGTTTAAATTAGCAATTATAAATATAATCTGGATTGTCATTTTTTTCAGCACACCTGCTGTCATTGCTTTGTGTTGAGCATCAACTGTCAGTAAATTACTAATGCATATAAAGGTTGTGCTTCTGAAATTATAATAAAAATATAATAATATTTTTTAATGTTCAGGCTTGTTTTAGCAATCATACTTGGAAAATCCAACTTTCCAGCAGACAGTGATTTAGCAGAAAGGTGTAGTGTAGTTGTCCAGGTCTGCAGTGAGAAACAATAAAATGCAAAATCTGGCATGAGATCAGGGTGATGCAGTGGTTTGTCACCCCATAGTGAGAAGGTTCTTCTTGTTAGCTGGGGTTTTTCTTTGCATGTGTCTCCACAGTCCAAAGACATACATATGTGGTTCATTATTATTTGGCCCTAGTTGAGCGCATTAGAGTGAATGGTTCTCTGACTGTATTAGCCCTGTGATGGAGTGGCAACCTGTTTAAGGAATATGTACCCTGCCTGACAGCTGGGAAAGGTTTCATTCTATAACAATGATTGGATAAGTGGTTAAGAAAAGATGGAAAGGTGGTCTGAGATCCCCTAGTTAACGGTTAAATTCATAGCTATAAAATTCTTATTATAGTAGAGCAATTGTATTATTATTGTAAGCTAAACCCCTAAGCAATATAATCTGGATAGCACAGCATCAGTCAAGAGAAACATTATGCCCCACCCACCCACCCACCCAGCCTGTCACAGCCACGGGTTTAGCAGCACTGCGCTCCCTTTATAAGCTATTCCTACATGCCAAACATCAGCACTAACATCTTTTATCTTACCGCTGTATAATAAACAATGCAAGTTCAGCATCATCATTCACTCTCCAAGAAGTGTCTCCAGATGTGAAAGGTACGCCAGTGTTTACTCTTGTTTTTATTGCCTCATTTCTTTGCACCCAAGCATGATTTCTTTCTGGGAATCATTGCTGGTGAGTGGAAAAGTTGCATTCCAAGAACAATTGTTGTCACATTAACTAGAATACCTGTCCTTCCTGGCTTCTTCTGTCTTGTCATAGCTTTATGTTGTCTATGTAGTTGCTTGTCTATGTAGAGTTTTCTGGGGTTTTTTTTTTTTTTTTTTTTTACATTTTGCTGATAGTTTCAGTTATTTAAATGTACAAAAAAGTACAAATTTGAAGATAAACTGAAATGAAAATGAACTAACTACAGGCAATGGTTGAACAAAGCCCGATGAGTGAAAGAAAAAATAACAATTCGAGTCTCTTTACATAATCCACTTGAGATGGGCCAATGCATTTTAGGCAGCAAGTTTCAAGTCAAGTCCTGCAGTGGCCTAATCATTTATTAAATAGAATTAATATATTATTTTGAACTTAAAAAAAAAAAAAGGTTGAGTGCTTTTACACTATAGGGCCTCCATGAATAAATTCCCTGTCTGTTGGTATACTGGTGGTAGAAACAGTGAGCCCACTCCTTAACATTATTAAGAAAATGTTTGCATGCCTGTTGAGTTCTTCCTCATCAGAGGACGCATTCTCCTTGTTGCAGGTTTTGATGCTCTTACTTCTCATTCACTCTGACTGGGGTGATGTCATCACTTTCCAAACTGATTTCTAAACCTGTTGCTTCACTCCATTAATTTTCCTTCAGTTGAAAAGATGTGAAAACTCAAACTATTCAAGCACCAAATTTCTAAATTTGTTTAGATTTTAAAGTAAATACTGGCTCTATGTGAATTGCTACTGAATAACTGCAAGGATTTGTAATGCTACCCATCCATTTTCTTCCATTTATCCATATCGGGATCACAGGGGGTGATGGATCCTATCGCTGGA
Source organism: Oreochromis aureus (assembly GCF_013358895.1). NCBI lineage: Eukaryota > Metazoa > Chordata > Actinopteri > Cichliformes > Cichlidae > Oreochromis > Oreochromis aureus. The sequence continues at coordinate 5,784,312 of NC_052960.1, forward strand.
GGCTAACACATAAAGACAGACAACCAATTACACCTGTGGGTAATTTACGATCACCAATTAACTGTATGTCTTTGGACTGTAGGAGGAACCTGGAGTATCCAATGAGAGAATGCAAACTCCACACAGAAAGGCTCCGGCCAGTTGGTGAAGTTAACACACAACCTTCTTGCTGCGAGGCAGCAGTGCTTAGTAATGCTACCCAATACTACAAGAAACTAATAAAAGTAATTAAAAAAGTCAAAGTAAAGTATTTTATTGTTCTAGTCACTGCATACAAAAGCTACAAATGTCTCAATTACCTGGATAAGATGATGTAACCACTACTGTTAGTCTTGTAATTTGCATTAAAATCATATCTACAGGAAAGAGTTGGATGGTGGATGTGGAAGACATACAGAAATCCTTTTATCTACCATGAGAACACTTATCGTTATTACCATCTTCTGTTCTGTTTAACTGCCCACATTGTAAATGTGCTTAATGATGGTAGTTTAAGTGCCTGAGTCACTTGAGACATTAGTGAAAAATGTTTCAGTGAATGTTTCAACTTTTACTGCAACTGTAATAGCATTTTGACAGATACAAAAAACCCTGGACAGCTTTTATTTGGAGGTGTGTGTGTGTTTTGTCTTTGGTTACTTGGCTATGGGTAGGTGTTTAGCTTGTAACATACACTTCGTAGTTGGGTCAGTTTGAGGTCAGATCACGTACACGCCATAAAAAAAACATTTAAAAATATGTCATACACTGTGCTTTAGCTGTCTAAACTGACCACCTTAAACTAAGGCATTCAGTTCAATTCAGGTTTTTTAACAATGCAGAACAATTGCCTCAAGGTCCTTTTTACTGTACGATAAAGACCCTACAGTACTGAGGAGAAAACCACAACAATTAGGGAGGGGCAGCCATCTGCTGTCACTAGTTGGGGACTGAGGAGAAAGAAAAGAGAAAAAAGAAAGCACAGATAGACAGGTGGAAACAACAAACACACCAAGTTGGCTGTCAGTCAATCAAAGGGTTAACTAGAGTGGTAGCAATTCATATTATCATCTGTTCCAGTGTATTAATATAATGACCCAGAGTAAACTGACAGGGATTCTCTGCTTACAGACCTGTTTGTGTGGGTGTCTATGCGCCTGTTTTACCTCAGTGTAAATGCCAGCAGCATCAGTCAAATTGAAGGTCAGACTTTTACACTGCCCTTTAGACCCTCATCAGCCTCCGTGTCTGTCTCCATTTCCTCCTTACTCTCTTGTCTGATCTTGGCTTTATCGCTTTTCTTTGTCTTCATTCACGTACTGCTTTTTCACCATTGCTTTTACCCTCTTTTTAAAAAATTCAAAATCTTCTATGAAAATATAGTCCTTGATACATAAACATTTTACATTAAAGCAAAAACACATATTAATGGGTAGGAAAACTACCATGACCACTGACTTATAATATAAAGCGCCTTGACGCAACTATTGTTGTGATCTGGCGCTATATAAATAAAATTGAATTGAATTGAATTGAATTAATGGAAATGTCATATCTCAAGTGTTAAAATAAACATGACAACTACATTTTTTTCTCAACTTATGATTAGACACCTTAATGTGCTGTCTTCGTAGCGTCTTAATCTAACTCCTCGTTGTTTCAAATACAGTGGCCCCAGCTGTTAAACCTTATCATTACATTAACATCTACATATAGACACACCTAACGCTAGCTTCTCTCCTCCAGGTTTCAATCTTTTCCTAAACAAACTAAATGCCTCCTGCCTTTAACTTTATATTTGACAGACATCAGAGAGGCATTGATCCGTGAGGTACAGCAACAGTCCATGTAACCCATAATGACAAACTATTCCTTTAATATCAGTTCCGCATGTCTCAGTTTGCAAATTGCCGTTCAGTTTTGTAAAACGAACCTAAATCCATGTCTTAATCTAACTCCTCGTTGTTTCAGCTGGTGTTTCGTCTGGCAGCTCAGATGAAACAGATGAATGCCCAATAGAGAAGTGGAGGTATTCTTCCCAGATGTCTCTATGTCCAAGTGTTTCCTGGAAGGAGGCATTTAGAAAGAGCAGACAATACCGGCAATCCCACTTTACATAAACCCTTCATCGATCACACTAACCAGCAGTTTAGGTTTCCACCACCCAACCTCCACTCTCCATTTCTCCATCACATTCTGCATACTTGCAATTTTTCCTTGAGGGAATTGTCTTCTGTGTCACTGCATGTCTCTCTCTCTCTCTCTCTCTCTCTCTCTCTCTCTTTCCAACTATACCTTAATACAGAATCATGAAAATGAATCAAATATAATCTTACCTCTCTCCATCTTTTGTCCCTATCTTTTGTTGAAATGCAGGGTATAGAGCTATGCAGTATTTTTATTAATATATCTTTACCATATTGAAATTGTCTTTTCATAGTATTGCCACACTATTGTCACAGTAAAGTGAAATGAAGCCAAACTCCATGTTACACTGCAAGATACAAAGTTAGTACAAAATTTTACGGAAAGCCAAAACCAAAAATGAAAGAGGGGACACAATTAACTAACCCAAACGAAGCTCATAAGTGATACATGGAGATGATCGTGTGAGTGCCTTGGCATATGTAACTGCCTCAGGAGATGGATTACTTCATGATAGTCGCGGAAGTTGAACATTGGCTACTGAATTGAGTAAATGCTATGTCCTCGCTACATGCTATAACAGTTTACTGCAGAAAGATAATAGTCTAAACAAAGTCCAAACATGCCATAACATTTGGGTGAGACTAGCAGTGAAATGGATAAATAGAAGAAAAAAGAAAAAAGAATAATATAAGAAAGGTTATTTCTGTGTTATAAAAAGTCCTCGCTAGGACAATCCATATTTTTAAGTGAAGAAACATTCGCTGGATTTAAAATAATAAATAAATAAAAAAGGTCCATATCCAGAACTAGGGAGCATCATCTGACAGGAACACAGTCAGATTATGAAGAGGAGAGAAAAGGCATCCAGTTACATAACAAATAAAATGTCATATATTCACAATCTAACCTTTTCCCGCATAAACAAGCACAACCCAAAATAGGACAGAACTGCTGCACCTTGGCTGAAATTTGCTTCTGCATATAGTCAGGACCAAGTACAGTAAAGTATGAGGAGCTTATTAGGGGTAAAAACATACTCTGACACATAGCTCAGCTCAAATTGGTCACTGGTTGATGCAACTGTGCCATTTGGTGACAGTGTTTACTTGTCCACCAATAATTAATCCCCAAAGTTCTTTTTACTATTTAAATTTAGAGTCATCCCTACTGCTTTTTAAGTTATGTGGTGTGGGGAAGAGGAGGACCCAAATGCAGACAAGCAATGAGCCACACTGGCACACTGCAAAATACAAACTGACTTTAATGAACTAATGAACTTGCAAAAGGAAACAATAGCACTGAATACACTGCAGGAGAGACACAGAAAGTAATAAAACATAAACACAAGGGAAAAAATAAAACTTTTATTTATTTATTTATTTATTAACCTTTATTTAACCAGGAAGATCCCATTGAGATTAAAAACCTCTTTTTCAAGGGAGACCTGGCCAAGATAGGCAGCAGCAGGTGTCTCACAGTTACAGAGATTACTCAAACACAGGTAAGTGAAAGAAAACAAATAAAAATAAAATTCAATTTAAAAAAAAAAAAAAAAAAAAAAAAAAAAAAAGGCAGTTAAAATGACAATCAATCTAATTAAAACAGTTGCATATTATGGACTCGGCCTCAAGGATTCGTAGTTTAGATTTAAAAGCACTTAATGAAACGAATTCAGTCATTTTCCAGTCCTTCTGCAGTTTGTTCCAAGCCGAGGGTGCTAAATTGACAAAAGCTCTTTTACCAAGTTCAGTTCGGGCAAGTGGAACAGAAAGCAACAAGTAACCATGCGGACGAAGAGAATACCGACCAGCATGTTTCATTGCAAGCAGGGAACATATATAAGAAGGCAGCAACCCAAGTATTGCCTTATATATAAAACTGTATAAATGAGAGTTCCTCCGACTTTCCAAAGCAGGCGATCCTACTTGAGAGTATAACTCACAGTGGTGAGTCTGAAATTTATGGTTAGTGATGAACCTCAAAGAAGCATGATACACAGAATCAATTTGATTTGTTGGAGGTTTAAAGAGGTCTGACTGTTGGCAGCTGAAGTGAGGCTGTTTGCATACTTGTCTCCCATCATCTCATCACTGCTATAGTGTTTAGGACAGGCTTTCCTTCTCTACCATGCCCAGATTATTCAGCTTTCTACAATGAAGAGTGGAAAATCCTGGTGTGATGCTGCTTGGCTTTGAGCAATTGGAATTAGCTTGCTTTGGCCTATTAAACGTGAAACCAATTACCTGTCTGTGTACTCAGTTTAGAGATTTGTTGAATTTGAACCTATTTTACAGACTTTGTAAATAAATGTGTTTTTCTGTTAATCTCTCTGTAGTCGGACATTCTGTCTTTGGTCAAACACAAACAACAGATGCAGACCAGGAAGCACTGGAGACAAGACACTAAGAAGAAGGCCAAGTGTCTGTACTGCGCTGCTGATTTAAAAACATAGCAAACACAATCTTTAAAATCAACCCTTCTATATAAAAGATAAAAGACCTCTTCACTGTGGTGACAGGTAGAGGGGAGGAAATTTACTTATAAATCTGTAGGACGTACTGACATAGACACATTCTGCTTTATTCTATACATTTTAAGCACTTTATCGGCCCGACATCTGATTTTTAATCACCAAGTCTTTTGAACTTGGTGATTAAAGCCAGAGTACGCAGAGGAAACGCTTATAAGCTCCACACATAAAGGGCCATAGACAGGGTTCAAGATAACAACCTTCTTGCGGTGAGCCAATAGTGCTACACTGCACCACCACTCTCTACAGTATGTCGCCTTACGGAGAGAAATGCATATATTAATTATTATTATAATATGGAAAAATTAGACCGATCACTTCACAGGGTGGCGACAGAGACATGTAAGCTGTTTGTTCTGACAAAGTGGATGTTTTTCTGTCACTTTTTACAGCTGGTTTCAGTTCACTGTTCATTAGTTCACCAGTTCATTGTTCACTAGGTTTTAGTCATGTATCATCTGCAACACAGGAAGAAACAGACCGGCTTATTCAAACAAAAAACACAACTCAGAAAAATGTGAAGAACTCTACTTGAGACCTGATGAAGCCATTGATAGGCTAAGTGGCTCCATCTCAGTCCAAAACTGAGGTTCCTGTGTTTGGCCATGACAGCTTCCCAAATGAGGTCGGTCATTATATCAGCCCCTTCGCCAGTAATATGAAGTAATTGCCAAGAACCCTGGCATTATTTATGACCAGTATCTGAATCTCTCACTCAACACTTATCCAATCTTTTCACACAGTAATGTGGAATTCTTAGTTTACACTTTCATTTTCTTATATTTGAATTACTGTAACTTATTTTTGATGTCTCAGTCCTCCCAAGTCAATCTTTAAATCGCAGTAGCTAGGCTGGTAACAAAAACCAGCTGAGTTTGAACATCACCCTGTGACAGGGTGTGGTTTTTGGCTCGGCTGCAGGGAGAGGTGGAGCAGAGGGTTCAGGGTTTGGTGCCGGGGGGAAGGTTGGCTGTCGCAGTTGACAGAAGTCATTTAATCACACTTCCTCTGACTTCAGTAAGATGCCGGAGGAGGGAGAGGAGTCTGGAGCTGTGCTGTAGTGACGAGCACAGAGACAACAAAGAGTGACTGGAAAACTGCTCCGTAAAGAAACTGCAATGTAAATAAAACAAACACAACTAGCAGAGTTCAGTTATCTGATCATGGTCTTTTAACTGTTTAACGTTCTAATTTTAAAAAACAGGTGACAACACTTTTAAGGTTGTAGCTCCTAAACTTTGAAACAGCTGTCCTCAGCCAGTCAGGTCAGCTGAACCTGTAGTTTGTTTTTAAATGATTGCTTAAAACTTCAAACTTCACTGAGGTGAAGAATGAGCTTTAGTCATCAAGTTAATAAAACTGCCCAACACTTGTTTTTATACATTTAAAAATCTCTATTTTTTCTGCACAACTACAATTTTCAGTCCAGGTGAAAATCTCAATGATCATAGCAGTTTTTCCACAAAATATGTTCAAGGTTAATGCTCCTAATAAAAGCATATTTTTAACATAAGGTTTGTCTTTTGGATACAGATGCTCCATACTGCACAGTAGCACAATGTCTTTTTAAAGCAGAAGTGAATGGTCTATCTGGCAGCTTGATGCCAGCCGTTATTGTGAAACTTAAAATATACCCATATTGCCAGCATAAAATGAGCACTGTGTATATACAGAAACTGCAGGATGGCTAAAACATCTTGTTCGGAAAAATGCAGAAACTGAATGATTATTTAAAGGCTAGTTGCACAAATGTTTGAGACAGATGCTCATTGGTTGGGGCAGTAACCCACACTCATCAAGTGATGCAATAAACAGCAACACCACTGACAATAGTGGTTCCAAATCACTAGTCAAATTTGTTTTTCATTGTCGTCACCTCACACACACAAACACACAGTCATTTCTGTTCCACATTATGCTGCTCGCAGTCATCAAAATTCAAAGATTGGCTGAAAGCTGAGAATTGCTCTTAATTTTGGGCGAACCCAGTCTACAGATAGAGCCACTTAAAATGACCTGCTGGTTTGCAACAAACCCAGGTTGATCCTGAACTGATCGCCCTTTAGTCCTTGGCTGTAATCCCACAGAGCCATGACAGGTAACCTGAGGGAGGAAGCCAGAAGGCAGAAAGTGACATACACACAGCCTATTGGTTATTGCTGATCACTGTTTCTGAACATAAAAGCATAAAAAACAGTGCAGTTAACAGTGCAGCTAATATTATATGTTAATTTTTGCATGGTCCTGTCAGAGAGAAATGTATTTTAGATATGATTCAAAAGAGTGACCATTTAAATTGCTCAGGAATATTTACATGTATGTGTATATTCTGCTCAAGGTCTGATAGAATCTAAAACACAGCAAAACAGTTATTACTGGCTGTGATAATATGACTATTAGCAGACTGTTTTCAGGGAGCTGACAATGAGTCAGTGTTTTGTCATATAGGCCTTAGGCCGAACTCTCTTGTGGGAACTGTGTGGGATTATTGTGTTCTTGATTTCTGCATACGCTGTGAGGCCGCAGGATTTATTAATGTAACACTTTTACCACCGGCTCGTGTAATAAAACCCACCTTATACCTTCGGGTGAAGTCTTAACCCTGGTTAAACATTCTGTGATAAAAGATACATCTCGAAAAGTAAATATCAGTCTAGGGTATCGTATGATTCTCACATCTAAATAATCAATTGGAGGCTATGGGAAATACACTTGACCTGTAAACGCTTATGTATCTGAATACTTAAATGATAAAACACCATGCAATAAAACCAACACAAGATCTCAGTTTTAGAAAATGTATTAAACATGTGCAGGAAACTCACATTCAAACCCTGTTTTTTCTTATGAAAAAGAATGAATATAGAAAATAAAATAGAACCCCGGGGGATAGGTTTTAGTCTTTCTTTTCTCAAACTGTCTGATTTTATTTTGAGTGCACTCTTAGTCTATTTTTGTTGGCGCGCTTTAGTTGGAGCTCTTTTAATAACGATACCTCTGTGTATCCATGAAGTCTTGGCCGCATCCGATGAATCACTCGCTCGTTGCGGTAGCAACCGTCTCCGCTCGCAGCAGCGAGCAACGAATCTCCGGTTCCCTCGGTAGTAGCAAATCGTCCTCCGTCAACGACTCTCTCCCGAGACGACTCTCAAAATTCCTTCTGTCCCTTCAGCAAGGACCGTGGCGTTAGCCTAGCTCCAGCTAGCTAACGTAACCAACTTGCCTCGTGTTCGCCAAGCACAAATGGATACGGAAAATCCAGCTCAAACGCTCCGAATAGTTACCGGAAAGACCAAAGTCTGTTGGTTTGCTGTTGCTGAACAACCTCAACATTGGCGACATACGCAGTCCCGAGTCTTTGCTCCGTCTCACGCCATTTGCACATTACTCCTTTTTCCTCCTCTCTTGTTCTCGAGTCTTCTCCCCGGAAGTGAAAAACTCAAGGTCATGAACTCACGTAACGTAGCGTAAGAAAATAATTTTTAAACCTCTTCTCTTTTTAAAGACATTCACATTCCATGAAATTATGTTTTAAAGTAACTGATTTCCAACACAACTATTTATGCATTTTAATACATTTATTTATATCAAATATTTATGCAAATTTTAGCTTCACCATGAACTGTAATTTTATCTTTAACTTATTCCCATGAAAAACAAATACAAAATAAATACCACTGATATTTATCAGAGTATTACACTCTCCCCCCACCAAATAAAAGCATGCCCTCATGACTTTGCACCTTGAAAACATAAACCATTATGGCACAACTGGTGAGTAAAACACACAACTAAGCAAAGATGGGTGTACCTATCCACTTGTAAATACAAGAGACATATTTCACCGTAGGGGCTGCTACAACACTGGGATGACCTGGTTCATCATAAGTTAACCTTAAAGGAGCCCTCCTTAACCTCTGAGGTCTGGTCTTAATGTCAAAGTCAGGATTAGTCTCAGAGTTAAGTTCAGTGTCTTCTTCTGGCAAGAGAATGTCTTCAGTCAGTGTTTTGTCTTTGTCAGTCTCTTCGTGATTCTCGCAAGTCTCTGGTAGTTCAGTTTCGGTTGTCTCAGTAGACTCAAATTCATTTACACTGTCCATTTCAGGTTCCTCCTCACATTCCTGTGTTACTCCCAGCTCAACTGTTTTTGGTTGTTCAGTCAAGTCGCCAAAGGAAATATCCAAATCCAGACTGAATGGTTCCAGAGTATCATCATCCAAGTTGTTTCTGAGAGGTTCAACAGTTGAATCATACCAAAGTCCATAGTCCTCATCCTCTGAGTCAGTGTACTCTTTTCCAACTTGATCACTGGGTGTAACTCCTTCTCTTTCAGAGTCTTTATCTGGCGTTTTCTGTGATAATGTCTTTTCCTTTTCAGGCTTGTCTGTGCGTTCTTTCTGTTTTCTCCGTCGAAGAACTCTCCTTGTAGGTGTAAGATCCGTGTGGGATTCAGGATCTAGACATATCCTCTTCCCAAGAGGCAGTAGGTGATTTCGATGGAGGATCTTGATTGGTCCATCACCATCTTCAGGTTTCAAGCGGAACACTGGTAGGTTCGGCATCTTGCTTTCCACAACATATGGTTTTGACGCCCAGCGATCGGCCAGTTTATGCTTCCCTTGTAAGCCGAGGTTTCGAAGCAAGACTCTGTCTCCAGGTAACAACTGTGTGAATCTGATTCTTTTGTCATACCTCTGCTTATTGTTATCATTTTGCTTGGCAGCAACGGACTCTGCTAGTTCATAGGCAGCCTTTAACTCCTTTCTCATGTCAGAAACGTACTTGAGGTAAGTTTTCTGTTGTGTGCCATCACTGGAAGTCTCAAAACATAGATCCACAGGTAATCTGGCTTCACGCCCAAACATAAGAAAATAGGGAGAGAATCCTGTAGCTTCATTAGGAGTGCAATTATAAGCATGAACCAAATGAACAATGTGCTGACTCCATTTTTTCTTTTTGTTCGGTTCCAGAGTCCCTAACATGTCCAACAACGTCCTATTAAACCTCTCGGGTTGGGGGTCTCCTTGAGGATGATAGGGCGTCGTTCTTGATTTTTCAACTCCAAGTGAACTCAAAACTTCATGGACAAGACGACTTTCAAAATCTCTGCCCTGATCACTGTGCATCCTCTGTGGCAATCCATAATGAACAAAATACTTCTCCAGCAGCACTTTTGCAACTGTAGAGGCTTTCTGGTCTTTTGTTGGAAAAGCTTGAGCATAGCGAGTATAGTGATCAGTAATGACCAGAACATTTTCTGTGTTGCTCGAATCAGGCTCAATGGACAGAAAGTCCATACAAACGAGGTCAAATGGTCCATCACTTTGCAAATGCGACAAAGGTGCAACTCTCTTGGGTAGAGTCTTTCTTTTTATGCACCTCTCACAAGACTTGCAATACTCTTCAATCTCTGACTTCATCCGAGGCCAGTAAAACCGATCTTTAATCAGGCCGTATGTCTTGTCGAGGCCCAAATGACCTGAGTCATCGTGCAGTGATTTCAGTACGGTGGTTCTGTACTTTTCTGGTAGTACCAACTGAGAACGGCGTGATTTACCTGGAGGAGTTACAATGCGATACATCACTCCTTTCTGCATCTTTAACCTGTCCCACTCTCTCAACAGCAAAGAGCAAGTTAGATGCTTGGTCTTGTCAACTTGGTTGCTATTGCCATTACTCAGAGCTGACCACACTTGTCCTATGCCAGGATCTTCCCGCTGAGCGGTTGACAACTCAGTAAGACTCACAAAGGGCATATTTTTAACACTCAAAGAAGCCAGATTGCAATAAGCTTGTGGGATAGCTTGTGGAGAAGTGCCCAAAGGGTCAATGGCTCTTCCAGAGTGTGGATTTCTGTGCTTTATCACCACAGACATTTGACACATGGCTCTCACGCCTGCTGCAGGAATGTCGTTCCACTCTGACTTGTGTATTGAACTCGGATGTGGGCGGCGAGAGAGGCGTCGGCATCAATGTTTTGGACTCCTGATCTGTACTTGAGACTGAAGTCATATGTAGATAGGGCAGCAAGCCAACGGTGACCCGTCGCGTCTAGCTTGGCAGACGTTAGCACATAGGTCAGAGGGTTGTTGTCTGTCCTCACCTCAAACTTGGTCCCATACAGATAATCATGCAGTTTGTCCACTATCGCCCACTTCAGCGCCAAAATTCCAATTTATGGGCTGGGTAATTCTTCTCTGAAGGAGTCAAACTCCGACTGACGAAAGCCACAGGTCTCAATCCTTCACCTTGATCCTGGTACAACACTCCTCCTAGCCCTTCCCGGCTAAGCGTCTACATGTAGCACATAAGGTAGCTGAGGATTCGCAAAAGCCAACACAGGAGCTTGGGTAAGTCGTCGCTTCAGCTCCTCAAAGGCTGCTTCACATTCTCCACTCCATCGACTACCAAAAGGCTCTGAGGGGTTAAGGTAAGTGCTATCCTGCTTTTCCTTTGCTTTCTTCTTTGCAGCTGGGGGTAACCGGACAACAGTTGGTTCAATGGGTGAGCTACCTTGGAATAATCCTTCACGAAGCGCCTGTAGTACCCACAGAATCCAAGGAATGACCGTAATGCAGTCACAGTGTTGGGTCTCGGCCATGTGGTTACAGCTTCAGTCTTCTTTGGATCGGTAGATACCCCATCTTGAGATATAATGTGTCCAACATAAGTTACCGATGGCTGACAAAACTGGCATTTATCCAGTGACAACTTCAGTCCTTCGTCCCTTAAACGGTCAAGCACCTTTAGCAACCTGGTCTCATGCTCCTCGGCGTTGCTCCAAACACAATGAGATCATCGAGATAAACCAATACCTCAAGCAAGTTCATGTCTCCAACAGTCTGTTCCATTACCCGCTGAAACGTAGCAGGAGCCCCTGTCACTCCCTGTGGCATTCTTTCAAATTGGAAGAATCCAGCCGGGCAAATGAATGCTGTCTTGTCTTTGTCGGAGTCTGCCATAGGCACTTGATAATATCCACTCCGAAGATCAAGCACACTAAACCACTTGCTTCCACTGAGACAGGCCAAAGCATCTTCAATTCTTGGCACCATGTATTGGTCTGGGACAGTGCGGCGGTTTAGAGTCCGGAAATCCACACACATCCTTATTTTCCCATTCTTCTTCCTCACGACCACAATGGGTGAGGCATAAGGACTGCGTGACTCTGTAACAACACCAGCGTTTTTTAGCTGCGATAGATGCTGTCTCAATGCCTCCACGTCTGCAGGCGGCAGCCCAGCGAGACCTCTCACGAAATGGTTTGTCCTCTGTGGTTTTGATAGTGTGCTGGGTGCTTTTACTGCATCCTACATCAAACTCATGCAGAGAGAAAACCTCACTCCGTTCCATCATTTTTGTCACCAATCTCTCTTTCCACTCCTTAGGAACTGGTGAGTCTCCAAAGTTGAAAGAAGAGGAACTCAACTTCCCAGGTGACTCAACTTCAGACTCTTCCTTTCCAGGTGGAGATGACACAACGTCGACTGGAAACAGATGAGCTATTGGCGTCCCTCTGGTCAAGGTAATTTCCCGTGCTGACATGTTTCTAACTAGAACAGTGATTCTTTTAGCCGTCACACCAGTGAAGGTCTGCAACTCTGGTCTCACCAGGAGTCCATCGGGAAACCGTGACTCATTCGCAGGGTCATCAGGTGAGTCTACAAGGATTGTCTGAGTGCTCAGCACTCCCTGAAACTTTGGTGCCCCAATCACTTTGGCGACTCCCCCAGGCCGTATGGTGACAGGTTTGGTTTGAGTGAACCACACAGTTCCTCCCTGGTCATTGTCAGTATCGGGTGGTAGAACTGAGATCTCACTGAAAACTTTTCTGAAGACTGGGTGAATGTGCATGGATCTCACAAAGTTTTCTCCTCCCTTTTCCCTGCAGTGGCTAAGCAATCGCCTCACAGTGGGTGTGTTTGTGCCAACAAGCAGGGAAGCTTCACCTCTCACAACTGGGTCGGGACATACCAACACAAGTGCATCAATGGTCTCACTCACGCCTACGTCTGCTTCCAAAAACTCCAGCCTAAGTGACAAATAGCCATCATAAGGGTACTCGGCAGAACTAAGACCCCATATCGCCAAAGTGTCGATAGACGTCAATGGCAGGTGTGTCAAATATCTGTCGTAGAAGGATCTGTACAGCAGCGTTACTTGAGAACCAGAATCGAGTATGGCTTTAGAGTAGATGCCTTCAATCTGTACTGACACTACAGAGCTAGGGCCCACTAAGCCTGCAGGTAAAGTGTCGTTCACTTTTCCATCTAAGTTGCTGCACTTGGTGGAACGTTTTACAACCACCGGGATGCCAGGCCGTTCCTCTACTGGATCCCGCGGTAGTTTCCCGATTTCTTTGTCAGTTTAATGAGGCGCTTATTGACTTTGAGTAGGTTTTCTTCACCCTCACATTCTCTCTTAAAATGTCCATCCTCCCCACATCTATAGCAAAATATTCCAGGTTTATCCTCTTGATAGCCAGACCTTTGTGGGGTAGCATTTTTTTTGTAAGGTGTCTTGGCAGGGATTTCTAGTTGTGGAATCTGGGTGTCTGGATGTGATGCAACTGTAGCAGCTTTAAGACTAAGCATCTCAGCCTTCATGACACTTATCTCTTTTTTCAGCTTTACTACTTCAGGATCGACTTCTTGTTCAGGTGCCGTCTTGGAAACAGGAGTTACAGACTGTGACATTACTGGGTTCTTAAGATCGTTTCTGCTTTGGAGCATATCCTCTTCCTCCCTTACTTCTTTTAGCAACTCACTGAAAGAAAGAGGTTCTCGCAGCTTGTCATGTCTTGTTGCAGTGCTCCTCTCACAACCTGCTCCATCCGTAATCGATTCATGTCAGACAGTGCCACGCCTCCTTTTCTGAAAATACAGTGCAGCAGTTTATCCAGCCTCAACAGGTAAGTAGACAGTTTTTCGCCAACATTTTGGTATGTATGTCTAAATTTCACCAGAAGATCAGATGCACTCTCAGTTGTTCCAAAAGCTGTCTCCAAAACTTGCATGTAGTCATAAGAAGTTGCAGTGGGCTTCTGCACTCTTAGGAATCTCACAATGTCAGCAGCTGGACCTTTCAGACTTTCCACTATCCTCTGTTTCTTTATATTGTCACTGCACTGCCACTCTTCTAGCAGATGTGTTGTCTGCTCTGCCCAGGCATCATACTCTTCCTCCCCGTTGGGCGTAGGTTTCACACCAGAGAACATGCGCAGCTTACGATAGCTCTGAGAATCAACAGATGTGGTGTTACATTTATCCACTAAGGAACTGATGGCATGTATCAGGGCAGTGTTCACGTCAAGGGTGAAGGCTGAAGTAAGCCACCAACATCAGTAAGAGTTTTACCTTCAGTCTTCAGGAATAACATTAGCTTAGATTGAAACCCATCATTATCTGCAGGAGCAGTGAGCAGATGAGCTGGCCATGGACCAGCCTCCCCAGGAAGTCCAACAACACCAGGTAAGGTTTGATTAGTCAAGTCAGTTGAAGTCTTGATCAGTACAAACTGTGTCTTAGAAGCAATGTCAAGACAACGGTCAACTATCTCGGATTTCCCAAATACTTTGACCTGACTCAAAGCTGATAGCAGAACTACATCTGTGACATCTGGGTCCACATCACTCAAGACAACTGCATGTTCATAAGCTAACTGCTTCTTTTTGCACCAGGCTTCAATTTCAACGGCTTCCATTTTTCTTTTTTTTCCAAACAGTACAAGATCTCACAATAAATGTAACCACACTTGACAATTCCCTGTTATTAGCAATAAAAATAATTAAATAATTTCCTTAGCAATCTCAAAAAAAATTAATTCCCTCTCTTTGTTGAATAAAGGAAAACCAGGTCAGTCATAACAAAATACATCAATCCCGGACGAGCCCCCAAAATGTAACACTTTTACCACCGGCTCGTGTAATAAAACCCACCTTATACCTTCGGGTGAAGTCTTAACCCTGGTTAAACATTCTGTGATAAAAGATACATCTCGAAAAGTAAATATCAGTCTAGGGTATCGTATGATTCTCACATCTAAATAATCAATTGGAGGCTATGGGAAATACACTTGACCTGTAAACGCTTATGTATCTGAATACTTAAATGATAAAACACCATGCAATAAAACCAACACAAGATCTCAGTTTTAGAAAATGTATTAAACATGTGCAGGAAACTCACATTCAAACCCTGTTTTTTCTTATGAAAAGAATGAATATAGAAAATAAAATAGAACCCCGGGGATAGGTTTTAGTCTTTCTTTTCTCAAACTGTCTGATTTTATTTTGAGTGCACTCTTAGTCTATTTTTGTTGGCGCTTTAGTTGGAGCTCTTTTAATAACGATACCTCTGTGTATCCATGAAGTCTTGGCCGCATCCGATGAATCACTCGCTCGTTGCGGTAGCAACCGTCTCCGCTCGCAGCAGCGAAAGCAACGAATCTCCGGTTCCCTCGGTAGTAGCAAATCGTCCTCCGTCAGCGACTCTCTCCCGAGACGACTCTCAAAATTCCTTCTGTCCCTTCAGCAAGGACCGTGGCGTTAGCCTAGCTCCAGCTAGCTAACGTAACCAACTTGCCTCGTGTTCGCCAAGCACAAATGGATACGGAAAATCCAGCTCAAACGCTCCGAATAGTTACCGGAAAGACCAAAGTCTGTTGGTTTGCTGTTGCTGAACAACCTCAACATTGGCGACATACGCAGTCCCGAGTCTTTGCTCCGTCTCACGCCATTTGCACATTACTCCTTTTTCCTCCTCTCTTGTTCTCGAGTCTTCTCCCGAAGTGAAAAACTCAAGGTCATGAACTCACGTAACGTAAGCGTAAGAAAATAATTTTAAACCTCTTCTCTTTTTAAAGACATTCACATTCCATGAAATTATGTTTTAAAGTAACTGATTTCCAACACAACTATTTATGCATTTTAATACATTTATTTATATCAAATATTTATGCAAATTTTAGCTTCACCATGAACTGTAATTTTATCTTTAACTTATTCCCATGAAAAACAAATACAAAATAAATACCACTGATATTTATCAGAGTATTACATTAAGGTCAAAAGAAAGAATTTGACTTTTGTTGTTCGCTCACTGAGATCTGACTGACTCACATTAATAGTTGCTAACATTAGCACACTCTGTTCCTCTGAGATTCCACATTCAGCTCTGTGCTGTTACATTGAAAACCAGTAGTACTGGAGCCCAGAAATATTTGGGGCTCTGCTCTAAACATTTGGGGTGAGGATTGGGTGAAAGGATGGGCCCAAAGCTTTTGGCATCACATTCTTAACTTTAGGCAATTGACTCGTGCCAATTACTGGCTCATTTCTGGCTTTCAAAATAAGTATGCCTATTTTCAACATTTGATGATGCATTAAACTGCATCATTTTGTATTTAATTCAATACTTTTCTTAAAAATTGTTCTCTTTTGAAAATGGAACAACAATTTTACTGGGTGATTTTCTTGTATTGAGATACCGAGGTTGTTAGGGCAAAAATTTTCTGCCTGCTCTACGCGGTCCATTTTTTATCTCTCCCTAATATTTTCAAGTGTTGTGACCCTTGAACTCCCGCTACTGATCAACTTGCAATATTGCATCTGTAAAATAGCCACTAGCTTTAACTCAGTCCCATGTAAGGAGACTTTCACTGTATATTGCATATAAACAAATAGCTTACATTGCATAATATAAGGTATGTCCAGGATGAATTACAGAGTTTGCTGAGCCCTGCTAGCTTTTTTAAATTAATTGCACTTGGAGTCATTAAGTCTTATAAAGGAGTTCGCTGTTGAAAAAATAATAATTTCCTAAATACAGTTTTCTTTTTTGTAAGATTTATCTGCATCCTTCATTTTTATGAGGTTTCAGTGAGCATTCATTATTGATATTTCTTTACTTCAAAGACATCTGATTAGCAAATAACCTGTATAATAACCTTGACCAAAAAGAAACAGTTTACAAGAATTACAAGCCTCTTTAGTTCACATATTTAAACACATATAGGTCGGAGGCTATCAGGTTGGGGAGTATTTCTTATGGTAATCGCTCTATTTGCTTTTTGTCAGGCATAGATTCATGTTATACTGCAATATTCCTTTTTTCAAGCTCCAAAGCTCAGCTGTATGGACATTGACTGAACTTGTAACTCTATATGTGAAGCAGATTTTCATAAATTTACGAATTGTATCATTGTGGTTTTATTGAGCACTTACTTGTAACTCACACCACTTAGTTCTAAAACAGCTGCGTTCAGTGCCAGCCATCATAAACCACATTCACTCTGCAAGGTAATCCTCTGCCCAATGCCTACATTTTACTGCAGTTTTGAACTGCTTCTATGTCTGTGGACCAGATTTCCTTTAGTTTGATTGCATACACTTGGGTTTACAATGGCAAAACATGTATTGTCACATCCATGCATTTTCTCAATGAGGATAAGTGGATAAGTGAACTCCACCACATTTATAAGGGTGGAGCTTTCTGTAGTCTTTTCCAGCTGACCTTGGATGAGAGGCAGTGTACACAATGGACATGGACAAGTTGACACTTACTCACTATTTTTTTCTGTCTTTTCTACATCTTGAAACTGTTTATTAAATCATTAAATTTTTCCAGTATGTCTTGAGGTTGAGTTTTTTTGGGGAGGGTGCAAAAAAAATTGATAATCCCACCAGAATCAACTTTACCAAGTGTTAAGATGAAGAGTTGTGCAGCTTCCTGTTGCCTGGGTCATGATTCTAAGTACTGTGAATGACCTAAAATCTTGCTTTAATCCATCTAAACACTGTAGTTAGATTTTTTTTCTGGAGGTCCACAAGAAAGGTTTGGGACATTATCAGTATACTGCAGTGAATGAAAACTTGAAAGATAAAGTTAAACATGGAAAATATTTAGCACTGTGTAATCTTGCCTGTGTCACTGCTGTGTTTACAGTGGTTTCAGTGAATAACATCTAAATTATACTGTGTTTAAAAAAATCACTTTTCCCTGTAAAATGTACTTCAACACTTTCTTACTGCCCCATCTCCTCTTTCCTCACTTCTCCACTACCCCTTTACCTCCCTTGCTTTCTCATTCTTTTCGCCTCATTCTTTTGCTTGCATTTGTCTTGATTTATAGCTACTAACCACACTCATGCGCTCATGTTGTCTTGAGGCAGAAAGGGGGGATAGTATTTCATCTGGGACCTTGGAGGTTTCACAAAACTGGAGTGCATATACAACTGGAGACACACAGAACACAATCTACTCAAGTGCACCTGCTGCTTTAAATGCAGATAAACACATGCTGTTACTGCTAATAACCTGTATAGCAATTACAGCTTTGCACTCCCACAGATATACAGGACTGATCATAGTACGTCAGTGCTGCTATGATGCACCCATACAAAACATCATAATAACTGATGAATGGACACTAATACAGTTATAACAATAGAGTAAATTTAAGCCTCATTCACACATGAGAGGAAAACAATGCATGGGTCTCTACTGACTTTGCATTCACTGAAGGTAATTAATTTGATTTGCTGCATAAAACCTGCAGTGTGGTTAGATGCACCACCAACAGGGTAAGGAACACACAGTTCTTATAACTACATGAGTATGAGAAAAATAAAACTATGGGATGATGACATTCATTAAAGCAATTTTCCCTGAAATGCGATGGATAAGATTATTATAGTTTCATGTGCATCAGCAAAGTAGAGTAGATTGCTAATACAGCTAATATTAGCTTTCTAACAGCTAAGGATGCTAAAATAATCCTTTGACATAGTAAAATCTTAGATTTTTAGCCAGTTTGATGCAGTTTTTCTGTGTGTCAGTATAACAGGCCATGTTACAGTGGGTATGAAGATGGATTGCGGTCGTGTAAAACAGAGAAATGATGAGCAGGGGAAACATGCTGCCGTTGGCCCGGTCTGGTCGGTCTTGCCAGAATGGCAGTCCCAGGGCAGGCACTCTTCTGCCCTCTACTGTCTATGTGCACATTTACTTGCAACACAAAACTTGGTGGAAGACGTGGTGAATTCATACCACCAACATAAAAACAGAACAAAATCTACTAAAATATATACATATATAACTAATAATTAATGTGTCACAAATGTGACCACATCAACCCTTGGTTGCATACTGTGGTACTATTTTCAGCTCCAGTTTTTAAGGTATGACGCATGGTGCTCTTTCTCTATTCTTATGAATGACCTGATAAATTTAAGACAATCAGATTGAAGTAAAAAGAAAAATATTCAGCAACAGCACAAGTACCTGTGCTGTCCTTATAAGCAGTTTCCAGATGTATTGAGTACATACAGTCTACCCTAATCAGTGGCGGTCCTAGCCTGTTTGGCGCCCCGGGCGAACACTCCCTCTGGCGCCCCCCCCCCCCACACACACACACACACACACACATAAAACATATTAAGGATTATACATTAACATAAAACTGTTGTCAGAACCATACTGAATTTCACCAGAGAAACACACGTACACACACACACACACACACACACACACACACACGTACACACATATGAAGAGAGAGAGAGTATGCATTGTATGCAAACGGCTACCAAACAGCCATCAAAATTCGTCATACAATGAGAACAGGACAAATCAACAAATGACAATGACTAATTAATATTAAAATCTGTAACATAATGTATTGTTTGGAGTTTAGTCTGTTACTGTTACTATTTTTACCATTTCTTCTTGGAGCAACTGTAACCCACATAATTTCCTTAGGGATTAATATTAAAGTATTCTGATTATGAGTGTTTCAGGATGACCTGCCATTATCCAATCACACATCTGCTTACCTGTATATTTTGCTCGTTTCTCCTCCTCTTCTTTTCTCTTTTTCTAAACTGAGCACCTGATGGCTTTGAACTTTTCTTGTCCATCTTCCATTTGTTTTAATTTTGCACTCCAGTATGAACACAAATCCCCAACTCGAGGATCACCACAACATAACCTAACAGACCTACACCTTAGTTCACAGATTCACTTTGTATAGGGTTTATTTGTGGGATTTCACACAACCCAGGATTCAAATCATGAATACATAATGGGCTTGGATTTACAACATTATGAATGAAATGTGCTCTATCTGGAAGCAGCCGGCCCCCCTCCCCTGTCGACAGGTTGTGTGTGAGATCATCAAACTGTAAATTATAAATTATAAATTGTTATTGATCCCTTTACCCCTAGTCCTAAAGTGTATATTTATTTTCTTACTCTTCTTATATTTATTGTTTGTTTACTTGCACTGCTGTAACTGGAGCCTCATCGTCTCGATACTGGACTGTATGTAGCGGAGATGACAATAAAGTTTACTTTGACTTCAGCAGCGAGCAGGCGCACCGAGGGCTCTCGCGCTCACTTTTCGCGTATTGAATTTCGAAAAAAACACCAGTGCAAATTATAAGTCTGTATCATAATGTCTGGTGTTTTCGTGTTTGTTGGTTTGTTTTTATTTTGTTTTATTTTGCGAGTTGATTATTAGATGCTGCTCCAGCCAGCCAGAGAATCCCCCGCCGCCCCGCCCTCTCCTCCCTGTGCCGCAAGCAGCAGGCGCACCTCGCAAACGGACAGCAAATGGGCGATAGAAAACCAATCGGTGCCTATGCCATTCCCAATATGCGCTGGCTGATGTCGGGGCAGCATGAGTACGAACAATTTTTTTTTTTTTTTTTTTTTTTTTTTTGCGCCGATGCCCGTGATGCCGCCCCCCACCACGATGCCGCCCCGGGCAACCGCCCGTGTCGCCCGTATCTAAAACCGCTACTGACCCTAATTACTGTTAGTGGACTACCTTTTTAAGAAATGCCTGTTATTTACAAACATTTGCATTTTTTTCTCCTATTTATTGCCTCAACACAGTTCTGGCAATATGAACACAACCTGCAAGTATGTCTTTACTGTTTTTCCATGGATGATCTACACCCACCGTAATCCCCTGCTCTGTTTTGTCCCATTTTGACATTTTTCCACAGAACTGAAAATATGAATACCAGGGAACGCACAGCATGAAGATGTCAGGAGTTTTCCAACATATGCACTCATTATTCTGCATGTGTGTGCGCTGCAGGTGTGCTGCTAACCTGGGAGAGAAGTTTTACTCATGTGATATTTGAATGGCAGGATAAATATTTGAAACAATGAATCTAAAAATAGGAAGACACAGAGACATCTGTTCCTTATTCTGTTATACCAAATGTGTCCTTTCTGCAAAAAGACACATTCAGTAACATGTTTTTTCTACGTGTTGAACTGATAACAGTTCAACATGTCTTTCCTCAAACCCTGCTTTTTGTTTTCACTGTGGTGCAACTCATCCCAGCTATCTATTTCTGTTTTCATGACCTTAATTTAGTTGACTGTCGGTAAGGTAAAGTCAGCTCTTGTGTTGTTACATGTTGCCTTCAGCTCTCACACAGGTTCATGTCACAGATCATGATCATCTGCTACTTGTGTATTTCACAGATACTGGTGAAAATTTGAATGTAAAGCTCTGAATCACAGTCTTCTCACAACAACTGATGCTGAGGTATGCCTGCTGCGACTTGAACTCTGGGAAGCACCAATGTGGGAGAGGTGGGTTACAAGTCACTGAATTACAAACACTGAGCAAGCCAGAGTACCCGGACAGAAACCACAGAAACCAGCCGGTGGATTTAAGCCCGGGATGTTCCTGCTGTGAAGCAACAGTGCTAACCACTGCGTCACCTGTGAATTTGAAAAGGTCTCAGCTATCCTTAAGAGGACAAGGCATTCTAGCATGTTGTCAAAACAGGTGTAAACATTCAGACTGATGACCTTAAAGGGATTTGAGGTTTGCCAATTTAGTGCAAAGGGAAGGAATTTGTAATAAGCCATGGTTTTTGTTTATAGTTTCATCAGTTAGATATAGATGATGATGTAACATGTCAACAGTAAAGTGCGCTGAATAATCTTTTATTTTTTTAATCTTCATGGCACATGGTTGCCTCTGTTTCTTGAGCTTAAGTGGCCTCACTGCTGTAACTGAAGGCCACTTAGAGCACCGTATAAATATTTTGAACTTTTCAGAGCTGCCCTCTGTATTTTGGAGCAAATAAACTAAAACTATTAAAGTGATGGGGGTTGCGACATGAGTCAAAGTACATTTAGACCTTTATTAAATCAGGCTGACTTCATAACAGATAGAGTTCCTGAGGACTCATTCATCAAGCTAAACTAGAAAGGGGATCACCTGTAGTACTTAATTGATTTTTTAACAAGGTTGTGTTCATTTTGTGTTTGACAGGCAGCTCATTAAACACAAGGCACAGCTGACAGTTTTCTGAGGGTGGAATTGTGTTGCGTGGGAGGAACTGTCAGAGGGACTTGACAGCTCAAAGCAACAACAAAGTCAAAGTTTTCAATATGAAGCTGTCATGTTGCCTTTTGGAGTTAATTCTAGCCATGATTGATACGTGCGAGTACGAAGAAAGATCTGTGAGTTTTGTTGACAAAATCAGGTGTGACAAAGCTGCTTTCAGGTGTAACACTTAAACTACTCTGTAGTAGGATATATCATTCAGAAGACACGTGAATGTCATTGTCATACATGGTAACGGCATCGTAACAGGATGCTTGATTTACAGTCTCTCCTACATAATGCTATTGTAGCTTGGTTGACAGAGCAGCTAAAGCTACATGACTTTAAAAAGTGATCCTTCACTAAACCCAATTCCCAAGGTTCTGTTGCCTGATCATTAATCTTTTAAGTAGAGATATATGGCAACAAGGCATAGGCCCATCATGTTTTATTATACCAATGTATAGCCTTGTTTTAGAGCTCAGTATTCTAAAGAGTTTGGACAGATCAGCTCATTAGATAACATTACATTCATAATTTCAGCCAAATTTAAATAAAAATTAAATAAGAGCTTAACATGTCAAGTTAGGAAGATACTAATGATTAGCCCGGATTTAAACTGGTCATCCTAGAATGGTTCTAGTACTGGGTAAAATGTCTGCCATATCACATGTTATCACATGTAGTTTGAATGGGAGGTAAGCACCTTAGCCATTGTATAAAGTGTTTAACAGGTCTTGTTGGAATCTTGTTGGAGCTTTATCGGAAGTTTCAGTGGAATAATTTCTGTCGCCCTGTGAGAAGCATTAATGAGTTGGTCTGCAGGAAATCCAGTCTCAGATACTCACACTGGGACATTTCATCAAACAAACAGTTAAAGGGCTCCATGAGCACAGAGGTAGTGGAGCTGTTACAGTGTAAAGATGATTAAAAAGTGCAAAGTATCTGCATATATTTAATGCATCTACTCAGCTCTCTATATGTTTGTATATGTGCACTTGGTGGTTTTTTCCTTTTGTAAAACATACTGTTCAGTGATACAGAAAATAAAACATGAATCTAATTACTTTGGTCCCTATTGAAACATAAAGGTCTCCAAAATGTATTTTTCTGAAGGTTTTTTCCCCTTTATTAAATGGAATTGCAACGGTAGACATTTGGGGTAAGAAAGGAAGAAAGTGCCATGCATCATTTGTTCAGATGGCCACAATTCAAACTGCTAAGCTCCTAAGGGTATTTTAGTTTGTGCAGTATGCTATCCTCATGAGCCACATCCCTGTACTGTAATGCAAGGGATGATTACATACTCTGCAACACATGAATAGCTTTCCTTTTTGTTTATACATTTTGGAATATCCGCTGTGAAGGTTGATGACTTTTTGCTGGATCATGTAATTCAGTCTTTCTGAATTTAATAATGTGAACAAATACATTTCAGATCCTTTTTATGCAACTTTCATTTTAGAATGAGTCATGTGATGTTACTGTAAACTGCCATGTCCAGTGCTGTGATGGAGAATTTGACAGGCGTAACAGCAGTAACTAAAAGCAATAACACTCGGCATCTTGCTGATGCATCACTAAATACAGCGCAAACAGCATTAATGGTTGTGGTGAGGTTGTTTTAGTAAACAAGTTGTATTCATGAGCTTAGAGCCGCAGCTAATGAGTTGTGAATGAAAACATTGTGTGTGGCAGGAGATATCATCTGCATCATCTGAGAACTTCGGATGGCAAATATAACATAACATAGCACCAAAAACATGCAGAGCAGCAGGCAGCGTGCAGTCATGTGACGTAACTGCTCTGTGGAGTGAGAGCTGCAGTTGCTATTATGTAGAACATAACGTTAACTGTTTTATAAGCACTTTTCTACTTTATTGATCTCATTCTTTCTCATCATTGCATGAGCTGGAGAAGGCCAATATAAAGGAAACACAGTTTCTGCGTACACATACAGAAACACAAACAGAGGCAGTGTAGGAGTGAATAGCAAATTTATGCATGCAACAATAAATCATTGAGAATTGTGAGGTCAATGAGTCGTTAATAAAGAAAAGAGAGATGTGGAAACTGGGAGTGTCGGATTTCTGCACTGTCTGTGCACAGAAGATTGGCTTGGATTAAAGTTTAGTTCTTGTGCATGCTCACAGATGACTGAATTTATGATAATAGTGCCTTGTTATTCTGCATGATAGCTGTTGCTTTTAAGCGCAATTATCCTGTCGATGAGAATGAAATTAATGCTTCTTTAAAAAACACCATCCACCAACTAAAGACTCAAAATGTGTGTCCATAGATTCAGCGTGTGTTTTTGTTTTTAAGACATGATTTGATTGGTTTGGAACTAAACATTGTTTAATATGTATTCACAGATATATATTCCCACTGGTGAGGAAAATTGGAGTTTAATAAATGACCATGACTTATTCAAACCCCTGTCTCAACAAAAAAAAGGATTCCTAGTCATTCCTACTGATTTAGAAATTCAGATGGAAAATTACATTAAAAGCACAATCCAATGCAATGACAGAATGTCATAATAAGCTCCCTTTACTGTAGGTGAGGGGTAATTCACT
The DNA here is from genome assembly GCF_013358895.1 of Oreochromis aureus. Lineage (NCBI taxonomy): Eukaryota > Metazoa > Chordata > Actinopteri > Cichliformes > Cichlidae > Oreochromis > Oreochromis aureus. The sequence continues at coordinate 5,808,902 of NC_052960.1, forward strand.
CTTTTATTAAATCACAAAGATCTCATGGTTTGAGGTAATGCCTGTCTCTCTGCCTGTCATATTTGGACGTTTCTGTGACTGAGAGGAATTATTTTCATGACCTAAAAATGTCAGTCTATCGCACATTCTGGTTTCTACACATCATGTAAGGCACCCATTGTATTTCTTCTCCAGACAGTAATGCTACTGTAATTGGAACTGTGTGTAGTTTTAGCAGAAGCTGACAAAAAGATTCCCTGGTAGTAACGTCAAGACTTGAATATTCATACAAGGACATTAAATAAGTAGATTATTTTTTTCTCTCTGAATTTTTTAACAGCATTATTGCTGATAAAAGACTAATATCCCACATGCAGTGTCATAGAGGTCGAGGAAAAAACTGTCATCCAGTCTGACATAAGATCAACAAACTTTTCAGGCATAATGTTCAGTTGTAAAATAGGTGAATTTACGTTTTTCTGTACTGGAAAAATTCACAGGCAAAGAGAAGCTTTTATGATCGTAACCTTTCTAACCCAGTGCTCTTCTTCATTTAGTGTTTCGTCTATATTTACACCCCCTTCTGACACTCAGACACACACACATGGGATTCACCTACAGATCGACATGCATCAGCAGGCTCTATAGACCACTGACACAGCACACAGATCCAGCTGTTGTACTGCTATCAAAAAGTCCCTAATAACAGCATTTCCAGCTGAAGCTGAATTGATTGAAGTGTTCAGCTAGAAAATAGTTTAGGACAATTTCATCCTGTTCATACACACATATATAAACACTCACAGAGTGCATGTCGTGTACTGGGGTTTGCCTCGGCAGGGAAGCAAACAGCTGCAGTATCGGCACTGCAGGAAACCTCCTTTAATCAAAAGAGGTGTCAAATCATACTCACTGTCAGACCATGGGCATGAAGATGCACCTGGTGTGTGTCTGTGTCCTATTTGTTTGTTTGATAAACAGGGATGGAGATGTCGTGTTTGAAAATGTGCATTCATTAAAATATCTGCAATATTTTTAAGTTTATGCTAAATGTATGAACATGTATTACAACACAAATGTTCAAAGTGTGGATTCCAGCGCAACTATAGCTGCGGCTGAGAAGCTTTGAGCTCTTGTCTTTATTTTATCTAAAAGTTAGGCAATACAACTTGAGATGAACCACAACAGATGATATATTTCACCATGCCATTACTTATTTAACAAAAATAAACCAAATTCCAGGACCAGTATGTGAAAAACTTAAGGACACACCATGATTCAATAGATTGTAAAAAAAAAAAAAAAAACTTGTGGAGGAATTTTACCAAGCTATTAGCTTTTGGTCAGACGGCCTTTCATTTATATAGTATAGAATACTCTGGCCCAGGTGCCCTGCACAACAAGCCCAAATAATCATACCTCCACCACTGTCCTTGATAGTTGGTATGTTTGTGCTGATTTGCAGTGTTTTTCTTCGAACATGGCACTGTGCATTACGCTCAGATATCTCAGCCTTTGCTTCCTCTAAGTTTTGTGGTTTGTTCAGGTGTGACCTTGCAAACCGAAGCCATCCCGCCTGTCACGGTCTTCGGGGGCAGACCGTGGGGATGTGGGAGAAAGGACCCAAATGCTGGACTCTGTGCAGTAAATAGTGCGTTTATGTACAGTGAAGTAAATGTAACACACAAAAAAACTCCAGTGCGCTCCCTCAACTCTCGTGTTGTGCCTTTTCCCAAGTGTCTGTACTCCGTGCTCTCTGCTCCCGTGTCTCCACACTCCCTGAGCTTGCTCCCCTTCTGTGTTCCACTCGCCTCCTGGGGAAAAACAACAGACGCAGCCGTCAGGACACTAAACTCCAGCAGGCATACAAACACTAACACTACCGTGGAGTTTAATTTAACAATCCCATGTTGAGGAGCGCTCAGCCACACTGTTAAATAGCTCCCAGACGAGGCTTGATCTCCCGGTGTGTGACGATCTTCAGGTGTGGCCAGCTACCTGGCAAGGCCACACCCACCAGGCCTGAAGGCGCCTGCCCCAGCCGCGCACACACACACACACATACCTGCCAATAAACTCAACTATAGACACAGGAACAGCAGCAAAGTGCAGAAACAAACACATATCATATAAAAAGAGTCCTAACTGCTCATTGACCCTGGGTCACTCAGACCCAGGTCCCTGACACTGCCATGTTCTTTTATATAGAGACAAGCTGTTCTCCTGCAAACCCTTCTAAGACCTGTAGATTCTGCAGTGTAGTGTTTCAATTTTTGCAGTTTCTCTAAGCATTGCATGGTCTCACCTTGAATTTTAACAGACTCTTATGGCATGTTTTGTAGTTCATCTATGGTTTCGTTTGCCTAATTTTATTACCTGCTAAGGACCTCAAAGAAAACCTTTTCAACTGAAAGGATGCATAACTGAGATTTTTATTATTAATTTAATGTTAATACAACTAAAAGTAAAAGATTAAGGTGTGTTGCTGTGTTGCAGCTTCCAAACATAAAAAGTTACAGTATCTTCGTTAGATAGTTGTTTATAGCAACAATACACTGTTGAGAGAGTAAAAAAATGAAAACCAAGCGTTTCTTTTTGTTATTTCTCTGTTATCTGTGTGTGTCTGTAAACCAGATCTGACTCTCCCTCGTTGACGCCTACACAGTGATGAATTTGGCTTCTCATTAAGCTTGCTAAATGTACCTGTTCTAGCTTTTAAATGTGTGAGAGGTTGATGTTGTTTGTAAGTCTGCTGCGAAAGAAATTAATTTAAAAACACACAAATACAGAATATATTTCTTCTTTTTTATTTTCTTGTAAACTTTTTCCACCTTCTGATTCCCTGCAGGTGTAAAGGAATGATTATTACCAATGGCAGGAAATTACTTTCCACAAGGGAGCTGATTGGCCCCCTGCTGAACAGACCCCTTAAATTTTACCATCAAATCACTGAAATTCTTTGACACACCAGTCCGAAAATAGCATTACACTATGGCTGTAGAGATGAAGGTATAGCAATGGAAGTGAGATGCAACTACATATCCTAACCTACAGTTCAGGACAAAATTATTAATTCTCTCATGTTCCTGTTACACACATATTAGCACCAGCGAGTCACATTTTTTAGACGGTTATTTATAACCTATGCACTAATCTAATAAAATTGTATCACGCCTTTACTTTTGATGATGATGATGATGTCTACCCACAAATGCAGCTGGCCTCACCCACTGACAGCAGGTACAGGGAGACAACAAAACTAAAATCAAATTCGGGGCTACTCTGGTCAAAGCGATGCATCTGCAAACTATGAAGCAGATCAGATAAGTAGCTGATGTTTGCAGTCATACACTATATGCTTTGCTAAAATAAAATAATGACCAGGCCTGTTTCTTTTACATAACAAGAGATCCATTTAAACTGTGACACACTGGGTAAACTCTGGGTTTTTTTTTCTATTTAATCCTCTTTTCTTCTTCACCTCTCAAGTAGCTCTTTTGGTGCCTCATCTGTCTGTCACTTGATCTGTCCTCTGCTCTCTCCTCCTGTTCTCTGCTGCTCTAAGGAAGGAAGAAGCAGATGTGGTGAGAATATCAATTAAGTCTGTCACTGTTTTTAAAGTAATGATTAAATCTTAAACTTGTTATTCACCAACTTCATTCATACATACATGAATTTACTTTTGGAATTAGTATTATTTTGTTTCTTGTAAAAACCTGCCTTGATACCCTTTATTTAGGTGTACCTAGCTTTAAGTATGAGTGTGTATATGTAATTGCTTTGTAATTTCAAATAAAATACATTAAAATTCCATTTGATTACAGCAGAATTACACTCCTAGTCAAACATTGTATTATAGTGTTTTTGAGATTTCGTCATTTATAAGTGAGAGGTCTTAAAAAGATAGAATTTGCTGCCCAAATGTGAAACAACACATGGTTGATTAATATTTTTATACTCCGTTTTTGATGTAAAATATCCACAAGTACCGACAAATACTTGTGCCCATAGCAATTGTTCACCCCACAAAATAAGAATACTGAAAATTACATTTTCCCTTTAGGTGAGATATTTCCAGGATTCCCATTTGGGGCTCACTGGGACCATTGTTAGAAAAGAGTCATTAGTTTTTGGTCCAGCCAGATTTTCAGGATATTGTGAGGGTTTCAAAGTTTTTCCCAGATGTGATTAAGAATCAATCCACTTGCCTCCATGTGTTTTCCAAATTGAATGAGCCTAGAATATCTCCAAAAGGAAGCCCCCTGCTAAGATGTCCAAATCACCTCAGCTGGCTCCTTTCAGCATGAGTTGTGCTCAGTTTCACTGCAATTGTTCAGCTTTTTTATAAGACACCATACTGGATATACTATATTATTGTTATCACGTTTCTCTACTTGTTGTATTCAGCTCATTCAGTGATGCATATTCAGAAAAAACACACAACAACAAATTGTGGTTTGTAATGTGCTCTTTGATTTAATTGCATTAAGTGATTTTGCTTTGTGAAGAATTAATCCTCTTAGAATTAAACCTATCTTGACAATAAATCCCGGCTGGCTGCAGAAAACATGCAAACTTCACAGATAAGGGTTTGCTTGATGCTTTATTAAAATACTCTGCCTACTTACTGTCTGCTCAGACTTCTTTGCTGCAGACTGTTGTGACACATCTGTGATGAGAAGATGGGCAGAGCGTTGCATTGCACACCAAACTGATGCCAATTACATCTGCCAAGTGTGAGATGAAGTGAGAAAGAGCAAGATAAAAAAGGAAGCATATTAAAAGAATTACACATTACAGAGGTGATAACTTTTAGATGGCTTATTATGACACGTGCATCAGGAAGTCTGAAGACCAAAAAAATGCTTTTTAAGTTTTAATGAATGCTTCTGACTACAGCACCTACTCTGTTTATCATAATTAAAACACATAATCTGCTTGTCACATTCAAAACCAGCACTTTTCCAATCTAGTTTTTTTAAATACTTTATTGTATAAGACATAGATTGGCACAAGCCTGTTGTCCATTAGCTATCTCATTTTCTGTTTTTGCTGTATAGGCCAGGGGAAGAAACAATGTTTCCAGGTGCTCAAATATGCAACAGCCCCTCGTTAAAGCTTGCATTTCTGTTGAGGTCACAAGAAACAGAGATAATGTTGTGACTTTTCTAGCTCTAACTTATCTGATAAAGTTTATTTTCCTTTTAAGACATATACGCCTTTTGTCTCTGATGCTTTTGTATCCCTGGGCTGAAAGGAAAACTAACATTTTGCTAGACACGGGAGCCAATAATTGTCCTGTAGAATGTGGCAGTGGATCCCAAAATGCAGACCCAAAGACTTAGTTATGAACAAACATTTAACCTTTATTTAGGTGAGGTCAAAATTCCAAAGGGCAGATGAAAACAAGCCAAAAATCCAACCATGGATTACACTGAGGTGGGCAAACAGCACAAATTGAACACACTATGGGAACAAAGACCTGAGGCAAACTGAGGGATTACACAGATGAGGAAATTAGGAAGGTGTGAGATGCCAGTGTAACAAGGCACAGCTGAAAGTAATCAGAGACAATGAGCTAGGGTACGCGAAACTAAATGCCATGGATACAAGACAAGGGATTAACAAAAAAAATCGGGAGAATAAAACATCAAACAAAGAAGAAAAAAATTAACCAAATGTCCAATAATAAATTTTTTTTTTTAAAGAGAGTAACTATAAAGAAAACTTTGCTGTAAAAGGTGGTAAAACTTCCATAAACCAGAGAACAATATCACATAAAATAAAGAAGATTTAAAAAAAAACTCAAAGGTGTGAGAACAAAAAACTATGAAGAAAACATAATAAAGAAAACTTAAATGTAGAACTCAAACTGCAGGGTCACAGGTGTCCCTGCACAGTTTCCAAGAGTGTCTCATCAGAGCAGATTTTTCAGAGCTCATTCTAAGTGCACTCAACTACACCACCAACACATATTATAGCATCCAATGATAAGTGTTTATTTTTTCTGTTCAATTTGTTTTTAACATTAATTATATCATTTGAGCCTGAAAGAGGTACTGTCATTGGAAACATTATACAACCTGCAAATAAAGTGTATGAAAATAGTTTTCTGTATTATGTAATACATACTGTTTTATGTAATATACAGTATTATATATATGATGTATATGCATATCCAGTTTGAGATGATCTGAGTTTTGTAGCAGGGTGCATTATTCTGCTGGAATCCATCAGATGGATGCACAATGGTCATAAAGGGATGAACAGCCACTGAATGCAACAGCAATTAATTTCATTAATAAATTCATTAATATAAATAAAAATATAGACATATGTGTAATGGAACCTTTCTTCTAAATTTGTATATTTCCTGTAAATCCTGGTCTAGACATAATTAAACAGTCGGCGCCTACAGCCTGACGAACAAGCTTCCTCATTTGCATTCTATCCGTTCAATTTATGCAAATGTTTTCCTACAAACAGAATTTTATAACAAAACTGTCCAGATTATACTTTATAAATGGAGTAGATTTGTGTAGAAGTTCACATACATTTATACATCTATGGAGATAAAGAAGCAAGTATGATAAAGATTGAGCTTTTGTAATAGTCATATCCCAGAAAAACTCAAATAAAAACTTTAGTATCACTTTATATAAGGAGGAACATATATCAGTGACTCTAGCTGCGTGTCGGACCATGTACAGAAATAAAGCCCATGTTGAACTGGACAGAAGTGGTGTTGCTGAGGCATTTAGTGGACTGCATATTCCCAGGAAATATGGTTTAGTGTTAATTAGATGATGATTTGTGGTCAAATGGCAGTAGGCGTATCATAAATGCAGTTTGGACGAACTATACCAAATATCATTATGTGAAAAATGGATTAGAAATGTCACCAGGCAGTAACACATGCATGTGAGCAATCCAGATGAAATAAGATGTGTTTTCTGAGACAGACAACAACAATATGCAGGACAAACTAAAATAAGAAAGCCAAAAGCTTCCCCTCGGGCGTAAGGGAAAGGCATCAGGCAAGGAAGCTACTTCAATGTAATTTGAGGGGGGGAAGAAATCCTTCTTGGAGTCATACCTCAGTGAAAAGTGAAACCCACAGTGATTTCTTTCAGTGTGATGTATGCCTTTTATAGATGTTATTACTTCTGTTTTTAAATCAGCTTTGTAAATGTTGATGCAAAACTAGGCTCTCTTTCTTCTTCTTTTCTATCAAAACAATGCACTACGTTGAAACTGGGTGCTCCTAATGGTTTCTTCAGAATACTTTCATTGTTATAGGACCAATTACAACACTCATTTTTTAACGAGTTTTTAACTGTTGTTTGCTTTTCCCTGATTGCCTTTACTGGCAAACTAAAATATAACTGAAATCCAGATTACTGGGGAGCATAAATTGCCTTGACAAAAGGAAAGACAAAACTGCATACACACACACACACACACACACACACACACACACACACACACACACACACACACACACACACAACTTAAAACAAACTTATGAAGGTTCTTTCGTGGTTGTTAATATAAAACATGTATTTTTATAAATCATGTATTTTTTACTTTATAAAAGATAAATAATTTTTAAAATAAGTGAAACATCAACTACAAACCAGAAAGTCTAAGTAAATTTTTACCAAATTATTAAGACATATATTTATATATACAGTATAATAACTAAGATTGGCACTTTTTATAAGCAACTCTGTTAGAGGTTGTGTGCTATAAATACTTATTAATGTTGCAATTGATGGTTTATTCATTATTAATTATTTTGTGACTTCATCTAAAATATTAAAAAAACTAAAAGGGGAGCTGATATTCCCAGCTATCATCTCACTAAAAGTGAGAAGGCCCTGTTGTATCTGCTCTGTTTATCATCATCATTATTATTATTATTATTATTTCAGCAAATGAATCGGCCTTTTGAGGGCCTAAACGTGCTCAAAAACTCATGAAATTTTGCACACGCATGAGGTCTGGTGAAAATTTACGTATTTTAATGTCCGCAGACATGGCCAGGGAAAATTGGCTCAGTAGCGCCACCTAGAAAAATGAAAAACGCAAGCCCCCGGTGTGGGTATGACCTACAGGAAAGTTGGAACGCATATCTAAAGTGAGGAGACGCACAAAAAAGTCTATTATGGCCATGTCCTAAACCCGACAGGAAGTCCACCATTTGGACGTGAAGGTGACATTTTGGCTCTAATTTTGCCATTTCCATGCCTCGAACTTTTTCAAACTCCTCCTTGGGGTTTGATTACATAAGCTTCATATTTGGTCAGTGTCAACTACACACCTGGGCCATGTTAAATTGCGGAGCTTTTGAGTTTTCGGGATACGGTGAGGCGGTGGCACCACGGCGAATTTCAGTGACTCGACATGAAAATCTTATTGCCTCTCATTCTGTCATACATTGTCCGATCTGGACCAAAGATCACACATATGATAAGGCTCCACCCCTGAACATATTTCAACTGCCACATTTGACATCAGGGAGAGCGCCACCTAGTGGGAACAGGAAATATCATGTTTTACACTTTGGGGTACAGTATAGTGATGGGTGACATCTGCAGCCTCAGATTTCTCCAGGAAAGCCTTAAGGAGTTGGTCTTGGGTTACAGTGAAAACTGTGAGTTTTCACAAAAGGGTGTGACCCCAGCAGCATGGCGAACATTGATGTCTCGCCATGAAGAAACAAATTAGTATAACTCAATGAAATCCAGTCTGATCAGTACCAGACTTTACAGGCGTGATGACAGACCCGCCCTGAACAGATTGATATGCCCATTGTCAGGAATACGCAGAGCGCCACCTAGTGGGAACAGGAAATGTCATGTCTTTCATTTTGATATACTGATTTTCACAGGTTCATCGTGGCCACCTCAAAAGCGGTGAATATCACCATCAGTCCCTCATGATGCTTCTGTGCGAAAATTGTGACTTTAAACTGAACGGCGCACCCTGGTGGCAACGCGGTTCACCATGAACAATGAAGTGGCTTTTGAGGGGCTTCGAAAGTTTCAGAAGTCGTGAAATTTGGTCCACACCTCCAATGTCATGAAGGTTTTCTTATTGTGTGATCATTTTTATGGAACCTTGCAAAATGGCTCCACAGCGCCCCCTACAAAATTTCAAAACATCAGCCCCTGCTCTGTGTTTCGTCTATGAGTCTGAAACCTGGTAAGCTTATAGAACATATCAAGATGTACAAATAAGTCTCTTGGAGCAATATCCCAAATCCAACAGGAAGTCAGCCATTTTAAAATTAATGTGTAATTTTGGCGACATTTTCCCCTCTTTTCAGGCACCGTACTTTGACGAACTCATCAGATTGACTAGATCTCCAGTGCGTGGCATCTAAAGACCTTTGTGATGTTAAATTGCGAAGCTTTTTACGTTCAGGGAAATGGGGTGGTCATGGTGGCACGTGGAGTTTCAATCACTCGCCAAAAAGCAGTAATCTGCTGTCACTCAAAAACACAATGTCCAATCTCTCCCAAAGGTCACAGGCATGATGAGACTCAAGCTCGGAAATGTTTGTTATGCCATTTGTCAGTAATGGTTAGAGCGCCACCTAGTGGGACGACTATAATCATGATTGAATGAGATGAAATGTTAGCTGGTGGTTAAATGCATGAATTCCATCAATGTGACATCAGATCAGACATGCTGGTTTTAGATGTTGGGCGTGGCTCGACGTGGCGGGGTGCGAGGGCCCTCATAACGCTGCTTGCAGCTTTAATTTAATATAATGATGTTTACATTTGTTTGTGACGCTATGTGAAATATTTATTGTTTTTAGAAAACCTTCTTTATGTTCTATTTTAAGTCTGATAATTTACTAATGCTTCATAGTGTGAAGTTACTATAAATTGTTACCAGGTTCTGTGCAGTTAATAGTTTATTTTTCCAAAGTTTTTTTTCTTTTCTTTTCCACAGAACACCGTCCTGATCTGCCCTGTCATCTGTGAAGTCTGTGAACAGATAAATTGTACACCAGGTGAAGAGAACTCCTAATTCTGAGTGTCCTTTCTCCACAACTAGAGCCACCTTACACTGTCCTAAGGCATATTATGTTTTATCACCCGTTTTTACTTTAATGGAACCCATAATTCACAAAATGAACATCATTCTGAACTCTATAATTCTTGAAACTAGTGACTGAGACTCGCTGAAAAGTGTTTACTGAGGTAATGAATCAAGTAAGAGGTGGGTCATTTTCTTACCCTTGCTGGCCAGTAGACACGATGAAGGATTAAGGCACATTTTTCAAACCTGAATATGTCTTATATCTGAGAGCAGTGAAGCCTACAATATGCTGTCAAAGGATAATTTTCAGTTGTCTACAATAGGAGGATTATTTAAAATGACGGTTTGCCTACAAAGCATTTCTATCTCGGGAAAATTGCAGTCTTATGATGAAGTTAATTTAATTCCTCTTGTCAGAACAGTGTTATGCTCTTTTCACTTTTTCTGTAATTGGGATCACAAGAATCAAAGTGGGTTTTATTGCTTGCAGAAATCTTCAGTTGTGCAGTGACTTTGTGCGTGTCCACAGCCTCGACTATTGATTTTTAGAACTTATTCAAAGAGGGGAAAGATTTAGATTTCTTGTAGCCTATTGCTTTGCTAATGATGCAAGCCTTGATAACTACACGTGTTGTCCAATCATGGCATAATTACCAAGCACACTCTCGTTTCACTTTGTTCAATAGCCCAGCAACAACCAAACAGCTTGGAGGTTTGAGAAAATAACTTGCACTCTTAACTACAAAGTCCTTCTTAATGTTACACTCTAGACTTGAATTTCTTGCTTGCTGTAGTACTTTAGAGCGAAACAAAATACAGTAAGACAGTTAACCTTTAAGAATAGACATCATGAAACACTAATGCGCTAATTAAACTTATGAAGGTGGGCCATATGCTTCCCATTTAGAAATGTTTCTGCTCTATGCGAGTGCGTAAAGTCTCTAAAACTCAATTCGCTGAGTTAAGAAGCAAATTTGTTTCTTTCCACACTTTTTAACACTCATAATAAACATCCAGACTCACTCATATCATTTAGCAAATTATTGAAATTGAAATACCACTGCTCTGCTTGTTTTCTGGAAAAATAATACATGAAATGGTAAAGGTTACTTTCCAGTGCTCTGAACCAGCTGAGCGGTTTAGAAAATGGATGGATGCTAAAGGTTACTAAGTGCTGGGGAAATTAGTTTATTAATGTCAGAGACAGAGGGAGAAGGGAAGTCATTAAGGAGAGAGAGGGTGGTATTTTCAGCTTTGTGTGTCTTTGTGAGGGTAATATTGACTGACGGCGCATTGATTTACTTAAGTGCAATACGTCATGTGGCTGAAATCAATCACGGAAACTGTGGGTGATCTCGTACACACCATGTTTAACATCACACAAATGTTGGCTCAGTGTGTGGCACTGATTCTGCCATGGTCCTGTGGCGCTAAGTGGTTTTGACAAAGTGTTTTCTTTTTGACACTGTGGGGAGCGTTAAGTTTTCAGATGCTGAAATAGTTTCATTGCCAAATAGAGGCAGTTACAGACAGCGGTGAGCAGTTTTGGTAGGCTTGTCTGTCTGTTTCACACACATGTGAAGTGCACTTGCCTCTAAGGTAAACGCACACACATAAACACCTGGGCAGGTTGGAGTGGATCGCTAGGCAACATGTAAAAGGTCTTGAATCCTTCAGGCGTAAGAGCAAAGTCAGAAACTGAAAGAGGAACAAAACAGGAGTCACGCTGCTACACAGTGTCTAAACATGGTTGTTTATTTTATATGTTTAAGACAATAAGGTCAGAATATTTTCACCATCTGTCATTTCCTTACATGGGGTGCACAGCAGAAAAGTGTTTCCTTTACAATAAATGCATTTGCATTAGTATGTGGTTTAGCTATATCCTGCAGGAGACAGGATACATGATGATGATTCTCTGTGTATTATCTGCACTATTTACCAATCTCACTGACATTTTAAAAAGAGCTAAGTGTCAAATGAGGCTAATGTCCAGTTCTACTCTGTCTTTTCACATGGATGACCTCTGCTGAAAAACGTCAACAAAGGTGGAGTGAAATAATTTTAACTCTGTTTTTTCATCTCTATAAAGTGATTTCATGTGTGTGTGTTTTTTGTCTCTATGATACTCATGATCCTTCAGTTTTTTAAAGAGTGCCTTTCTTGTGAGTTTTAACTGGTAAATTATAACATGGAGCTAAACTAGCTTGTTGCTGATCTTTAGCTGTAAATTTGTGCTAGTTAAAAGGCTTGCAGCTGGCTTCACACAAGAACAATTTCATATTTTAATCCTATTTTTTATGTCTGTAATATTTTCTCACTAAAGCGTTTCCCTTGCTGGAAAAAAATTATATTAATTGCTCCTTTTATTTTGAAAAAAAAAAAAACACTTGCTGATTAATTATCAATATCACTTTTGTGTTATACACAACTGTGTGAATCACAGAATCACAGCAGAGTAACAACTGCGGAAAACATGCTCATGCCATAAATTCGGTAAATTATTTGGTCTTATTTTTCCTGTTGATATTTTGAGTTATCTCTAAATTCTGTGATTCTTGAAGTTTTGACTTACTGACTAAATCAAAATCTGAAGACATCTAAACCAAACTTTTGAGAAAATAACCTGACATTTTGACTTACGAATGGCAGCATATTTCCTTTCAGATATAAGGTTGTGCTGCATATTTCACTTTGTGATATGATTTTGGGGAAAAAAAATACTCTTTTTGATGTAAAGTTTGTATTAGTTTCCAATTTAGTATACAATGTACACACACTTAGTCAGCTCAAATAACAGCAGATGCCAGGAAAACATTCCCTTTCTCCTGTCACTTTAAAGGTAATACTTTGTTGTGAGTCTGAGTTGTCTCATTTTCTTATCTGTAGTCAGAGGAAACACTGGGAGTGCTAAAGGGCCCTGTTCAAAAAGCTATTTTACTCTCATATCCTCATCAGTGACTTCTGGGGATGCATTATTAAAAAAAAGAAAGTACAAAATAGAATAAACCTAGGTACCACTGCACCAGTTGCCTGCTGGATGCTGAAAAGCTGAGCATCAGCCTTTTGTGGACATAGTTACATTCATCTTTAGAATTAATATTTTTATTTTGAACCTTCCAAAACTAGAATGAACTACCAAAGGTTATAGTTTTATATACTCTTGCTATACTAGAAGTCATTATGTAAAGTGGTTTACATATTTGCCTAACGAAAGATCGAAAGAATGAGACACAGATCGCTCGGAGGCTGTGTCAGGAAGGGCATCCTGTGTACAAATCTCCCAAAATCTCCCCAGTCAGACATGTGGAGCTACCTGCTGTGCCAATCTGTGTTATACAAGTCAGATAAATGCAAAAAAGATACTGATATTGATAGTGGAGATGACGATTATTGGATAATATAAACGAAAAGTTATTTGTAAAGATGGGAATTAGACCTGGGACTCAGAAACTATAGGTAGACCAAATCTAAAGCCCTCAAGGTGTGAGCCTCAAAGTTTTAAATATCCACCCAAAAAAAACCTACATTCAGCCTGTAACTGCTCCATAACTGCCAGTGCCTCGGGCTACAGATAAGTGACACTTGGTGAAAGTGTTTACATACAAGTCTCCATGTTCCATCATTAGGCCAGAACGAGTCATGAAAACCTTCAGCAATATATCTGTAAATATTTTTTAGTTTAAATTCTTTCTCTTTCTTTTACTTAAATATAAACACATAAAAAGTTTGATTTAGACTATAATCGGCTTTTTTTAAAAGGTGTGTGAATGCAGAACGTCAGGCAGGAGAAGTTGCAGTTTACCTTCATATTTAAAATAATTCCAACCAGTTTGAGTCTAAAAGCACAAATAAAGAAGTTACATTGGCACTGTTGGGAAAAGCTTTGTACTAGTTAACATTCCACAACACATGAAAAAGTCTAACGAGTCAGGAAGAAGTGCCTTCTGTCACTAATAAAAGAGTAACAGCTTAACCTCCACCAGGTTTCTGTTTATGGCTAAATGGGGTTAGGATATGTCCAGTGTCTCAATTGATGAGGTCTGCATAGATGCAAGTAAAAGTAAAAGACGTCTCACAGGGAGACTGATTTATGAAGAGGAGGAGCTGAAACTGCTTATTTCAGACTGTGGTTGACTTGAGAAACTACACCGAGGTTCATTACAAATGCATTTTAGATTGCAAATAATGCAAAGCTATTAATGTAGAGTATTAATTATTTTTTAAATTGAATTTAATACATTTAAAGTCCAGTTTAATGTTGAATAGCCTTAAAAGCTGATGCTCTCTGTAGTCTCAAAGTTTGGGATAATGTAAAACAGATCTTGAGTCATACTTTCTCCTTCTTCTGCCTCTCCAACAATTTTCATAACATCATCACAGGTCGCTTATGCATAATTCTGCTGCACAAACAGTGTATTATTTATCTTTTCATACATCTAGACCAATTTTAGAGGTACACAGCTAATGAGTATATTTTTTGATTGTTCTGTATGACTTTAAAAAGAAGATAATTTGCACTTAAGAGCTAAATCAACATATAAGACAGGCCTATGAGCTTCTGCATCCGCAGTACCTTAAAACCTTAGTAGTTCCCTTCAGTGAGTGAGAGTATTACAATGAATAAAAACAAAGATTAAAGAAAATGAATGTGAAAAACAAAGACATGCAACTTGTGGGGATAGGTTAATTGGAAAATCCAAATTGCCACTAGGTGTGAATGTGCGAGTGAATGGTTGTTTGTCCCTGTGTGTTGGCCCTGCGACAGACTGGCGGCCTGTCCAGGGTGTACCCCGCCTCTCGCCCTATGACAGCTGGGATAGGCTCCAGCGCCCCCCGCGACCCTGAAAAGGATAAGCGGAAGCGAATGGATGGATGGATGGAAAAACAAGACCAATGTCAGTCCCGTACTTATAGTTACCTTCAGTTTAATCAGTTAAAAACCTCATTTCTCTAACGGTGCTGATTATCCAGCCTTACCGAGACTCTACCCTGCAATCAAAGCATTGTCTCCCTATGATCTCTCCAATCAGATTTCATGCACTTTCAAATTATGCAAACTAGCTTTCTCATTGAGGGGCCAATATAAACAAATTACTCCCTGTTAACCATTCAACTGCTGCAATGATATTACACAAAGTCACGCACCACACAAAGAAATCCATCAAACATGTCAAAGACTTTAAAAGTGACTTGAAAAGTTTGACACTTGCTTGTTCATGGACAGGAATATATTGCTGTTAAAAGTTTTGACTTAGTTTCCACAGTTAAAAAACAAAGAATTCTGGAAACATCCAAAGAAACTTCTAAAAACTGTTGGCCGTGTGTATCCTCTGTGTTTTACCAACACCCATTTTCTACTAGATGGTTTTTAAAATGTTTCTTTTGTTTGTAAATAACCTAAAGAGCACTCTGTCATACCACAGTCACTGGCTGCCAGACAAACCTCAAGCCCTGTTTCTACATATCAAGTGTCTGACTGCGCAAGAACTTTTATTAAAATTAATGTTATTAAAAACTCTCAATGACTGTTTCAGCAGTCTGCAAGCGAAGCAAAGACAGAAGGAGGGTAGGCAACACTGATGTTAGAACAGGATGAATTTGTCCTGCAGTCAAAGCGACACCCTGATTAACAGTTAACCTTTCACACTGAACCAAAGTCAAACAGCCAAATATAGCGTGATTGTGTGAGGCAGGCCTGTTGGCAGACAGATTTGAAAACACCCAGGTTCCATTTAAACTCTGAGCCAGGGTGAGGCAGAAAGGTCACAGCACACACCGAAAGACACACCGACACATGCAGTCACACATATAGCCATGAAACTAAGCAAACGGAAGAGTGGTTTTGCCACATTTCAGAAAACTGTGGATTTAAAAAAG
Organism: Oreochromis aureus; assembly: GCF_013358895.1. Taxonomy (NCBI): domain Eukaryota; kingdom Metazoa; phylum Chordata; class Actinopteri; order Cichliformes; family Cichlidae; genus Oreochromis; species Oreochromis aureus. The sequence continues at coordinate 5,824,817 of NC_052960.1, forward strand.
GTCAAATAGACAAAGTCTTGTTCAGTGGTATGGCTGTAAGTGACAGGAGAGAGAGACCACACCTACTACTATACTAATGTACTCCAAAAAGGAGAAAATTGTGGAAAATGTTTAATTTTTATGTGATTTAATTCAAGAAAGGGCAATCTTTGTATATTCTTTATTTATTAAACTTAAAGTGAAATATCTCATGCCTATTTTTGGTTTAATTTCATCATTCATGGCTTTTAGCTCTATTTAATCAAAAATACAGGATTGATAGAATTATTAGAATATTTCATTTGGAGTTTTTCACAGTATAGTTCAGCACAGTCAGGCACAACCATGGGGAAGGCTGCTGACTTGACATTTGATGACCACCAACATCCTCCATGAGGAGGGTAAGACACTGAAGGTCATTGCCGAAAAGCCTGGCTGCTCAGAGTGATGTATCAAAGCATCTTCAGGGAAAGTGGGCTAGAATGGAAAGGTGCACAAGCAACAGGGATGACCACAGGCTTAAAAGGATTGTCAGGAAAGGTCAGTTCAAGAAGGGAGTGGATTGCGGCTGGTGTCAGAGTACCACACACAGATTTTGTAAGGAAAGGGGCTATAACTGTTGCATTCCTAATATGAAGCCACTGCTGTGCCAGAGACAACATCAGAAGCATCTTACCTGGGCTAAGGAGAAAAAGAACTGGACTGTTGCTCTGTGGTCCAAAGTCTTCTTTTCACATCAAAGTAAATTTTGCATTTCATTTGGAAATCAATGTCCTAGAGTCTGCAGGGAGTATGGAGATGCAGAGAATCCAAGGTGTTTGAAGTTCAGTGTGAAGTTTCGGCAGTCTGTGATGATTTGGGAAGCCGTGTCATCTGCTGGTTTTGGTGGTGATTGGTACACTGGGTCTGATCAAGTCCAGAGTCAACGCAGTCTCTACCAGGAGATTTCAGAGCACTTCCCGCTCTTTATGGAGATGCTGATTGTTTCTTGGCACCTGCCAAAACTAATACCGAATGATTTGCCACAGACCTCCACCACACAAAGGATCTATAGAACAATCCAGCAACACTCAAACCATTTCTGTATTGTAAATCCTTTTTTGATTTATCTTATTATGTTCCAATAATTTACTATACACCATATCATTGTGCTGCAATCTCCATATACAAGCTGTGATCTATGGAATATTATCTAACAGGCAGAGATTTCTTCCAGTCCTCCAGTGGACCATTAAGCTGGTGGAAAAGACAACAGTCATGATGTGATGTTTAGAATTTTTTATATCCAGATGGAGACACAGCTGGCTCCTTCATAAAAGCATTATCAAGCAAATTTTATCAGTGCTGCTTGGCAAATTATGAAGAAATCTTGTATGCTTAAAACAAACAAACATGTTCTAATTGACAGCAAGACCTTCGGGAATTTCCTTTCATGCCCGAGGGTCTCGCCTCTCTGACAATATCTGGGTTAGATATTAGAATAACAGCATTGCATGATAAAAAATGTTTTATTCTATGTAGACTTTTTTGAAGTCACTCACTCTACTAAACTCTAAACTTTTTTTATTTTTAAAAAATGTACAATGTTTAGGTGTTGTGATTGGTTTCGGGCTATAGAGTATCACAGCAGAATAGCCCTTTATGCTTAAAGTTTAAGAGGCTATGATTTGAGCCTTTTGTTTCTCACTAATTCCCTGCATTTGTGCATTGCACCCAAACAATTTTTGTATGAAATCAGGACTTAGCTCTCCATCCTCTTACCCAAACACTGTTGCTTTAGGCTCCAGAAAAACCCTGTTAGGTTTTGTATTGTGATTGTCATTTATGCTTAGAAATATCTACCCATATATGCTTAGAGGTGTATAATCGATTGTGTAGTGATAGGATGTGTGATCTTTAGTAGGCTGTAAAAGGCTTTGTGTGCATTCCAGAGCTCTCTGACTTTCACACCCACATTTTAGGAGCATGGGAGAGGTCGTACCTTGTCTTATTGTTTTATGGTAGGATAAACTGTTTTAGTCTAAGTGCCTTTTGTTTAGATGGACGGCTCTGGGGAGTCTTCCTGGGGTCACAGTTTGACCCCCCCCACACAGATACACACATACACATACACACACACAAGGTATTCTTTGTTCACATGTATACCTATGTAAGATGTCATATGTTAATGAACCTATGCATATTCATGTAACCACAATAAAAGAGCAGTGTTACGGGAGAGTGGACGAGAGCAACTGGGGTCAAGCGAAGGAACGGCGCCTGTCCAGTTCTCTCCCGTGCACGTAAAACATAAAGAACTTGCCTACTCGTGTCTTGCTTGCTGTGTAATTAAATTGTCTTCAACGTTCCAGCGAATAGGTTCAAGCTACAAACCTATCAAACCCAACATGAACCGAAAATATTGATGTTGAGGCTTCATAAAGCAAAGTCTTTGGCAATCTCGATCTTCTATACAAAGCGTATAGTTACTCTAATGGAAGGTTAGCTTGTTTTTGATAAAAAAGTAAGGAGAAGCATAAAACTTGGATAAACACTGAACATCAACCATTCTTCAGTTTCCAGCCATCTGCCTGTGCTAACATTGCCATTTAGGCTACAGGAGTCAAACTTTATTCAATTATGCCAGTATGGAATGGCCACTACATACTTTTAATTGCAGCTGCAGACATTTGAATAAACTTTCCAAGGCAAGCACTGGGAAATATCAGTGACTAACCAAAAAGCCACTTGGTTAAAAGTCACAGAACCTAGCTAGGATGCACTTACAGATATTAGCTTAAAGGGTTGATTTTGTTTACAAATAATTATCAGTTTTAACCCTGTAAAGATAATAACAACAAGCAAGATAATTATTAATGTCTGATGTAGTCATGAAATATTCGTGCTGCTATTCCAGCAAAAATGTACAAAAAAAATGTTTGACTGATAAAACCAAAACCATGAATAACAACCTGGATTATTGTCACTGTGATTCTCCACTTGCCCACTCATCCACCAAAGAGCTATATGAATGGCTTTTGATGGATTTGCAGCACTGCTTGGATCCGTTTGTGCTACATAATTATGTACTCGCTCATCATAATTATCTCTGTTGCTAAAACAACAGCAGAACACCTGCATCATATTAAAGGCCATAAACAAAAGAATGTTGCTCTTTTTTGGAAAAAACTTACTGAAGAATTTGTCTCACTGAATAAATAAGAGATGTAAATCTGTCCAAACATGATGTCATTTAGAGCACACTTAGGCTTTAATTTGCACACATGCAAAATCCTAATATTCAGCTATAACTGAGTTAAACTCAGAGATTTTTTTTTTCTGCTCCTCAGTCGCACCAACGAGACAACTTAATACCATCATACCTGCAAAGCACATGTTACAGTTGAGAAAATCATATCAGCTCCATATCTGATGTCATATACTGCAGTCACAGTAGTATTTTAAACTATGAAGGTGGAGCAGAAATCTCAAAACCGTTCTCTAAATGAGACATCAGGCAGTTAATTTGAGCTAATTATAATTACCTGGCATCACAGCCATGTCACGCCACAGTTTAATTGCCACACTAAAAACTCAATGGTCTTGAAGTGCGCAGTTGTAGGGTTGTTATGGTGTCTTTGTGCTCATTTGTGCCTGTTCATATGTGACAATTTGAAAGTATTTATGGACATCCCTGCCTTCTAGTGCGCGACTTTTTATGTTATGACTTCAGCAAGCGGAAGTATAGCAACATTTTCATGTTCTCCACAGTCAGAACAATTTGACCATGACTTTCATTCTTGGCACTGCCCACCTGCCTCTCCAAATCTCTCTCTCCTTTAATCTACTGTATCTCTGGTCTGTCTGTGTGCAAATGTGGCTAGGTGGTTCTTTGTCTCCACTAATCACTCACCTGCAACATTTAAAACCCAGCTCATCCATTTACAGAATTCCATGTCACATCAATCCGTCAGTTTGCCTTTAAAACTCTGAATCATAAGCCTGTCTGCCTGCTCTCTCCACTGCTCGTAGACCTCTGGACCCATTCTCCCTCCTTTGCATATTCTAAAGTTTTCTAATAAACCCATAACCTGTATCCAGTGTTGATCCTTGCATCAGATTCCTCCAGTTCTGGTTTGAACAGGAAATTTCAAAACCAATTCAGTGATGCAAACATTCTAAAAGTACAGAACTGTGATAGGGGCTGACTGAGCTGGGTCTAGTAGTGTCGTGATATGAGAAGATGTATTTTTTAGGTGACTATTGACCTGCATGTCAATCCTATAACGTGCTAAGTTGAAAGAAAGACCATCTGTACAGATTGTCTTCGATGTTCAAATACCCTAACCTGAGTGACCTAACCAGAGGTGATCAGGCCCTGGTTTGTGTCCAAGCAGCATGCTACACCATGCTTCCCCTCTCTTGATCCACAGCCCCGGGGAAGCTCTCTTTGCAGCTTCACTAATATTTCACTGATGTTTCTGGTGGCTCTCCTCTCCTGCAGTCCTTTGGTGCCAAGAAACCTAAGACTGCCCGGGGAATCCCCTGCAGCCCACCTCAGTGGTTCAAAGAAACCCTTCCACCCATTCCTCCTGCAGGCGTCAACAAACTCCTGATATTTTGCCTTCTCTTAAAACAAGAAAGTGCTGTTCCAAGAGCAACACTTGCTTGGAAGAGATAAATGTTAAAACATAGTCCGGCTTAAGTGTTGTTATGGCGATGAAACTTCAATCGTTTCCCTAAGTCCACCTGTAGGTACCAAACACGAGCCAAGTCTAGTAAGCCTGTTGAGGTCTTCAGCTGGTCTGGAGGCTTGGCTCATGCCCGGATTAAGGCAATATTTTCCCTTGCAAGGAGCTGGGGTTTGGCACACTTATGTCTATAACATTCACAACTTTGAGTTACCATTGAATTGACCTTTTATCTCTTTGTCTTGTGAGACTTTTTCCATTGTAGTCTAAGTCAGAAAAGGGTAATATAAAACAATTCTTCACAAACTTCCCATTGATAGAAAGTCCAAGATCAAAAGAGGTTGTGAGATTCCCCTGTAAGTAGAAATAAACTATAATAATTTGGTAATTTTGAGCTTCTGTGATTCCCAATGTGAGCGGGACAAGAGAAGCTGGTGATTCTGCTGATTCTAGTGTCCTCCCGACAACTCATTTACCCACTGCTGATGAGGAGACACCTTTGTATTTCACACTTAATATGCATCTAATCGCATCCTAATTCCGCTGCAGTGACTGTCTGCAGATACAACGGTTTTTAAATCCATCTCGCCCACCTTCTGATTTATGCTAGGCTGATGAAATAGGTTCATTTCTATGTTTTGTTTTTTAAAAGAGACAATTTCTAACTAAACCTATCAGCTTGAGAAGACTATTGGCACAGAACAGGGCAGTATTAAGTGAGTTCACCTTTTCCTTATGCCTCTCATGGCCCTTTCTTTTCTCTCTGTCTTTCTGGCTTCTTTTCTTGTGCTTGCTTTCTCTTTGTTTGACAAGTGAACACTGTGAAGTGAAAGTGACGTTTCAGTTCAGTTCATTCAAGTTGTGCCGGCCACTGGCCATTTCAGACCAGTGGCTCGGGTTTGGTTTGACTGAGAGGTGTGACTGGAAAATCCCTAATGGGGCCACTAGAAGTCACTGGGGAAAAGCAAAAGAGATGTGGGTTGTGGTGTGTGCGTCTTTGAGTGGGTAGAAAAGAAAGAAGGAGAAACACAGAAAAACTGAAGTAAAGTTCAGTTTTCCTGACTACATTTTCTTATAAGAAACACACAAAAATGTTGGTTTGGCAGCAGAAGAAGAAACTGTCTTGACTGATGTAACTACAAAAAAAGTTTCCCTTGCCAAAACTAGCAAACAATTCAAGTTTCCCCTCCAAATGAAAAATAAATTTAATAAATACATTTGGCAAAAGGAAAAGGACCTTTATGTTTTAATCCACTGCTGTTATGTAAATATACAAGTTGGCTCATCAGCTTGAAAGCTGGTGAATTTTCCAGTTGAAAAAGAGAAAGCAGTTGCTTAATTACAAGAGTTCCTCAAAGAAAAATAAGACATTAGAATTAATTTAGAAGAATATTGGCACAGAACGGGGCATTCAAGGACATCTTTATCAGTCCACACAGATCTGTTGTTTCCTTCTGCTTCAATTCTTGGCTGATAAAATCCACATTTCATTGTGGATTTTCTTCTTCTTTCATAACTTAGAATAACATACACTCCTGGGCTCATAGCACCAAAACACAGTACAGAAAATACTGACATTTTAGCTTTGGGTCTTGAAATAACATGAAGAAGAAGCACAAAGCATAGCTTGGGAATTAGTAGGGCCTGAATTTAGAGTACAGAAAAAACTACCTCTTTTCTTTAAATCTCTTACTTCATGATGCCTTCATGCAGGTGTGTGTGCGTGTGTGTGTTTGTCAGGGCTCAGCAATAATCCACTTTATCAACCACGCAAAATTAGACAGGACATTCAATCACTGAACACGCACAACATAATCTGGTGTTAGAACACCAGCTGTTTTCTTTTCACGTCGGTAAACTTATTATTGTGAGGTGACACTCTTGTGCGCACACACACACACACACACACACACACACACCTATGCAGACAAAAAACATACATACCATTAAAGTATTCCTCATGAACTATTGATGTCCACAGTTATCCTAGACACTGCTGCTGACTTGTGTCTGTAGCAGAGAGAGATTTCTAAACTTACAGCTAAAAAAGCATGGTTGGTAAACTAAATTTTCTTGCACACCGTTTTAAATACACACACACACACACACACACACGGCATTAAAGTGATTAGAGACCATCTGTTACCGCTTCCCTGACTGATTTAAAGACGAAGAATTGTATGAATACACACAAACACATTCACATGCAAACACAGGAAACTGAAAAACAACTCATAGGGGATTTCCTAGTTTATGAGTTGAGTTATTGAACAATTCAAAATATATGTGACTGAATATATTAACTGTCTGCTTGCCTTGTATATACGATACATTTTGTCCCAGGGTATGCCAGCACACTATTTGTCAGCTGAGGCACAGAAGGGCAATAAAGAAACAGTATGGGACTTCAGGGATATCATAAAGAATCAAAGTTTGCCTAAATGTAAAGAAATACAGGCAAAAAAAGAGAAATAAACAGATTTTTACCTCACAGCATAACTCAGAATGAACCTACAGTTGATTTTTATACCACATATACATTTTCAGTGGCAGCAAAAAGTAAACTTAGTATCAATACTCTGGAAAATATTCAATAATCTGTATAATTTTTGATATCACAAGGGGAAAAAATCAGAAAGCATTAAAAAATATCAAATGTATATCATGGAACAACAATATTTTTAGGTTCTCTGAAGTAATGCTGTGAGCTGGTATGTTTGGTTGTTACTGTTTCTCTCTAGTTGCCAGTAGGTTTTTTATGCTTCAGTCTGGGACTTTAAAAGAAATGTAACATTTTATAGACACAAATAATCCTGATAGATTAACAGAATCTATTAGTGTGGTGGACAAATACCTCTGATTAACATTTAAAGACAGCTAATGTGGCTAAATCTAATGTGTGCATCTTTCCAGTTCAATATTTGCAATATTACTGTTTAATATTTCAGGAGCTTTAGCAAACTCTCGTATTTCCTTTTGTTGAGTGCTGTGAACATCAACTTTGTATGCTCTTAATGAGGGGAGGGGCTGTGTGCCTGTGTCTATGAGTCGTCCCATATGGTGTTTGTCAGTTGGAGGAGGCAAAGACAGCACTTCTGTCTCAGGGATATCTAATCCCATAGTTGTTTTTAGTATCAGTTAGTATCTGAGTATCAGTTTTATTAATCCTACTCAGCTCACAGATTGTGTATCTGAGTACAGAGGGATGCAACAAACACCAATCATTCGAGCTATGATAGGACATCTAGGAATAAACTCAAGAATATTCAGCGTGTGTAGAGCTGAGTGTTGACAGTCGGTGTGAAGGGACAATCTCCACCAAACCAGAGTGGGCTTGTCAAAGTTGAAGAGTGTAACTTGAATAACTGAAAAGGACATTTGGGATTTGGTAAAATTATTTCAGAAACAATATGCCGGATTAATCATAATGAAGTATCAGTGCTTTTACTTCACTGAAGTATCTGAAAGCTTACCGTGTGTGTTAAGGACTGCCTTGTGCCAAAGAAATAAAGAGAAGAAATCGCTCTATTTATTCAGTGAAGATGGCTGACAGGGAGACATACTGCCCAAAGCTTAAAGGATATACAGTAGCTTTTGTCCTTACACTTCACTGACCTCGTCTGAGCAACACTACACTAACTTTATGATACTTTCCATTTTCACACTCAGTTAAACTCTTTCCACGGTTTCTGTATTTATAGCTGCGTTCTGGCAAAGGCACAATGAAAAACATCCATGTATGGATCATTAATCAAGAGCTGAGATGTAAAACCTTATTCTCTTTGAAACAAATAACAAAAATTTTGCCCGGTGTGGTGGAATAATCTCATTTGTTTCCAACATAAAGCTATTTGCTTGAGAATTTCTTTAAGCATAGCGTCACTTTTTTTTAAGTTAGTACGTTGATCGGTTTTGAAAGGTGGAACCTTTTCTTTTTATGACTACTATGCTGTGTGTTTGTCAGAAAGACACGTTATTACCGCTCTGCATCCCTGTTCTCCACCTCCCATCTTGTTCCATCTTTGCACCTTTATTTTACAAAAAGGGAGTTCATCTGTATGCAGAGAGGTAGGCCCTCGCAACCAATAAACCATAAATTGAAATGTCATTTTATATTCATCAGACAGAGATGGGTTTTGTGTAGTGTGTGTGTGTGTGTGTGTGTTTGGATGATACATAGGTAGTTGTGTGTCCTTTTACTGCATCTATTTTTCTCACGACAAATGAGCATTGACAGTATAAGCTCCTATATGAGGCATTTAAATACTTACATATTATCCGGCATAGATGTGTGTGCTACAGGAAGTTCACATTCAAATTATAAAAAAATTAATTTTCAGGAAGTAAAAGATGAATGGAAAACCATCTGTGTTTATGTCTAATCAAGTCCAGGACATGGTCAAAGAACTTTTCAGCATCCCCTCATCTGGTCCTGCCTTCAGTTAGTAAACAGTTAAGTGCAAGAAATTAGTGTCTAGCGATCGTTTATAGAAGATCAGATCTTCCTCTGATGGAAAAAACACAGCGAGAAGACTAATATTACATTTAATAAATTAATTTATATATATAACATCCCTAAAAACGTCAACCAGTCAAGTCCAGCTTTATATATCGACCTTTGAGCTTTAGTTTTAACTTGCACAGTTTATTGAGATACAGCAGCAAATTGCTACTTCCAACTACCCTGTAGCATCTTTTTGCACTTTTTGACAGTTCTTTTCTTGAAATACTCTCCTGGTGCAGTAAAGCTAATTTACTGTAGGAAAACATTGTCAACATGCCAGCTATTACTAATACCACCACAATTTCATGGGAATTTGCAAGCATTCAATTGGAAATACAAAAATGCTTATTTTATTCTTGGTCCTAATTAGTTACATGGTTGGAATTGCAGCTAATAGAACATAAGAAATGGATCAGTTTGTGTTGTGTGTTGTTGCGCTAATTGTCAAGAACTATATTCACTCAAAAAATACATTTTAGTTTGATGTGAAGTGATTTCCACATCTTCTTCATTAGACTGTGGAATTCACATGATTAACATTTAATTTGTTTTGGGGGTTTTAAAAATATATTTATCACCTGTAACTTTTATGTGAGCGCACACAGAGCCAGAAACAGAAAGTATGAGTAAACCCTTCACATGAACATGCAGAAATTACTTTTCAGGAGACACAATTGTAATTTTAAAATATAAGCATACATTTATTATGGAAACAGATGATGTAGGATATGTTACACAGCAGGTATGGTCATTCAGATCTATGGGCTGTCCTTTCAAAGAGAGCATTTATACGAGTTGGCATTTGATGTGATTATCCTGCCCTCCTAATAAAAATGCATTCTGCTCTTTGTCTTCAGTGTGTTTTTCTGGCTTCTGTGGTTTGGATACAAAAGTAAATACTGGATTGGAAACAACAGAGCAATACTCTGAGGCAGAATCCATTATCACAACACAGAGTGGGGTCTTAAATCCGAGAGTTTAGTCAAAAAATGCAGATGTAAAATGGGATGTAAAATCATCTGTTTTATTTGGTCATGGTAAAAATGGTAAATGGCCTGTATTTATATAGCGCTTTACTAGTCCCTAAGGACCCCAAAGCACACACATCCAGTCATCCACCTATTCACACACACATTCACACACTGGTGATGGCAAGCTACATTGTAGCCATAGCTGCCCTGGGGCGCACTGACAGAGGCGAGGCTGCCGGACACTGGTGCCACCGGGCCCTCTGACCACCACCAGTAGGCAACGGGTGAAGTGTCTTGCCCAAGGACAAAACGACAGACTGTCCGAGCCGGGGCTCGAACCGGCAACCTTCCGATTACAAGGCGAACTCCCAACTCTTGATCACGATCGTCATCACCTTAAGTTTTCCATCATTTATATATTATGAGAATTGATACCATCTGTGCCAAATAAAATTACACTGATTGAAAACTGATTTTAAAATTGTAACACCAGAACACATTACTGTGTGGACAATCTGTTTTTCTTGCTCTGATATGCTTAATCTGCTTTACTACCAAGTTTGGATACAAAAGTTGAGTGGAATCCATTTTTTTATATTTTCTTGCATTAATCTCACCTGCAAACTAGGAAACCTTAGCGTGTCTCTGTGCGAAACCTGTAATTTTAGGCATCAAAAGAAATTGGTTCGGTTTAGAAATAGCTTATTTTTTTGGTTGAAATGTGCACGTTCACACCTCTGACCTTGCACACTGGAGAATGACCCTAAAGGGTACACACAGCCTTTTCAAACATGACGCCAGAAGGGCTTGACCAAGCGTAAAAATGTGATGAGTTGGGATTGAGATTGAGCTCGTTATCCAGACAAGCATAATGCCCCTCCAACACACACACACACACACACACACACACACACACACACACACACACACACACACACACACACACACACACACAGTCTGAGTCGCACCTTGAAGGTCAGCGGGTCATTTTAACCACTGAGAGGATAATGAGAAATCAACACTGAAACAAATCATCACTGCTTCCAACCTGCAAGCCTCATTATGAATGTTTGTGTGTGTTTGTGTGGAAGTGAAAGTGTGTGAGAAGCACAGTAATGATTTGGCGACCTTGAGTTGCTCAGCAAGATATAAGGCAGTCGAACTGCAGCTGGACTATCATTATGCTCTTTGGGTGGTCACAGCATAGGAATAGGCATCTATCAAAGTTAGGAACAGTCTAATTTATACGTATTTGACACTATAGAGTGATACAGATTGTATATCACCACATGCTATACACTCTATAGTTGTGTGTTTCACACAACCTATATTTAAGTGTGATCAAGTGTTAATATCTAGTTGATATATACTTAAAAGTTTTTATTTTATTGATATTTTTATTATTTTGTTTCTTTCTTGTATTATTTATTTATTCTAATAAACACTTCAAAAGCCAAGCACTGACACCCATGTTGTAATCTGAAAAAAAAGAGTGCATCCTCACAGCATCTCTTGGATTCAAAGCTAAAAATACAGGAGGGTTTTTTTTCTATTTCTGTACACAAATCAGGAAAGGCCAAGGTTAGTTGAGGATCACTCTAAAGCTCCTTTAAGTCAATGAGGATAAGATCTTTACTCACTGTTACCAACTAGAGAGGTGCTGTTTCACTCTGAGATAGTCCAAAAAAAAAAGAGCTTTGGCATTAAAATAAGAAGTAACTGTTATTTGAAAAAAATTAAATAATTAAAAATATGTTTTTTGGAAAAACCTTAATCAAATTTTTGTTTTAGAAAGTAAAGATCTGAGTGCTTTACACACACTGATCTGCCTCAATTCATGCAGTGTGATGATTTTATCATGCGTTAACACCACAGCCTCAAAAACTTCTAAAATACATACAGTTTCTATCCATCTGTATCACACAGACACACACATCTCTCTCCTCACTTGGTTATCCACTCAGTGACCTTGTTACAGCCTTGTTAATAGAAATAATAATTGCTCCCGAGTCTAATCTCAGCATTCCTCTGGGATTATGGGATTTAATTTAGCCTGGCTTCTCAATCTTGACTTTCTAAATGGGAGATTGTTCGAAATAATGAGATATGCTATAAGCCATCATATGTTAATTATTTAAATCTCACACGGGTTAACAGTCTGAGGCTATGATAACAGTGCCTGTTTGTGTGTTTAATGAGATAAAGGAATCCATAGCACAACCAACTAAATGTCTTAATTAGTCCTGTGTCTTAAGGGATTAGTGATATCCAGCGCAATGTAACTTACACTGCAATGACATGTTGTTATGATGTCATAATTATTCACAGTAATGCCAATCAAACTGTAGGGGGGGTTAACCACCATATGGAAAGGTTGGGTGAAAACAGGTGCAAAATTATTTGCTGTGTTTTAGGTTTTATGTACTTGTCTGTCAAATTCAGTAAAGATGCCCATTTTGTTAATTTTGTTCCTATACCTGCTGCTGTTCTCTGGATTTTACAGCTGAAGGGTGTACTTTCTATCCTTGCAAGAGAAGAAACCCATCATTTGAAGACACAGTAACTGTATGTATTGAGTAATTTTAAATTATTTTAAATATATATTTACTCCATCTTCTTAATCTTAAACACATTTTTAAAGCAAACCAAATCTACAGGTCAGTTGAACCTATTCTTGTCATGTCTGTGTGTACGCAGGCAGGAAGAGAGGACCCAAAAAGCAGGACTCACGGAGGCGGAAGTAACTCAAAGCACATAGCTTTATTGCTGGTATGAAACAGAACAGGAAAAACACTAACTAAACTGGAAGAACAGAATAACTAGACAGGTTGGCAGGCTGGCAAACGGAACACATAGAGGAAGCGAGGGTGAACAGACGTTAACGACGCGACACCGAGTAGGGGAAGACACAGACACTAAATACAAGAGGTGAACGGAGCGAAGAGGAAACAGCTGGGAGACACGGCTGACGCTGATTACACTGACGAGACAGGGAGAGCACAAAGCTGAACGCACTGACATAAGACACAGACCTACAAAATAAAACAGAAAGCACACGACAGACAGAGACACAGACGCAGACTCATAAGCAGGCATAAAGACATCATGGACAGACAGAGAAGACTAAGCACAGGCAACCTAAACTAAACATGAGGGCAAGGTAACAAAACCTAAATCAGAAATACTCATCATCATCATCATCATCATCATCATCATCATCATCATCATCATCATCATCATCATCATCATCATCATCGGATAGCTAAAAGAATCAGAATATAATTATAATCAAAACAGTATCACCAGAGAATAAGAACCAATCCATAATGCAAAAATAAACTAAAACATAAGAAACTCAAAATGCTGGGTCGAACCGACCCAGAACTGTGACAATTCTCTGATATAACCTAGAGCAACAATGTCAAACCCATTTTAGGTCTTCGGCCACACACAGCCCACTTTCATATTATTGAGCAAAATGTATTATTGTAGCAAAGCTGCACATATAATCAATAGTACATATCAGTGGCTCTAGTAAATGCAGGAAATCTGTCAGCACAAATAAATAAATGTGCAAATTTACAGAAAAAGTTAGTGTCCAGTGTAGTTATAGAAGATTGTGGGAGAAAAAAAATTCTGTGACTTAATTGTTGTTTTTTATCTAATAATTACTTTGCTCAGGTATGAATGGCAAGAATAATAATAATAATAATAATAACTTTGTTTGAAAGCACTTTATAAATAAAGTGCTGAACAGCTATTTGAAGATAAAAAGATAAATATATAAAAGCAATACAGGAAAAAAAATGGTGGAAGTGTTTAGGAAATGTTGTAAAGCCTATAAAAATACAGTTAAAAGCCCTCCTTCGCGTCTTCCAAAGTGACCCAGTGGTCCCCGAGAATTATGAGATAAAAAAAAAGTTAGAAAATCAATTTTGTTGCCATGTTTACAAAAAGAAACATGAACCATATCGTTTTTAGAAACTACCCTAAATAAAACAAATTTTTACTTTAAGCCTCAAGTCACAGCCCTACAACTCTTTACATTATATCAAATTTATGGAGGTGTACAGGACATTTATTATAACTGGGCAGTATTTATTTACTGATCATAAAGCAGATCTGTTTTTCAGAGCATGAATAGTGTCTCTGTGCCAAGAGTTGCATCAGACACTCCCCAGTCGTATTGTAAAGGGTAGCTGTGAGATGTAAATTGGCTAACATAGTCTAATGGAAATATTTCCCTCTAGAAAAGTGTTGCTTCTTCCTTCTTTGTCTGTTTCCAACTGGCCTTTAAGGCAAGACACTAATCTTTGAGTCTGTATTTTCTGCAATGAATCAAGCAATACTTTTCGAGCAAGCTCTAGGGTTGTTATCTGCGAGAGCTAATAAATGAAAGTTATTGTGAACTAAAATCACAAAGATAGAGTGGTAATATTTGCATTAAGCAAACAAACGTAAAAAAAAATATAAAATATAAATAAACCAATTAATAATGATATGATGGGCACGGTACTGCTTGTTACGTCTTTTACATTAATAAAATCTAATGGTTGTCATGGTACTAATAAAGCCAGATAGAGCGAAGGTGGAAGACTTCTGACACCGACTGAAATCAGTGGTACTTGAGTTGCAAACTCCATTTCCTCCTGAATCATTTTGAATATCGTTCCTTTTTCTTTTGTATCAAAGCCAACAATGGCAGTTTAATTAGTCCCAGAGCTGGCCAACTCTCCCAATCACCATCAGCCTGTACTCGCTCCACTCTCCATCTCTCCGACTCTGTGTTTCTTCCCATATCTCTGCCTGTCTCATCTGTCCTGTTACAACACAATAAGTCTGTGAACTTGGCAGTCAGATCCACTTTTATGCTCATTTCATCATGCGGTCTCTCATTCTTTTGCCACATATCTACTCGGAGAGGGAGAGCACTGATACAGAGAGAGCTATGGTGAGCACAACCTATTCTAGCACTGAGACAAATTAACTGCCATTGTTGGCTTTGATACTGGGGTGAAGGGAAATGATGTTGAAAGGGATTCAGGGGGAACGGAGCTTGAGAATAAGGAACTGTAAGCACAGTAGGAGGGTGAAGGGAGGGAGACGGATAGACGGCTTCAAAGCAAATACCGGGGTCTGTCTCATTCCTGTAGTTTTTCTTATGATCCAAGTTGTTCTTCCACTTTCTTTCTCAGCGTACAGCGGTGGCAGAACCTTATTAGATCCCAAACCTTGCATTCAGAAATATAGACTCTGTCAACATGCAGCTCTGTGCTGACTGTAATTATAATTCTAATTCTGTTCCTTTCTTTTTTTTTTACCGCAAGCAATTCAACAAACCCCCAGGCATGTGTAGAAACACTATTACTTCATTGTTAGACATTGGTACGGCCATTTACAAACTCATTGTATTCGGAGTTGCAACTACAGTATATTAGGTAATTATGCACTTTTGAAAAAAGTTGGTTTAATGTAAGGACAAACAGTTTTGTAAAGAACACCACAGACATCACAATCCTACAGTGAAAGCGTGTGTTTTATCTGAGCTGGATAACCTGAACCCTGTGTGAAACTTAATGTTACACCTATATTATTTTTACCCTAACTTTAATATTTCTCAAATGTTAACATGGTTGGTGCAGAAAGCAGGATTTTGTAGCAGATAAAACTTTTAAAGGACAAATGGCTAAAAGCTAAAATAGTTTATTGTCATCAGTTAAGGTGATCAGTTCAGGGTGTCAAGAGATCCAAATGATCCACAATGGCAGACTGCATAATAGACAATGTTGCCATGGGGAACTAAGTTTGTGAGTGACACTTTTGCAACTTTAGTACAAATCAAGTTTACGCTGGTACTTACTACCTCCAGCAAATACCCATAGGAAATACCCACTATATTAACACTTATGCATTCAAGTCTATATTTCATATTTATTGAATGCTAAGATGTTATTGTAATGTAACAATGCACAGCCTTTTGACCCAAATCTGTAGCAGTACAACTGTTTTCAGTCATTAAATAGAAAATATTCCTCTCTGTAGTACCCATGAGGCATGTCCTTAACAGCCCTCATTCACTACTGTTGTTGCTCAGTCTAATGTTGAGCACTTTGATGGTTGTTAAAACCAGCTGGATAAACAGTCGTTTAATTTGATCGTTGTAGCAGGAACAAATAGAAAGTCAGAAGCCACAAAAACAGTTAAATACTAGTCACGGGGGTGCAATACTGAAATAACAACTCTTAAACTGTAAAAAATTTCTCCCACCAATTGTTACCACAGCTGGGAAAATCTGCAGTAACACACAAAACACAAAACACTCCAATCCCAACACGAAATTGGCTAACAAGAAAACAATTTCAGGCAGAGTGAATGAAGTGAAACAAAATGGCAATACACTCTGATAAGTGGTCGTGTCTGGCCACTGGGGACTAGTGGAGGAAAGGAGGTCCTGGCAGGCACTGAGAGGCATAATAATATAACAGGGTGATACCACATCAGCAACACTGTAGCCCAGTAAAGCATTCAGTTAAAGGGAATTTGCCTCTGATCTGGAAAAGAGTAGTATACCATTGGCAGAAAAGAAACTGCCTAACAGAGAGACTGTATTCATTTAAAGGATTGGTGTGGCTGAGGTGTCTGATGGTGAAGGGCAAAGATTATTTAATAACCTTGAGCTCATGACGGCTACAAACATTTACAAGGTGTGCTTTAAATAACCACCTTTAAGCTTCTGGTTTCTTATCCACCTTTTGAGGAGAAAAATGTGCCAACTCAAGTCACCGCTAAGCTTCTTCATCATCCATCAGGCCCTCAATGGAAAACTCTATTAGCACTGGCAAACAGCAACAGCTGGATCATGTTGCTATGGGCAGAAAAAATGGAAGTTTGATATAATGTCCATTAGCAGTAGATGTGTTCACATGTGTTTTATGGGACAGATAAATTTGTTGCTGTCAGTGCAGGAAGATAAATCAGGCTTTGAAGCACATTGTACATTAGATTGAAATGTCTAAAATCTACTTGGAAAACACAAACAGAGCAAACTGAATTCAAGTCATCCGGGTTTTTTCTCTACAGAATAAAAGGTGTTTATTAATGAAAGGCATATTTCAAATTAATATTTCAAGTGTTGTGTTTTAATTGCTTATAGCTCTTGTTTTAAAGGAGTAGTGGGCAGGACCCTTAACCCTTGAATATTTTAAATTTTGGACTCCTCTGTTCATGGTGTTTTGAATTCCTTTTGAGTTTTGTAATCTCTTTCCGTAGCTGATGTTTCCTGGTTCATTTCCTTAATTATATTCTCTGCTTAGATTTTTTTTGTCTGATATTGTGATGGATGCAAAGTACAGTGGCTTGCAAAAGTATGCGGCCCCTTGAACTTTTCCACATTTTGTCACATTACAGCCACAAACATGAATCAATGTTATTGGAATTCCACGTGAAAGACCAATACAAAGTGGTGTACACGTGAGAAGTGGAACGAAAATCATACATGATTCCAAACATTTTTTACAAATAAATAACTGAAAAGTGGGGTGTGCGTAATTATTCAGCCCCCTGAGTCAATACTTTGTAGAACCACCTTTTGCTGCAATTACAGCTGCCAGTCTTTTAGGGTATGTCTCTACCAGCTTTGCACATCTACAGACTGAAATTCTTGCCCATTCTTCTTTGCAAAACAGCTCCAGCTCAGTCAGATTAGATGGACAGCGTTTGTGAACAGCAGTTTTCAGATCTTGCCACAGATTCTCGATTGGATTTAGATCTGGACTTTGACTGGGCCATTCTAACACATGGATATGTTTTGTTTTAAACCATTCCATTGTTGCCCTGGCTTTATGTTTAGGGTCGTTGTCCTGCTGGAAGGTGAACCTCCGCCCCAGTCTCAAGTCTTTTGCAGACTCCAAGAGGTTTTCTTCCAAGATTGCCCTGTATTTGGCTCCATCCATCTTCCCATCAACTCTGACCAGCTTCCCTGTCCCTGCTGAAGAGAAGCACCCCCAGAGCATGATGCTGCCACCACCATATTTGACAGTGGGGATGGTGTGTTCAGAGTGATGTGCAGTGTTAGTTTTCTGCCACACATAGTATTTTGCATTTTGGCCAAAAAGTTCCATTTTGGTCTCATCTGACCAGAGCACCTTCTTCCACATGTTTGCTGTGTCCCCCACATGGCTTGTGGCAAACTACAAACGAGACTTCTTATGGTTTTCTTTTAACAATGGCTTTCTTCTTGCCACTCTTCCATAAAGGCCAACTTTGTGCAGTACACGACTAATAGTTGTCCTATGGACAGATTCCCCCACCTGAGCTGTAGATCTCTGCAGCTCGTTCAGAGTCACCATGGGCCTCTTGGCTGCATTTCTGATCAGCGCTCTCCTTGTTCGGCCTGTGAGTTTAGGTGGACGGCCTTGTCTTGGTAGGTTTACAGTTGTGCCATACTCCTTCCATTTCTGGATGATGGCTTGAACAGTGCTCTGTGGGATGTTCAAGGCTTGGGAAATCTTTTTGTAGCCTAAGCCTGCTTTAAATTTCTCAATAACTTTATCCCTGACCTGTCTGGTGTGTTCTTTGGACTTCATGGTGTTATTGCTCCCAATATTCTCTTAGACAACCTCTGAGGCGGTCACAGGGCAGTTGTGGAGCTGTTTTGCAAAGAAGAATGGGCAAGAATTTCAGTCTGTAGATGTGCAAAGCTGGTAGAGACATACCCTAAAAGACTGGCAGCTGTAATTGCAGCAAAAGGTGGTTCTACAAAGTATTGACTCAGGGGGCTGAATAATTACGCACACCCCACTTTTCAGTTATTTATTTGTAAAAAATGTTTGAAATCATGTATGATTTTCGTTCCACTTCTCACATGTACACCACTTTGTATTGGTCTTTCACCTGGAATTCCAATAACATTGATTCATGTTTGTGGCTGTAATGTGACAAAATGTGGAAAAGTTCAAGGGGGCCGAATACTTTTGCAAGCCACTGTATATGTTAGCAGAGCATATTTCAAAGCAAAAGAATAATACAGGCTTCATGCTAGGTCCACACAATACACATTCAATAAACATATTTTTAAAAAGGAGAAATAGATTTTTAAAACAAAACAGAAGTCTATCTGTAATCATATACAAACTAGTCAGCTTAGTAACAGCCAACACTCCACAATAACCCTACTGCAAATAACTTTCAAAGCTGTTTGATGTGGCGATAAATGCATTTTTAAACCTGCATTTTGGGACTCTATATCTTCTGCCAGAAGCCAAGAGCTCATACTCAGGATAAAATATATGCAACAGGTCTGACAGAATACTGGCTGCTTATAAATGGACTGGAGAGAGAGGTCTTCAGTCCTGCCCATCACCTTCATGGCAGACCGCACCAGACGCAAAAGCTTCGATTCACTTGAAATCATGGCTCACCCTTTAAGTTGCCATCATCTTCCACTTATCTGAAGTCAGGCTGTTCTGGCAGCAGGCAAAGCAAGGTATTCCAGCCACATTTTCCAGTTCCTTCTGGGGGAGGAGATGCTCCTGGGCCAGACAAGACATATGCTATTTTCCTGGGGAAAAGGGCATGTGAGTGCATGCCTCAAATAGTACCAATAGGCATAGTTAGTTCTGATTTGATTTCCATAGGTTGTGATGTTTTTCAAACACAGGCACAGTTGGTAAATTGAACACGCTATGCTGAAATGAACTAAGAGCCACATGACATTTTTTACTAACAGGACATGCACAGCTTGGTAATTGTAATCAGAAAATCATATAACTATAGGTTACACAGGTGTACATTATATAGGCCCACAGTGGTAGTGTGGCTAACTGAGTCATTGTAATGTAACAGGTTTCAGTATTTGACAGGCCCCCCATGTAGGATTTTAGGCTGAATGACAGTATTTTGACATGCTCTTTTCAGCGTTAAATATTGGGGCAGTTGGCAGAAATTGTATGTCACAAACGTTTTGAAATCAGTTCTGAGCTTTATTTAAATATTCACCCACTATATTTTGCACCTTGCAACTGACAGACAAACAAATAAAGGTACATATACTGAAAACTATTTATGAACTGTATTTTTCTACTGTTTATATTTACATGAGCCATATGAAAATTTTTAATTTGTCTTTTAAATATAATGTTGCGTCCATTCTCTTCAGTATTTCTTGCATGTAATAGGTTGTTTGGCCTCTGCGATCACTGACTGTGGATTGTTGAGCAGAAACACTTCTTGTGGATTGTCTGTTGGCATAAATGGTGACAACACATTTATGCTGGTCAGGGTTACACATTATTACAAACAAGGGACAATAAGCAATGTTGTGGAAATATTTTTTTCTATCACTACCTTATGTGACAAGTCTTAAAATATAACATAATTTCACCTGAAACGCACACATGCGATTGCTCAGGTTAAAATCTAACTGCTTTGTTTCACTTCTTGCTCAGTTTTCTGGAAGGAAATAATAGCTTTCACCTGCTCTATGTCAGCTTTGAGAGAGGCTCAAATGTCGCTGCTTCTTCAAAAGAATTGGCCATTTGTTATTATCCCAACAGCAATGAGAATTACCTCAGTTTCTGAGTCACTGAACATCTTCTGTTCCACTTGATTCAGCGTGCCACTTGATGGAGGTGAGCACTATTGTGAAACATGGAATTGCTGAGGCAATGCTATCACATAAACTCAAGGTAAATACACTTAGGCCTTTTATAAATAAGTAAGTTTGATTTTGGTTGTTATACATTCTGAATAACTGAGCAATTTTTGCTGCGAAGATTTCAAGAACGACACCTCTTTTCCTTTTATTTTGCCTTTAAATACTTAATACTGCAACAGATTTAGGTTATGAAAACCAAGTGAAGAAGGTATTGAAATGTGGGCACTTTTATTACACTGCTCAAAAAAATTATAGGAACACTTTGAAAACACATCAAATCTCAATGGGAAGAAATCCTGGCAGATATCTACACTGATATGGACTGAGTGATGTGTTAAAAATAAAACGATGCCACATTGTTTGATGCAAATGAAAATCATCAAACTACAGATGGCTGAATTCAAAGACACCCTGAAAACTAAAGTGAAAAAATGATGCGGTAGGCTAGTCCGTTTTGATGAAATTTCATTGCAGCAACTAAAAGCAGTACTCAGTAGTTTCTTTGGCCCCCATGTGCTTGCATGCCTGACAACATCACGGCATGCTCCTAATGAGACAACAGATGGTGTCCTGGGGGATCTCCTCTGAGATCTGGACCATGCCATCACTGAGCCTCTGAACAGTGTGAGGTGTAACCTGCTGGGTCAAATGGACCGAAACAAAATTTCTCAGAGGTGGTCTATTGGATTTACTCAATGGTATCAATTCACATGAGGCCGGGCATCGTCATGCACCAGGAGGATTCCAGGAACAATTTCAAGCATAGGGTCTGAAAATGGCTCCAAGGATTTCATCCCAATACCTAATGGCAGTCAAGGTGCCGTTGCATAGCCTGTAGAGGTAGCAAACCATCCTCTACAGCTTCTCCAGATGTTTTCACCCTTTTCTGTCACATGTGCTCAGGATGAAGCTTATCTATGAAAAACACACAACTATTATTATACTATTAGTATTCATTCCTCCTCTAAGGTATGGGTGTGGTTGCCTTAAATGTCACTGGCCCATCTGATTCTACTTGCTTGTCTCCTGCTGTGTATAAAACCATCCTCTTCCTCCCCATTCTTCTGTTGAGATACACTGTAGTGGTAGTGACATCTAGGCCTCATAGTTAGGAAGCAGTTTTTTCTTGTCATTAAACTGAGCCCCAAACTGACATCTCTTGTTTTTTCTCCATTGTAGAATCTGTTTTGGTGCATCTGCCTGACCCACTGTCTGACCCATAAGATGAGACATTTAAATCAGTTCCAGATTATTTGAAGCAGCACCTGAGAAGATAATATCACTAATCATTTTTTGTGGTTTGAGGAAACCAGTCTGAGGAGACACAAAGTCTGGAAATGTCGTGTTTGATTATTTCTGCTACTCTCTTCTCACTTCCAAACTAGTTTTAATCATTAAAACATTTTAACCTTTTCCAGTGGGTACTGCATCTCGAGTCCTTTGTGTAACTGTCACACTTTACTATTATTTCAATACATTCACAGTATGTAAGAGTTTAACCAGTAGATTGCTGTTTATTTTGTTTTTATTGGACTGACTGGAAAGTGTACTTGCATAATGATTAAAAAGAGCTCAGGTTATTCTTTGGGTATTAATCAAAGTACATATTGTTCTCTTTGTGAATGAATAAGCCCTACAGGCCTTTTTGTACCCTTTTGCTGTACCTGCAGGGTTAATCATATGGAAAGCAACAATAAAACATAGCATCAGTTCAGGGGAAGCCTTTTGCTAATGATTTACATCCCCCCAGAATTGCAACACCTGCAAGCCGCTTTGCAACCCTGCTCCACCTCAGCTGTACGTGACCGGTCATGTGTTAACCAGGACAAAGTTCTACCATATATGGCAAACAAATTACTTTCTATGGAAACATAACATTAGCAGCACAGTTTTAACTGTTTCATTAAAAGTGTGAAAAGGATACAGAGACAAGAGTTTGAAAACACATGCTTGTTTCTACAGGGCAATAAACAAATAGGAGAGAGATGCAGATGGAGGATAGAGCAGAGAGTTTACAACCCTTCAATAAAAGGAACAAATGTGAACTTTAATAACATAGCTTGAGAAAAATGTGCTTTTTCTGTTTGGTATTACAACTTGTGATTCATGCAAATGTAGCATAATGTGGTGTATAACAAATTATCGAACATATGTATTTCTAGAGTGCACTGCTTTATTAAATGAGCAGTGTTTTCCTCTACTGAAAAATTTATTCTTTAATTGGCTCATAAACTCGCAGAACAGCTTTTTAGTAATTACACAGTGGGTTGGGAGCAGTTGTAGAGCTGCATATGGTACCAAGAAAACATGGATCAACAAACGTAGTTTTTATCAGGAATAAAATGTAACATTCACTGCCCCACTCATTTATCACACATCTCACCTAAAGGTCAGTACTGGAAAATGTGCTCACCGGTTGTCTTGTTAAATTTAAATATAACACCTACATCTCTTCATTAAGTAGCTACTGCATGCAAACAGGCTGTAGGAGAAGGGATGAATGTCTCATCCTAGTATTACGTAGGTTGTCTGACTGGACAGTGTAACGAGCTGTCTGATGGCTTCCACATTGCTTTGTTTCACTTTGTTGTTCATGTGAAAGCCGTATTGACAGCCACAGAGATGAGGGAGCGAGACGGAGAAGGTGACAGAGGACAAGAAAGAGTACAACAAATGAAGAAATGGAAAATGTGAACATTAATGGCTTAAGTATTCAGATGGCATTTATGTAGTACAGACATTTCAGTTTTGATTTCTATGTGTTAGCATTTTCTTCATTGTCTAAGACTACAACTATAAAGTTTAAGCAGCCCTGAGTTACACTGTATTCTGGTGTGTAGTAGTGTAGGTGGTGAGACATAGTGTAGTTATGTGAAGAAGAAAGCACTCCCTCTTTAAATTCTAAGATTTTACATGTATGTATGAGGCCATAATAAATCATTTTAAAATTGGGTAAACTTCAGATCAACAACTTCGCATGACATACTACACAGTGTCATTATTTATTTCACAAAAACTAAGAAAAATGTGCAACCGGTCCTGGAAAAAACTAAGCACAGACACACATTTGACAGGAAGTAATAGGGTTAGTAGCAGCCAGGTGCTGCTACTATATGCATTTGATTAACTGATGATATGAGCACCTATAAAAGCATAAGTTTGGGCAGTTTGATGTTTTGGAACACTCAGGTGTATGTGGCCATTTCCAAACATTTTGAAGTCCATTATTGTGAGCAAAATTGTTCAGAAGTGTCACATTTAAGGAGTGGATGTACCAACAAATTCAGAACAATGTCAGGCCATGCAATACTCAGAAACTGCAGAAAACCCAAGAGTCACTACTCAAACTACAGGCATCAGTAAACATGTTAAATATTAAAGGTGATGACAGTACTTGTTTGGAAGAGTTGCCAGATTAAAGCCTCTTCTCTCTAAAAGGAGCATGATAGTGTGGCTTGAATTTCCCAAGTTGCATCTGAAAAAAACCACAAGATTTTTTCCTTTGGACAGAAAGCCAAAGTGAAAATGTGGCTATAATGCACAGAGAAACAAAAGCACACAGCATATCAGCACAAACACCATATACCATAATACCAAGTTTAAGGATCGTTTGGCAACCGGGGCATCTTGGTCAACCATGAACCCTGTATACCAAAGTTTCCTGGGGTGTTTGTCCAACAGCTAAAGCTTGACCAAAACTGTGTGATGCAACAGAAACAGTGACCATGAGCACAGCAGCAAATCTACAACAGAATGGCTGAAAATGAAAAAAAAATAATCAAGGGGTTACAACGGTCCAAAATCTAGAGCTCAACCTGACTAAAATTTTGTGACAGGACCTTAAGCAAACTGTGCATAAACAAACTCTAGCAAACCAGTGATCTGAAGCAATATTAACCTTATTGCTTCAAAAATAGGTGTACTTATTTTTTCACACCCTGCTTCCTCATTTTAGCTTATTTTTTGTTAAATAATGACAGCATAATTATTATTTGATGTGTTGTCTTCTTGCCAGGTTTTATTGAGATCATTTTAAAAACCTGCGAAGGGCCAGATGACCTTTTTACTATGCCCTAAAAAAAATAAATAAATAAAACCACAGACTGAAAGAGGGTGTAATTTCGTCTTTACTAGACTGAAAGTTGTATCCCTTTTGGTATACAGTTATCAATGAGGTGTGTATGATTTAAGAAGATTACAAAAGAAAAATTCTATTTCACATTGTTCCATGATCACCTTACTCTTGAGCTTGAAGCCTCCAGTCATGATTAAGCACTTTTTCTTTTTTTAAATAAGCCCAGTTTCTCTAAAAAGAATGTTTCACATTTAATGAGTCCCATCCAACAAGTGGATGATGGCCTTGAGTGACTACAAAATACTGATTGTAACACAGACTTTTTTAAATCATCAAATTCTTGCTAGTCTTGGTTCCCGGGGATCGCTCCGCCAGGGCCTCCACAATACACCCACCCCTACGGCGCCTCGTGCAGGTGGTGGGCCTGCAGGAGGATGAGCCCATGTCCCTTTTTTCGGGCTGTGCCTTGCAAGGCCCTATGGACTAAGGCCCGGCCACCAGACACTCGCCCTCCAGCACCCTCCCCGGGCCTGGCTCCAGAGCGGGCTCCGGTAACCCTATCCCAGGCAGTGTGAACTGTTGCCTTGGTGTTCTACTCATGGAAAGTAGAACACCAAGGTGAGCTGTGAGGTGGGTGAGGTGTTCCCGGCGTGTCCCACTGGGAGGAAACCCTGAGGCAGACCCAGGACACGCTGAAAAGATTCTATCTCTCAGCTGGCCTGGAAATGTCTTGGTGTTCTCCCAGACAAGCTGGAGGAGGTGGCTGGGGAGTGGGAGGTCTGGGCTACTCTGCTTATAGGCTGCTACCCCCGCAACCTGACCCCGGATAAGCGGAAGAAGATGGATGGATCATCCACTTTTTTTGTTGCAGTTGTATGTTGTCATAAAAAACAAATGGTTGACATATGGTTGGATGGAGCATTTTAAAAACCTGCATGTTAATTGGAGCCATTGTTTACACCGTTACTTTGTATCCTGCTGCATAGAGTGCACACTATGCCAGGTGTTGGCATTGGACATAAAACTGGGATGCACTGAACTTTCACTATGGATCTAATTAAAGGTGCTGAGCAATCGACTTATGTTATGTTAATTTGACAGCAGCAGGTTGACATTTGAGTGTACCATAGGATGAGTAAGGAGACAGCACGTCTGTGCTCCAGAGTTAGAAAAAAAAAATGGGAAAAGTTATGAGTGAGATTTTCAGACACTTGTTCCAAAATGTGTTGATTCTCCCATTAATAAAAGCACTTGTCATTTCCCTTGTTCCTTGGCAGAAGTAAAAATAGAAACTGACTGGATGAGCAGTGGATAAAGATTAAAATGTAACTGAAACACGGGCTGGGAAACTGGCAGAGAATAAAAGCTCTTTTTTTCCCATATTAGAACGATGTATTACAAGGAGAGAGAATGTGCCAAATAAAACAAAATTTCCTTGTCCTGTTATTAAAAATGAGAAAAGAAAGAGATTCAGACTTTTTGAAAATGTATTTGTATGACCTGCTACATTCTTCCACTGTCTCCAATTACAAATGCCTGCTGGGTTTTAAATGAAATCATTAGATCCAAGTCTCTTTTTAATTCACATTTCCAAAACCTCATCATGTACCTATGATTCATAACAGCCTCCTCATTATGAGAACAAAACCACTCCAGCAGTCTTCAACAGCAGTCATTCACAGTGATTTTCACCCAAGAATAATTTACATTTTCAGTTTCCTCAGTTCCACTTACATTTGTCAACATTGTTTCCTTCTCTCTCTCTCTCTCTCTCTCTCTCTCTCTCTCTCTCTCTCTCTCTCACAAACACAAACACAAACACACACACACACACACACACACACACACACACACACACACACACACACACACACACACACAACATTACATTCATTACTTAGAGAGCCCTTCAGTGTTTAGGGAGAAAAAAAACTCTAAACAGCTATGGCTTTTCAAGTGTCAATCACTGGAAATAGGGAGGAGGGGAGCTGAGAAAAGAGGGAGGACATTAAAAAGTCTTATTGTGTAAATAACCAAAATTGAAGGAGACTGAAAAAAAGAGGAAGAGGGGGGAAAAAGAAAAGAAGAGACGACAACATGACAAAGCCACAAGAGAGAGTTTCTGGTGTCAATTACCACAAGATTAAAAAGAGAACAATGGAAGCAGAAGGGTGCAGCAAGACGTGTTTAACATTCTCTGTCCATCATTTTAAAATGTGCTGGATGAATGTCTTCTTGCTGCTTAAGTGTTCGTAGGAGATGAGGAGCAGAGATGGAGGGACCGAAGGAAAGATGTGGAGAAAAATGGCTGCATAGGACCGAAAATTAGATTTGTAGTCACTGGATAATTTCATGGCAGTATTACCTTGTTGGACTGGAAATATGACAGATGGATTTGGCAGAAGATTAACACACACTTCCAACATATTTACAGGAGTAATTACTTCAATTCAGCAGTCTATATTATAATTATATCTGTGTTTCTTGTGTGCTTTTTTGTTTACAACAACCAGCTGGGGTGATATTATATCATGGGAGTTTAAGTGTGATGGTTGTGGCAGTGGGTTTTTCTTCTTCTTCTTCTTCTTCATCTGCTTTTGTTTGTTTGTTTTGATGTAGGGGTAAGAATCTCCCATTACAGGTGGGATGCAACATAACGCATCTCAGTGTGGTTTCATATGTCTAATGTTCCCTGATTAGAAGTCTAATTTGGGTCAATAGATGCAGCTGAGCTCGCATTTCTACAGTATCAAATAGTTCTGGGATCTTATAGCTATGCACAAGGTATACTTTGATATTGGTGGTGTGACACATCTCCCTGTCATGACTGTGTGCAGGCAGGCAGGAATGGTGGACCCAAGAGCAGGACTCGTGGGGGCAAAAGTGAACTTAAACAACTCCGCTTTATTGCTGGACAGGGGGCAAAACAGAAAACTGGCAAAACTGGGAAAGTAACTGAACTAAACAGGCAGACAGAACACACAGTGGGGACGACGACGCAATGATGAGCAGGGGAAGACGCAGGCACTAAATACAAGATCTGAACAGGACTGAGAGGAAACAGCTGGGAGACACAGCTGACACTGATTACACAGACGAGACAGAGGAGCACAAAAAACTGAAAACAGTGACATAAGACACAGACCTTCAAAGTAAAACAGGAAACTCACACATGAAGAGAGACTCAAAACTGACAGAACAGGAACAGAGGGAGTACAGAACCGAAACCTAACAAATAGCAAATCTTAACAAAAGACATAACCAGAATAAACGAGAATGGTTTCAATCGTAAATCTCAGAACTTTCACAGAGCCACCATGACTCAAAGAAGATGTTTCTTTAATGGTTTGACTTATATTGAAATTAAATGTCCCAACAGCTGTGATGGTGCTTAGTAGTTAATTAGATAGAGAATGTTTTATAATAGATCGATATGACTGCAGCCTTTATAGGATCCCACATTGCGTTAGTAGTGTTGTGGTCTGAGAGCACTGATAGTGTGCCATTGTGTGTTTGTCTATCCAGGTATGCTTTTCATTTTCGTCATGCTCAAATATGAAACTATAGCCAATCAAACACTTTCCTCACAATACTGAAACTGTTCAGGTACAAGGACTGAAATTTCATGTTGTGCTTCGTGGCAAGCAGGAGATTGGACCAAATGCAGACTTCATGAAGGCAAAAATGTAAACTCAAAAACAGCTTTATTGCTGACCCAAGGGAAAAATGACAAAAAGCTAGTCTGGGGAATAAGTAAACTAAACACAGGGAGACGCTCACAGGGAAACGCACAGCAAGAGGCACGATGTGACAACAAGCAGGGAATGACAGAGGACTAAAATACATGACGGAGTAATCAGGAAATGGGAGACAGAAGGGAAATGCAGCTGGTACTAATTACACAGACGAGACAGGAAACAGAGGCTAAACATAGAGCAGAATTGTCAAAATAAAACAGGAAACAGGAAACATGAGACAATTCACAAAGACGCAGACACTAAGACGTGCAAACGTGACAGACCTAACAAAGGCAAGACCGAGACTAAATACAGTATAATAACACTGGGCTAGGAAATATAAAATACACAGAGAACCTAACAAATAAACCAGAATCAAGAGGGAATCTAATCAAGGAGTTAAACAGGGAATACAGCGCACTCAAAACAGCATAACTAAGACTAACAGTGAATCAGAGCATAAACCATAATTCCAAAACACAGGAAAATCTCAAAAAGCTGGGTCAAACTGACCCAGAACCATGACATGAAATGAGTGCAGCAATGTCTAAAGAAAAACTTTGGAAGAGCTTCAGAAGACCTGGAGAAATATTTCTCATTACCACCTACTTTACAATAAAATATTCAAATAGAATATGACTCTCTGGAAGTACAATATGGAGAAATGAGGGGTGACTCAAGACAGTGCTGCACCTGTAAGGTGACAAAGTACAGATTGTAATTTTCTCTGAGAGCGTGACTGATCATGTCAGGCAAAGTGGCAAAGTTGCTGTTTTGTCACATGTGCAAATGGTCAGAATAACTTTCAAGACTTAACGCAGCTGCTGTATGGAAAACAAGAAGAAAACTTCCTAAAGCTGTCAACAATATATCCATCTGGAATAGGTGTATATATGTAGAACAAAATCTCTGTTTGCACCAGTGTCAAATAAAAGCCACATCACACTGTGTCTTTCCTGTTTTTCAAAAGGTTTTACTGGAGGTCCTAACAGTCCACCAAACTACAGCATTGCCAATAATTTAATTTTTCTAAAGTTTCATGAGATACATAAGCAATCAAGAATATTGTTATGTTACAGCACTGATTGCACTGAATGTCATAAAAATGCTCAGTTTAAATCAAGTAGCACAACTGTCACAGAAATTACATTTAATATTATTTAAGTCTCACTGACTGACATGAGGAAGCCCTCGTTAAAAGTAAAACCTTGACTGTTAACTAAATTTGACCTTACTTATGCACAGCAGTTCATATTTTTTGCACTCACAATGCTGCTTCTTAACTGGCAAGCTTAATATTCAGGCCCTTATTGCCGGTGGCATATATAAAACGTCACTGACATGTGCAATTAAACTGAAGAAGTCCATAAGAAAAGTAATCAATTCTGAGAAACTTATAGAAATTAACTTCTTTGCATTATCCCCAGCTTATGTGCATGGTGTGGAACAGTTAAAGTAGCAAAGTTGGATTCTCAGGAGGAAATCCCTGTTCAGCAATAAAATGACTAATGCTTAACTGCTACTTAAGCATCTGCTATTAGGGTGGTCTATAGTGTGGGAAATTAACCTCCGAGTTCCCTCGGGAGTCCTTCTTGTACTCGATGTAAATGCATTTAACCTTTCCTCGCCATGGGGCCACTTTCTGCAGGCCTCTGAGAACAGACTGCTCGGTTCTGAGTCAATGTATGGTTAAAACATAATGTAAATTTGGATTTGGAACAGTGCTTTAATTTTTAACTTTAAGACTGCTGTTTTCTCAGTAGAAATATTTAGCATCCATTCAGCTGTACCAGTCCATTGGGGCATTTTAAACAAACATTGCCCCTTAAACCCTTTCTAGACACAATAAATAGCACTGCTTCCTTCACATGTGTTGCTTTAAAGCAGCTAATTCTCTTTCAGATATTTCTGTATCTCTGTGATGTAATCAGTGTTAAAATCCTTAAAATCAATCATGATCAGGCAAAAAGACTGTATACCTGTCACTGCATTTAATGCTAACACTAAAAAGAAAAGTTCAGTTTATTGAGAGCAAATGTGGTGGAGATCAGCTGCGGCACTTAAACACATGGCAGAAAAATATTGATTATGACAAGACATCTAACCACAGAGCATCCAAATAAGCTGCAAACAAGATTTTAAAGCACACTCCTGGCACCGTGTCAGACAGCTTTAACAAGGTTGTCATCTCTCATGGTTTCCAGTTAATAGGTGAGCCATGTCAGAAGGTTTCATTTATTTATTTATTTTTGTCTTCTCAATATGTAATGAGATAACACCAGGTTGCAGCTCTATGCAACTACTTATTCACACAGTAATGCATTTTGTGAGGGAGAACAGTCCATTTCTACATTAGGACATGAAGTCTCGTGAACTCTGGCCCACAGAAGTAAAAGATTTATTTTAGTGCCTCAGAAATCACTACTCAAGTGCCAATCAGTGCCTATGTGCTCAAAGAGCAGACACATCTTAACATAAGGCATTTGGAGGAGACTGAGTCAGGTCTTCATGGTCAAAGAATAGGATCTGAAGGTGATCAGTGATGAAAAGAAGACTTGTTGTGCCAAGAAACACAAGGACTTGATATTAGACCAGAAATCAGGGCTTGAGTAAATTTTCAGCTGCTGTGACAGAAAAGGTCAGCAGATGGTATCTGCATAGGTTATATTAAGCTTAATTCTGCCTTAAAATAGTGTAATGTTTTCTTTAAAATGCCTTGACTGATAAAAGGAATTCACAAAATCTTGTTTAAGAGATGATTTAAGAAGAGCACAGTCGGTTCCCTCTTGAGCGTGGAACAATGTAGCGTCTCTTTACCCTTGCAAGGTTGCTAGAAAGGTCATGACAGCATATATGTGTTTTGCGGCAGCCCTGTGGGGGTACTGCAGGATTAAAGAGCACTGACACCTTAGTAACAAACTGAACCAAAGTCAGCTAGATGTCAGTCCATATAGCTGACACAGTTTCATCAAACAGATCTATCAAACATATTTTAGTATGTGTTGCCTTGTCTCAGGTTTCCGTTTTGAAGTAATATTTTTTTGCACATGGTTCTTTGGCCTTTATGGGAGGGTGGCATTTGAGGTAGTTTAAGGCCAGTGAGAGGCAGACAAGAGGAAAGACAGCACCTTCAAGTTTAAGTCTGAGGTTCGTTTTCTGCTGGAAAACAATGTATTGCTCCCTTTGGGTTCGAGGAGAGTTGCTGCCTCAAGCAACGAAATGCAATTATTTCAGGATCCTGTGCTCAAATGATAGAATGAGAGAAGGACAGGTAGATTGGTGGAGTTGGTGCAGTATCAGCAGTAATGCTGGTGTTGTAGTGGATGTTTTGGTGAAGTGGGAGTTGTGCCTCAAGGCAGAGGTTTAGATTTACCAGTCAGTCTATGCTTCACCTATAATCATGAGCTCTGGTTAGTGACTTACAAACTGCATTGGTGGATACAAGTGGTCGATATGAGTGAGCACAGACACTGTTCCTCCATGTCAAATAAATTCAACCTGAGGTGGTTGAGCTATATCGTGTGGATGCCTTCTGAGTGATTTTATGGACATGGCTAGTGTAGACTTTGCAGAGAATACCATGCTACTGTAACCCAACTATCACTGCAAGCTCCAAGAAATCCAGACAAGTGGTGATGATAATGGCAATTTTATTAATATAGCTTATAGCTGAACACAGAGGACCAAAACATCAAAGGCTGTGTACATTTACAAAGCCTTAAGTCTGCGAAAACAGGGGAACAAAATGGAGCAATGCATAATTGCTGCATTTTTCTAAAATAACTACTAGAAATTAATTCCCCAAGTAATTCAATTAACCAACAGAACATCATTAATATGTGAAGATAAGATAAGATAAGATAAGATAAGATAAGATAACCTTTATTAGTCCCACATGTGGGAAATTTGTTTTGTCACAGCAGGAAGTGGACAGTGCAAAAGTTATGAAGCAAAAATTAGAATAAAATAAAATAAGAATAAATACAGTACACAACTGTACAGAATAGAATAAAATAAAATACTATATACAGTAGAATAAAATAGAATAAAATATACAATAAGATAAAAATAGAATACAAATGCTATATACAACTGAGTAAAAACTACAACGAAGTTATTTGGTTAAACTACTCTGAGGGAAGTTATTGAACATTTTCCAAATAAAAAGAATTTAAAAAAAAAAAAAAAAACTATCTTATACAAAAACTTTTCTAATAGTGTTATAAAGGAACAGGACACTCCTGATGTGTGAAGAGCAAACTTATCAAATATCTCTTTTCATTGTTGTACTTTGTAGGAGGCTGCTGTGAACTTGTCTCACAGCCGGCTGCACTTAGAAACTAATGTTAGTTGTACAGCTCGGGGGAAAGCATGTTTGATGAAAATTAGGTTGTAGCTCATCTACCTTACAATGGTTGGAAAGAGTCATTGTTTGTGTATCAACAACATTTTGCCTAAAAGTTTCTCACTATAAGTTACACTGTGTGAAAATGTTTCCAGTGAAGTATTTATTGAGATGTTGAAGTGCGTCTCATGCTTCAGGGATAAAGGTTTGGTCTGTTGTGCTTGTGACGAGGAACTGATTTAAGTTTTAAATCAAATCAACTAAAACATTAAAATGAATCAATCAAAATGTGGGAACGAATAATTTTTGTGCACTAAATGCAGTGCAGTTGAGCGTCAGTATGCATCCCTTATTTTCAGCCTCTTGAGATAATTGCTATGTAGTTGTTTGTGTGCTGCATGAGGCCCTATCAAATACACATTAAACTGGCATTACATAACACTGATTCGTGCTTGTTCAGCCGCAAGACTGGCATGTAAAACTATGATGGTGCATATCAGATGGGGTTTCATGTGAACAATGTTCAAGATGCCATTAAGCATCAATGGGGGTTTTCTTCTTTGGGGATTTTTTTTTGCTTTGTTCACTGCAGGAATATCTCCTGGTTGCATTTAATAGCTAAATCATGTCACTACAAACTTTAGAACTCAAAAATATATTTATTATTAATATTTTTTATTATATTGCTATATTTTAAAGTATGGAAAATAAAAAAGTAATGGTTTATATTAAAATAAAGCCATTCTTCAAGTCATAACTAAGAAACATCTTTTGGGGTTTTTTAATTAATTCAGCATTTTCACTCCAAAACAACTATTTTCAGTTTTTTGGGGTTGTGCTCACACATGCTGCAGGCCTATATTATCTTCTCACTGCAGGGACTCCAGGAGGATTTAACAGCATAAGAAATTCAACACTTTCAACACAAAATGAAACTTTCCTTGTCAAACCATTCCCAGAATAAGTGGCCCAGTTTAATTTTCTCACCATTTGGCTTTAGATCCTATAGTGCAGACTGTTCAGGGAGAGAATAATCTTAAGCATCAATGTATAATTAACTCAAAAGGTCAAAGGATCCATCTGGTTTTCAATTAGACTGTTATCTCCTAAGGAAGGAGCTAGTATTTGACTTCTTTCTATAGGATGGGAGTCGCAGAGGTCACCAAAATTAATGTCTCCCATGTCTACAATCCAGCGAGAGTTTTCATCCTCACTTACTCATTAGGTTGGATATGACATCTTTCCTATGGTAAAGTTTCTTCAGTATTACTTTTTCTCCTGAAAATCCCTCCTCCAACTCTGTATTTACACAAGTTATTGCGTATGAACACATTTGATGCACTGCATACTTAACAGCTGTAACAGACACATTATCTGATAAATTAAATAGCT
Organism: Oreochromis aureus; assembly: GCF_013358895.1. Classification (NCBI taxonomy): domain Eukaryota; kingdom Metazoa; phylum Chordata; class Actinopteri; order Cichliformes; family Cichlidae; genus Oreochromis; species Oreochromis aureus. The sequence goes on from NC_052960.1 coordinate 5,859,144, forward strand.
TAAGAAAAAGGTACCCGCCGTGATAGCAAAGTCTTCACTTTGTAATTGGTTTCACTTTGTGAGCCTGTCTGTGTGTGCTAACTATAAACCAGTTTTTGGGCTGTAGAGCATTGTGCTGTATATTCTATAACAGTGAGGACATTTTGGCTAGTGTCTTATTTTCTCAAGCCCCCTGATAAGCTTGTTTGATAGTTAAGGCTTAGGCATTAAAACTTTAGGATGAAGGTGAGAATTAGGCCAGGACATCTGTGGACACATTACAAGTGGTTGTTCTTAATACCATGACCAGTCCAGCTGGAGTCCTCTTGCACTGTCTTGTCTTCACCAACAAATGAACAGAGTCGCAGTCAAATTTCATGGCATGCAGGCAGTTTGGGTTACAGACAGACTTTGTCTGTGCAGCATCTATGAATTATTTACAGGGGAGTAATTACTGCATGTACATTCCTGCCAATTTGTGTAGTAATTATGTCTTTTTTTACTTAACAAGGAGATCTATATTTAGATCTGCCTACATTGAGTTGCAGTAAAAGTCTCACTGAAAAATTATACATTAGCAGTTGTTTCTTTTCTGGGGGGAAGTAAATGCTTAATTTATTTGAGCTAGACTGAAAAGCTGTTAGTCAAATCCCTTGGTCCATTTAACAAACAAATATGAATACTGCTTTAAACTTGGTTTCCAAAGTCCACATTTGATTCATTATAAGCATGTGTACTGCAGTTCTCTTGGAGGTTTACTGCAACCCCCCCCCCAAAAAATAAATATAATCTAAGCACTGGAAATAGAAATTGGCATTAAAAGTGTTTCTGTCCGTCCAGCTTTCATAATTAACTGTCGAGCCACTGGCTAGTTTGATTGTTATGTCGATTCTGATTGGCCCGTATACCCATGGGTTTCCCCTAATAGCCCTCTTTCTCTCTTTGTCATCCAATTGGCCTATCTCGCCTATCATCACCGCAGGCTGGTTGGTCATTTTGGCATTTTGAGCTGTCTGTGAAGTTAAAGTCTTTGTAGCCACTGGCAACTGCATGTGAGTGTTTGTGTAATACTGTGAACTGAGACCAGGCCCAACAACAGTCCTCAGCAGACCTCATCGTTTCTGCAGCACTGCACATGCACACAAATCATACATACACACAAGCATCATTTAGCTTTACTCCAGGCTAATGGCGGAGTGTGGCAGATGAGACTAAAGTACACCGGCTGGCTCACATAGCCTGAGACACAAACCCTCATCTACACTCTGGACACGGGGGATGAAAAATGCGTCTATGACACACAAACACAGTTGTGTATCAGTGGCTTCAGAGGACATTGCATTAATTTTGTGGAGGACTTTTCTAACCACAAACATATTACTATTTGTTCAGTCAAAACCCTGACCCAATCCTATCAAACCTTCTACTCCCATCACTATAAAATCCAGTAATTTACTTAATGCAGTCTTGCCTTCCTGCCCCCGTAATGTGTGCACAACATGAGTTGTGACATTCGTTTCTGAACGATCTCTGACTTTAGTGACAGAGTGATTTTAAACTCACGTCTAATTGATGACTCAATGATAGCAAGTTACAATTATATACAATCACAAAAGTTTAATGTCCAAAATCCCATCAAATAAGTATCTCCTAATGAAAACAGTGTCATGGTTTGGAATTTAGTTATAGTTTTGGATCTGTTCTTTCTTCCTCACGTCTCCCAGTGGCTTTGCAGTATATTATTTTTCTTTTTTTTGATCATTTGGTCCCTAAGCTCAGTTTGTTGCAGTGTTATTGCGTCCAAAACCAATTCTATGCTAGCTGTCCTGTTTGGTTTTGTATCTGAACATAGTTACAAAGTCAAGATGCTGAAGTAACCAGGTGAAGCAAAATAAATAAAAAAAGTAGTTCATTTTTTCTCTACCTAAAAATATCAAGATGAAAAAGGAAAGATTGGGTATGAAGAAAGTCCAAAGACCTGAAAACAAAACTCAGAGGAATAACTCAGAGGCAACACAGGTCTGTATTATGAGACACAATTTGTGGTTTCATGAGGTCACTTCCTGTTTCAGTGTCATGTCACCATAGTAACTTTTACACCTATCTACACCTACCTAAAGAGTATGTAGGCCATGTTCTAGATAACAATCCACTGACCAGTCAGGTCTCTGGATAATATCCTGGAAAATTTGAAGAGAAGTAGGCACTTCAGTTGAAACCAACACAAAATCACATTCATAAATATGAAAATATTCTTTATAAACACGAAGGTAAAAACATCATATCAAATTAGAAGGTATCACCTGAATAGCTGCTATCCTTTACCGCGATACCATGAATAGCAGTAAAAATGATTTTGAAGTATGAGAAGTTTATTCTTCAGAAAGATAACAGGATGACCTTACCGAGTGCCTCCTCTGTGGTCTGTACGAGCTTATTTTATTCTTCTATTCCTCAGACATGCCTTTCACCACCATAAACAAAACTCTCTTCTGTTCAATGCACTGAAGTTTAGGAAAAAATTATGTTGCCCCAGATAGCAATGCCTGTCTTGCTTCTTTTGCTCTTCTTGAACTACATTGTACCACAGACCACAGAGGAAAGTCAGCAGATGTGGTGTATTACAGAGGTTAATGGTGGCATGGTAGTAGAGGAATTCATGGTGCCAGATTATTTTATCATTCCTTCTGTGCTGGCCGGGGACTTGCCCAAAGCCCCTCTCATTTGGCAAGGTTAAGTCCTGCCTCCAAACAGGAAATGGCATGTTATTCCTGTCATAGATGGTTAAATGAATCTTTTTATTATCCTTTTTGCCTTGGTTATGTCTCCCGGAGGCTCCGCAGCAGCAATAAACGAGCAAACTGTACGTCATCAGAACTTGGCAAAGTATATGGTCATCAGTGAAGACGGCTTGGGTTGAGGCTCCACAGATTATTTTGGTCTTTTTTTCTTTTCTTAACTATTTCCATCCATCCATATTTTCTGAGCATAGATCAAAGATACTATTAGGTTGGGACATGTTGTATTCAGTTTTCCCACGCACTTAAAAATGAAAGCAAAACAGAAGCAAAATTGATATAAGACATGAAAGAAAGCAAACACTCAAAGTAAAATGGGAAATAAAAAGTTATGAAACAACATGCACAAGAAAAACAAAAGAAATTGGTCAAGGAATAAACACAATATGAGACAGAGGGAGGGATAATATATTCTAGTAAAAATCTTTTCTAAATAATGAAAATAATAATAAACCAGACATGAACCCAAACAAGCTGTTCACTGGAAACAGTAACAATATGAGATGGTATACAGACAGAACTACTAGAATAAAACCGTACTTAAAAGAGGACTCCAAGAAGTAAAATAACAACAAAAATCAAAGCTGCACACTGGACCAGTCCAAAGGATCATGACAAGTGTAATACAAAGATCCGGTCATTCCTTCATCATTGAGTTTAAACTTACTGCATATCATTTTGGGTCGAAAATTAGCTGACATTGCTGAAAATATCAAATTTATTCACTCCCTTCGAGGCCAGAGAATAATATGTTCCATTTATTTTGACTTATAACATTTTCAGTCACTTTTTTCACCTGTGCAGCTTACAGTGAATAGTAAGAAAAACAACCCAAATTTAAAAAAAGAAGAAAATGGAATAACCACAAGGACGTGGTCAAATAAGACATAAAATACATAAGAGTGCAGATCTGACAGCAAAAAGGTGCTCTCTGTCATCTGAACTCAACCGTGGCTTTTTTAATTCCTCCTGATGTTGTGTCGGCTTTGCGAATAATTTTTCTTATTAGTGCTTGTGCCTTGAGAATTGTGTGTTAATTGAGTTCAGGTAGCGGTGCTGTGAGGTAATTACAATGAATGCCAGCGTTTTCTAAATGAGCATCTGTTACAACTCGCAAACTGAGCATTCCACAAAAGGTCTCACAAAAATGCAGCACATGTAATAATAGGTTAAAAGGTGTTTTAAGCCAAGGGAAATCAGACTTGTTTGGCTGGATGGATTATTAGGAAGACAGCTTAATATTCAAACTGAAACAAAAAATAAGAAGTAAGAAAAAGAGAAAGCAAAAGAGAGCAACGGAAGGATAAGAATATGAGTGTTTACATGCTAACACTGCAAACTAATAGTATAACCAGTGTGTGGCATCAGTGCCTGACTGTGTGTGTATGCGTGCCATTTTGTGTGAGAACGAGATAGAGAGATACAGATAGAGCGACAGTGTGTGTGCATGAGCTTTCAGAGCTCAAAATGTCAACAGCATGGCATGAGGGCAGAGACACCCAAAGCTGTTTCTCTAATGCCAGCGAGATAATGCTAAGCCACAGGCTGTGCATGTGAAAGAGGTAGAACAGCTGTTTGAAAGGTCAGAATTTCTACAGAGAGGCGGGCTACAAAGACGGGAGCAGATGACCAGATGATGGAAGGAGTGAGCGAGTTAAAAAGGGAAGGACTAAGGCATAGTTGGATCTGTCTGTGCATGAAAGGGGAAGAGAAACGAAAATGTGGATCAAATGATGAGCAAGCTTTTATTTTACCTAAAGCCTTCTTTCATGTAACTTTCAACACCAAACAGCTTCTTAAACTGATCTCCTTGTTAAATTACAAATTGGTGTGGGCTGTAAAACATTCATTGTTTTTCTTTTCCTTCTTTTTTTTAACTAGAATCCAGTTTGAGGGAAAGCACATCATTTCTGTCTTTTATCATACCCCACCCCTGGATTCAATGTTGCTTCTTGGTTTAGTGTGAAAGAAATTTGAATCTGACGTTCAGCATAATTATATACCTTTTTAATTAGCTTCTCAAATTGATGCGTTAAAGTATCTTAAATTTCTCTATATTACGTATAAAGCTATTTTTTAAATATATTTTAAAAACTCTCATCTATTCAAAGTAAGCAACACATGCATACTTACTGTGCATGATTGTGACAGTCTAAAGTCTAAATTAAAAACCTTCCAAAACCAAATATGCTTTAATATCAGGCATTAGGAAAGAACTTCTTTGCAGGAAAGGAATATCGTTTTCTAACTCTCTGGGCTGCTTACTAAAACTCTTGATTTTCCTCAGTCACACCATATTGTGTGGCTGCCAACACTCCACACCACCTCAGGTGTCGTCTGGCCTTTGATAATCCCACAGAGGGCAGAGCGCCACTTTGGACGAAACTGCGTGACGGACAGCCAAAACCAGATGCTCCCAAATGTGTGACTCCCACGGAAACTTTGAATGCATCAGCATTGCTGTTTGCCTAACATGCATGGGATATAAGGGTGGTAAAGTGTGTGTCCTGATGCTTTTGGCTCTGATTATGGGAACTGTTTAAAAAAAAAAGGATAGGGAGTAAAATCGGGAACTAGGAAGTTTCTACAGTGGGTGTGAATCTGTGTTAAATGAAGCGAAGGGTAAAATTAGCTGAGGCCCTGAAATCTGTCCATGACCTTTTCAGCTGAGGTAAACTCTTGACAAATGCCACCCTGAGTCCAGCATACGAGTGTGTCTGTTTATACGCTTGCATAACTTGTGTGTTCTTCTGTCCGTGCACAGCCAAACTCTAATCCCTAATGTCCTGGACATTGCATCATTAACAGCAGGTGCTCTTAATTATATTTTCATGATTGCTGGCCCATTTGTAAACCCCTGTCTTACTCTAATGTATTAGAAAAATGACCTCATAAACAATTAGTGAGAGTAATGAGATTACATAACCAGCTCCACTGAGGTCTCTGTGCTGTAATCAGCACAATGCCACACAGAAAGAGTCACTATTTGGCCACAGATTCTGGGAAATAATCCAATCAGTGTAGCTTTTTCACCTCGACACACACGTGCATGCTGTGAGAATGAATGGAAAACAATTTTATTGAATCTGATATAGTGTCTCTTCATCTGTGCGACATGAGAACATTGTGAGGATCAGAGATAATATAAAACTCATGACAATATTGCAACAAATTGCCAAACATCCCTGCAAGTTAATTATTAGTGCGTTGTAGCTGTATGTTTCTTGTCTTTCTTATGATGCTTATTTCACCTTTTTATTCTCAGAGGCTTAAATGTTCTACTGCAGGGATCTTAGAGAGATAGAAGGGAGGCCACAGTAGCTACCTGGCCCTGCTTAAACACAATGTATGAGACCGTTGGTAGGATGCCGTCTATTGTGCCTCATGTGCTAATGGACTCACGCAGTGGAGAAAACCAAGCCCCGCTGGATGCTATGGCCTCTGAAGGCTGTGGTTCAACAGCCTCTACATCTACGGTAGCTACCTGCTGACCAGCAAGTGAGGAGGAGAATGAGGAAAAGGCAACAGCAGAGGTGGAGATAAGTGTGAAACAGGGGGGGATGGTGAATCTGGTGAATCTAGCCTCTGCCTAACCTTCAAAAATAAGGAAGTAGAGTTTTGCAGAAGTTGCAGCAGGAGGCAGAAAAGGAAGGTAAGCACTTTGTGCAATGCTACAGAGACTTTCTGCACCTTCCTCACAAGAGTTAACTTTAAATTAGATTAATTAATTAATCCTCCATTTTTCTTTCAGCAGATATCAGCTAAAGCTTCAATTTATTACACTGTATGAAGTCTCATAACAGGGCTGGTAATGAAGTTATTTGGGGTAATCCTTGTTAATATTTTCATCATAAATAAACGCTGAACAAATTAATTAATGTCTGTGTTCCTATCTCAGAGTCTGTAAGTTTGCAGTTTACAAACTGTCCCACTAGAAGCGATTTGCTTGAAGCGGCTTTTTGTGCCTACAAAACAAAAACAAACAGCAAGAGAAATTATTCAGTTTACAGCAACAAAAACATTCACAAACACCAGGGTGCTGCATGTGGGATGAAAATCCATTAAATCCATTACACTGATAAATAAGCTTGATAAACACTATAAGAAGATTACACACATCAAATAAATACATCTGCAAAAAAGGGGGGGAAAACTCAAAAATTATGCATAAATACTGAAATAACGTACTACAAGTCAAAAGTTTTGACACAGGAGTGGGCTTTGACACAGTGCTAATCAAACCTGCTTTAATAAAAAACCTATAGTCCAAACGGGCACTGGGGCAACAGGGGCAGATACCTGAATTAGGAAGCATCTATGTAACAAAGCTTTAAGTTTGTTAACCTCAATATGTGTGTGTCTAGAAGCAACAGAGGTAGGCAACAATATTTCTTTGTGTCACATGCATATTTAATCAACATGTCTGGCTGATTCCAATCAGCAATTCCAATATGCTCGCTACAGATCACAATGTTGTCTGCAAACATCATAGTCCACAAAGCCTCCTGCCTAACTTCATCTGTCAACCTGTTCATTCACCGAAATGGGGGATGGGGTTCAGAGCCACTCCCTGATGTAATATCACCCCCACCTTGACCCCATCTGTCAGCCCTACTACACAGCTCACCACTGTCTTGCTATCCTCATACGTGTCCTGCACCAACCTCACATACTTCTCTGCCACTCCTGATTCCTCATGCACTGCAACAGTTCCTCTCTTGGCATCCTGTGACACGCTATCCCTAGATCCAGCAAGGCATAGCCCAACTCCTTCTGACATTCTCTATATTTCTCCATCAACACTCTCAAAGCAGGAACCTCATCTGTAGTGCTCTCTCTCTGTATGAAGCCATACTGCTGTTCACTGAATACCTGAATGATGTATAAAATATTTTACCAGTAGATATCTTGCAGATTGCACCTGAGATCTGTTTTCTTACCAAGTGCGCAATCCTCGCTACGATGGCTGCTATAAGACAAGCATGTTTCAGTCAGACAAGAGATTAAAAAAACAACAAAATTAGACTTTACCCCGTAACACCCCTGGCCAGACGGACAGTTACCTCAGCTGTTAATGCCAGGTAAGAAGTATCCACCTTATTTCGCCCTAGAAGAGGCTTTAAAATTTTGTGAAAGAAGTGTGATCCAGGTCAATGAGTCAGAAGGTGAGTTTTTGAAGAAATGCTGAACTGTCGATAGTACTACTGTTTCTGACGCTTTTTCTGCTGTAGATAGTAGATATGACACTGCTGGATCTTTACACTCAATGAATAAAGTCTCATACAATGTGAGAATCTAATCAAACTGTTTGGCATGGCAGCTTCCACACACCAAACCATGCTCCTATATTTTTTTAATACATTAATTATACATTTATGAGAATGCATACATTTTATTCAATGTTTATTTGTGGATTTAGTTGGGTTTTTTTTTCCTATCATTAACCTCACAAACTTACTGACTGTACCTTTAACATAGCTTCAATAACTCTTTCCCATATTTTCGTGGCATTTCTCATTAACTTTATTTATCTTTTGTAACTACAGCTCTGCACGTTACCCTTGTTCCTGAAAATTGGTACCAATACACTTCTTCTCCATTCCTCAGGCATTCTTCCACTCTCCAAGATTGTGTTTTACTATCTGGTTAAAAGTTCACTGTCTTCCTAGACATCTCCACACCTCCACAGGTATGTCATCTGGGCAAACTGCCTTTCAGGGTTAAAGCTATGAATTTTAATATGTTACCAAGAACACATCAGAAGTATCATGTTGTGATAACAACAGAAAGGCTGGTCAGTTGGGGATAAATAAAAACTTTGAGAGTACACAAGTGCAACAAGTGAGTGATGTTGAAAAACAGCAAAATAAACTTGAAATGTCAAGGTATCCCTTTAGGGGAATACTGGTTTATGATTATTTGAATGTCTCATTAATCATATAGCATATGGCTATCAGCACCTTTTGTTTTCATTGCAGAATGTTAACCAGTGCAACCAAGCCAGTGTAGAAACTTTTTATTCCCACACATGAAAAATGGCCAGAGACAAATTGTAGCAGAGTGAAATGCAAAATGTCAATCGTCCCTCCCAGGAAAATACTGCACTGTATTCATTTGAAGGACTCATCACTCAAAATGAAGCATTCTGAGGAGCTGTACAGTTCCCTGTATATCTTTTTTGGCATTTACAGTCAATCTGGTGACATTTAGAATTTGAACTTTAAAAAGAAAGTTTGCGACCATGTGATGCTTCTTTTGTTAAAAATTTCTCTGAAGATCAGTATCAGTGCTTTGCCAAACCCAAATTTCCATACGCTGCTCTTGCCTTGAGTCACAGGGCATAAAATAATATTAAAAGACAGACAGAGAGGGAACACAAAGATGGACACCTGTTAAATCATGCTTGATCTAATACATATTTGGTTCAATTGCATCAATTATGGGACAATAAGATGCTTAAAAAGTTGTAGAAGAAATGTAACTTTGAGTGAAAAGGCAACTCATCATTAATAACTGCAACCCAGTATCATGGCAAAACATGCAATAGACCAACGTGTCCATTTCACATTTCACGAAAGCAGAAATTGCAATACCAGCAGGAGGAGATAATATATTAAAGGCCCTAGTCTGTAGTGACCAAGGAAGGTATGAAGTACATTCCAGGGTCCTTCTGTGGTAGAAATGATTTAGCTTGGTAGTTAATATGCATTTACATGTAAATGTGTTATTAAACTCTTTCCCATGATTATTTTCATGTTGGCTTGAAATGAAATCTCTCTCTCTGCTGTTACTGCAGTTTCTGCATGCGTGTTCATTTCATATTTTGGAGAGGCAAAGTGTAAAATGAACACGGTGGACTGGGGTGTGTATTACACACTTTGTCATGATATCAGGTTGGTAGCTGCATCATACTACTGTTCAGCATCTTACATCAGCATTTGTCTTTGCTCAGTTGGTAAGATCACAATCCTGTTATATTTTAGTCTTATTCTTATATTACTTGAAACCTTTCAAGAAATCAGGAGTAACTGGGCTTTATCATTTTCTACCTGCACTGCTAACCATGGAGCTAGCAGATGATTATTCCTCATACAGGCCACACATAACCATTGTTTATTTGTCTCCTAATTAGTTTCCCATCACAATAAAACACCAGGTATTCAAATGATACTGTGTATATACTGCAGAATAGGAGAGAATCTCATGCTACAGTCTGTTTGCAAATGTTTCAATAAATTCCTCCACCATTTTTGAGTTTTCCTGGCAAAATATAAAGTAATCGGGGTGGCTAAAAACTTAAGGAATATTTATTGTTTACTACAGTCAAGCAGCACAATTCTGGGCATCTTTGGGTCACAGTAGCTTGAAGATGTTGCAGCTGAATCCACATCATCACAGAGGCACAGATAATAGTGAGCCAGTGTGAATAATCCCTTAGAGGACTGCTGGTCCCTGCAGTGTGCTTTCCCATCACATCAGAGATCTCTCGAATACTCAGATGGCATCGGAGTGACAAGTGTTAGCAGGGTGTTTGACGTTTGTCTCGATGTTTCATGTCAGCTTTGAGACAGAGCAGTTCAAGGGTGCCACGTCAAAACGCAACCGTCACTTCAGGTTAAAATGTTTAGCCATTTGCAGTTCTTTAAAATGCCAGTGAAATACCACCAAACACAGGATTCTCAACATACTCTGTGTGTGTGTGTGTGTGTGTGTGTGTGTGTGTGTGTGTGTGTGTGTGTGTGTGTGTGTGTGTGTGTGTGTGTGCGTGCGTGCGTGCGTGTATGTGTGTTAACAGGTTTCTACTGAAGCGTTTGTAGATTGTCTGGTGCTAATCTGTCTGTTGATTTGTTTCCTGACTGATCCATCAATAAAGTCTGACTGATTGCACTGTTAATCCACATTTTACACACACACACACACACACACACACACACACACACACACACACACACACACACACACACACACACACACACACACACACACGTCCTTCTCCAGACTGATATCGCTGATAAAAAAACAGCTTAAACACCTAATTAAACTCTACTACGCAAAAACCTGCACACACTGACACACACACACGATCATTTGCATCAGGGTGACACGTAGAGACAATAGGTGACTCCTGGTTACTATAGCAACAGGCAGGTGATAATTCCCATGAAGGTTTGTTTTGGGGGGGGTTTTCCCTTTTTTCCTCTTCTCATTAATTCTTACTGCTTTTCATCTTTCTTATCCTTTCACTCTCATTTCTTCTTCTGGTCACTTTCCTTTAGCTCCTCTTTCCCTTTCGTGTCCTCTCTTTCTTCTTCTCTTCTTTTGCTATTCATCTCTCATCTTAGATGTAGTCTTCTTTGCCTTCTCATCCCATTATTTTACCTGTTTTCTTCAGCCCCTTACTCATCACTGCACCTCCCCTTTCTTTTCTTCCTCCATGCTTCTTCATTCTGTCCTTACCTTATTTTCTCCTCCTCTAATTCGCTCTCACCTGTTTTGCCCTCATCCCCCCACCTTTCCCTTGCTTCTCCTCTCCTTCACCTTACCATTTTGTATTCCTATGATTATCATCTTCCTCTTATGCTATTATTTTTCCTCTCCTCTCCTCTCCTCTCCTCAGCAATAACCCAGCATAGTTGTGTTTTCCCATTCCAAATACTGTCACCTTGCATTACCACAGAGGTTCTCCTCACCATCCCTGTGGATTATTTATGTGCACTTGCCTCTATATGTGTGTGCTCCTTTCTCCCTCCACCACCACATGCTCCAAACAGCTGCAAAGAGCTCAGGCATTGATATTCAGGCCCTCCAGGCATTTGGTGCAGAAGATATTTGGTGGAATATTGTGTTTAACGTTTATTTTCTATCTGTATTTATTTATTCTTTAGGTGATGGGATTGAGCAGAAATTCATTCAGTGGTAATATTTACGCCCTGAGGCATTCTTAAGAGTTGTTCTCAGATACTGGAGCAATATTGTGGTCTTTTTTCTTTGTTTGGGACAGTGCTCATCTGGCATCCTGCCTTCAAGCCCTTGTATAATCAAATAACTGTAGCGATAGTAAATATAGCATGTCGTATACGCAGTGGCTGCTGCTTCACTTCCAAATAGCCTTTCTGGCCTTGTGTTTATGTACGCTTTATATTATACTCAACTAGTGTTTGTAGTTTTTATTTCACCAGAGTTATTGTGCCACTTTGTGTGGTCTTGTGAGGTTAGAAAGATTTATCTGACCTATACTGCCCTCCCACCCCCAGGCAGCTATTGTCCAGTCAAAATCGCCCACATATGCTGTGAAAAAAATTCTTAATGAGTGTATCAGATGTAAAAGAAAGCAATCTGGGGCAGAGTGGGAGTAAATGAATCAGAAGGTCTGGGAAATCTACAATTAAAGCTGACTCAGAGTGCGATCACAAATGTTTCCATTTTTAGCTTTTTTGAAATTACTGTATTTTCACTGAGTGTATCTGGAACTTGCTACACAGCTTTTGAAGCCATCCTGCCGAGGTTTCCTGTAGCAGTTCAGCAATACCTCTGGGTTATTCGAACAGTTCTCATTCCCAGGGCATCAAATACTGATGCACATACAGTGAGAGTGAGAATGCCTGCACACCTTAATGAACTGAAGCAAAGCTCTATTCTTGGATTTTACTCAATCAATGATCATTTTAAATAATATAAGACTTTGTCTTTGGTCTCAAGGTCTTCAAGCACGTTTTTGACCGCTAAAATTCATAAGTCCAATAAACTGTTTTAGTGCCTCTGCTGTAACTGCAGATCGTACAGATCAGTATTTCTGTTTGATTTTTCTCCATGCTCTCACAAATGCATGCTCAGTTTTTTATATTAGTTATTTTAATCAGATTTGAAATTATAATGATGTCAAATATATCTCATTATCACTGAAATGAATTTTATTTACAAACAAAATGCATCAAGAGCATTTTATACAGTGCAACCGCAGACTTTTTATAAAAGATATACGTAGCCACCTTGATATCATCGTTGCTTAGTGGGCTGATTTTGTTTGTTTGTTTGTTCGTTTGTTGGCTCCACATTAGCTTTACTGATGATACACTGTTTTTTGCTAGGTTTAGGTAGGTTAGCCCATTAGTGCTTTGCAGATTTTGGATCGATCCTATTACACTAGTATTGATCCAATTCCAATACCAGCCTAGGTATCAATACTATTAATATTTAGATCAATCCGCCCACCTCTAGTGCCCATATTTGGACCAAGTTTGTAAAGCACTAAGGTATCAGACAAAAGCTTGGTCACTTTAAACCAGTGGAAAAACAACTGCTTTTTGCACTTTACAAGCCTGGAAGTTCCCCTTGGGTTTAAGGAGCAAATAAGGCTGTTAGAAATTTTACTATGTCTAGCTAAACCTGTTTGATGTGTTGCTTATGACTGCTCATGTGTCTGTTTTTCTCACTTAAATTATTGTTATTGTAAGAGGAAATAGTTTGTAATAATATTTAGAAATGGTTCTGCTTCTTTTGTAGTATTTCAGCATTTTTATATTTGTTTTATTGATGAACATTAATCTTTTTCTTCTAAAAAAAACATGGTGTTGTAAAAATGTTTTCTTGGATGTTAAAATCTTATTCTAACATTGGTCTTGACTTTGCCCACAAGGAGAACAGTGAATATTTCAGAAGTGATAACATTCATCGATTGCAGGGCTCCGACTGTGACCTCAATATTGATCATTTTAATATGAGAGAAAATGATGTTTCTAGCCTTGTACAGAGGTCCATGTCTATGTTTTGCTTTGTTTGGAAACGTAATATTTTATGGCATGGTATGGATGCAGCTGTCTTGTTTAATAGAAGTGTTTTACAACCACAGTGTCAAATATGAAATATAGCCGCATGCAGAATTAGTCTAGGGAATGCAAAGGCAGTGAAGATGGAGGAATGATGTTATGTAAGTGGAAGAAGAAAAATTCTATTTACAGTTCTATCTTTCCCCAGATGAACATCCAACTTTACCCTTTTCAACAAATTTGATCAGAATCAATCATTTGTTTCCTTATCCCAATTTGACGACTCCGAGCAAGCAAGAGCCCAGTACGTATTATTCATCTGCCTGTAGTCACGTTACACATCAATATGCAATTGTCATCTGGTGCCCGAGGAGGCTGACTTTTGCATCTTGTGGTTATTTTACCATTTCTTTCAACTTTAGTGCTTCTTTGGATATGGCCCGGATGTTATCTAAGAAGCTGCTGACAAAAGTCAGCAAGGACAAACCCGACATTAAACTTTCAGCAGAGGAGAGAAAACACTTCGGCAGTGATTCAGTTTAATGTTGTTCTGTTCGAGCTCTCCTCCAGACATATTTCAGTTAAATTATTCTGTAATAATGTCTCACACACACACACACACACACACACACACACACACACACTGATTCATTGATTATATCATGTCTCCTGCAGTCATGTTTCAGTCAAATGTTCACTCTCTAATAGTGTAGCTGGCCTACTTATGGCCTGATTGAAACCTAATGAAATCTTTTAATGAGCAGTCTCTGTGTGACAGCCTCTGGAGGGCGAGGCTGAATTCACACACCGCTTTGGTTGTGTGTCTGTGCATATAACTCGAGCATACTGCCAGAAGTGAAGTTATTTGTGCACTGATATGTTGTGCATATACGAGCCCCTGAGTGTATGTACGAGCCTGTGTGTGTGTGTGTGTGTGTGTGTGTGTGTGTGTGTGTGTGTGTGTGTGTGTGTGTGTGTAGCTGTATGAGCATCTAGTTTCTTTAAAAGGCCTGTTTTCTGTCACTGAAGCCTGGAAGGGATTCGGAGCAGAGCCAAGAGCCACACAACACCCAAGACAGGATTAGTTCAACTTGAAGAGAATAATTAAAATATATATTTTTTGTCAATTTTAATCTGTTTCTCTCCATCAGCCCTCTTCTCTGCTTTACATGCAACTCGAGTTTAAGATGTTTCTTCCCTCCCCCCATCCACCTCCCCTCCTTTCCTCATCCCCGCTTCCCTGCATGTAATTTTAGTTTTTTAAAATGTTTTCTCTGTCTCCACTTTCCCGTGGAGAGCAGGAGCACATAAGTAAAGAAGCTCTTATCCTCGCGCCGACGAGTAGATAAGAATAGGAATTACAGAGGCATTCACTAGAGAGAGAGAGACGGAGGGGGGAGGTAGTAGAAAGAGAGGGATTGAGTGATCCAGACAGGAGGTAGGGAGGGTAAGAGAAGGTGAGATGGAAACAGAAGGAGAGGTGGAGAGGGGGGGACAACATAGGAGAATACACAGAGCTGCACACAAAGACAGCGACACACGAGCTATGGCGCTTTGGGCTTCCTTGTGAATTTACTGAATTTCTTGTGTCTTTTTTTTTTTACCCCGTTCTGTCTCTCTGCTGGAAGTTTATAGAAGCATGACTGATAACAGGGAACTTCTTAGATGGTTCATTCAAGGACAGGGCCCAGTTTTCATATTGGCACAGAATACACGGATGTGATGAAACTTTCCCTCATGCAATAACAAGCAAATGTCATAGACAGAAATAAAAACAAAGCCGATCATCTCTGAGGTCCCTGCAGACTCTAATGATGAAACTGGCTAATGTAACAACTTCAGCATCATAAAATGTGGCTCCAGATGGGGGGAAAATGCTAATTAATTGAATTTGTTTCAATTTAATTCAATAATCTTATTGTCCCGGAAGGGAAATTTGATGGTTCCTGCCAGTGAATGTGTTTTAGATGTAGCCTCTAGACTCTGCATCTGATTGTAGTTGCTACACATGAACTACCACCCTTTGCAATATGTAATGCTTTTGCTAACCTTAAGGACAAGGAAAGCTCCCTGTGTAACAGAATTCATTATTGTGCTTAGAGTGAAACAAAAGAACAAATGCAACAAATGAAGGCTCCCTTTTTTTATTTTTTATAGTCAAGCCATACAAGCAATGGCGTGAAGAGCACTCAAATGCAAAGCACGGAAGCAGCATGAAAAGTCAACATGATGGTCATTTACTGGCTCCAGCAAGTCCAAACATCAAGTCAAAAAAGAAACGAGAGAAATTCAGAACCACCACAATGTGTGGAGAAGAGGGGCTTAAACAGTAGGCTGTACACTCAACGATTAACAGCAGGTGAAATTAAATCAGACAGACAAAACAGAAATAAAAGACAGTAAAAGAGTTCTAACATCTTTTTTTCCTAATCACTTTTTCTTAACCTCTTTGGAAAACATGAGGTCAAGGAAAGATGTAAAGGGGACTTAGTGCTAGGGAGCAGCGCACCTCTCTCTTCCTGAGTCTAGGGACGACAGATGTCTGACATATTTAAACTACAATGTCCAGAAAATTAAGTACAAAATGCAGTTCTATAGTTTTATAGTTTATGATCTTACTTAATCCCAAAAGTACATAGTTCCCTTTTCTTTAAAATGCCAAACTATTTTATTCTTTATCTATATGCTTTAGTTGGGTCAGGTCATTTGTAGATAGACTATTAAATTGCCCTGGAATACAGGCAATGCACGTTAGTGTCCCACTGACAGGCAGTGACATCGATATAATCTCCAATATTATAGCTTGTGTCTCTGATATGAAATGCTGAGTGTCAAAAATTTCCTTTGGCTCATTTAATTTAAACCTGAGCTCCGGTTATTTGATTTGATTTGTTTATTGATATACACATGATGTAATATAGTCAGAAGTTTTCAAGATAAGCATTGCAGTTAAAATCAACAATGACTTCAACAATTGTGATAATAATGTAAATGTTTTTGTTTTGATTTTTTTAGATGGATAAAAAAAAGCAAAAAAAGGGTGACAGAGATACAGATCACAATCGTGATATTTAGAAAGCACATCACTGACAACAACAATGTTTGTTAAACTATCATAAATGTGAGTTTTAATTAAGTCACCAGTCTCTATTGCCAACTCCTAAAAAGCTCATGTCACAGGAAGCAGCTTTTGTTACTAAAGGCAGCCATATATATTGCAAAGACAGCACATTAAAGATGGATGTAGCCACCGTGGCATCACCTCCTGTGAAGTTCAGGATCTGTTGCAGTCTTATTTTTTTGAGAGACAGTACATGTGAGGATCCAACTAGGAAACCGAGGATACTGCACTGGAGCTACTCTTCTCTCACACGGTAGCTATACTGTAAAAGCATAACCTTCGTCATGTTTTTTTTTTTTCTACTCTGCCATACTACACACTCGAAATCATTGTATATGTAAATCTGGCTCCTTGCTTTAGAAGGTATGCAGGTTTAATGCACTTCATTTCTCAGGCCAACAAGCTTCATATGTTTCATATAAACTCACAAAAGTAATTTTAGGATGTGCTTCAGATCCAGTTAAGAGTCGTGTGGGCCTGGAGACTACCATACAGCAAAATGCAGGGAACACCTCAGACTGTTGCAGGTATAATAGGGTCTTTATTTTTGCTGTTTGCCAAATAGAAAAAAATGAGGTCACATTCACTGGCACAAGCCACCTATTTCCTGTTGTTTCAGCATATCATGCACCTCTCTCCTTTCAAGTGTGCGATTGTGCTGGTTTTTAACCACAATTTTAATGATATATCAATGAAGAAGCTTGGAAATTAGACAGATTATACAGAAGGAGATGTTGCAACAGTGTGAGAGATGCGATTTTAATGGAAAAAAAAAATTTATTTGCGTCTTTTTTTAAATCCCCTCCTATACGAGCACTGATGTGGAGGTCTTGTCTGAATGGTGACATCTATCATTCAGGAGAAAACTGCTACAGGTACTGATGGCCTATGAGCTCGTATAAATGGTACAAAACTGTAATGATGTCACTGTCGGCACACAAAATGATCAGTGTGGCACCCAACCATTTAAAAATTATTTTTACTACACTCCTGTTGATTTTCTTGGGTGGTTCAGTCCCTGGGTTTCATAGAGGTGGCACAACAATGCAACTAAACTGAGTTATCATGGCAACATACCTGGAAGTTTTAACTCATTACATCATTACGTACAACTATAAATAGGAATTTTTTTACATACTTTAATTAAAATTTGTTAATAAAATAACATCTGTGACTGTAACAACAAATTTGCACCTACTTCTTCATGTGACATCAGTGCTTGTTAATGGAATTTCAATCTGATGATCATATGCAAAAGCAGACACACGGCATGAAGAATCAAGCTCCAAACCTGGATATTAATAGGACTATCACCACATGTTCCACTTGTTATCTCCAAGGCACCAGAGAAGCCAGATAAGCCACACAGGTGCATCCGTATTGTTCATAATTTCAGCAGATTTGTAGATTAGACCATTTTTACGCTGCTTGGTAGTCCTATAATTTCTATCCTGTTCCCATCTGAGCATTTTATCTCTAAATCAGACAATCCTAGGACATACATGGGTTAGACATCATAACTGATACCATGTCTATCATGACCTGGGGCAGTTTGCATGCTAGATAAGCCCATAAGTCTGATCTGCCTCTGAAAAAAGAATTTGTTATCCGCGCCTGGAGTCCCTTCAGTTACTATAGAAGCAGATACAGGATAGTGGTTCTTGCACAATATAATGCCACGTGAGTACTGTGAATACTGCTTGTGTGTGTGCGCGTGTGTGTTACTATGATCCATGCTAGCTTTAGTATTATTTTCTAGCAATAAAAAAAAAATAGCATTTGCCAACTACTTCAATATTGCATCAGGTATACTATCATCTCTCTCCATTTCTCTGTTCATCTTTTCACTGTTATATTGATGGGAGGACAATATTAGAGGCACTTCACTAAAGAAGACAAATCTCACTGTTTAATCTCGAAGCAGCCCGGATAGCACAACAACAGCGCTATGAAATAGATGAAGCACATGAAGTATGTGTTTTGGGGGAAATTGTTTACATGTCCTTCCCACCATCTCACACTGTAAAACCACATGTTTACATGGTGTGATCACAACACTTAGTGTATGCTTTCACTATAAATGCCCCCATAGCACTGGGATTAATAATGACCTGCTAAAACCATTCACCTACAGGGCTATGTGTGTATTCATAAAGCTCAGGACTATGGCATCTGTACGTGTTAATACATAATAACAACACATTACCTCCTATAATGTAGGATAATTGTATTTACCACCTGATAGGTTTCTGTTTGTGAATAAATAATGAATATAATGAACTGATCTGATGGCTTAAGGAAAACAGGCATACAAACACGCATTAACACATGCTGTACATGCACCAAATGTTTAAAGATCTCCTTATAACTATGTACTGTATATAGCTAAATATGCACACACTGAATCCTGTTCAAACATTAGTCTTCTTATGTTTGCATTTCTGTTTGCACATTAATCTTGTGCCTGGGTCCAGGTAATATCTTTGGTATGCATGAGCTGCACAGAAAAGGCTGCTTATCAGCCTGTTCTGAAGCTGCAAAAGTGATTAAAAATACATTTTAACCCTAACCCTATCCCAGCTGTCATAAGGCGAGAGGCAGGGTACACCCTGGAGAGGTTGACAAAGGATGATGATGAACAAAATGTATGTCAAAGTAGTAAGTGAATAAAACCAGAATGTGGGTCTATAATTGACAACTAGACCCTTTCTGATCAATATTTGCTATCAAATGGTGTAAAATAATAAGTATAGTATCAGGTCAGCCCTGCATGCATTGGCTAGGTATAATATTTCAGTGTTGGGCTGATCTTCTAAATTACCTTGCAAAGTACCTGCCATATTTTAACAAACACACCTGTGATTCTGCATTTTTAATTCACAAATTCAAATAAAAGTTTGGACAACTCATTAACAAGTTACCCCAAAACTACTTCCATTCCTTGAATACATCTGATACAGCTAAGTTTGAATAAGATAATGGTCTAATATATTTTTATTATAAATGAGAATGTTAATCGCAGATGAAATGTGGGTTAAATGTGTCTGTTGAGCAGTTTCATACAAAAATTAAATTGTTAACCTGACAGCGGGTGCTTAAAAAGCAGCGCATTAATTTGACTGTCCAGGTTTCATCTCCTCTGTGCAGCCTGTGCTACATGATAGATGTTATCATACAGCAGGATGAGTTAAGATGGCATTAATATTTCTGTATTGAAAATCTTTATTAACACTTAAAATATAAAAATGTAATTAATAAATAAACATGATTTGCATATTGTGCAAAGATACATCTAATGAACACCATTTAATGAGACAAATATTTATTTGTGGAGGCCAGATTTGAGTTCACACATCCACATACACGAAGCTTTAAATATGGGCAGAAATCTGTGCCATAATTATGATTCACAAAAAGAGTGAAAAGACGAGAGGTGACATTTTTGTTTAGAACATGTATTATTCCTCGTTCAGTTTGTATCACTCATTTAAACCTGTAGAGACAGACTGCACAGCGTTGGATGGTCACAAACAAAGACTTCTGATTAATTCAAGACTTCTACCAAGTGATGGCTGTTACGCAACAAAACACTGATGTAGGGGGGGTTAAGGGCTTCTCAGAGCTTTTCTGGATTTTATGAGGTGTACTCCACAAAAGAGAAGCAAACACTGTTAGTCTAGCGAGCAAATTCTTTAAAACAATGCAATTGACACTAGAAGAAAAAAGCAATTACTGGTTTGCCTGGAATTTGAAATTCCGTTGACAGTGAACTGTATTATAAGACATTATTCTTTTGTTTTCCAACAAGTATTGGTGGTAATCTTTTGAAACAAACAATAAATATGAAAAAGGGGAAAAAAATGATGTTAAAATCCGCAGGAAGGTTTCAAAGTGACAAGTTATGCAGATAAGTCCCGAATGTGACAATCTGCAAGCAGCCAAATAATCACAAGAGGATTTCAGCCAACATGCCAGGTTCTACATTTTTCCGTGACAAGCAGAGGTTGCCAGAGAGTTGGAGGAGGGCTTGGGTTTTGTTTGTTTGTCCATTTTCAGATATTTCCATACTAATATATATATCACTTTTTGCAGCTACAGCTCAATATGCTTTAATGACCATTTACACTTTACCACCTAAATGTTAACTTAGGATATGCAGTAATTGAAAAACTACACCTGTTTTTATAAACAGTGTCAGTAACCATCTGATGTAGCTTCATGGCCCAGGTTGTATATGTGGTTGTATAATACAATGGGGAAAAAAATTCAAAAGAAAAATTGATATTTACTTGTAAAAATTATTGTTTAGTCCTCGGATAGTAAATGGAGCTGTTGGTTGATCGTGAGGTGAAAATCAATAATGTGTACTTGGTCAGAGTTTTATCGCTGTCACTTGGAAAATGGAGAGTCAGAGGAGTTGAGAAAGGCATAAACTGACACAGAGAAGCCTGAGGCGAGGTTTCAGTTCATGTCTCTGGAGTCTGTTTCCCGTCTCCCTCCTGCCCACTTCTTGCCTGCCCATCACTGTTGAGCTGGGACTGCGTATGACACATGGGCTCCATGTAGACACCCATGATCACATTTACTGAGACTTTTGCACTTTGTTTCAGATATATTCTGCGCCCGAAGGCATTGCTGATCAAACAGGAGATTAAGTCTGCAACAGCACACTGCTCAAGGGCACAGGTTTAGGTGGAGACAATAGGGATATGCCCCTATCAATGCCCAGTCGCTAATGAATTGACCTTAGTGAAAATTTGGTTTGAGAAAAAGGCGACCACTGTTTTCCATTAGTGTCTAGCCCAGAGGTGTCAAACTCATTGCAGTTCATGGACTACATTCAGCCCAACTTGATCTCAAGTGGAATGGACAGGTTAGACCACTGAATAATAACCTGCATGAGGTGAAAACACTCCCCAATATTTCCCTTTCATATCTGATAAAACACAGATTTTAACAGTCTGTATTTCCACAGTCAGCCAGCCTACTGTGTTTACAACAGTTCCTTAGTGTAACCATCATGCTTGAGTTGGGAAAACTGAAAATGGCTCAGACCTCTGCTCCTGGCCCTCTCTTTTGACAGCCATTGCTGGTGTCTATTGTTGAGCAAAATACAGTGAAAAGTCCAAAAACTATTCTCAGAAATTTTCACACCGTGCAAAGCCACAGGTGATCTTTTGTAAGCCTCTTTTCTCTAGCACCTACAGCAGTATTCACAAGTTGCAAACATTGTCTTACAGAAGTTTTCTCTGTGAATTTTTCTCCTAATGTTTTGCAATTTCATTCACAAATATCGTTTATCCGTTCCACCATTAGTGCAATGACCAGATCTTTTATTCAAACAGAGCTAGACACTATTGTCTGGTGAGCTCTTCAGTTCTCGCTCTTGCCTGGTGAGTTTATTGAATTTTAGTATTCCATCAGTATTTCTGATCTATAGAGTCCAAGGCTGTTCATTTGGTTCCTACGGAGCTTGGAAAAGGAAATTGAGTACTTTCAGGTGGAAATTTAAAAAAAAAAAAAAAAAAAAAAAAAAAAAAAAAAGACTAGGACTTTAAATATTTATGTGAATCTTTATGTATATACTTTATCTTTGATCACATAACCAGAGCAGTTAAGGTTCTGGCATGGAAGTGCATCTTCCTCACAAGACCTGTCTTAGCCTTGCTGTGATCGTCCACCTGTTGTGATGCTCTGGGTCAAGGGCGTAGATTTGGCATGGACGGAAGGGACATGTCCCCACCAATATCCAGTGATTATTCAATTGTCCCTACCAATAATTTGATGGCTTCTTGTAAAGAAAAACAAACCCAATAGAAAGAAAACAACGATCTGTCAACGTCTCATTCACCAAGCGGTGCAGAAAGAGTTAAATTACGTTCTCTATTGGAGTCTTGCCTCATGTGAAAAATATGGCCAATGTGATTGGCTGTGCCTTTCAGGGAGCTCTGTTTAGTTTTAGCAGCGGCAAGCCTGCGCTGCGAGGACCTGCAAGGAGGAGAGGAGGATGGCAGCAAAAAGGAAGAACCTGATATAAGAAAGTATTTTTCAAAGAAACCTGTAAGTCACTTAAAGCCAAGTTAACTCATAAAATGTGTCCGTCATAATAATGTTACAGGCTATGCTAGGCTTTGGCCCACATGAGTCTAAAATTGTATGTAACCATGAATAACGTTTTTTTGGAAACTAACTGCACAACAGGCAGCACTATTAGTTCTCTCAGTCTCCCAGAGTAGCATTTCTAATTTTGATTGAAAGTGTCAGAAACAGCAGCCTCGAGTAAACCAGGATATTAGTTTAAAGAGGCTGTTAAAATTATATGTCTAACGTTAAAATGTTGGTGACACAATAATTTCATCCTAGTGGCACTGACATATTCATAGGGTTAATTTTTGAGACAAAATATCATGAGGTAGTCATGATTTTGCAAATATTCCACCTTGTAGTGCACTTTGCACAAATTGTTTTAAAAATGGACTCACCCTACAAACATTACTGATGAGTTAAGATCTGCACAAATTGACAGAAACACTGAAGCAGCTACACATTTTATTCTTATTGTCATGTATGTCCTGTTTGTCAGGTGACAGAAGACCCAACACCAAGCTCAGAGAGCAATGGTGATACAAGATCACAGGTGAAATTGGATGATGACTTGGTGGTTCATGACTGTATTTGAAGCACATGTGTGACTGCATGTATTTGGAATGTCTCACTGTTATTTATCAGGTGACAGACGCAGCTCTGCCATGTTGTAGCTCAGACAGAGGTGAAGAGGCGAGGTCACAGGTGACTGACTGATGATTTGGTGCTATAGATTAACTAATATTTATTATCATGACAATTGTTAGGCTGCTGATGTAAAGTGATTCATTAGTCTATATTTGACAAAGAATCTGAATTGACAAGTCTCACTTTTTATATGGCACAAATCAATGTGTTATTTTATCAGGTGGCAATATGTCCTAATGCAGTCAGAGGGGAAGAGCCAGGGCCAAAGCTGAGGCACGTCAAGCACATAATAATAATTTTGTGGTAATCTTAGATAAGTAGTTTTATGGACAAAAACCACCAGGTCATTCAGAGTTCCCTTAGTGCTAATGTATAAGAGATGTTGGTGTACTATAACTGAAGTAATCTTGTTAAGATAAAGATAACCTTTATTAGTCCCACACGTGGGGAATTTGTTTTGTCACAGCAGAAACTGTACAGAATAGAATAAAATAGTAGAATAAAATATACAATAGGATAAAAATAGAATACAAATGCTATATACAACTGAGTAAAAATACAACTTTGTCAGAAAAAGTATTGCACTTAGTCTTATTGCACATGTGTGGGTTTGTGTGTGTTTGATCAGCTGCAAAAGTCTTTGTTGTGGAGTCTGACAGCAGTGGGGAGGAAAGACCTGCGAAATCTCTGTCCCACATTTAAGTCCTTAAAGTCATATTCTTTTATTGTCTTGACTGTATTTGAAGCTATTTTTATTTTTGTATGATACCTGATTTATATGGAATATGGCTGAAGTAAATTAAAGTCTAAAATACTTAGTCATTTGTTTAATAGTAATTTAACATTATATAATTCACATATAAAACTATGAATTGTAATTTTAAATGGTTTAAAAGCATGTAGAATAGCATATGTAGGCAAGTATATTTCTCCTTTTTTATCAAGAAGCAAAGACAAAAAGGGAAAAAAAAGAAACAGGGCAGGGTTCGGTGGTTGAAACACCCGTCCCCACCAATGCCAAAACCAAATCTACGCCTTTGCTCTGGGTTATTTCATTTCCTCAAACTCCTTAAGCCCTTAAACCATGGCTATATTTCTTTACATTTTCAGCTGTATAAAAACATCCCCAAGTCAGCAGCAGCTCCTCACCTGTGAGGCAAAAATGAGCAACCTTGGATTCTATGAATGAGAGGTAGCGGTGGAAATTCGAAATTCATTAAAGCTCCCTTCGCCGGGCCATAGTGCAACTTAGAAAACAGGTGGAAGAAGTAACAACTTTACTTCTGCCTGATCAAAACTGTATTGCCTGTCAGTAAGTAAATAAACATATGATAATGTGTCAAAGTTGTTACTGAACCGGTCTCAGCTGTGCCACGCCTGGTGACAACCTAAAAATTGCCCCAGGCTGTGAGGCGTCTTTATAATAGACCCTGCTGTTGATTTATGATTATGTTTCCCTCTTCGTATTTTGAAACCAGACAACCAGGGGCCAAAGTGCATTGCCATTCAGTAGCCAAATAGCAGAAACAAGGCAGTGTTGCTTAAAGCATACCCAAAATACATGCATATTATTAATCCACATGGTGACATAATTTCCATGCACCACACTGTGAAAAAAACAATAAATAAAAACTGAAATACGTTTAAAAAAAAAAAAGTTAGAAATACCATTGTTTTCCACAGAATGCACGCCAGCAATACTCAAGTTATTAAAACATGTTCAGGGTGAAAATGCCTAAATAATGTGTAATAGTAATGAGAGAATAATGCTGACTTGTTTATGGGAGTATCCTCGGCTATCCCTTAGCAATAAATTAAACAAATGCATTACCAGATATGTGTAAAATGATACTAATGGCTCAAATGAATAGAAATGGTAAACAAAAATAACAACAACAAAAAAAGGATACATTTTTAATTCCACTTAAGGTGACCTAAGCCAGGATATACACTTATATATTGTAGGTTTGTTCTCATTTTGTGCTTAGATACTGGCAATTTCCTCAACAAGTGCGGAAATTATTAATTAAAGGATCTATTTGTATGGCAGCACGGTAGCACGGTGGCACGGTGGTTAGCACTGTTGCCGCACAGCAAGAAGGTCCTGAGTTCAATTCCACCATCAGGCCGGGGTCTTTCTGTGTGGAGTTTGCATGTTCTCCCCGTGTTTGCGTGGGTTCCCTCCGGGTACTCCGGCTTCCTCCCACTGTTCAAAGACATGCAGCTTGTGGGGATAGGTTAATTGGATAATCGAAATTGTCACTAGGTGTGAATGGTTGTCTGTCCCTGTGTGTTGGCCCTGCGACAGACTGGCGACCTGTCCAGGATGTACCCCGCCTCTCGCCCTATGACAGCTGGGATAGGCTCCAGCGCCCCCCGCGACCCTGAAAAGGATAAGCGGAAGCGAATGGATGGATGGATGGATCTATTTGTATCATATATACTCTTTAACCCTATAAGACCCAACCCATCCAAAAATAGCCAGAAAATTTATTTTTTGATTCTGATTTGTTGGAAATTAGATGTTTAATAAACCTTATAACAAAATCCACAAAAAATGCTATATCGTATGTGTATCATATATTTATTATATATTTTTTGTATTGCATTTGATGCATTGGGAGTTTTTGACATCTTTATGTTCACAACAATGTTTTGTCCATAACATTTTGAAATTATGGCAAGTATTGATCAT
Organism: Oreochromis aureus; assembly: GCF_013358895.1. Classification (NCBI taxonomy): domain Eukaryota; kingdom Metazoa; phylum Chordata; class Actinopteri; order Cichliformes; family Cichlidae; genus Oreochromis; species Oreochromis aureus. Next base: position 5,885,235 of record NC_052960.1, read on the forward strand.
GTCGATGAGATAGAGGTCTCAGAAACTCATGTATCAAATATGATACAATATAGGGCATATAGGGTTAAATCTGTAGTTTTTATGGATGTCAAGTCATTACCTTGTGCAGTAATGCCATGTGTCATAAAACAGCACAGTGACACTGGGTTGCAATGGACTTGAACTAAAAAGCTAACAAGCCATATATGTCATGGTTTCCTTTTGTTCCACCCCTCTTGTCTCTGTGTCACATTCATACAGTATGTGTGAGTCTGTCTCAGTGTTAGTTAAATTTCCAGTTTTATTTAGAGCTAGAGCTTAAGTATAGCCAGGACTGAAGGCGCAAAACATTCAGGAATAACTGAAAATTAAAAGTTATCAAAGAAAACTAAGAACAAAGGAAACCTAAAGCAACCAATCCAAGAGTGCCTAAAAATTAAATAATTTAAAAAATTCAAAAACCAAGATCACTCAGGGATCATCACACTGTTAAACTCTGATCGTCCCTTCTTGGTGAAGCTAATGCATTTAAGGCATTTATTTGATGTAACGAAAAGGAAAGGCAGCAGTTTCAAATGTTCTCTAACAACAAATCCAACTGCCTTGAAGTCACACTTAGAGAAATATTCGTAAATAATATAGTTGAATATTAAGAGGTGCTGGTTTGAAGGTAAATGCAAAGAAAAACAGTAATTTGTGCTTCAGCTTGTCAGCACTTAATAATGCTCCTGTCAGCTCTTGAAGCTCGAGTTTTGTCAGACTCAAAGAATGTTGAGCTTAAGCACGAAACACTGCAATTAACAAATAAAAAAGACATCCTTGGGAAGAAAACACTTTTTATCTAACAAGAAATAAGAAAAGATACAAAACTAACCACTTGAACTACAAGATTGCATGGCAGTTTACGTTTTTGGTTCATCTTGTGAACCTTTATAATTTAGCCATTCTTTAACCATGCTCTTCAAAGGTTACGTTTATCCCTGGAATGGTTTTAAAGTGCTATCAGCTGCTGTGAGGACTTTTTAGACTTCAGCCATGAGTGTAGTCTCACTCCACAAAAAGTAATTTGTAAGTTATTGCTCTATCTGGCAGCACTGATTCATCTCACAGTGCATTACATTTTTCCATTTCACCACCAAAATGGACAAGGATTGGTTCTTCTACAGCAGATTTTCTGGCCTGACTTGAGCTTCCAAGACAACCTTCTTCTCTAGGTGGATACAAATCCCACCTCCTACTCCTGGAATATAAATCTGAACTGTCTTTATGTGTTATGATGAGTCTTTTAGTTTTGTATTTAATGCACTTTCAGAATGACAGTGGAAGGTCCATACTAAATAAAGGGATGGGAGGCACTAATAATAAGTCAACACTGTGGATCAGTTTCCAGTTGAAGCCTTAAGAGCTTTGTAGGACTGGTACTTTGGCCTAATTTCCTAACAGTTCTACAAAGAAAGGAAGATAATTTTCTTGTGAAGATATCTGACTGGACACATACACGGAGTGGCAAGATTTAAACTCCTGTTCATTCGGATTTGATTTTTGTCTTTGTAAAATATATTTTACCTATTTGTCTGACATTAAAAGGGAATGGCGTTAATCTTCTCAATAACGTATGAAAGAGGTAGGTTCACAGTGTTCTGTGGCTTTTTAAAGTATCTATCCGAGTACAGCAGACATAATAAATAAGTTACATAACTGCTCTAAGAAAGCAAATAACATGGGCTTATTTTTAAAACAACTGAAACTTCAAATGTTATCAGAAATATTATTAGGTTCAACTTAAGAGATAGGCATACTCTATCGGCTTTAAATGGAAAGCTTCAGAAACCCTCACTCTCCAACACCTTTCTTTTGAGGGCTAGGCTTGGATTAAGGCGATCCGTGTCTGAGCATTTCTGTAACTTTCCAAAGACGACAGTGTGACATTCACACCCACTTCACACTGTGACTGCCTTGTTATGTGTCGGCAAGAAGGTGGTTTAAAACTTCTCTCCCTCTGGCTCTTTTAAGGCATTTCTGTAACACCAATTTGTGGCTTTTCATGTGCACCGCTGTCATTTCTTCCAAGGGGAAAATTTCTCTTAATGTGCGCAATTATTGTTCAATTACATTCCCTGCCTCTTTTTGAAAGTTAGCTTTTTGTTACATTTTGAAGTGTGTCTTTTCGGAAGTGACTTTACAGGCATGGTTACGCAGCACATTTGTACCACCTGTGTCAATCTGTATTAATCAAACACAACCAAATATACTTTTGTGCCGGTCATTATTAGTTGCCCATGGTTATTACTTTTTCTAAGTCTTGAGATACCCCTCATTTCTTATTATTTTTAAAAAAAATTAGCAATTGTTTTTCAGGATTTCTGAAGGTCATAAACACTAATCCGAATAAATTTGAAAACAGTGTTTTCGTCTAAAAACGCTCCGCGTCCACACTATCGTTTTCAAGCGTTTCCGAACAGTTGTTCATCCACACTGAAACAATCGAAAACGCTACATTCCTGTATTGCGCATGGGTGAAACGTAAGACCATTTAAAAAAACTCAGTGCTTTTCCTCGACATTTTGCAGCGATGTTTCAAAGAGCCAGAAAGTAAATAAATGGCAGACAGAAGTGACGCAGGTTGAATCGACTGACAATGAGGTGGAGTTGTTTCTGCGATTAACACAAAAGTACAAAGTTGCAAAAGTGAGTGAGAATTACATAATTTGAAGAAAAGCTATCTGAAGCATGTACAAACTGATATTAATCTTTAATAGGGCTGTCAAAATTGAGAGCAAACAAAACAACTGCTCTATAATGCCCTGCGTAATCTTAGTTTAATTGGTCACATGACTGTAACACATGACTAAAATACATCATCGTTTTCGAAAAGGCTCCAGGTTCTCGGTCCACTCTGCGACACAAAAACAGCGTTTCCAAATGTATCCGCTTTGGAGAGGGTTTTCAAAGAGCTCAGTTTTCCTTGACCAAAAACATTGTCTCCGTGTGGACGGAAGGCCAAAACAGAGAGAAAAAGATGTGTTTTCAAATGAAAATGTATTATTGAAGACATGGCCAGAGATGCATCTAGTCTCAGCAGAAATGGTCACAGTTCAAGGGTGTCAAAACACCATGCTTAAGGAAGGGAAACAGGGAGAATAGGCAGAGGTATGCCAAATTGCAAAAGAACTGGAGTTCTTTTGTGGTGTTATTAATCCAAATGTGTGACTTTTGGTTCAAGTCATTGTCAATATGTAGCGTTGGCCAGGAGAGAGGTACAACAATGGATGTCTATAGCTCTGACATGGTTTGGGGTTTTATTTCAACCACAGGTGTTGGAGATCTTGGTAAAATTGATGGAATTTTGAATACAGAAAAGCACATTAAGATTTGATCCACCATACAATAACATCTGGAAAGCATGTGATTGGAAACAGCTTAATTTTTCAGCATGATAATGATCTCAAACACTAAGATCACAAGCCTAAGAGAGCCAACAACTTCCAATACTGCACACCAGGCTGTGTTGCAGTATAAAGGTGGACATACCAAATACTGATTTCAAAGTCATTAGAATTGTACAAGCTCTGTTTATGCTTATTATACTGTTTCAATAAATCAGTGCACTTCTTTCCCATTCTCCTATTAAAATATAATGAAATGAGGAAGAGGTCAAGATTTTGCATATTACTGTGGCCATCTGAGTAGCGACATGGGCGACTGGCCCTGTCATCTGGCCTGGGCCATCTTGGTGCAGTTCAAGTGCAACGAATTTACTAATCTCCAAACAGAAACATCTAAACAGTAACATGCATGGCCCAGCTCTCAGGTTTGGGCATTTTTGACAAAAAGCAGGCAATTCTTTTAATAGATAGATAGATTCAGGGTAAAAATAGTCCCTTATGCCAAACTCCCCTCTTTCATGACCAACCAGGTCCCACTTGAGTTTGATATTTATAAGGATGCAGGACTGACACACAATGCAGGTTTGAAAAGCTGATGTTTATGGAAGTAAGAACTCAACTGATGTCACAAGACACAACACACAGGGGGGGAAAGACATTGTCTTCATTGAATGAATTTAGAATGAGATTCAGTGTGTGCGTGTCTATACAAAAAAGTAAGTGTCTGTGTGCACATGTGTGTCCAAGAATGAGACAGAGAAAAGCAAAGGTAGAGTGCATTTATGTGTGTGAGAAGGAGGATAGTAGAGAGGGTGAAATCATTAATTCCTGGCATTGAGGATGGGAAGCTAAGCCACTGAGGACACACACACACACACACACACACACACACACACACACACACTTTTTTGCAGATCAACAGTGCCACCTAGGTCTAAAGTATAGAATTGTATCTGTTGAGTCATATCTGCAAGAAATATTCCAACTGCACCTCCATCCAGATCTCTACATATATTAGGTTTCTTTTCTAGTTGATATCCTTGCATGCTAATGAAGCTATCATCATTTTTATAATGACATCCAGCAAGGCCCTAAAGGCACACAGGAAGTGAAGGGAAAGACCACAGTTCCATCACCTAATTGATGAAGACATCAGTCTGTCCTCTGAGGGGAGTTTGACATTACATTCGAAACTCAGTCGCAGCAACCAGGGGAGATAGGCAGCATTGATGAGTATACACCGTGTTTGAGGGGACCGGTTTTGATCAGATACTATGCTTTCAATTCCTATCACATTTCTCCTTTTGGAGAAATAATCTTCCAAACTATGGCTATTATGTTAATGGCTTTCAAACTACACTTTGTCTGGATAGTACTTTGTCTGCAATGCCCTGCCAGCAGTCTTTTCTCTGGATAACTCAGGTCCCTGGGTTAAATGGACACACAAAACTTCCACTACAATAAGGTGATTATTCCAGCAGGGCAGCAGGGATTCCAGCTGAGTTTAAGCATCTTTAAGCTTCCCTGTGGAGACATTCTGAGACTTGCATTGAATCCCAAGCTGTGACTTCAAAAGCCACTAGAACTTCTACTACAGTGATTACGCTGGGTGGCAAGCAGTCGTCAGATATGTGAGTATTTATGATCACTGACATGTATATATTAGTACAAATGAGATATTTAGTGTTTCTGTCATTCAGACATAGATAACTTTATTCAGGCATTCCAAAAGCTTCAGGCCAATTTAATTCATTTTTTTTTTTTTCCATTTTACCTTCTTTCCAGTTTAGGGAATTGCATGGATCTGGCTTTAAACTGGGCACCATCTCTGCAGCAGTTGACAAGGGTTTTAAGTCGGTCTGTGGAGTCTAAATCTAACAAGGGATGGAAATTTCAAGTTGTGGGTGGAACTCAGGCTGAAAAAATAAATCAAAAGGTGTTGAAAGATTCCAGGTAGAGTGTGGTAGAGGGTTTGTTGCAGCATTTTGAATTTAGATGGATAATTTTCCTAAAAATGTGTAGTTGTCACAGCAGGGTTTGCCGGTGCATTAGGTACAGGACCCAAAAGCAGATGCAGAGAGGTACAGCTAGTTTCAACACAAAGTGAGCCTTTACTTGGGCTGAAGGCAGTTGCAAACTATGAACAACTATGAAGAAATTATGAAAAACTATGACTGACTTTAAACACTGTGGAGCATAAAACAGACGACCTGACAATGAGTGAACAGAAACACACAGACTAAATACACACAAGGTGTGATTAGGGGAAGTGAAAACACATGAGGAAACAGCTGATACACATGAACCTAATGACTCTACTGGGAAGAGAAAATAAATACAATGACAACTGCACAGTAGGCTCCTCCAAAATAAAACAGGAAACATGAGACATAGAAATGACAACAGAAGCTTGACAACAGGGAACACACAGACCTAAAACACATAACAAACTAGACAAGAAACAAAACACAAAAACTCATGAGACAGATGATAATAATGGCAACTCAAAACTCAACTAAACCCTAAATAAGAATAACAAAAGAACTTATCATCACAACTTTAACATAAGCGACTCAAAAATACAAAATAAAGCACAAAACGCTGAGTCAGTGACCCATCCCGTGACAGTAGTCTGTGAATAAGTTCTTCCATTGTTTGAGCTCAAGTTCATGGTGACAGTTCTGGGGTGGAAGTTAGAGACACAAGGAATAATCTGTTGTTTAGTTTGTTCAGATGGGTTGTTGATGTGTCTCCTAGTAGACAGTGGGGTGTTCCAGCCGAGGAAGCATGCCTATCCTCCCACTATTCCCGTCTACTTTCTTCATCTTCCTGACTGTCCCCCCGTTGTCTTTGCTAACCTCTTTGAATACTTTGCTGTATTTCCTCAATTCACCACCAAGTCATTTTGTCCTATTTCCTCTATCCAGAGAAAACACCAGATACCTTCTTGGTAGTTTTCTTCACCACTTCAGTCCTCTGGTATCTCTTCACCACCACTCAGAATTTCTACCCGATGTCTGTTCTTCCTTCTTCAACTTCAACTGTTTAATCTTTGCCTCTGCCTTCACTGACTTCTTCTTGATTTCTAAAACCATCCTACCAGCTGATGCTGCCTAGCTACATGCAGGCTCCTGCATACGCCTTCCTTTACTCTTACACATCAACACCACTCTATGTTCCTACCTCTTCTTGGCGTACTTGTTAACCACAGTCATTTCAGTTTTTTTCCACAAAATTCACTAATCTATCCTTCCACATTCATCTCTTTAACATATCTACCCAACACCTTCCTTTTCCCTCTATTCCCTTCACCTGTTTGTCCATTGAAGTCTTCTCCACTCACTTCTGAGGATACTCTGTAGCTTCCTCAGGAATTCCTCCTTCTCTTCTAACTGACATCAGAATTTGTCCAGCTTCAAACTCATGATCCTGCACATTCCCAGCATTTACATACTCTTCCTTCAAGATTACGCCGACTCAGTTTCTCTCCCTATCTACACCATAGGCAAACAGTTTGTATCAGTCTCCGTAGCTGTACATACAAAATACCTACTTTCCTTCTCACCATCACAGCAGCCAGCTCTCTTCTTTTATCAGTCATATTTCATACAGGACTGGACATTTAAGCATGAAGATGTGCTGGTTCAAATAATGTCTTGAAAAAAAATAATTGATTTGCTACTGTAACTGCTATCGGTGAAATATACAATAACAATACCTACACAGTGAAGACAAAGAAGAAAGTTTTGGTTGTTTTATTCTAATATCAAATTATCAAAATATGCATTTAAACCACCTACTGGGAGAATCTCAATGTCAAAAACATGGTGCTATGATATGCACGCTCCAAGATGCATTTGTCATGAGGTGTACTACAGCATGCAGCTACTTATTTGTAAACAGTGTGAAAATGCATGCTAATTGGTTGGGAAACGGATGATGCTGTTTTGTAGTATACACACACACACACACACACACACACACACACACACACACACACACACACACACACAGATGCTGCCTGTTAGAGAAATCACACCATTAAATATGATTGACCTCACTCTGATGAATATAAATTTAATAGTACACTGACCTTCTTCAAACGTATGTGTCTGAAGCGCTAAAGCGACTTTAGCTTATTTAGCAGTTAATCCAGTACAGACTGTACTATAAATCCTCTTTCTGCATATGTAGCTGTCTCACACACACACATTAAATTAATTACCGTGCCCAAATCCCAAACTCAATCCATGCTCTGCATTTCTTCCTAATCCCCAAACCTACAGCTTTGTTGAATGCAGGGGTCAGCCTATACTTAAATCCATCAATGGAGTGAATATTGAATGGGTTCTCTTCTATGAATAACTGCCTGAGTCACTTTTTACACATTCAGTGAATGTGTGCGTGTAGGTTTATGGTAGCTAATTCAGGGGACTTTGGCCCAAACAGCCCAGGCGACTACTTAATATGAGCCTGTTGAGCGGAGGCCGACACTGTGGTGACCTTTACAAGTGTAAAAGTAGGAGGAGACAGTGGAGAGACCAATTAATGTGCAAAATAAATTTTCATGTGGCAAAATAAATCCCCCAGGTTAACAGTGCAATAAATCAGACTCAGTGGGCTGAAAGAAGCTTTAGAAACTTAAAAAAAAAGTCAGATTTTTTTTTTAGTGGGGGGCTGTCTTTTGTGTATATATATATATATATATATATTTATATATACACAGTTGCCTTGGGAGCTATTCAGACCTCTTGTTGCGGGTTCCATTCTCTAGGGCAGGAAATACCGTGGTATCTCGTACTTCTCATGGAGGAATAAACCACATACACGTTGTTCGAGTTTTACATCCGAGGCACACGCCTTCCTTTGCGCCATCTTTTATTGACCACACACTTCCGTATTTATACCTTTCAGATTAAGAGCACATGCATATTTGATAGGGCAACACCCCCACTTGCTCTTAACACTGTACATTACACATTTACATGATATACATACTTACATAACATTCACAGATTAACATTTATGTTCCAAACAAACCATGCGTAAACTTATCCATTTTCACTTTACTTACAGACTTAGTCATGATGTCTGCTACCATGTCTTCTGTTGCACAATATTCAACTTGTACTTCCTTCTCAGTTATAGCAGACCTAATAAAATGATACTTGACATCAATATGTTTACATCTTTGACGGTTTATAGGATTTTTGGACAATGCAATTGCACCTTGATTATCTGCAAAAACAGTAACTGGTGAATAGTGCCTTTTCATGTCCATGCCATTAAGTAGCTGTGAGAGGTATAAGCTTTCTTGTACTGTGGCGGCCATCGCCATGTACTCTGCCTCGCACGTTGACAAAGCTACTGTAGCTTGCTTCCTGGTTTTCCAGCAAATGACTGGCCCATTTTTGGATAGTACAAAACAATAACCCGTTGTACTTCTCCTGTCACTCAAATCTGTGGCCCAATCTGCATCGCTGTATGCTATAAGATTTAGGTTTCCTTCTGTCCTTTTATAGCACAGCTCTTTGTTTAGTGTCCCCTTAAGGTAACGTCACACATGTTTTGCTGCTGTCCAATGATGCTCTTTTGGCTCAGACAGAGATTGTGACAGTTTACTCACTATCCAACTCAAATCTGGTCTTGTACATGTCATTAAGTAAATCAAACTGCCCACCAATTCTCTATATTTTCCTGAATCAACTGATTCACCATGTGCATCAAAGTCATTTTTGAGTTCACAAGGAGTAAAACGTGGCTTACAGTCAGACATTTTAAACTTTTCCAGGACTTTTGTGACGTACCGTGTCTGGTTTAGTCTTATCTCATGGTTCTCTTGTATACAGTCAATACCCAAGAAATGTTTGAGCTCACCAAGATCCTTCATCTTAAATTTCTCATTCAACATTTGTTTCACGTTTCCAATAGCATCTTCACTGTTGGCAGCTATGATTACATCATCAACCCAAATGATAAGAATCACTGTCTCACTCACTGTCTGTCTGGAATATACACAATGGTCTACAGGATTTTGTTTGTAACCTTTTTTTCACATAAATGGTCATGTAACATCTTATTCCAGTTCCTGCCAGATTGTTTCAAACCATATAGTGATTTGTTTAGTTTGCAGACCAGTTTTTCACCTGTGTCTGATTTTACTTCAAAACCTTCTGGTTGCTGCATATACACCTCACAATCGATTGGGCGTGCAAATAAGCAGTCTTCACATCCATTTGATGGAGTGTAAAGTTGTACTGTACTGCTAATTGCATCAGAATACGCACCGATGTCATATCTGCAGTCGGCGAAAAGGTTTCTTTGTAATCAATGCCTTGAACTTGGCTATAGCCTTTAGCAACATATCTTGCTTTAAATGTTTTAGTCCGATTCGGGTTCTCTTTTATCACATACACCCATCTCCCTCCCACTGCATTTTTACCTTCTGGTAGCGTGGTTAGAGTGAATGTATTATTGTCTTTCAAAGATCTCATTTCATCTTCCATAGCGTCTGACCAACACTTAGAGTTCGATGACTGCATAGCTTCTTCAAATGTCTTTGGTATGTTATACATCACCCTGTAACAATAATCTACAGTCAGCGATGTTTGGTCTTCTTCTGCAGTTTGGACATAGTCTTTCAGGTAATCTGGCCTTCTCCTGTTTCGTTTAGGATATCGTTCAGACTCTGTTCTGTCACTCTGTTTGTCTGAGTTTTGTGTGTCATTTATGCCATTGTCCTGAATACCACTTTCAGGTTCAAGGATCATACTTTCATTTGATCTCTGGTCATTCCCTGTTTTGTCCATTCTAGCGGGTACTGCAAAATGTCCCTGGAGTCAAATCATTATCTCCATCGTCATCATCCTGAATAGTCTGGGTTTGGTGCTCAACTACACTTTTAGTGAGGAACTTGACCAACCTATGTCTAAGAACTCGTCCTGTTTTAGGGTAGTAGATTAGATACGACGGACTGTTTTTATCGTAACCCACAAAAACCCCTTCGTCACATCTCGCATCTAACTTCTTTTTGTTGTGCCCGTAACCGTAGCAAACTGATCCAAAAATCCCCATCCTAGACATGTCTGGCTTCTTTCCTGTCAGCATGTAATAAGGGGTTTGCTTTGTGCGTCTGACGTAACACCTATTACAATTACTGCGGCAGCCATAACAGCATAAGTCCATAATCTCTTTGGCAGGTTACTTTCAATCAACATACACCGTGCCATCTCAAAAAGTGTTCGCCATTGTCTCTCGGCAGTCCCATTCTGATGAGGCGAATACGGCGCTGATGTCTCATGCTTTATCATGTTTTTATTTAACAATGTCTGAAACTCTTTAGATGTAAATTCAGTTCCATTGTCTGATCTAATTCTCTTTACCTGCCCATAGGGGGCGACGTCTGCCAAAAATCTTTCAGTTGCTTTTACAGTGTCACTTTTAGCCTTTAAAAAGTACACAAACATTGTGCCTGAGTAATCATCAGTAAATGCTAACGTGTACCTGAACCCGTCTTTAGCTTCTGGTTCTATTGGTCCAGCCAAGTCAGTGTGCACTAGCTCTAATGCTTCTTCTGCTCTTTCATCAGGCTCTCTATTCCTGGTTTGGATAAATTTCCCTTTTATACACACTTCACAGTCTTGATCAGTGGCGGTCCTAGCCTGTTTGGCGCCCCGGGCGAACACTCCCTCTGGCGCCCCCCCCCCCCACACACACACACACACACACATAAAACATATTAAGGATTATACATTAACATAAAACTGTTGTCAGAACCATACTGAATTTCACCAGAGAAACACACGTACACACACACACACACACACACACACACGTACACACATATGAAGAGAGAGAGAGTATGCATTGTATGCAAACGGCTACCAAACAGCCATCAAAATTCGTCATACAATGAGAACAGGACAAATCAACAAATGACAATGACTAATTAATATTAAAATCTGTAACATAATGTATTGTTTGGAGTTTAGTCTGTTACTGTTACTATTTTTACCATTTCTTCTTGGAGCAACTGTAACCCACATAATTTCCTTAGGGATTAATATTAAAGTATTCTGATTATGAGTGTTTCAGGATGACCTGCCATTATCCAATGACACATCTGCTTACCTGTATATTTTTCTCGTTTCTCCTCCTCTTCTTTTCTCTTTTTTCTAAACTGAGCACCTGATGGCTTTGAACTTTTCTTGTCCATCTTCCATTTGTTTTAATTTTGCACTCCAGTATGAACACAAATCCCCCAACTCGAGGATCACCACAACATAACCTAACAGACCTACACCTTAGTTCACAGATTCACTTTGTATAGGGTTTATTTGTGGGATTTCACACAACCCAGGATTCAAATCATGAATACATAATGGGCTTGGATTTACAACATTATGAATGAAATGTGCTCTATCTGGAAGCAGCCGGCCCCCTCCCTGTCGACAGGTTGTGTGTGAGATCATCAAACTGTAAATTATAAATTATAAATTGTTATTGATCCCTTTACCCCGAGTCCTAAAGTGTATATTTATTTTCTTACTCTTCTTATATTTATTGTTTGTTTACTTGCACTGCTGTAACTGGAGCCTCATCGTCTCGATACTGGACTGTATGTAGCGGAGATGACAATAAAGTTTACTTTGACTTCAGCAGCGAGCAGGCGCACCGAGGGCTCTCGCGATCACTTTTCGCGTATTGAATTTCGAAAAAAACACCAGTGCAAATTATAAGTCTGTATCATAATGTCTGGTGTTTTCGTGTTTGTTGGTTTGTTTTTATTTTGTTTTATTTTGCGAGTTGATTATTAGATGCTGCTCCAGCCAGCCAGAGAATCCCCCGCCGCCCCGCCCTCTCCTCCCTGTGCCGCAAGCAGCAGGCGCACCTCGCAAACGGACAGCAAATGGGCGATAGAAAACCGATCGGTGCCTATGCCATTCCCAATATGCGCTGGCTGATGTCGGGGCAGCATGAGTACGAGCAATTTTTTTTTTTTTTTTTTTTTTTTTTTTTTTTTTTGCCGATGCCCGTGATGCCGCCCCCCACCACGATGCCGCCCCGGGCAACCGCCCGTGTCGCCCGTATCTAAAACCGCTACTGGTCTTGATAATGTTTAGCTTTACCTTTTATTTTCATACCCTCGGTAATGTTCTCTAGTTTAACCAAGTCTTCATAGTTACAGTGGCCGAGGATTTTGTGCCAAGTCTCTACATCATGACAGCCATTGCATTCGTCGTTGTCAACATGATGATCAGATGTAACACTGTTCAAATAGTATAGGCGTTCATATTCACTTATCTGAAACCTTGTCCCGTTCTTATGGATAAGCTGGTTGCAGCCCTTCTTGAAGGTTACTGAGGCTCCTTTGGCCGTCGCCGCCTGGACCGAGAAGATATCTTGCGGGTAAGAGGGAATGTAAAGTGCCCCCTCCAGTGTCGCCTTCACCTTTCGTCCCTCGCTGTCTTGTAGATAGACCTCCACATCTCCCCTCTTCAGTGCGACCCCACTCGTCCTCGTCCCGTCAGCTAACTCCATGAAGTGTCTTCCAGGTGTGAACGTCTCATCAAAACTTTTGAATCTTTCAAGCCGTTCTCCATACACGTAACCCACAGTGACAAAGCAATGACATTTAGTGAATTTAAAGCTAAATTAAGAAGCTATGAGAGCACCGAAAAGGCCACATGTTCTGAAGATAATGTGATGAAGGCAAATAACTGGAAGAAAGAGAGAGACAATGCAGAAATCATATGTTACAACTGTGAGAAAAAGGGTCATATAGCACGTGAGTGTTACACAAAGGCCGAAAGGAAAGAACAAAAAGAGAAGCAGTGGTGCGGTTACTGCAAAAGCTCAACGCATAAGGACAGCGACTGTCGCCGACACCTCTCACCTTTTTGCACTTTATTGTGTTGTATATTTAATGTTATCCAATTTGGGGCTTGCAGAGGTCTCAGCTGGACAGGGTGCCAGTCTCTCACAGGGGTATGGTAATGAAAAGCAGAGCAGCTGATTGCTAACCCTGCTGTCTTTAACATTTGCATTCTCACATGCGCCTCGATTGGGAAGTATATTTTTTAAAGCCCATCAGTCCAGTTTTATGTGCAAAACGGCAAAGTTAATGGTAAACCTTTGCCAGGTGTGACTTTAAAAGCTACAAAGTTAAAGGAAAAGAAGATATTAATGTGGTGGTTTATTATTTGGCTGCTCCTTAATATTTATTCATGAGATTTCAAGCATTTATGCAAGTTACAAGAGCCTGGAAAAACAGCACACCCACTGATTTAATAAAAATTATGGAGTAACTGACTCACGAAATAGGAAATATCAAAGCTGCATTTGAGAAAAGGTGAACTTTCTATGATGTAAAATTTTAAGGTTAATTACTACATTGTCCCTTCTCTTGATGGAAGTTAGTAATTATGTTTCTGAATAACTACTTTTGATAATTCCCATGCACAGATACAAAAACTATTGTGGCCTTTTTTATAAATCCCTCCTCCCCTCTTTTAATCCATACTTTTTCTCTCCTGTAGGACTTTTTAAGTTAATTATGCTGCTCTTAATTATTTAACAGTCCTCTATGAATTTTAAATTTCAGACAGCAGTGGTACACATGTGGAAAAAATATAAAGTATAAAAGAAAAAAGACATAGCTGGTTGTTGAAGGGCTTTCACGAAGCTGTGTATTGAGTTTTTTTCCTCATAAATGAATGTCTGGAGTCTTGTTCATCACACTGCTTATAGATCAAACCAAGTTACTATTATTATGATTCGTCTCACATTGAAGTGGTCAGCTGTAACGACAAAAAGGCTGGTTTGATTAAATGGCAGTGTTTATCGAAGCAGAACAAAGATGAGAAAATCTGTCATGTAATTGATTTTTTTTTAAATATTTTCTAATGAAAATGTTGGAAATCACTTCAATACAAGTGATGAAAGCTAATGAAGTACTTGGCTGTGGAATAAAATCAATAAACCACATGAAGAGTCGTTATACAATATAGTGATAAGCTTTTATACTAATGCAAGATAATTAACACGTTTAAAGGTTTTCCTCAGGCAGCATTGGAGCCTTGAAATTAGCTGTTTTTTCTTGAATGTTGTACACAGCTGTATCATGCTGTTCCATTTATTTGCACCCTATTGATTTGCACCCACCAAGCAATTAATCCATTTTCACCCCTTGTACCGACATGGCTTCCAACCTTTTTAATTTTATTTTCCAGTCAATTCCCTGGTCAATATTCTGATTTATTTAAAAGCAATAAATTACTTGTTTATGCAGCTTATTTGCCTAAATGTACCAGACAGAAATTTGTAAATGTATCAATAGAATTTAATGGAAATCCATTTCAATTAACATATTACTGTCTGTATTAGTGTCTGGACCAACAGGCCAAAACTGCTGCCATCACAAAAACCAAAGGTGGTCTCAGACAGAAAGTATGAATATATAAACTTTATGACCTTTAGAAAACCTAGAAAACCTAGGAAGTGCCGTTCCATTAGTTTAGTTAATTCCATTCATGTCTGGGGAGCTAGCAGGTGTGCATGCTTTCCACAGGCTTCTACTGAAAAGCATCTAATGTGCTTCTCTGCATGTTTGCCACATATTAGGGCTTTCTTGTAAACTGCTACCCAGTTTTAAAACCATAGATTTAGCATTTAGGTTAGTGAGCACAAAATATTAAACATAAACCAAATAACTAGTTTTAGTCTGATGGTCACCAGAGTGACTCGGATTCCCGGCCGTAGGCCAGCATGTTTCCCCTAGAACCACAGCAAAGAAAAAAGGTTTAGTATAATAATCATCATGATCAAGCACGGTGTATACAATTTGATGTATACTTTTTAAATCTTTTTTTCTTAGAGTAACAAAAACTTTTTCAAACTCAAGGGAAACACACTTTCTGTGAGGCATCAGTGCTGACCACCAGTGTCGGGGTTGTTACTCAAAGTAATGTATTATGCTTTAGATTAGTCAAATAATCCCTGGAGAGTCATTTGTTACACTATTCATTACATTACTTTTGTATTAATCTGTAACATGTCTTGAAATGCATTGTGACATAATTACCAGTTAACAAGATAAACCTTTGACTACAGCCCCTCACAAATAAACCTCTAACCTAGTGTATGTACACAAAGCCTACATCAAAGTTAAAGACCAGCTCAGATAAACACCACACAGTGATTTCACTTACAAAAGGTTAATAAGAAAGGATACAATGTTCCAAGCCTTTCTTTATATTTTCCTGGGTAACATTCAAACATGGAAATGCAGCATATAAGGCAAAAACTGAGTTTCTACAATTTTAACAAGCATAAATGTCAATATTTGGTACGTTCATCCGTATTCTTCAACACAACCTGAAGTCTCTAAGGCAGCTTTCTTGTAATTTCTCTCTGTAGTCTTCAGGAATAGTTCTCCGGGCTTCTTGGAGGGCATCAAGGATGTTCAAAGCTCTTCTGTGGATGTTGGCTGCTTATAGATCATCCCACACTGCTTCATTAATGTTGAGGTCCAAGCTCTGGGGAGGCCAATCCATGACTGATAATGTTCCAGATATGCTTTTACTACACTGGCGGTGTGTTTGGGATCATTGTGATGCTGAAAAAGCTGTTGCTAATCAGATGCTTTTCAGATGGTATTGCTTTGATTCCCTTCTCTCACACGATGATCCCACCCCATCATTTGGGCTCATCACTGTGATTCAGCATGGGTCAACTGAAGGGCCAGATGCATCTCTCAGCTCATGTGTCAGGCCTTTGCTGGATTTTTACCGTTCCTCTGCCATAGATAGCTTTTTGGGCCTATCATTTGTTTTGTCCTCCACTTGTCCAGTTTCATCACACAGAATAAAAGTAATTATGATATTTCCACTCATTAAAAGCTGTGGACCACTTCACCTCCTGGAAACTGACATCGCGTGATTCCAGTGTCATACACCAATGCCCAACACTGCTGACCACTGACCCATGGATGGACACCAGTTTAAAAAGCAGAATAAAGGAAGAGCAGACTGCATCTGTTTCAGTTAGAAAAGTCATTCTGCTGTAGACTTTCCATCATCAAAGCTTTGTGTACTTTCTTTCAACATTTTCTTTTATGTAAGGTACTGCACACATTTTCCTGGGATGTACATAGAAAAAAAAGAGCAGGTAAATTTTGAATAAAAGAACACTCTTCTGTTTAAAAGCTTGTATAAAAGTCCAATAACAGACAGCAAACAACACATCATCGCTAAATTAAATCTTAGACAATGCCATGGTGAATGTTAAGTTCTATTATAGAGGCTATCATGTATTGCTTTAATGTTTAGAGGGAAATGGCTAGCAGAGATACTTCTGTATGAACCACTCTGGCTGTAAGCCTCTGAAGCAGGGATGTCAAACTCATTTTACATCATGAGCCAAATACAACCCGCTTTTTATCTTGACCAAGGAAACTACCCTTTCTATTGGTATACAGAAATTTAAACTACACATTTAATCAATGAGGTATTTCAAAATAGGAAAAATAATAATAATAATAAATAAGCATAATTTTAACAGTACATCTTGCTTTTTCTACATGATATAGAAATGCTGCTGTAGTAAATAAAAGAAATCTGTCAGTATGACTCTTTGGGTTAATGTGTAAAACACAGAAATCAATAACTTAGATTATTGTAATGTAAATAGCCACAGCAGGAAGTCTTATTAGTAGGAAAGCAGTAAAAAAAAAAAAAAGTCAAAATACAGTTAAAATTCAAAAATGTATGTCCTTCTTTACAATTTTCAAAACCATTGAGCGGACTAGATTGGAGGATTTGTCGGGCTTATTCTGGCCTCTGAGCCTTATGTTTGACACCTCTGCTGTACCGAATGATTTGCTATCTGAGGCTTGGGGTAGATTGATGACTGAATCCAGAGGGAACCTAGAATCTCTTCACTGTCCATTGATTGCAGACCTAATCAATCATATGACGAGACATTGTTTACTCTCTGTGATACCTGTAATTAGAGAAAAACAGCTAAAAACACAGTGATCACTACAAAACTGATTTAAAACAAAAGAACGTTCCACTAGTTACCAACATATAAGTAGAAATTTCAGTCAGTCTTACATCAGCTTACAGCTGCAAAGTAATTAGAACTGTGGTAGATCTCATCTAAACAATTTCCTTCCAGTATTCCCCTGTGTTTTTGTCAGAGATGATGACAGTAAAGTAAGGAAGAAATTGGACATAAGGGAAATGTAATGGAAAGCACCTAAAAAGAAAAAATCCTCAAATCAAAGAGATGCATTATGTTCGTCGCAGCCATCTTGCAGGATTTTATTTGAACGTGGATTCCCACCACATGCTGCACACTGAAAGAGTATAAGTGCTGACATCCCTTGAGGGATTCCTAGTTCTGGACAATTTACTTCAACAAAAATTTGCTCAAGTGCTCAAGTGCTTTATGGATTCCTCTGTAGAGAAACATAAAAGAATAAAAACGTGTCATACAGATGTAGCTTTTAAGAAAGAATATTTTTCTGTGACAGTAAATTCTCCAAATTTTGAATTCAAACCCTGCCTCACAAAGCTAGGGCTCTCTCTCTCTTTTGTAGAAATATCATCTGATGTACAGGATTTCCACACGGCTCACTGCTTTGAGGGAAACACTGAATACGTGTCCTGTGACTCCAGCTGCTCCAAAAAACTGCTTAGACTTTGTCAGACAGATTAAGCACCATGGGTTCTGTAATGGTTTTCAGTTATCCAAGTAGCAGCTTGATTCAGAGAAGACTGGATTCAATTTCAGTGAATAGTATACCTCCTGGAACTATTTTTTTTACTGCTGCTTTAACAAGCAAGTCTTTCCACCTGAGCAATATCTCTAGAATCAGTTGTTTAGCTTTAGAAACTGATTTACTGATCCTGCAAACTGTGTTCCACATGATCTTAAGAGTGTCAAATTCAAATCTGCACTTTCCCGATTAAAGATTTTGGTGGCACAACTATACATTACCTGTGCAAGGAAAAAAAATATGAGGGTTTGATGGAGTGAGTGTCTGTGTATGTGTTTCTTCAGGAAAAAGGGAGCAGACGGCAGTTGCAGCTACTTCTAATAGGTTTCTACAGTTTGTCTCTGGAGAAAAAGAACACACAGACACTCACCAGGTCATTATTGCTCTCCTACCATTCTCCAGGTATTTTGTAACCTTTGCTCCACCTTGGTGGTCTCACAAGGAAAATAGCAGAGTAGAAGACAGAAGAAAAAAAGAGACAGGAGAGGGGAGAGGAGAAAAGAACAAAAAGAAAGCTCTAGAGACGGACGCTTGGCTCTGTCAGTTTCCAGCTGAAACACTCCACCGGGGGTGGCAGCTGCAGGGAAGCCAATTTTTACAATATTCAGTGTAACAGTGGTGATGGATGATGGAGGGGAGGGAGGGATGGATGTTACCTTCAGAAAGAATTAAACTGAGACTCTCCATCCTTGCCAGCAAAATCTCTGTGAAGTGTGGTACATTTACTGTATGTTAAATACTGTAGGATCTAAAAGAAATGACAACGTAATGTGCACCGCACTATAATCAGCTCAGAAGGAAATTTTGTACATTTTACTTTTGAATTATTTATCTTTATCGGTTAAACTTTTACCCAGAAACTTAGTTTTTTAGTATTTCAGTGGGGGGAGGGGTTCTGACTGTGAACGCTTTCCTCTGCGTTATCTGTCAGTGTAATGCTGTTATCAAATGCCCAATGCAATTGTCTCCTTTTGGAGATTTGTCTCCCTCTGTCTCACTCAATCAGCAGCCCTGGCACATGTTTCTCTTTTCGAGATTTAAGTGCAGTGATGTGTTAGTTTCAAATTTATGTTTTTGTTGTGAGTTAAGAAGCACATACCCAGGATATCTTCAAATGTGTGGGGGATAGAAATTTGTTTTTCCCTTAGATCACAGAGGTTTTTACAAAGTCCACAGTGTTTGGAAATCTAATCAAAGCTGACATTCTTAACCTTTTTTTTTCCGTAAATAAAACACAGACAACGAGTTCAATGTGCTTCTACAGTCTGCAGGGAGTGAAGTACATCCAACCTTGAATCAAGAAGACCTCAGATAAATAGAGCCAATCAAATTCTGTTCAATTCAGTTTTATTTATACAGCGCACGATCACAACAACAGTCACCTCAAGGTACTTTATGCTGTAAGGTAAAGACCATACAATAATAGAAAAAACCCAGCAGTCAGTGGCAACAGTGGGAAGGAAAAACTCCCTTTTAACAGGAAGCATGCTTAGGGAGGGGTAGCAATCTGCTGTCACAGGTTGAGGGTGGAAGGGAGGAGACAGGACAAAATGAAAGAAGAAGAAAGAAGAGCCAATATATCACAAGAGAATTAGTCCTTTTGACCTACAAGTCCAAATACTAAGTAAATATAACTATTCCAGACGACAGACCGCCAGAGTTGTTAATGTGCAGTCTATGCTGGACCCTCAGGATACTCAGGATATCTTAAAATGTGTGGGCTTGAATATAGAGAAATGCTTTCACCTACATGGTGTGAAACAAGGAGAGTCGAGAAGGATTCCTCTGTTTCGTCTCATTAGTTCCACTCAGCAAGGCTGCTGTCTGCTGACGCTGCCAATTTAAACCAATTTAAATCCAGCTGCAAATGTATAAGAGTTATTTATCATTAAAGGTCGCCATGATGACGTGTGTCTGTTATGTTTCAGTGACGTGTCTAGAGATAACAAGGCTCTTAATATATAACTGAATTATTAAAGATTTAAAAACTGATCTGAACCAAACAAGGAAGGAATAACGCAACGCTAATTCCCTTTTTATTATGTAATTCATTTATAAAACACCTTGAAAATGAGATCATTAGAAAATAAATGCAAATTAATCAGGTGTGTGTTTTTTCACCTTTACACTGAAAAAGTCAATTTACCAGTTCGCTGCAATGTGCTTTGGGGAAATAACACCAATCCAGTTCACCGAGTGATGGGCAATGAAGGGAAAAGGTAGTATTTGTTTATCTGCCATCAAATAATGCAGAATGCTTTTTAAGGCATTTTACAATTTTGCTGAGCACTGATAACATTGTTCCCTGCACTCTTGTGAACAGATGTGATGCATTTAACGTCAGTTTTACACTTGGTACCACATGATGTGCTTTAAATATGGAGATCATTCACACTCAGGTGGGGTATGCATCAGAGGTGAGATCTAGCTGTAATAAAAATTGGGAAGCACGCTCTGTTTTTAGCATACAATGTCACTCTGTTTGCCACATTTTCCAAAATACAAAAGCAGTTCTCTGCACCATCTGTCTCTTCCAAAATCTGCATATGCTTGCAGATCTCAACTCTTGCACCTGCCTTCTTGTGTGACAGAAGATGGTTGAAACGCGGCCGGTATGTTAAGTGACTTCCTTGTGAGCTGTGCTCTCAGAACCAAAGCAGAAACAACATGAGATCACACTCCATTGCAAAGTTAGTTGTAACAACTGAAACAACTGGATGTGGCACCATTTTTTTTTTTTTACTCAATGATTCAAATGTACAGGGACACATTAAACACTGACAAGACCTTGAAGAGTGGCAAGGACCACCACAGAAGGTACAGTGATGTAAATGTGTTTACCCACTTCCTAATTTCCTTGCCAGTGTGTTTCAGATCATTGTCCTGCTTGCATGATGTGTGTCAAAGCTCGAAGTGATGGTCAGATATTCTCATTCGGGATTTCCTGGCAGGGAGCAGAATTCGTGGTAACAGCAATTACAGGAAGTTGTCCAGGTCCTGAAGCAGCCACAGATCATCACACTACCACCACCATGTTTGACTGTTGGTATGACTGAAAATTTCTTTTTCACATAGGGTAGATAGAAGATAGATGCAAATATAACTAAAATAACAAGAGAAAAAAGAAAAACAAAAACAAAACTTAAAAATCATCAAGTTTTCATGTAGATATCTATGTCTACAGAATTTGTGTGCTCGCAAAGGAGTAGGATGAAGTTTACACTTTTCCTTTTCCTACCCCCTTATTTCAAATTTCATTGCTTAAAAATCCATATCCAGAATTCAACATTATTTGATCGATACATGTTTAACTATGTACAAGTCTAACACATTAACATACACAAATAAAACCATTTTCAGCACGTAAACCAAAACAACAACAAACTACATTTTTACATAAACTAATCACCCTGTGTTTAACACGCGCTTAATCTCTGAGCGCATTTTGTATCTGTGACAAACACCTTAATAAACACTTAAGCTTGGGTTACTCAGGCCTTGATCTATAAAAACTGAGGATACAGTGAGACAACTCAGTCACTGAGAGGAAGTTTTCCTATATTCATGCAATTTATTATTTTTAAACAATCGTGTGAATTTTTGTATTGATGTATTGATTTTTGTCTCGATTTAATCTGTACAGGTGTTCCACACACTAACTCCTCTGACTGTAATGCTGTGATATTTAAATGTCCTTACTACTGGTTTGCTGAACATAAGGATTCCTCTCAGGTCATCAGTATTTGGTCTTATTTGGAACAAGTTTTGAATGTTGTGGGGCAAAGATTTATTTGCTGCTTTGTCAACCAAATCTTTAAATTTGAGAATATTTAATTTGATAAAAAGTGGATTTGATGGTTCTCTTGAAGTAGTTCTTTTTAGTATCCTTGTTGCCCTTTTTTGCAGAATATATATTGGATGGTTGTGTGTTTTATACATGTTTCCCCACACTTCCACACAGTACGTCATGTACAGCAGTATAATAGAACAATAGAGAGCATATAATGATGTTATGAGATCCTTAACCTTGTTGACAATTGCAAGAGACTTCAATATTTTGCCTTTGATATAAGTAATGTGGGGAATCCAGGATGGTTTTTAATGAATTATCACACCAAGGAATTTTATTTCAGATACTCTAATTCAATGTTATTTATTGTCAATTTACTATTGGTAGAATATGTGCAATTCCCAAAGGTGTGGGTGAAAAGTTCTGTCAAAGTACAGGTTTGAAAATTTGCATGACTCATACTGTACATATCAGCCCTACAGTACTGTTTGGTCTGTGACTTTGGTCCATTGTTTGCTCATTGTCAGGCACCGTGATGATCCTGTAATATATTTACATTCATAAGAACTTTCAGGGGCCTAAAATGTACCTGTGTGCCAACATCGTTTTTTCAGCTCCTGATTGGGACGAGTTTATGGGCAAAAAAAGAGATCTTGTTAATTATAGTAAAATGTAGACACCAAACATATAAACTAATCTAATACATTACAAAAAAAGAAAAGCGTGTACATGTATACAAACAAATTTACAATTTACAGGCAACACTGCCGAGCAGAGAAGTTGCTTGTGGGAATCAATCATGTACTCTGGCGTGGTTTTGATTAATCACACAATCTGCTAGTGCCATGATCATATTTTGTGTTTTCATGCATGCTATGAAAGGTTATAGATGAGAAAAACCAACCCTGCAATGTCCCTTCAGGAGGATTTGATTTAGTTTGTTTTTTTAAAAAAGGTTTCCTGCCTGTTTTGTGACAGTTCTCTGACTCAGCCTGATTTTCCTGGATTTCAACAGGGCCTCCAACTGTGAAAATTAAGGTAAAAATTCAGCTGTTTGCCTCAAGCTATAAACAAGGGAAACCAAACAGATTAGATGGGGTGCCAACAATGTCGGTGACAGACGATCAACACGGCAGAAGCACAACTGTGTTTCATATTCGAATGACGCAGCAACCTACTGCTGCAATAAATCTCATTAGGCATGAGCAACATGTGTCCCAATATTTAAAGTAAAGGAACATTAGTGAGTTTGGTTAAACAAAGTAGTGTCATACATTAGAGACATAATTAGAAACATAATGATGATGTGATAGTAGGACACCGCCACAGTGAAGCCACCCGTTGTTCAGTAGTTCTGATGTAAAGCCTTAATTTGAGCATTTCAGCCGCTTTAAAAGTGAAGTGGTGAAGAAGGAGCAGATGCAACGGAGTTCGTCACACAGAAACCCGATGCTGTAATTTTTGGCTGAATATATTCCAAAAGACTTGAAACTAGCAATTTAGATCATAAACTCATCAGTAAAAAGCTTTCCGAGGATGTAGAGTGAATGAGCAGTACAATCATTTTCTCACAGCCTTCTTTACTATCAGACTTCAGAAGCATCACTCACTTCAGCCTTCATTTTTCTCTCACAGTTTTCCTGTCCGCGAGATACAATCACAAAACTTTGCAGGTGTGTAGTTGGAAAGCTGAGTTCAAAGGTGGGTTGCTCACAGCTGCTCACAACAAAGAGCCTTCAGTGAAGCACAGTGCAACGTGTTCGACAGCTGGCATTTCCAGATAGACATCCAGATTTTTAGCTGATCCATATGCGTCAATTCCTGGATTTGTTTGGTTCAGGTCATTAATTATGATTTTGCACTCATGTTTGTTAAATTTTGTGCAACTGCTGCATGAGTGCTGTCACAAAACATCATCTATATAATCACCTAGCTCGTCCTGTGCATTAGAGCATCCCTGAGTATGGCCGACAGGCTTGAAAAAACCTCTTTGTTCTTACAGATATAAGAAGATAAAACGCAAAATTCAGAAGCTGATCTCCTCAGTAACAACAAAGAGGTGTGTAAAGGAGAAAACTGGTCCTTTTTGCTGACAGCCGACAAAGTGGAAATTATTAACCTGATTATGTCAATTCCCAGCTGGTGGAAAAATCCGCATCCGTCCCACTGCTGTGATTGAAATCTTCATGTGTCAATGCCACCGTGGGTTTTGATGATAAGGAAATGACTGTAAAACTGGATGTTTTCATCTGTCTCATAGCTGCAGTGTCAATATTTCCATATGACAGCAAGCTTGGTGTCAATGTGCCTAAAGGGGAAAAAAGTGCATGTCTGCCAAAGAAAAAAACATGGGGAGAGTAAGAAAAAGTAATTCTTAAGATGTCAGGAAACGGGGAGCGAGTGTATTTGAATATCACAGATTGGTGAGATCAGAGTGCAGCTCTCTACAATCTGTGGAGTTTTTGTTTAACTTCCTGTTCTGAGAAGCAGGATGGGCTGTTTTGTCTGGATATATGTCAAACTTAAATAAACTTGAAAGGTGACATTGAAGCTTTATTGATTTATGTCATAAAGATACCTTTGGCAGCAGTGTCTATTCTCTCAGCTTACTTCTTAAAAAGTACTTCCTGGCACTGAGGCTTCATGCAGCTCTGCAGATACTTCACTTCAAAGGCGTGACAGACATTTTGTTTGTTGAGTTTGACGTCATTTCTGTTTGTCTGGAACGATCCTCTGTCTTTCATCCTACACTGTTCATCCAGCTCTATCCAACTTCTCACAAGTTCCCCTTCCTTTTTCTTCCTCCCTGTCCACCATCCATTTGTTTATCCATAGCTGTATTTCATCAGCAGAAACTGTCTCCAGGTGAACAGGAAATTTTCTCAGTAACTTTAGCAGAAAACAAGTTCTAAATTGAAGCTACCCCCCAAACAATTCCCTATTTAGAACTTTCTGGGTAAGGCTTGCAGCACTGAAGTCAGGTTCTGATTGGTCAGGTTTCCTCCCGCATTGTCAGACATAAGACTTTCATACAAAAAAAAAAAAATAAGACACAAACATGTTTTGGTTGAGGTTCTTGGTTGACAGTAACCCGAAGGAAATGGTCCAAATAAAAAAACATACAATGAAGTCCAAGGTTTCCAAATACTGTCATTTGTTATATTTTTATTTTATTTATTTTTTTGCAGAGGATAATATTTGTTCTGTCTGTAGAAACAAAAATCATCCCGGACATTTTCCTGCTAAGAGAGTCAGCATGTTGTCCAACTGAGTAATCAGTAGTTACTGTTGTTTGCAACAATCGATGTCCTGACAAAACATTTGAGGGTTTCCAGTTTGGAAAACAAAAAAATCCACATTAGGAGATAGGTTCTGTATTTGTGACTCCACATATACTGTTTTATAATTTATATTTTAAGTTTCACTTCCACTTGCTATTTGGTTAATCTTTCCAAAAATTACAATAAAATTAGAAAGATCACAGATTTGGGTTAATACATCCTAAACATGTAAATCTCACTCCCGAAGTTCGATTGCCGCATCCCATGCCCATGGAAGGACACAATGAGCAAGTGTGGGTGAACTGTGGGGCAGGGGAAACCCAAACTTATCCCACACAAACGGCAAGTGGGTTTGCCCGCACAGAGCTCACAACAGTTTTGCCCTCTGGGGCCTGTATGGCTTTTCAGTGACCAAGCCCACAGTTGGCTTGCCCACAGAAAAGCCAAGTGGTTCCAATGTAGGGATTCAGTGGGCAGCTCACTGTTGGACACCAGGAAAGGTGTGAAATGTGGGGCACATATGGGCCCCGCACTGAGGCCCAGATGGGGCAGCCCACACCGAGAGTGTGGTGGGCTTCACTGTACACTCCTCTCTGTTTAGTGTGGACATCCCACAGTGACCCCATCTAAAGGTAAAGACACCAATTCATATTTTTTGTGCAGTTATTCACATGCCCACTAGAGATCCGTCTATCTTCTTCGAATTGTCCAATTCTGGAGCAAAGTCTGGGAAACGTTATTGGACTTCAGTTCATGGGAATTTAAACAACCTTTTGGTGGAAAAACAACCATTTTCTGAATTGTTTGTTTCTCACCTTCATTTCTCAGTCTAACCCATGAAATTTTTCTCTGAATCCTCCATCGTCTCCGTTTCTCACTGTCCGCCTTAAAGACCTGAGCTTCATTTCATCTTTCTGGTCTTGCTTTACAGCCACATAACTGCACACACACACACACACACACTCTCTCACTCTCACTCTCACTCACACACACAGACAGATTGAACAGTAACCTCAGGAGCGCACACACACTACATCTGTCTCATGGGCAGTCATAAAGCCAACCAATCAAAGCGGTTATGTCACTCAACAGTGTGTGCATGTGCGTCTGTGCATGTGTGTGTTAGAAGGGGGGACTTCACTATTGGCAGAGGACACCAGCAAAGCTTTCAGTATATTTGGTGTTCTCTCTCCAAATTCCCCAAGTTTATAGCACAAAGCACAGGATTCTCTCAGCTCTTCTGATTTATTAGTTTTCAGAAAGACTGTAATGTACCCCAAGCTTCTTCATATTGTGTTTTATTTTTAGATTTCTGCTACCTGAAAGTGGCACACAAACCTCTTAATCTCTAAACTTGGTGAGGGACGTTTGCTCTGTGTTAATATGATTTCTGCCTTACCAGGTACAATGAGCATGTCTTCAAGCTGACTTTGACAGTAGTATTGATTGATGTTGTGTCTCTGTTGTTTACACTGTAGTTCCAAGCTTCATGTACAGATCTACTATCTTGAAATTATGTTAAAGGAAGCATATTTTCTTCTGGATTACATTTATCGTTTGTGTGGCGTTTCCATCCTCTTCCTGTGCATGCTTGGGTTCTCTCTATAGACTCCATCCTCCTACAATCCAAAAGCATGCATTTAGTGTAGTGATTTAAAAAGCAGCATTTTTGCATTATCGCCTTCTAGTCTCCTTTTCCCCCAAACATACAGACAAAGAAGGCAGGAAATCAAACTTTCACTTGTTCCTATGCTTTAAAGCTATGCAAAGGATGAAACCAAACTGTGTCTGAGACATCACCTGCTGTATTCCTAGGGTTTGCTCTATGAAGGACCAGTGACCAGACCTGGATGTTGTCTGCCTCTTTCCCAATGTCAGCTATGATGCCTATCATTGCATAGGAACTGATGCTATGATAGGCTGCTTAGTTAACTAAGAAGATAGAAAACTGGATTGTAGCTTTGTTAACCAAGAAAATGTGATAAACACTGGAAAAGAGTCACAAGAGCAAGAAATTTTCTTATGTTTGATGATTAACTTTTTTAATGTCATGCTAGGACATCCCCAAAATAACAAAAGAGGTAAAAATGATACAGTCACTACATGTAGATATTATACCGCAAGACTTGTGGAGAGAAAAAAATGAAAACTCATTTTATTCATACATTCAGGTTCAATATATTCCTGCCTTACCAAAACAGGTAAATCAGCAGAATTTCTTCATATCCACAAAATACACTTACTGTCCATCCATTCATTGTCTTCCACTTATCCAATTCAGAGTCAAGGCGGAGAGCTGGAGCGTATCTCAGCTGTCATAGGGCAAAAGGAAGGGTACACAATGGGCAGGTTGCCAGTCTTTTGCATGGCTAACAGAGAGCCAAAGAACCATTCGCACATACCATCAGTTTAGAATCACCAATTAACCTAACCCCATGCAGGCAATCAGTCTGTTGGTGAAATCCAGAGTATCCACAGAGAACGAACACAGTCACACTGAGAACATGCAAACTGCACACAAAGTTGCCCCAGCCAGGATTTGAACTCGAGACCTTCTTGCTGTGAGACAACATTGCACTGCAGTGTCACCCCATACTTCCTGTTTAATGCTTCATTGTGTGGAATCCAATTTAAGGACTAATCCAAGGTGAACAATGAACAGAATGAAGTGTAAAACTCTGTGAAAGCTATAGAATGGTTTCAGTTGCAAGATGGGCCATTATTAAACTAATATTTAAAATTTCACATAGGAGGGACACACATCAATGTGGAGCACAAATGTGTGGATATATTGTTCTAAACATCTCTAATACCATGAAATCTAAATCATTGATCTATTAAGCATGTAAAAACCCAACTTCCCCCTTTCAAGACAGAAAAATTCATGTGCTTGTCCAGTTCCAAACTGAACATTCAAAATATGCCAGACGATAGCAACTTGATTGAATACCACAACTCATGAGTAGATGAGTCACCTACACCACCTCAGCTACAGAGAATTGTGAGACTGTCATCGCTCAAGTAGAAGAGCAGTTTTCACACAATAAACTAGTTGACAGTTCGTTTTTCCTCACTTTGTGTTCAGCCGATTTCTTCCCTAGAGCCTGACTCTGATGTCAAAACTCAGCCATTTAAAGCAGTGGGGGAAAAAGTTGAAGTCTAAGTTGGAAACTATGTGCCAACATTTAAGTGTGTGTCTGTTATCATCCATCCACAAGAGCCTCTCGGACAGTAGGTTTTGCTGACATTTCCTCCTGTCTGCTTAAAATCACCACAAATCCTATAACCAAGGCTCAGGGAAACTTTTTCACTCTGAAGAGGATAAACTCGAACCTGAAAAACACCACGTTAGAATGTACTGGATCTACTTTCTACTATTAAAAAACAGCTTATTCAGCAGCTGCAGGACTTCTAAAAGTGAAGATGGTGAAAGATTTGCCCACGGGAGCAGCTGCTGCACTTCATCATGCACCCTTTTATGACATCATAGAACCAAAAGTAGAAAAAATTATCTAAAGTCAAGTATTTACAGAAGGATATTCATAAGGATTTGTCATGATTAATACGAGCAGCTACTACTGGTGTATATACACAACAAAATATAAGGGAAATTGTAATAGTTGTCCTTTTTTAAAAACCAGTGTTCTATTTAGAGGTGCAGAACTGTTTTCTTCGCCCGTGGACCCACTGGGTTATTTGTTTTGCATTTTCTTATTTAAGCTGGCAAAAAATAAAATAAAAATTACATTGAACACTGCTTCTGTGTACTTTTTTCCTCTCTCTCTTATGCCTCATTTCCTGTATCATACATCATTACATAACTTATAGTG
Organism: Oreochromis aureus; assembly: GCF_013358895.1. Classification (NCBI taxonomy): domain Eukaryota; kingdom Metazoa; phylum Chordata; class Actinopteri; order Cichliformes; family Cichlidae; genus Oreochromis; species Oreochromis aureus. The sequence goes on from NC_052960.1 coordinate 5,914,283, forward strand.
AACCACCTAACCCAAGATATATTGTACATAATAAAATTGTGTTCTGGTATTTGCTAAGTTACAGCACACTGAGAGAAAGCAGTGCCAACAACATGTGAAACAAACCAGTGAAATTAAGCATGGGATTCATTTTATGGAGCTCTACTGTATTTATGTGTTTTGCCAACACTCGAGTAATTAACAACAAAATCACACTACATTTGGACTTTCCAGTAGTCTAATCTAACATCATGTTTACATGCTGTTACAGCCAATGTGCTAATTATCCACAGTGTCCTCAGAAAGGCTGATATCTAATTAGAAACATGACAAAGTTTTATTCATCTGGCAGAAATTGTTAAATAACTTGTTTGTGCTTCATAAATCATTAACGGAGAACAGCACATGGTGAATGTGGCTCTGAAATGTGTCCATTTAAGTGTCCACTAACAGAAAGGATGGTGAAATCTGTGTAATATTGTGTGTACATTACACTCAGTAAGACTTCCAAACTACAACTGCCTCACAAAACATGCGTTTGAATATTTAGGTGATAATACATATGACACGTGACCATTCCTGCCTTCACTGTGTTGAAGGTTTGGATTAGTGTAATCTCTAAATATGAGTATTTAAATCTGTAGGTAAGTGAGTTTCCTGGTTTCTGTTTTTAGTTTGTTTGTAGCCCAAGTTAAAGAGTTGAAAAAGTGGAGATGAGGGGAGGGGGGGGGGTGGACTGAAATCAGCAGAATGGGATCTTGAAAAGGTCGACTGTCATTTAACTAGCAATTCTTGGTTTTTGGTTTTATTTACTCTTTTATTTATCTGAATTTATTACTAATGATAGGTGGATGTAAAAGGAAGTCTTCACCTGAATATCTGATAGCTAAGATGAAGTCCTTAAAATGAGGCCCAAGAGGCTGAGGCGGTGATTATACTCTGGTGTGCACATGGACAGTCGTCATTCCAGTCTGAGGGTTGCACTAGTAGTAGGGTATTGTCAAGCACACTCTGTTTTGTTAGCATTTACATTAAAATATCTAATGTTATTGAAGGTTTTATAATAACTAACTGATGAAGCTCTTTTCACTTTTACAGTTTTTTAAAATAACAAAGAATTTAGCCGTCAACACATGGTGGAATGTGTTGCTTTACACAACCATACCAATACCAAATATACATGGCATTAAAGTACACCAGCATGGTTTTCCAGGTCATAAACCTAAGTGGTTAAATAGCTACATGAGAGAGAAAAGGTTTCACGTAACATGTGGTATTCACCAGGGATCTTTTTCATATCATTTTCATAATATTTACAGTGAAACTAAGAAACCATACAAGTAATTATACCATTAACTGTGTACACTCTCCTCAGCTTTCTTCTATAACAATGTGATATCTGGAAGTGGACCCTGGTGCAGATAGTGCTGGAGGGCAACTGACGAATTAGCCAGGCTGGGAAAGGGGCTGGATAGGAGGCTAACACCAGGAATACTGAGGATAAAGCTTGGGCCAGTCCTGAAACAAGCGGCGCCAAGCATGGTAAAGAGATATGCAAAGTGAAGCCAAAGAAGGGTCCAAGGAGCAGGGGAAAAGACACAAGGAGAAACAGGGCAGAACAGTGACAGAATAGTGAGCAAATTTCTGGAATCTCGACTTGCATGACTGAATTTCTGGCAGCATGGTGGCAGCACAGCTAAGGAGGCCTGATTGGAGAAGTGGTTACAACTGGTGATGCTCTGCTCGGGTTTCAGAGCACCTGTGTCCACTTCTGCAATCAAACACACAGCACGACACCAAGAGAGAGAGCAATGCTACAGGAAAGGCAGCACTGAAGGCAAAAGCAGAGAATGTAACATATCCAGGCATTAGAGTACAGCTGCACTTTAATTTAAAGGATGTCCACTCCTTTAAAATACAAAAAACGATGTAACTTCTTTGTGCATCTGCTCTTTATTTGCCCCAAAATAAGTAGTCCTAATATGGTCTAAATAGAAAGCATAGTGCAGGCTTCTTGTGGGTCATGCTGAATTATTTCCTTTCTTGTCAGGCATTTGGTCATCACAGCACCTGATCTACCTCCATCTGACACTAGGTGTATCTCACATCCGTTGGTGTTGTCCCTGCATCCTCATAATTATGTTGGTCCAGGATCAACATCACAACTACACAATCGTCTTGTTGTGATGTCCTACCTTTGCAATGTTGGAAAAAAGAAAAAAGATATCCTTGTTTATATATAACTTTCTTGTGGAACAAGAGAGGCATTTCATTTTTTTTTTTTTTTAATAAATCATGCAGTATAATAAAAATATTCCTGTTAGCCAAAATTGGGTTACTCATGTTGGTTTGCTTGTGATATTTAGCTGACTTCTTGGCTAATGCTAAAGCTAAGTGAATGCTCAGACAACATCAGTGGTCAGTGGCAATGTTGACCCTGGACCAATATTATCCTGATATCCTGGTGTTGCTGTTCCTATATCATTATTATGATGATGTAGGAACACTAATGTGGGATCAGTTCATACCACTTTGTCCCTAGCATCCTCCTCTGTTCCAACAGCCCTCTGCACAATTTTAAAATTATATTTTTGTAAAATTAAAACAGTCAATATATAGGTGGAGACAAGAATGCAATACTTTATAAAAGCACCCTGCTCTTCTGGAGGAACATGTCCAAAAGATCTGATTTGCTTACAAAAATGTACCGCTTGAACAAGGTCTGCAGGTTCTTTTGGAGACACCTGCACAGACTGTCAGTCACAGACAGGTGTCTGGTATTGAAGGTATTGAAGCACAACATGGGATTGCCCGACATGGCATTCTCGGAGCACAGCTGTCATAAGCAGCAAGTCTTTGACAGCAGTACACGTTCAGAGGGCCGTTTGCACTTCTACATTAAGCAGAACTCCCTGCAGACTTAAAGGCAGCTTAGAATTTTTGGTCAGACTGTTGAATGATCAGGTTAGAAGCAGATTTTCTTGTAGATATGACCATTAACTTATTTACAATTAGACTTTCAGGATTTACAGAGGAGTCACTTGATGATATTTAGTTTGAACATCCCAAACATATAATTATTATGGCAAACACTTGTCTTAGCTCTCTTTTTTTCTTATCTAATTCATAATGTGGGGCAGGATGCTTTTTGATATCCTGCTGTATTAATATTCCATATCCTATGCCAACAGTCCACCACTTAAACCATTCCACATTATCTTCGTGCGCTCATCTGAGTGTTCCAGCCTTATTTTTGTCCTGCCAGTTTTTGATTGCCAGTTCTGACATTTTTTCTGTTTGTATGGACTTTAAACTCCGCTCAGTCCTTGGGTTTTATTGCAATCCTGCACCATCATCTATCATATTACTTTCTATCCTCAATAATTTGTATATTCAGTCTTTTTCCTAGCATGTTAGTCCTATCTTAGGTGCTCTTTGATGAAACAAGAAAGAGACACAAAAGAGCAGATGATGCACTGCGGCATCATCTGTTCATGAGAATAATGGTCTTAAAAGACTACAAAGAATACACATGTGCTCTGTCCTCTCTACTTGAGTTTCATTTTAAGAATTAAAATAATCTTCAAGAGGGTTCATTAAAATAGATTTCCTAGTCACAAGCAGGAGGATGCTGACAGAAGAGGCATAAGAGACGGAAGATTACTGCTGTGATTAAGCAACATGGTTTTTCACTGTTAGCTGAAACTACGTGACGGCGACTTGTTCAAATTTTTTACTTTGGTCAGTAAAGTAAAAAGGAGTTCAGAGAGACTGCAAGTAGTATTTGTGTTCCTCTTTACAAAAACTGGAAGTCACCCTCCTTCATGGACGGTCAGCATGATCACTGTCATCAGTAAAATGAAATATATTTTGTAAAGCCATGTCCTGGACGTTTGTGGCTATTCATACAAAAATACCAACATCTTCTTGCCTAAATTACTGGATTCAGTCTCCTAGCACACACACACACATATATGACACCCAGCAACTGGCATGTTGAATGGGTGAGATCCTTAGCACCTCCGCATCAGTGTGCTTGATCTTTCAGCAGTGAGAATAAGTGTGACTCACAGATTCCTGACACTGTGAAGATTCAAAGCATTAGTGTGAGGGTTAAAAAAACAAGGAGAGATGCTTGCTTTAACAAGGTGAAACAACGCACTCACAGCAGTTTGTGAGCTGCATATTAGGAAGCCAACTCACTGACAATGAGTCACAGGAGTGCAGGTAGGAGAGGAACTTTTGGGGTGAATTCCTAAAAATTGTGTGCTTCGAATATAACGTGTGTAAGATATCCCATACATTTGAAAAGTTGTCTGTCATTAGGAGATTCAAGGTTTAACTTCAGATATTTTGAACTAATTTTCAGTTGTTTCTTGATCCACTCCTACATCTCAACCACTACATGATGGTTTGGCTCTCATGTCTCCAAGAAGATTAAATTATCTACACACTTTGAACCCCGATGAGATGTTTTGGGAACTGTTTTCTGTACTGCAAGTAGAAAATTAACTTCTCCCAAAGGCATAAACTTAAAGCCAGGACAAGATTTCAATATTTTAAGCCTGATTAGACCATAATTACATTTTATAGTCCAAAAGAAAAAAAGAATCTAAGCAGCTTCCAGCAGAGAGAGACCAGGCAGGTGAGTATTACCACAGGTAAATGTACTTTCAGAGTCAGCTGGAGTTCCAGAGGGGTTCAGAAAGAAAAAAATCCCACACTGGTGAACATAGCATTCAACATCAATATTGCTACCCGATATTAACCCACCCATATAAAGCCTCACTGAGCTGCTATCATTAGGTAGGCAGGCCAGGTAATAGGCAGCATATTGTGTTACATATTTGAATACTTTCATTGATATCTATGGTTATATCTGAATCTGACGGGAATAGTTTAACAGACCAGTGTAGATTGGAAAATGTATTATGTTTTGCATTATGAGTGTATCACAGTGTGCCCATTGCGCAGGCCTGCCAGTAACAGCACATTTACAACTAATGCTGTGTGATGAGATGCTGAAATCAATCGTGTCACATCCACATGAAATATGAATCCCCCAACCACACAAACTCACTCCCCTGTTTATTGACCTGGTAAATTTATGACCCCTATAAACTACCAGTGTATGCTTAATAGCCTCTATATTTGATAATAACAGGGTACTGAGCATGCATGTCACATAAATATGTGGTGTTTTATGTATGTGGGTTCACATTCCACTTTTCATATCCTTCGTATGTCCTCTTGTCTTGAATTCTGAAGCGTCTTTGGCTGGCTTCCATCGCTTTTCCTCCTTCTCTTGCTTGTTCCATCAATTAGATTACTTATGCACCACAGGGAGAAAATGCCATGATATTACTTTACATTGCTCATAAATAATCACACTCGTGCTATCATCGCTCTGGCTTCCTCCGTATAAGAGAGACAATCTAAGTGCTCATTAAAGGGCCTCACCTCCTAGAAATTACCAGAACAAGAGTAGAGCAACACTACACCCTTTACCCAGGTCTTTAAAAAACAAGTTAACTTGGACACCCAGAGCTTTGCACCTAGTGAAAAAAATCTCTTTTATATCTTTCCCGGTTTTCGGCTCGGTGGAGTGAGACGAAGTTGTCCCCCGACTTGCAGAAGCAGCACGTCTCTGCAAAGCAGACCTGGATTGCATCCTGGTGCTTTCATAATATCTTACTGTTACTCTCTTTATATCTTCTTCCCGCTGTTTTGTGGATCTGCAGCTCCCTTGTCATTTGTTTCAGGATGCGTTTTTGAAAGAAGCAATTGTGTGTTTGCACTGTGTCACTGTCTAACCCGCCCAGCCCAACTTTGCACTCAGTCATTCTTTATATAAGCTGTTTGCTCAGGCATCTCTTTAGGGTGGAAGCTGAGCTTCTAGTCAGAGCTGTCACCAGCTGCTTGTGGATTCATATTTTCTTAGCTGGCTTTCTGCTCTGCTGCTGTGCTTGTTGGCATGAGCTTGAGACATTCTGATTCAATTTAGGTATTAAAGCCTTTTTTAATACAGCCAGAAAGTTTCAGTCTGAATTGGGTAGCGATAAAATACCTACTGGATCCCACTGACACTTAAATATATAAAGCAAAAATAAATCCTTGGAGTGTAGTGTTGCGCGCGCGCACACACACACACACACACACACACACACACACACACACTCCACAATCATGTTTCTCAGTGAGTGAAACGTGATATATACCATACCATTACAAATACGATATGTGGGCTGTATATAACAGATGGTTCACCTTTGCTCTTTAATTATACAGCAAGAAATAGGCTGCTGAGCCTGTTTAGGTACCTAAGGAGTATTTCTTTAGTGTTTCATTGGTACAGTATATTTACACTATAAGCTCCAAGCTGTATTGCAATGTATTACTGCTTTTACTTTCATGTATGCTAGTAGAGAATATAGATGTAAAATCTCTTATTTTGAGCATAGTTTGTAATGCAAATAACATACAAAAAAATTACTATTTATACCCAATTGAATGATAACCCAAAAAATTAACAGCTTTGTGATATTAGCTATTTTTATATGCTTAATGGTTGATCACAAGCTCTGATCAAAACGTCACAGCAAGCAGACAATAATCATTTAGGGTGTTTTTACCACTATAGTATGTTCATTCTAGGCCAAATCCCCTTTGTTTGGTTTCCTTTCACACGGAAAGCTGAAAAAGAAAAACAGAATGCATTGCTGCAAATCATGTGGAAACATTCATTCTGCTTATTGGCCAGATATATGTGGTGGTAGCATCACGATAAGAAGTGAGTCCTTGGTTCATTTTATGGCTTTTTGCTACAGTATGTGTACTGTGCAAAGTACACCTGGCTATGGGAAGATGTTCCTCTCAAACTTGCACTGTTCCACTGTTTTCATGCCTTAAGGATAAGCATCAGTGTGAAAATATAGGTACACATGGGCTCAAACCTAAAAAACTGCACTTCACCTTCAGAGCCCGCATTAAGTGACCGTTGGATGAAGTAATGGACAATCCAGTCCACCGTGTCCATTTCATGTTTTGCCTTTCCAAAGCATGAAACGGACAAGTAGGCATGCAGAAGTTGCAGTAAGCTGCAGTACCAACAGAGGGAGAATTCAATTTCAAGCCAACGTGAAAATAATCACGGGAAAGCATTTACATGTAAATGCATATTAGCCACTATGCTTAATCATTTCTACCATAGAAGGACCCTGAGGATACTTCATACCTTCCTTGGGCACTAGCAAATGGCATGACTATTACACGCTTTACTGTGATATTCTGTTGGACTGTTTGAAAGCTTTGATGGAATTGCTCCAAATGTTTCCATCTTTCACAAAGCCTCATTTTCTTCCTCAGAATAAATAACGGAGTCTGATTACAACCCAAAGGATGACAACAATCTGGTAAAGAGTGGAGGATTCAGCTTTATTCCACACTGGCAATGAGTTAATGGCAGACAGGTGTGCTGGCTCGCTCAGCCTTGGGGTGCCTTGCCTCATCCAAGGGTGGAGCATGGCACAAAGAGCTGCCCAACTCCCTGAGAATAAATAGAAAGGGAGAAAGACAAAGAGGAGGGTAGAGGAAGCAAATGTTAAGCAGCTTGCCAGAATTGTGAAATACGGGGAGTGATTTTACTTTAAACTTTTAA